>NC_056739.1:1945836852-1946436852 GCF_019279795.1 Protopterus annectens | reverse complement strand
CTAATAGCCTTGCTGCTCAGTCACACTTACTATTTGGATATCAGTAATATTACACAGTGAAACTGGTCACCCTTTGGGAAGGGCCTTAGAGTAGCTGATAAGTAAGAGTCCTGGTGGCAGTGATTTCTACCTTAAAGTCTGGAGAGAAGGGGACAGCTAGTGAACCTGTGCTAGCCTTCCCCAGGAGTGCCTGTATGTATGTATATAACTCATATCTCAAAGTGTGTGTGTGTCAGCTACCTGGGCAGGGACTTGAAGCACTGGTTGGACACAGAAAGTGCTAGGAGGACTTCACTTGGGACTCTGGCTAAGGACCCCACTCTATAGCTGTGCCAGTGGGGAGTCTTACTGGGGATCTGGAGAGAAAGGGAGAAACCAGCCCCAGACTGACTGTGATCTCTGTGTGCTCTTAAGGGAAATTGTACTTAACTGTGTGTGTATATTTTATATGCTTTCCAATGTGGACTCCTCTCACTGGTGTTAGTGATGAGGACTGAGGCTCCTTGATTACTGGGCCAGTGCACGGGCATCACACAGAGCACTGACGAATGAAGACTCAAAGGGCTCCACAAAATCCCACAAGTGCATTCAGGCATGTTGTCTGATGGTTATGTCCATACCTACCGCCCTTAAGGTAGCCTGTGCAGCATGGGAAATCAATCTCATGGATGCATTAGATATAGACTGAAGAGCGGGCAGCTGTGAAGAAACCTTACTCTGGTCCTCCAAAGACATGGACACAGAAAGAGATTTGGAAAGATTTTCGGCCAAATCTCTTTGCAACCTGTTAAAGTGTGCCAAATAATTCAATGACTGCAGTGCAAAGGTCGTGGAGGCGTAGACATTCTTTCCAAATCTGTCCAAGGCCTCGGATTCCCTGTTGGGGGGGGGGGGCAGATGTGGTTTGCTTTGCAGTCTCTTTCTTGGTGGCTGCTGCTACAGCCATGGCATCTACTGGGACCTCTTTACTCCAGTGTATTCTGTCCTTCGGGGGGGGGGGGTGCTGAAAATTTATCTGGTTGCTTGGGAATTGGCTCCACATTATCCTGTTCCTTCCATGCACAGCATGAGACAAAATCTATTAGCTCATCAGATGGATGGGTCACCCGAGACGTAGCTGGGCCAAATGTTAAGGCCTCCAGAAACACCAACTCCTCCTGGGAAGAGGGTTTGGGAAGACCATCCATCTTTTTTGCTTTACAATTTGAGCAATTCTCCAAAGAAAATATCCTCAGGTGGAGATCTGTGGGGCCCCTCCTTTTCATCAAAATCAATATCCTCAGTGAAGAGGGGAATCCAACTGTCTCCTTTGACACAACCTCTTCCTAGGGACCTCATCAGTGGGATGGTCTGGTGAGGTACTGAAAGTGGCAGAGGAGTCCCTAGGGACTGACTGGAGGCTCTTTCAAGTAGGCTGCCCCAGTGGGATAGAGGTAAGAAGCTCAGAACTCAAACCAGATGGTGGAAGAGAAACACAATCCGAGGGGGCAAGGATGTCTTTTCTCTAGGCAGAGGAAAAAAGCCCTCTCCACTACATCAAAGGCACAGGATCTAGAAAAACAGATGGCAGCAGCAGCATCGGAACCAAAAACCTGTGTCGATGAGCCTTGACTCCCCTAGATCCCTAAACTAAAAAGGGAGTTGGACCTGTGCTGTCTAGTGCTGAAGCATCTAGGGGCAAGGAAGGCTCCAATAACTTCGGAGCTGACTCCAACCCCCAAGAGCTGGTGCCAACACTTCAGTTCCAACAGCCCTCCTGCTTAGAAAGTACTGGAGGCAGGTGACTGAGGAACATGGTTGGAGTTGAAGAACCACCTGTCTTCAGATCCAATGAGTACACTCTCAAGGATCTCAGATCAAGGGTTCCAAAACCAAGGGATGGATCGGAGAAGGATATATGATTATCGGGCCAGTGGAGGGCAGGCTTACTGGTCCGACAGAAGACAGAGACAGGATTACCACTATCTGGATCTGAGCTCTCAGGAATTTCCTCATCATCCTATCCAAGTCTACTTCAGACAAGCTCCTGAAGCACCAAAGAGAGGAGTTGGTAGATGGTGCCTGGAATGTCTCCTTGAAGTTTCTTGAGGAAAAGGTGAGTGGAACCAAGGAGAGATTGTCTCTGCTGAAAACCTTGGCAACTGGATCCGAGTCAACCGAGGCTTTAATGAAGTGGGATCCGAAGATTTTGGAACTGACTTTTTCTGAGATTTTCACAGGAGACTCGGTGGATGGAGCTGATGTGGTAGCATGGCTCAGGGACCTTTTCTTATGGTCTTTATCCTTTGGGGCCAATTCAGGCTTCCTCTTTTCAGACCTCTTGGAGGGGTTTTGAACCCCAGTAGCTAGAGAAAAACAGGAAGAGGGAAGATGGCCTTTCAGCACTAACTTATTTTTCCTGTCTCTAGGAGCTCTGGAATGAAAGCCAGCAAAAATGGACTAATCTGTTTCTAAATTGGCAGCACCCACACAGTAGGCACATTACATATGGGCACCAGAATTGAGCATCTTAGGCCACAGGAAGTGCATTTTTTTTAAAATTGGTCTGTTTATCAGCCACAAAACCAGGAAAAGTAGGAGACCAAACAACAATCCAAGACACTTGCGGAAGAAGGCATGTACACTCCAAGTACTGTAGTTCCTTTTCTTTAATATAGCACAAGCAAAAATAATAAAAAATAAAAAATACAGAATGTATATTGCAGTAGATGATAAAACAACTGTGAACACAAAGCGCTTTTCGTCCCACCTGGTGGTGAGACTTCTTCAGGTAGTGGCATTCACAAAAACCAGTGCATATAAATACAGTCCATGGTGTAAGCATGTTGTTAGTCAGCCAATGGGTGAGGGCTATTCCCAAAACACTGATGATGCTATGAGGGTCCACTCAATAAGTAATTACTGCCTTTAAGACATGTGTGTCCAACCCGTGGGCCGCATGCGGCCCTCAGAGCTCTTCTATGCGGCCCGCGACCCGTTAAGTACCCCTTAAAGTAGAAATTAAACTTTTTGTTTCGTTCGCGTCCTTTAACGCTTATGCGCATGCGCCACATTACTTGTTTCACATTTTTTTTATGCCAGCGTCTTTCCGCTGGTATGCGCATGCGCCAAAGCGCCATTTTTTTGCGTCGCGTGATATATTCATGATCAACAGGTGAAGGAAGAGCATTGTGATCGCGGCGAAGAAAGAACTGAGAGCGAGGGGGATTGTAATATTTATTTTATTTATATATACTGACTACACTACACATCTCCTGCAGTAACAGGTAAGTCGTTAGATTAGTCTTAGTGTTAACTAGTAACTGTAAGGCACAACACTGCTCTAATCTACAAGGATGCCTAGACCTGTTTCAAGGAAGGATCAAATGTTTCTGAAAATGTTATGTACCTACAAACTTGTGTTAATTTTATATGGAGTCAGGATAATGTGGAAGGATACCAATCAATAAATGTGTATTTTACTAAATAACAGAAGCACAAGAACAATAAATAATCAAGATTTGCTTTGGTATGTGTGTGTGTGTGTGTGTGTGTGTGTGTGTGTGTGTGTGTGTATGGGGGAAGTTCAGAGTCCTCTTACGAGCTTTAAAATAAACCAAGCACCTACCACCCTGCTTATAAATGGCTACTTTGCAACAATGAAGCATGAATGGTAAAGCTCAATAAAAGTACATACATTTTGAATGCTATTCTACTGTGTGCTTTTTTTCTTTTAAAGTCCTTCAGAATACTGCTGTGTTCCTGAGTGAACCACTCAAGTACATTGCTGTTTCCTGTAGATAGGGTTGGATACTCACATTTACAGTTATCACAATTACTTCTGAGAAAAAAATATTTACAACACATGCCAAATATGGAGAAACTGCCAACAATGTTTGTGCAACATTAAAAGTAAATATAATGGCATGCAGTGCTAGAAAGATAGAAAAAAAGCAAGTACTGGCTGCAGGTACTGTGTTTGGCACAATTATTTAATCTGCAATACAACCTCAGCGTCTTCAGCTTGTGTTTTAATGACTGCAATATGTAAGAATTACTGGTATGAATTGTGTGTGTGTGTGTGTGTGTGTGTGTGTGTGTGTGTGTGTATTGCAGTGCTAAATGTTACAAAGCTGTTGCATATAGCAGTGTTTGCTTATATAGCAGAGTATCACCAGCATAATTTGATTTTTCCAGACGTTCCTTTATTAATGTTGCAAATGTATTTATTATAATTATAGCAATAAGCAGACTTCTACGGTGGTGATGTTACAAACTCTGTTCATACACACTGTGTTGTCAGTGAAATCATATGACTATTAGTCTGCTATGTGACTGGATGAGTGAATGGTCACTATTCTAACTACACACCCTTTATGTCTCTGAGCAAGTTTCGAAGAAACTAATGAGATATGTTGTTGTATGTGAACTCATATTATTATAACATTAGTTAAATATAAAGCTGCTATGTGACTGACAATAGAAAGTGTATGGGACTGCCTAGTTAAGTAACTTAGAGTTTGTGTGTGCAGACAGCTAGCCTATCACAGAATCCTTTAGTTTAGTTTGTATTAGTCCGCGTGTACCTGGGGTCTTTTGCTCTTCAGTCTACGTGAGAGACCTTTTTTTTTTTTTGCTCTTCAGTTTACGTAAGAGACCCTTTTTTTTTGTCCTCACTTGCCGTTTGCAATGATATATTTTACATGCGGCCCCGAGACCATTTCTGTTGACTCAATGCGGCCCTTGCAACTGAAAAGGTTGGACACCCCTGCTTTAAGAGTTCCTTTCAAAACACCCTCTGGACTTATTAAAAAGCAAGTAAATTTACACACTCTCTTGTCCAGTACTGTGATATAGTAAATCATACTCATAATATGTAAACATACAGTTATTAAAAATATTTAAATATATTAATTATTATCAGTAGTCTTTCACAAAAAGTTTAATATATGCATTTTGTACTCTATTTATTATTATATGTTATTTATATGAAGCTGTGTATATAGAATAGCATTACAAGAGAATTGTACCTTTAAGAGTTTTTATCATAAGTTTTTTAATAAACATTTCATTGGTTTCTCTTTGAAGTGACACTATATTTAAATGGATTTGGAGTGCTTCATTATTATTATTTTAAGTCTGAAGAAGCGTCCTTAGAGACGCGAAAGCACTTACTTTGTGGAATAAAGTGTATATTCTAGCATATATTCAGTGGTTTGCTTCGATTGTTGTGGAGTACCTGCCATTCTTCTACATTTGGTTTTGGACTTTTTTGTTTGGAGGTACTTTACCCTTGTGGTGTTTTCTCTTTTGTGTATTTGGAGCTTTTTGGCTACACCCAGGGACATGACAGAAGAAACCAGATTACAACAAACTGGAACTGTTAGTACCAACGTGAATATCGGAAGGTTTAAACAACTTTTGTTAACAGAAGGTAATCCGCTTTTACGGCTATCATACTTGGAATTAGCCAATACAGCAACAAGACATGAAGGTGAGACTGTTAACGTTAATATCCTACAGTTAATGAGGAAGCTAGAAGATGTTTTAACAAAGATCAAAAATATTCAATGGCAAAAAAAAGCACATGGAGGCTTGTATCTCTTTTAAAATAGTTCCCAGAGGGCTTTGCATTTTGAAAATGCCAACATTTGGCTCTACATACCCTCTGCTGCTTTCTAAGTGGCAGAGACTTAATTTAGAGACAAGTTGCAGATACATGAAGCTTCTAATAGAACAATATGATTTAATAGAGAAGGAACTCAGTACAGAAGCTCACAATTTGGAACAAGAGCTAAGCCTCTTGTCAACACACACTCACAGGGAAGAGTTTCTAACTGAATTAACCTCCTCTTTAGCATCGTTGAAAAACAGATTGATGCTGGCTAAAAAGAAAAAGCTAGAGAGAGACTGTCTCGATTTTAGTAGGGGGAACATCTTCTCTTGGCCGAGGGAATCAGCCCGATCTAGAGACACAGTTCCCCCGTGTAATGCAACACAGATACCGGCAGTGTGTTCCATTCCCCCTCCTAGTTCTGCATTGGTGACATCACTTCCGCCCACAGGAGGCGAGAGGCAGCAGGAAGGAGAGGTGTCTTCGATAGTGGATACAGTGAGCAACACTCCACAGACTTCATTTCAAAAGGAGCCAGTGGTAAGAAGAAAGACTCCCACAGCTGAACAAACATCTCAGTCGATTTTGGAAGATGATTCCGCGCTCCATTTTCCGTTGCCGTTTCAACCTCACAACCGGCAACCATGGAGCCCATACTACAAAGGCAAGAAATGGAAAATGTTGGGCGAACAGCACGAATTCCAGAGAAAGACCCTAAAACCAGTAAACAGGACTTAATAGTCTATCTTTCCAAGTATGTATTATCCCCCACTGAACTTGCAGTTTTGAATAAGGGACTTCCGTTCATTCCATCGCAGAATGCAGATGTGAGTGATTTAATTATAGATATTAAATGTTTTACCAGGAATGTAGCGCTGGGTTTACAGTATGGGGATAGCACAGTAGATAATGAACAAGTATTTGTATTTAAGAAACCTTCAGTGTTTGTACCAAACTTGCACCCATTACTTGAAAGTTTTGAGAGGGCTTGTGCTAATGACCTACTTACAGTTTTTCAACAAGGGAAGCAGAACCTGAAACCAGAGTTTTATAACTTAAATGTAAATGAGAAATTAGCCTTGAAGAAATTACAGGATAACGACTCAATAATTATAAGACCTGCAGACAAAGGGGCAGCTGTGGTGTTGCTAGATCGTGAACACTATCAAACTAGTATTAGTGCTATGTTGTCAGATTTAGTTACATATAGAGCTGTAATGATGTCTCAACTTGATAGCGTTATCAAAGATGTCCATGATGACCTATATGACATGCTAATGTGTAGTGTAATTGATAATGACCTGTATAAATACTTTTTAGTAGAAAAAACACTGATTCCTACATTTAGGGGTCTTCCCAATATACATAAAACAGAGAGAATCCACCCCTTAGACCTATAGTCTCAGGAAGAGGTTGGTTGACTGAGTGTATATCCATCTATTTAGAGAAACAATTGAGGCCAATAGTAGACACCACTGACTCAGTTCTAAGGGATACCCAACAGTTTTTGGAAACTCTTGCACCTTATAACTTTAGTCGAAGGTTGGACAAGCTGGATTACATGGTCACGCTAGATGTGACATCACTGTTCACTAGTATACCAAATGATATTGGTGTAGACTTTTTGAGGTTGTACTTAATACAGAAAGGGCTAACCAATAGTCAGATTATTAGGATCACCATGTTAATGGATTTAGTCCTTAAAATAATGTATTCACTTTCAATGGGAATTATTTTTTACAAACTGCAGGCGTAGCAATGGGTGCACCATGTGCCAATTCATATGCAAATTTGGTGTTGGCATAGTGGGAATACACCTATGTTCTGGATCATGTACATTTTTCAAAACACATTAAATATTACAAAAGGTTTGTAGATGATGTCTTTCTCATTTGGGGAGGTGACTCAGATACATTAGATGAGTTCATATCCCATATTACTGGGACGACCACCTTCCTTACACTAACAAGTAAAAAATCTCAGAGTATGATTGAGTTTTTAGATGTATTGCCTAGGAAAGACAATGGGATAATTAGTACAGAAGTCTACAGAAAACCTTGTAGAAAGAATGCTCTTCTACACCGGAATATGCATGCATCCAGAACATATACATAAAAATATAGTGAAAAATCAAGCATTAAGATTCTCCCGCTTAATAAGTGAAGATGCGGTGTATCATGAAGCTATTAATGATATACAGAGTGACTTCTTAGAGAGAGGATATCATTCTAGGGATCTTAAAACATTACAGAAAGTTGAATGTGAGAGATCAGGATGACCATATATTAGAAGAAGTAGCCATACACACACAGAGCAAAGAGTTACAAACACCTCAAAAGTTAAGAGGTTAGTTAGTCCCTATACCAACAATAATAATAATACAGTGACAGAGATAATCAGAAGGAATTGGGGTATACTACTATTGGATGAACACATTAAGGATATGGTAGGAACATGTCCTAGTTTTAGCTATAGGAATACTAAATCATTGAAAAGGATATTATGCTATGAGAGCGATGATAAGAAAAAAATGTATTCCTCAAGGAAAGAAACTTTTTCATGCTACAATTGCAATCAATGTAGTTTCATAGCTAATAAGAATTATTTTGTACACCCAGACACACATATTAGATATGAATTCAATCACTACACAGATTGTAAGTCTAGGAATGTGGTTTATCTGGCTACATGTAAAAAATGCAGCAGTTTCTATGTAGGGAAGACCAATAGAACACTTAGAGAAAGGATAAGAGAACATGTTTATGCTATTAGCAGGGAGAATGAAGGAAATGCAATAGCTAAACATGTTCTACAGAATGATACAACTCACAGTTTAAATTCCTAGTATTAGAATCTACATATCCCACAGTGAGGTTAGGTAATATAAGTAATTATACAGAGAAAGAGGAAGGGAAGTGGATAATTAGGTTACAAGTGGATAGGGGACATGGTTTGAATGATAGAGTTTCATTGAAACCATTTTTAATGGATTGAGCCCTAAAACACTAAGTCTATGAAAAATATGTACTATTATATATGAGTATTTTTGTGTTTATACATACTTCAGAGCATATGTGTGTATATTTAATAATGTATGTATATATATATATATATATATATATATATATATATATATATATATATATATGTATGTATCTATATATATTTTTAACATGTTTCTAGACATTATTCTGTTTTTAAAATGGAATGCCTTGTTTATTGAAAGTAGTAGTTTTTTGTAGGTATTGTTCCTTGAAAGCAGTTTCTTAGGAAACTGAAGCAAGACCATATATAAGTTATAGTCAATATATTTGAAGTAAGGTCTTTATAAAGTATTCAGTATTATTATCAGTAGTCTTTCACAAGAAATTTAATATATGCATTTTGTATTCTATTTATTATTATATGTCATTTATATGAAGCTGTGTATATAGAACAGCATTACAAGAGAATTGTACCTTTAAGAGTTTTTATCATATGTTTTTTTTAATAAGCATTTCATTGGTTTCTCTTTGAAGTGACACTATATTTAAATGGATTTGGAGTGCTTCATTATTATTATTTTAAGTCTGAAGAAGCGTCCTTAGAGACGCGAAAGCGCTTACTTTGTGGAATAAAGTGTATATTCTAGCATATATTCAATGGTTTGCTTCGATTGTTGTGGAGTACCTGCCATTCTTCTACATTTGGTTTCTTGAGGAAAAGGTGAGTGGAACCAAGGAGAGATCGTCTCTGCTGAAAACCTTGGCATATGGATCCGAGTCAACCGAGGCTTCAATGAAGTGGGATATGAAGGTTTTGGAACCAACTTTTTCTGAGATTTTCACAGGAGACTCGGTGGATGGAGCTGATGTGGTAGCATGGCCCAGGGACCTTTTCTTATGGTCTTTATCCTTTGGGGCCAATTCAGGCTTCCTCTTTTCAGACCTCTTGGAGGGGTTTTGAACCCCAGTAGCTAGAGAGGAACAGGAAGAGGGAAGATGGCCTTTCAGCACTAACTTATTTTTCTTGTCGCTAAGAGCTCTGGAATGAAAGCCAGCAAAAATGGACTAATCTGTTTCTAAAGTGGCAGCACCCACACAGTAGGCACATTATATATGGGCACCAGAACTGAGCATCTTAGGCCAACAGGAAGTGCATTTTTTTTAAATTGGTCTGTTTATCAGCCATAAAACCAGGAAAAGTAGGAAACCAAACAACAATCGAAGACACTTGCAGAAGAAGGTACGTACACTCCAAGTACTGTAGTTCCTTTTCTTTAATATAGCACAAGCAAAAATAATAAAAAATAAAAAATACAGAATGTATATTGCAGTAGATGATAAAACAACTGTGAACACAAAGCACTTTTCATCCCACCTGGTGGTGAGACTTCTTCAGGTAGTGGCATTCACTAAAACCAGTGCATATAAATACAGTCCATGCTGCAAGCATGTTGTTAATCAGCCAATGGGTGAGGGCTATTCCCAAAACACTGATGATGCTATGAGGGTCCACTCAATAAGTAATTACTGCCTTTAAGAGTTCCTTTCAAAGCACCATCTGGACTTATTAAAAAGCAAGTAAATTTACACACTCTCTTGTCCAGTACTGTGACATAGTAAATCATACTCATAATATGTAAACATATAGTTATTAAAAATATTTAAATATACGAGAACCTTTAAAAATCTTGCTGTTAAAAATATTTGAAAATATTTAAAAATATAAGTATGCTTGAAATGTATATAATAGAATGGTGAAGTACAAAGAAGTTGTAAAAAAAAAAAAAAAAAAAAAAAAAAAAAAAAATTTTAAATTCTAGTATCTTATTTTATCTTTTTAAATCATATGTTTAAATTGCTTTGTGTCTCATGTAATATTTTCATGCCTCTTTGTGAACTTGTACAAAATATGGAGCTTTTCTCCCCGGGCCTCTACTGAAAATGGACATATATCCAGTTGGACTAGCCCGGTCAACAAATGTAAAATAAAATAAATAAATAAAATAAATAAATAAATAAAAATGTACTAATACATAAAAATAAAAATGTTCAGAACACATTTCTGTCTTATGCAGCATGGCATGGCATCCTACAGTTAAACATTAGAATATAAAATATACATAAATATTGGGGTAACAATTATATATGGATACATGGAAGTACAAAGAACATTCCTGTCTATACATCATGGCATAGCACCTACCATTTGAATCATGTGTTACTAAATGACTGCTGTTAAGAATTCGTATGTATTAGCTTGTACTGAGACAACTGTTGTATATTTGACATAGCTAGTTTGTCCTAGAATTCATCATGTTAGTCATCTCTGGAGGTTTCTTAGCTTAAAAATACAAGAAACAGAGTGAATCTCATTTAACCCAGGGTAAGCACAAGCCGTAGTCCTGAGTTGCCACAATAACTCTAACCTTTCTAAATGTAAAGATTCTGGGCCCCCTCTTCCATCAGACTTCACACTGTCTACTGCCTTAAATTTAAATGTGTGATCTGTGTATTCCTGCTTGTGTCTACTTAGGGCATTCTCTTGACTTCCTTGACTCCCTTTCTTTATATGGTACAGGTGTTTGTATACTCTTTCCCTGAACCTCCTGTCTGTCTTCCCTATATAGAATGCTGGACATTGTTGACACAGACCTACATAGATCACAGCTTTAGTCAGACAGTTACATTTGTGTTTTATTTGATACTTTTTATCTCTAATAGTAAAGGTTGACCTTGTAGACATTTGTGGCAATAATTGCACGTTACATCTGGAATACCATATCTAACTGCATACTGGTACGTACCATGGTTAGCTTCCAAGATATTAGGTTGGGGCCCCACTTGAAAACTAATCTAGGTGAACCCTCTATTCTTGACCTGGTAGTTGGGTCATTTTGTAAAATGTCCCAGTTCTTAGTGATAATCCTCATAATCTCGTATGCATCTGAGCTAAAGGGTGTAATCAAACTACCCTGTCCAAGAGTGTTGGTGCCCGTTTTTGTGTGCAAATCTAATGTTAAGTTTTCTGAAATTATTTCCCTATTTAATATTGGTTTATAAAAACCTCTTTATCTTTTTGACTGCACTTCTGTCATCATTTGATTGAGTAAGTGGTTTGGGTAATCCCTTTGAGGAAACATACCCTGTAATTTTTTAGCTGAGTTAATTGCTCTAATATCAACATTCTACATTAATTCATTTGCTTATAACTAAACAGAATTCTTTCTTTCAAATTCCTTTACATTACAAAAAGGTACAAAACAAGGCTGCCCACTACCACCACTACTTTTTGCATTAGCACTAGAACCATTCGCAAATTTTATTAGCTCTAATAAGAACATTAATGGTATCAAAGCAGAAGATGATCCTGAGCTAAAGACTGAACTCTTAGGTTCATAGGTTCATACTAGGCTATCTGCCCTGGGGCAATTATAAGCCTAGCCCGATTCTGTATGGCTTACGCCACCCCTTGATTTGAGTATACTGTGCCCTTTTTAAGGTTTAGTTTACTGTGCCTCTGTCTAATAGTGACACGGGAGTAATCCCTGGGACAAACCTGCGATCCCCCATCCACTTATCGAGATTCTTCTTGAAGAGATTCAGTGAGGTGCTCTGCCTCACATGAACTGGAATTCTATTCCAGAGGGAAGGGAGCCTCTGGGTTATGAACCTGTCCCTCCAGCAAGTTCTATTTATTTCTGTGCTGAGGTTCAAGTCCCTCAAGTGTGTGGCTCTAAGGGATTTAGATTTACTGAGGTGGAGCATATCCATTAATTCTGGATTTGACATAGCTTTGTATGTCAGGCATAGATCGCCTCGAAGTAGGCGGTATGCAACTGAGTAGAGCTGGTGTTTTTTTAACCGAGCAGTATATGGCATCTGTTTGAGACCCTTGATCCTCTTGGTGAGATACTTTTGGGGTCTTTCTAATTGCTGCAGGTGTCGGGTAAGGTACATCCCAAAAGGGGCATTGTATTCTATGATGGGCCTGATGAGGGATGAATAAAGGGGCACAATTACCTCTCTTGATCTAGATGTGAAACCCTTCGTGATGAGGTGGGCTATGTAGAAGGTCTTTCTAACCACCTTGGCAATGTGGTTTTCAAAGGAGAGATTGCTATCAACTTGGGTCCCCAGGTCCCTAATAACTTTCTCTGTACTTAATGGGTTTCCGCCTATGTGGTAATTTGTGGGCACATTGTTTTTGCCAAAGGGTATGACTATACATTTTTTGGCATTTAGCTTTAAACCATGGCGCTGGCACCAGTTATCTGTCTCTGTGAGACCTTTTTGAAGGATGTTTGTGTCAGCTGGAGAGTTGATTATGGCGCCCAGTTTGCAGTCGTCTGCGAACTTCGTGAGCCATAGTCCTCCCACGTTTGCCTGTACCTCGGAAAAGTAAATACCGAACAAGAGTGGTCCCAGGACAGAACCCTGTGGGATGCCACTTGTGACCGATTTCGAGTCTGACATGGCTCCAGCAACTCTCACTCTGTGGGTTCTGTCTTTGAGCCAGTTTGCGACCCATCTTGTGACATAGGGGTTTATATTTAAGCTGGATAGCTTATCTATGATGCCCGAGTGGGGTATTGTGTCAAATGCCTTTGCAAGGTCCAGATACGCTGTGTGGACTACCTTCCCTTCATCTATGGCTTTGGTGACTGTTTCAAAGAAGTCAACCAGGTTCAAAAGGCAGGATCTGCCCTTGACAAAGCCGAACTGGGTAGGATCTAGTGTCTGTAGGTCCCCAATGTCTTTGTTTATGAGCTCCATGATGACCCTCTCCATAGCCTTGCAGACTGAGTTAGTCAGGCTTATGGGGCGATAGTTTCCAGGGTCCATAGAGACTCCACCTTTGTGGAGTGGGACCACTGTTGCTGTACGCCATTCTGTGGGCACATATCCTGTAGTGAGGCTGAGATTGTATAGCTGTTTTATTTGAGGGATTAGTTCCTCTTGTAGTTCATGTAGGATGCAACCTGGGATGCCATCTGGTCCCATGGAAGCAGTGTTTTTTGCTTTGGAGAGGGCAGCCTTCACCTGAGCATCTGAGATGTTTGGGAGGCAGCCCTCTGCCGGGATAGATACTTGCTCTTTTGGGGGGGGGTGGAGAAGTTTGCACTGAACCTGTCTGCCAGGATATTGGCGATGTCTGTGGGTTCAGTGTATTTTTTGTCATTTAGAATCAACTCAGAACAAGTCTGGGAGTTGCATCCCAGGTTTCTAACATAACTGAAAAAAAGCCTTATGATTGTCTTTGGTGTCCTGTGCAATTTTTCTCTCGAAGCTGGCCTTGGAGGATTTTATGAGGGATCGTAATTTTTTGCTAGTACTGATCAGAGATGCATTCCCTATTAGGGATTTTGCTCTATCATGTAGTAGCTTCCTCCTTCTGTTATACAGTTTATTTATGGCAGGGGTCCACCACACTGGACGCCTGCCTTTGGATGATTGGGTCTTGGTTTTGTTTGGGATAGCATGATCCATGCATTCCTGGAGATGTCCGTAGAATGCATTTATATAGGATTCTGCAGTTTGGGCTGTAGTTTCCACTGGCCCTGGGGCCTTGAAGGATTCCACTTCGGTTTTGAGAAGTGAGAAGTTCGCTTTTGAGAAGTTTTTCACTGTGGTTTTCTGGGCTGGGGGTGGGGTCGGGATGTGGACATCCAGTGAAATTAATTTATGGTCTGATCTTACCAATGAGGGATATACTTCTGGTGTGGAGCATAGAGTCCCCATGTTGGTAATGATCAGGTCTAGTATGTTTCCCCCTCTTGTGGGAGTGGTGACTAGTTGTTCCATAGCATTTGAGTTTATAATTTCCAGGAATCTTTGGGCTAAGGTGCTGGGGCTTGACTAGTGCTTCCAGTCAATGTTTGGGTAGTTGAAGTCGCCCAATATAATGGTGTTCGGAGAGATCTTCATGTTCTCCAATGTTTTCAGGAAAGCCGAATGGGATTCCTGACTTTGAGAGGGTGGTCTGTAGGATGCTATAAAATGAAAAGCAGTCTTGCCCACTGTTAGTTGCACATGGATGGTCTCCGATACTTCGTGCAATGCCACTAACCTGGAGGTGTGGATATCCTTGATAAATATGGAAACTCCCCCTCCTTTTGTGGTTCGGTCCAGGTTTTGGGGCCGAAAAGCATGATAATGAGGTATAGCCTGGTAGTGCTGGGGTGCTCTCTGGAGCCTTGAACCAGGTTTCTGTCACTGCACAGATATCGATGTTCTCCATACTGAGGAGAGCTTCGAGTGCGTGCATCTTGAGGTTAAGACTTCTGGCGTTATTCTGCTTACAATAGGAAATATAGATAAATCACTTGAATAATCAGTTCTATGAGGCAATTTGAAACAACTTCAAAACTAAAATGCAATCATAATAAAACGACTACATTATTAATCAACAAGAAATTAAAAAGCTCATACAACAATATTTTAATTTGAATTGGAGTAATACTCAAATTAAATATCTTGGTATTACCATTACCTCTAATAGTACAACAATGATACAAGTAAATTTCCAACAGGTTACAGATAGTATTATAAGTTTAGTCACAAATTTGAATAATTTTTCTCCTTCCTATGGAAGAATGTCTAATGCTACTTAATATAGTAATTCTCCCTAAATTATTATTTGTTATGCATAATAATGGTTTATTACTGTCTCCATCAAAAATAATAAAAAAGTTAACATATTATTTAAATTTCTTTGGCATCCCAGTAAAACAATAGTTACTTTCAATTGACACACTAAAGGCTGGGGAATGGTGTAATCAGATTTCTTGATATTTAGTTGTACACCACTTTGACAACTGTAAAAGTAATTGGACTGTGGATAAATTTTAGAAATGAATCAAAATGGAAAAAAAATATATCAGGTAATATTATCTAAAAATAATAAACATCGTAAACAAATCGTAAAGAAACAGTTTTGATTGGCTATTAAAAGGTTATTGTTTAAATGGAAATAATTCTCCTAATCTAATTCTCTACATAAATACCATTATTTCCTCCTTCCAGAAGTTCACCTATTCTAATTACTGTATTAAAGGCTTAATATTTTCTATATCTTCAATAGCATACACAAATGAATGTTTAGAAACTCGCAATTTCACTACAATGCTAGTATTAAAAGAACAAAATAAATTAACTTATTTGGCATCAATTTCTGAATGGTAAAGAAGTAATACAGTTGATAATACAATGTCCAAAGATAATCACGATTCTAGGAACTGGTTAATACTACAAATAGAGATTTTTGTCAACACGAAGATAAACAAAAGGTGAGGACTTCTAATATTATTTAAGTTACATAAAAATAATTCCCAAAATAGTGGTATTCCTAACTAATATTAACAATAAAACAATGAAAAATAAGTAATTATTATTACAAACTTATAGAATTCTCAGGTTAAAACACTTATCATGAGATGATATGTATTGGAATTATTCCACACAAATTAATAAAGGGGATTTTACTGACGAAGATATGAAAATAATATTGAAGTCAACAGATAAAACTGCATCTTCTTTATACTGGAAAATTTTCACCTACAAATTCTTACATAGAACTTTTATTACAGCCATCAAAATTACAATTATGTATAATTCAAGTAGAATTAAATGCTGGGGATGTGATTCTGACATAATAGCAGACTGGATACATATGGTATATGAATGTGAGGTCATCTCCCCATTTGGAAAGTAATAACTTTATTCAAGTACTGTGGTCAGATAGATGCAACATCTCTAAGTCACTGTTTCTATTTCATGCTCCGATTCTTGCAATAATTCCAAAAACTCAAGTGCTTCTTCTATGGTCTATACTAGCCATAGCTAGGACAAGACAAACCACAAACACACTGGAAAAAACACACAGGACACAGCAGAGTAGCAATAAAATAGCGCTTCTCCTCAACCACTTAGCGCTTTCATCCTTGGTAACATGGACTTAATCAGAATACATGTTACATAGTGCACTTTGTTTAAATGCAGTGCAAACCCCTCCAATTTTTTAATTGATCAATTAACAAAAATAATAAAAAAAACATGCATCAAAATGCACCTTGTGCTGAAAAGTGTTTGCAAATTACAGCTTAAAAAACTTCAGTTAAATAACAAATAAACTAGATTGCTAAAGAACAATATGCTAATAAAACACAGGTGTAAAACTTAGCTATAAATAAGTAAATAAATAAATTTACTAAAGGTAGCCTAACACTTAGGTTCATAGGTTCATAGGTTTATACTAGGCTATCTGCCCTAAGGCATTTATAAGCCTAGCCCAAATTTTTGTGGCTTACGCCAACCCTTATATGAAAAAATACTGTGCCCATTAGTTTGTTGTGCCTCTGTCCAGCAGTGACACAGAGATGATTCCCGGGGTAAACCTACGATCTCCCATCCACAGGTCTAGATTTCTCTTGAACAGAGTCAGCGAGGTGCTCTGCCTCACATGGACCGGGATTTTATTCCACAGCATAGGGAGTCTCTGAGTGATAAATCTATCCCTCCAGCACGTCCTATTTATATCCGTGCTAAGGTTTAAGTCGCTTGCTCTAGTGGTTTTGGTGGATTTGGATTTTTTGAGGTGGAGCATGTCCATTAATTCCGGGTTGGACATGGCCTTGTATGTCAGGCACATGTCACCTCTGAGCAGACGGTATGCGACTGAATAGAGCTGGAGTTTCTTCAATCTGGCAGCATATGACAGATTTTGGAGTCATTTATCCTTTTGGTGAGGAACTTTTGGGGTCTCTCCAATTGCTGCAGATGTCGGGTGAGATACATCCCGAATGGGGCATTGTACTCGATCATTGGTCTGATAAGTGAAGAGTACAGAGGAACAATGACCTCACTAGATCTGGATGTGAATCCCTTCATGATCAGGTGGGCAATGTAGAAGGTCTTTCTAACCACTTTAGCAATGTGAGTGTCAAAAGAAAGGCCACTGTCAACCTGGGTCCCCAGGTCCCTGATAACCTCTTCTGTGCTTAGTGGATTGCCACCTATATGGTAGCTTGGGGTTACCTTGTTTTTCCCGAAGGGTATGACTATACATTTTTTGGCGTTTAACTTCAGGCCATGGCTCTGGCACCAGCTATCTGTTTCCCTGAGTCCCTTCTGAAGGATATCCGTGTCTGATGCACTTTCCACTATGGCGCCCAGTTTGCAGTCGTCTGCAAACCTTGTCAGCCAAAGTCTTCCTATGTTGGCCTGTACTTCTGAGAAGTAGATGCCAAACAATAGGGGGCCAAGGACCGAGCCCTGTGGGACACCACTTGTGACCGGCTTGGAGTCTGACACAGCGCCAGCAACTCTAACCCTGTGGGTTCTGTCCTTAAGCCAGTTTGCAACCCATCTTGTGACATATGGGTTTACATTTAAGCTGGTAAGTTTTTCTACAATACCCGAGTGGGGTATTGTGTCGAAAGCCTTTGCAAGGTCAAGGTAGGCTGTATGGACTGCCTTTCCCTCATCAATGGCCTTGGTGACTGTTTCAAGAAGTCGACCAAGTTCAAAAGGCATGATCTTCCCTTGACAAAGCCAAACTGGGTCGGGTCCAATGTCTGCAAGTCCCCTATATCTTTGTTTATGAGCTCCATTATGATCCTCTCCATAGCTTTGCAGACTAGACTTGTTAAGCTTATGGGGTGGTAATTACCAGGGTCCGTAGAGGCGCCGCCTTTGTGGAGTGGGACAACAGTTGCCGTACGCCACTCCTTGGGCACGTATCCTGTGGTAAGGCTGAGATTAAACAGCTGCCTTATGTGCGGGTTTAATTCCTCATTTAGCTCGTGTAGCACACAGCCGGGGACACCATCCGGTCCCATAGATGCTGTGTTTTTAGCTTTAGAGAGTGCAGCTTTCACCTGCGCATTTGAGATGTCCGGGAGGCTACACTCGGCTGGGATAGTTATCTCTCCTTTAGGGGAGAGGGGTGAAGTTTGCACTGAACCTGTCTGCCAGTATGTTGGCAATGTCTGTGGGTTCAGTGATTTTTGTATCATTTTGGACTAATTCTGAGCATATCTGGGAGTTTCCACCCAGGTTCCTAACATAGCTGAAAAAGGCCTTATGATTGTCCTTTGAATCCATAACTTAATCCCACTTTGAATCCCAGTAACTTAAAATATATAGTTTAATACAATGAAATGGTTTAAACACACATGAACAAACATTCCTGTTGCTGTACAATATACAAACTAGGTATGCATATAACAAAATAATGTGCACATAGAGATTACAGAAAAAAAGCAGCGTTTAATTTTAGCAAGCTGCTGATAGATAATGTTTCACTGAGACTTGGACTTGTAGTGGCAATTTCTTTTTAGCTGCCATTTAAGTTCTTGAAATTCTAAAAAAATCTTTGTTTGGTCCCCTCTCTGTCCTAAGTCTATATGATCTATCACTGTAAATTTGAATGAATGAGTGTGATCGTCCTTGAGATGCTTATAAAAAGCATTACATTCATCTTTCCTTTTGATCCCATATAAATGTTGGTAAATTCTGGTTCTAAAGCTCTTAACAGTTTTTCCTATATAAAATGCATTGCAGGTGTGGCACAAGGCTAAATACATTACCACCTTGCCCCCACAGTAATATTTATGGTTAATGGTTATTGCCCCATAATTAGCCAAGGTGACTTCCAAACCTTCCAAAATTTATTTACATTGTGAACAATGTCCACATCTACTCATCTTTTCCATTATTAAGGAACTTACCATTCTTGAGTAGCATCTAAAAACATGTATATTTTTTGTATATTATAATAGGGGCTTGTCCAAAAATGGACACGGTATCTTGGTCAAGTCCAAATATACTCCAATTTTTTTTAATAAAATTGACCAAACATCATAAAATTGTGTGCCGAAAGATAAAATACATGCTTTTTTGGACACAGGCTCCTGTCGATTGGTTGCCGTAACTCACTCCCTAAATATTCTGTCATTAACAGCTCCCAACACAGGATAAAAAAAACCTGCGGTTCTCTTTGCCAAAACTTCCCCAAATATATCTGACAAAAAAGTATCAGGATAAAGTACAGTTGTGTACACTTACCATAAATGTAGATGTTCGAGTGTATTCACTGTTGCAGTCATTACATTTGGGTAATCTGCCGGCAGGTTGCCCTCAGTCGGCCTGATTAACAAAGTCTTGGGTCCTGCATCGGTTGCTGTCCCTTCTTCCATGACGTCAGGTCATCAGGGGTATAAAACATGCAGCAGACGCCATTACATCAGTTTTTCTTGCCTCAGATGTCAGGTGCCCCCCAAATGGGGAGCAAATAAAATTAAAAACACAAAAAATATACCTCCAATCCCAAAAGCAAATACACCAAAAGGGCTGTTAAGCATAGTGAAAGAAAGGAGAGGTATAGCCAGAGAAAAAATAGGGGGCTGGAGGGAGGGTAACCAGGACTGCAACAGTGAATACACTCAAACATCTACATTTATGGTAAGTGTACACAACTGTACTATGTTCTTCGTGTTTCACTGTTGCAGTCATTACATTTGGGTAGATTCCCAAAGCTATGGTTGGGTGGAGGGAATTATACAGCATTAGGACCAGCTATAAGGCCCTGCAGGACAGCAGTGGCAAAGCCAGCTCTGGATTTAGAAAAAAGTGGTCAATGGTAATGTTTGGTGAATGTATGAACTGAGCTCCAGGTAGCAGCTTCTAGAATGTCCCTGGTAGGAACACCTCTGGGAAAGGCTGTTGAAGTATATGCAGCCCTGGTGGAATGGGATCTGATCCCCTGGGGAATAGTTTTTCCATGGTGCATATAGCAGAAATTAATACATTGGCTTATCCATTTGGAAATGGTTTGCTTTGAAACAGCCTTTTCCCTCTGCCCCTGCAGCAAATGCCACCAGCAGTTGTTCAGATTTTCCTTGAGATTTTGTCCTATTTAAGTAAAATCTAAGTTGTCTGTGTACATCCAATGAATGCAGAATCCGCTCCGCCTTGTTCTGTGGATTGGGACAGAAAGTGGGCAAATGAATGGTCTGATTAAGAGCCACACTGGATACCACCTTAGACATGAAGGATGGACTGGTCCTGAGAGATACCCTGTCCACATGAAAAATGATGAAAGGCTCCACTGCCATAAGAGCCTGTAATTCGGAAATCCTTCTAGCTGAAGTGACTGTTAATAGGAAAGCTGTTTTCCAAGAGAGAAATTTTAAGTCTGCAGTAGCAGCTGGCGCAAAAGGAAGGAGAGTGAGCTTTTCCAATAGAAAATTGACGTCCCAGGCAGGGGTCGGAGCTCTCCTGGGTGGTCTTACGTTTTTGGCCCCTCTGAGATACTGCTTTAGCAGAGGATGAGAAAAGAGTGGAGGTTCTGTGTTGTAATGAGCTGAAATGGCTGAGGCATGGATTTTTATGGAAGAAAAGGACAGGCCCTTGTGAAGCATCTCAGTTAAGTATTGTAAAATCTGAGGAATGTTGGGCACTGCTGTCCTTATCCCTAGAGATTGATTCCAGGCACATAATCTTTTCCATTTGTCAGCATAAGATTTTCTAGTACTAGGCCTTCTCGCCTCCAAAATGACATCCATCACAGGTTTGCTGAGGGATGCTAAGGGTGAATTTAGGTGATTAGCCACGCTGCAAGATTCAAAGTTTGGAGCTGAGTGTGCAGAATTTGGTTGTTGGGACAGTAAGTAAGGTGTCTGAGGCAGGTGCCACGGTGGAAGGTGTGACACATTGCACAGGAGTGGGTACCAGTGCTGGTGAGGCCAGTCTGGAGCAATCAAAATAATTTCTGGTTTGTCCTGTTCGACTTTTAGTAGAACTTTGGAGAGCAGAGGCAGAGGGGGAAATGCATAGACTGATAGTTTTTTCCAGCTGAAGGATAGAGCATCCACTTTCCAGGCTTTTTTGTGATGAGTTCTTGTGCAAAATTTGTTCAACTGATAGTTCTGGGGTGAGGCAAAAAGATCTATGTCTGGGCTCCCCCATTTGTGTGTCAACATGTTGAAAATCCGTGGTTCCAGTTTCCATTCATGAGGGTCCATGAGATTTCTGCTTAGTTCATCTGCCAGAGTATTCAGCTTTCCTGGCAGGAATTGAGCTTGTAGTTGTACTTGATAGGTCAAGGCCGTGTTCTACAATGCCATGGCTAGTCTTCAAAGGGGGTAGGAGTGTGTACCCCCCTGCTTATGTACCACATAACCGTGGTGTTGTCTGTCTTTATCATTAATCGTCCTGGATGAAGGTAGTCCTTGAAGGCTGTCAGTGCATTCTGTACAGCTAGCATTTCTTTTTGATTGATATGTAAGTGCATTTGATTTGGGCTCCATTTGCCCTGAATGCACTTCCATGCCAGATGTGCCCCCCAGGCATAGTCTGATGTGTCTGTAGTTAGGGTTTGGGCGGCAGGGGGGGGTGTGAATGGCAGTCCCTTGTTTTGGTGGCAGGCCTCTGCCCACCATAGGAACTCTAGTTGCAGGCAAGGAATGATAGAAATCATTCTTTCCAGGCTGTGACAATGCTGACTCCATAGACATTTTAAGTACCACTGAAGTTTCCTCATATGCAGTCTTGCATATGGAATTAGAAGACGGCAGAAGGCCATGAACCCCAAGGCTTGCAGTATTTGCCTTGCAGAAAGCACGGTTTTTGTGGTCACCTGTTTGAAGTAAGTCACCAAATGAATTTGCTTCTCTGGCATAAGGAAAGCCATCTGGGCAGTTGTATTTAAGCTTGCACCCAGGAATGTAATTTTTTGAGAGGGTACCAGTTGTGATTTCTTTTCGTTTATAGTGTACCCTAGGTAAGTAAGAACCCTTTTTACAAACGCCACATGGTTTAGAATAGTGTCCTTTTTTTCTGCCTGAATTAAACAATCATCCAGGTATGGATATATTTGAATATTTCTTTGCCTGCAAAATGCAATTACTGGAGCTAGACACTTTTTAAAGACCCTAGGCGCAGTAGATAAGCCAAAGGGCAGTGCAGAGAACTGGTAATGAAAGTAGCCTGCTTTGAAGCGGAGGTATCTTCTGCAAGATTCCCTGATTGGGATATGCAGGTAAGCCTCTTTTAAATCTAGAGTTGCCAACCAGGCATCTTTGCCTAGCATAGGAAGTAACTGGTGAAGAGTCAGCATCTTGAATTTTGGAATGTCCAGAAAGGTGTTTAGAGTAGATAAGTCCAGAATTGGACGCCATGATTTGTTTTTTCTGGGTTTCTGGGTACCAGGAAAAGTCTTGAATAGAAACCTTGTCCCTTTTCCTCTTCTGGTACTGGTTGAATAGCCCCCATGCTCATGAAGGAAAGTACTTGTTTCTGGGCCTCTGCCCATTGATTTGGGGGCAGGTCTGGCCATCCGTTTGGAATTGGCAACGTGTGGAAATGAAATCTGTATCCCTGGGATACTATATTTAAAACCCATTTGTCCTGGGTTATAAGATGCCAGTTTCTTGCATGAAGAGCCAGTTTTCCCCTCAAAGGGGCGGCTAAAAGGTAAGTGCTTGGTAAGTATAAAGGGAAGTTATTGAGACTGCTTACCATAGGGGGGTGTCTTGTTGTTTCCAGATTTGGAAGAGGAGGCATCCCATTGTTTTGTTCTGAAAGTCCCTTGTGACTGAAACCTGGAGCCTTTGGAATAGCTGGGTTTGACTTGAGTGGCTCTCAAAGGAACTGGAAAGGACCAGTTCTTAGTAGGCCAGTGCCTACTAAATCTTGGAGGTTGCACTTGTAAGAAATCGTTCACAGTTTGCATAGAATTAGCTTTATCTTCCATCTTTTTTAAAACTTCTTCAGCCTTATTATCAAAGAGACGCTCCTGTTGTAAAGGAGCAACCAACAATTTTGCTTTAACATGATCAGGCAGATTTTGCTCTTTGAGCCAACCATGCCTTCTTAGCACAGACCCAGTCACAGCAGCCCTGCAAGAGGCCTCCAAAGAATCAAAACCACATTGCAAAGTATGTTTTCCAACTTGTTCAGCTGAATGCAATAAATCCTGTAAATCTTTGTTTTCCACACAGTCAGAAATTAACATTTTCTGTTTAAGGAGTCCCATGATATACTGTTGCTATTTTAGCATATGGAATTGACAGTTTAAAGCCCTGATTGCCAAGGTTGCAGAAGTGTAAACCTTCCTACCCCATCTATCCAGGGCCCTGGAATCTCTATCAGAAGGGGTAGGATTTTTAGCAGTAGAAGCCTTAATGCCCTTGGGACCCTGAGAAATGGTTTCAGGATCTGCAACAGGATTTTTGAAAAGGAATTTGTGGGAGTCAGGAACCCTGTAGTATCTGTCTGGCTTACAAGGAGCCGGAGGCACAGAATCAGGAGCCATACTAGATTCTGAAAAAACATCATCAACAATGTCTAGAACAGGAGGTATAGCCAAAGGCCTATGCTGAGGAAGAAGAAAAAAATCCCTAAGTTTCTTTTTAGATTCAGAGAAATCCCTTAAGGTATGTAAAGTTTCCCCAAAAGAAAAATCCTCAGGGGGAGAAGCAGAATGAATGGAAATTTCTGCATCAGACTCCTCATAAGTAGGTACAGACAATTCCTGTTCAATAGAAGAGGCAGAAGAAATAGAATCCTGTTGAGAAGATTCATAATCAATGTCTTGCCTAGGCCTCTTGGATGGGGGGGGGGGGGTTGGCTACCCCTGGGAGTAATTAAATCTTCAGCCATTTTGATCATTTGTTTTTTAGGCATAGGGGCCTGCACATGTGGCCCAGGAGTCAGTTTTTTAGGCATAGGTTGAGATTTTGGCCTTAGTTTTGAAGATGGCATCGGTCTAATATACAAATCTGTAGGCCTGAAAACACCCTCAGAAGCTGGTGCCTGCACAGCGGCTCCGGACCCATCCAAGGTAGAGACATTCGCGGGGTTCCATAATTGAAGCATCTCGTGGCATACCGGACTCCGAATGGGTCTCAGTAGAGGCCTGCAAATCAGAAGTAGAGGGTATCAGGGGCTGCAAAAGTGCCTAACTGAGTACCGGCGAACTGGCGACTGGCATAGGAGAAGCATCGTCGGCAATTTTGTACATCAATGACCTGTCTCTGTCTTTTTCTTTGCGTTTTTTAGGTATTCCGGTTGTCGGATTGCTAACCGATGACATTTCTGGATAATTAAAGCGTGAGCCAAAATATTTAGAAGCAAAAATATACCGATGTTTGATAGTGCGTTGATTAAATAAAGCACAAAACCGACAGCAAGGTACATTGTGGTCAGGGCCTAGGCAAAGAATACAGCACAAATGAAAATCCTTATGAGGTATTTGCTTCCCACAAGTAATGCAATTATTAACTTTTACTGACATCGGTAAGGAGCAAGAAAAAGCTTCCCCAACGGGGTACTTAGCTTTTTAGTTGAAGACTTTGGATCTGAAACTCCAAAATGAAAATTTCAGGAGTCGGCCAACTGGCACTTGTGAACTGCTTCTGCTTCAGGCACCATGCGGCAAGAAAGACTGATGTAATGGCATCGGCTGCATGTTTTACACCCCTGATGACCTGACATCATGGAAGAAGGAACAGCAACCGACGCAGGGCCCAAGACTTTGTTAATCAGGCCAACTAAGGGCAACCTGACAGCAGATTACCCAAATGTAATGACTGCAACAGTGAAACACGAAGAACATCCTCTCCTATCTAGCATAGTTTTCAATTTTTCACTTTCAAACCAGAAATAACTGTTATTCGATTTCATATGAGCAAGTCTAACACATTGCCCCTTGACTAGCGTTTTCTTCTTAGGGTGCCAGGTATCAAAATGTAAGAGAGAATTTCAATAACAGGGTTTACAGTACTTGGTGGATTCAAAACCTTATTTTACCTAGTTTTTTGTATAAAGTCACATTTAAATAATTACCTTTTTCACCCTGTATGTCCATAGTAAATTTAAGACAGTCTGTAGTTGAATGTAAGTAATCAAAAAATTGGTCTAACCTTTCAAGGCCACCATTCCAAAACAATACAAGATCATCCAGGAACTGTCCGTATAATGAACAACGTTTCTGGAATTCTCATTTTATAACAAATTTTTGCTCCCAATAGGCCAGGACTATGCTGGCAAAGATGGGGGCGCATGCAGCCCCCACTGATACTCCTATCTTTTGCCTAAATATCTGATTTTCAAATACCAAAAAAAATGTTTTCAAGGACAATTTCCAACAAATTCCTGAGTAATTTAGACTTGTTATGGTCAAGAAGGGTATGGAAACACTGATATTCATAAAACCATTCAACCCCAATATTGTGTGGAATCACAGAAAACAAGTTCTGCATATCTATAGTAACAAGAACTAGTTCATTACTAAACAGGTCATTCGTAACTTTGGACAAAAAGTCCCAAGAATCCTTGAAGAGAGGTTTAATACTGTTAAGAACATCTTTTGTCCCGTTGTCAATAAAGTTTGCTATGTTAAAAGTTTTAGATGCCTTAGCATCAACAGTAGGTCTGATGGATGCATCTGTCATAATTATATCTATTTTGGGTATTCCAAAAATGGTGGGGGTCTTGGTGTTAGGGTCACATACAAAATTCTATTCTCCTGAATTGATCTGATTATTTTTTAAACATCTTTATTGAATTATCACTTGTGGCACAAGCAAATTTACATTCATATAAAAGTAATCACACTATAATTGATCTGATTATTAAGAAGCAGGTCTTCTATGATAAGATCAATTTTATGATAAGCAATATTAAATTAGTTTAACAAAATATCTTCATAAGTATCTGAATACAACAAACAAAAATCTTAATATAGTCATGTGTGTCCATAACCACCAAGACCCCACCCTTATCAGATTTTATCACTCTTAATGCTTTGTTGTCAGTGATTTCTTTTAACAACACTCTTTCTTTATAGCTCAGATTAGAAACCATACTTTTTTCCATGAGAGCGGTTCAATAATGGTCTGATTTCATGTTCACATAACCGTTCAAGTACAGAAACCATTCTTATTTTTGAAGTAAAAAACAAAATTTAATTTTCTAGAAAACAACTTTAAATTACTGAGAGGTTCATTTTCATTTATTCTTGCATTTTTCTTGGGAACAAAGGGCAAGCCCTGTTCAAACAAATCTGCCCAAGGTTGTTAACATCAACAGTACTATAATTATATATTTTAAAATCACCATATTTGTTTTGTACAATCTTGCAAGACTCAGTTACTGTCCCCTCAAGGAATCGCCCTGCCTCTCGCTCTCTCCTCCATCTCCAATGGGGGGCATTACGATGTTGGAGGTTCCTCTCCATTTATCTCCCTCCATTCCGCTCACTCTGCTCTCTCAACCTCTCAGACCTTCTCACGTGGGGGGGGGTTGGGACTCTAAAGGGTCTGTTGCAAACTGCTCTTGGTTAACTTCATTAGTAGGGGAAAAATTATTAGAACCATTATTCCTTGCATTTGAAAAATCATCATCATTATTGTTGTTGTTATTAAGAAAACGCTCTCCAAAGTTAGTGTGGGTAGGCCCTTCCATTTTCATATTCAGTTTTACCTCTTGCTAATTTCTTAATTTTTTTGTTTTTGACTCAGCAATGGAATTATCAATTTTGATAAGAAATGCACGATATTCATTAAGTATACCGTTGTAAGTTAAAGTCACTTTGAACCACAGTATCAAGTGCAGCAATCTCTTTATATAATGCAAACCAAATCCAACGATGAGTGATGGAGTGAAGCAGACCAAACGAACAGGACTAGTCCAAAAATAATATAAAGCTTTTAATCCACGGTATTGTAAAGCACAAGTACAATACACTACAAGTTGCAGTTGATAAGCGCTTTCACCCAAGAATGAGCTTCATCAGATCAAATCACTGCTACCCATGATTCCCTTATATATTATACAACACCCTATCAAATGATTTCATCAAACAATCAATTTCAATTAAAACATATTGTAATTAATAGAATTCTTATATGTAATTCTAAAACCTATCTATACATACCAAAATAAAAATAAAATTACTGTGTAGAATAAAATATGTACTTATAAAAATATATGTTAGAACTATTGCATAATATACCATATAATGCTATTGTACAAAACAGTAACATATATACACACCATAATATCAAACTCACAGTTACTAAAACCTGATTTGTTTGAAAACAACCAAAATCAGATGGAATGTGTAGAATAAAATGTGTACTTATAAAAATATATAGGTTGGAACTATTACATAATATACTATATAATACTATTGTGCAACACTGTAACATATATACATTATAGTAACAAACTCACAGTTGCTAAAATCCGATTTATTAGGAAACAACCAAAATCAGATGGAATGTGAACCTATGCTATCTAGGTTTAACTTTGACATTTCTCCTTTTCTTCAGGGCCAGCTTTATAGAGGCTCTTTCATTCAATCCAGAGCCCCTATCAGCTCTTAATCTCATGATCCACTTACTTTCTCTATCCTCAGTGTGGTTCCTAATGTCTCCACCCCTAATATTAGGTTCTATTTGTTCTAAAGCCCTGAACAAAAAATGATGTTTATTACCTAACTCAACCACATGTTTAGCTAATGCATTATGCATATTACCTTTTCTCATATGGTACACGTGTTCACGTATTCTATCTTTGAACTGACGGTTGGTCTTTCCAACATAGAATGCGTTGCATACCTGGCATACTGCCAAGTACACAATATTCATACTCATGCATGTGGCTCCTACCTGAGTCTTAAACTGCATATGTGAATCTGGATGTATAAACACTGTATCATTATCCATATATATACATTGATTGCAGTGTCCACATGCCTTAGTATAGTTGGTCTCTAGGTATCGTCCATCCTTCTTAGAATAGCATAATAGCCTCCTAAGATTCAGTTTATTCCTGAATAAGAAGCGTGGTACTTCCTACCACTTTCCTAATTCCATCATCTGTGCATAATATTGACCAATGCTTACCAATTATATCTTTAAGGACTACACAGTCATTGGTGTATGGTAATGAAATCTTAACCTCCTTATTCATAGCATGGGGATTCTCATCTCTCACTAGTCTTGGTCCAAAGTATGGAGCCGCTCTACCTTGTCTAAGTTCACCAATGTCTCCTAGTTGGTTATCAATCTCTTTAACACTGTATCCACGTTCTATCAATCTACCTTTTAAGTCATTAATCCCTGTTTCAAAACCTGCATCAGTAGCATTAAGTCTGGATATACGCATGCCTTGTCCTCTAATGATGTTCTTAAATATGTACAGACGCTTTGTAGATGATGTTTTTATTTTGGGGAGAGGGGATGTGAGTACATTGTTGGAATTTCTTAACATGATAAATCATTTAACGAATTATCTGGTGTTCACAATGAGTTACTCTAATGATAGGATAGATTTTTTGGATTTATTTGTTGAGAAATTGGGTAATGGTTTAGTGAATACAGGGGTTTATCGGAAACCCTGTCACCATAACACAATACTGTCACGGTACAGTATGCACCCACACCACATATTTAAGAACATCATTAGAGGACAAGGCATGCGTATATCCAGACTTAATGCTACTGATGCAGGTTTTGAAACAGGGATTAATGACTTAAAAGGTAGATTGCTAGAACGTGGATACAGTGTTAAAGAGATTGATAACCAACTAGGAGACATTGGTGAACTTAGACAAGGTAGAGCGGCTCCATACTTTGGACCAAGACTAGTGAGAGATGAGAATCCCCATGCTATGAATAAGGAGGTTAAGATTTCATTACCATACACCAATGACTGTGTAGTCCTTAAAGATATAATTGGTAAGCATTGGTCAATATTATGCACAGATGATGGAATTAGGAAAGTGGTAGGGGAAGTACCACGCTTCTTATTCAGGAATAAACTGAATCTTAGGAGGCTATTATGCTATTCTAAGAAGGATGGACGATACCTAGAGACCAACTATACTAAGGCATGTGGACACTGCAATCAATGTATATATATGGATAATGATACAGTGTTTATACATCCAGATTCACATATGCAGTTTAAGACTCAGGTAGGAGCCACATGCATGAGTATGAATATTGTGTACTTGGCAGTATGCCAGGTATGCAACGCATTCTATGTTGGAAAGACCAACCGCCAGTTCAAAGATAGAATACGTGAACACGTGTACCATATGAGAAAAGGTAATATGCATAATGCATTAGCTAAACGTGGTTGAGTTAGGTAATGAACATCATTTTTTGTTCAGGGCTTTAGAACAAATAGAACCTAATATTAGGGGTGGAGACATTAGGAACCACACTGAGGATAGAGAAAGTAAGTGGATCATGAGATTAAGAGCTGATAGGGGCTCTGGATTGAATGAAAGAGCCTCTATAAAGCTGGCCCTGAAGAAAAGGAGAAATGTCAAAGTTAAACCTAGATAGCATAGGTTCACATTCCATCTGATTTTGGTTGTTTCCTAATAAATCGGGTTTTAGCAACTGTGAGTTTGTTACTATAATGTATATATGTTACAGTGTTGCACAATAGTATTATATAGTATATTATGTAATAGTTCCAACCTATATATTTTTATAAGTACATATTTTATTCTACACATTCCATCTGATTTTGGTTGTTTTCAAACAAATCAGGTTTTAGTAACTGTGAGTTTGATATTATGGTGTGTATATATGTTACTGTTTTGTACAATAGCATTATATGGTATATTATGCAATAGTTCTAACATATATTTTTATAAGTACATATTTTATTCTACACAGTAATTTTATTTTTATTTTGGTATGTATAGATAGGTTTTAGAATTACATATAAGAATTCTATTAATTACAAAATGTTTTAATTGAAATTGATTGTTTGATGAAATCATTTGATAGGGTGTTGTATAATATATAAGGGAATCATGGGTAGCAGTGATTTGATCTGATGAAGCTCATTCTTGGGTGAAAGCGCTTATCAACTGCAACTTGTAGTGTATTGTACTTGTGCTTTACAATACCGTGGATTAAAAGCTTTACATTATTTTTGGACTAGTCCTGTTCGTTTGGTCTGCTTCACTCCATCACTCATCGTTGGATTTGGTTTACATTTTTATATACATACGAGTGTTTGGGAGTGATCATCTGATTAAGGCAGCATTTGGTATTTTTCTTTATATAATGCAGTCGTTTTTCTATCACTGTCTCTAATAAGAACCTCTAACAGTTCACAACCATGCTTGTTAAACAAAACCAATAACTCATTATGTAAAGGAAAGTCGTTAACTAGTCCAGTAGGGTATTTCCCATAAAGAAGGCCTTTTGGAATCCTCTCCACTCTTAAACATTCACGGAGATAGCCATTTTCAAGTCGAAGTTTCCTTTATTTAAAAAGTGAATCTTCCATTTGCTTGAGTTTCCGATCATTAGTAGCAAAAGATAGACCTTAAACTCCAGACTCAAAGCACCACTGGATCAATGCGCTGAGCCATTCACAAAAAAATGCATTCTGATGAAGTCCATATTACAGAGGATGAAAGTGCTAAATGTTTGAGTAAAAACGCTACTTTATTGCTACTCTACTATATCCTGTGCATTTCCTTTCAGTGTGCTGGTTTATGACAAGAGCTAGGAAAATAATAACTAAGAACTGGAAAAGTAAAACTACCCCCTCTTGTACTGAATTTATTGGTATGGCAAAAGTGGTATGTAGAAGTGAACTGCATACAATAAAGATGAGGACTTCTAATATTACACATTCATATAAGTGTTGGTTTTAAACTTAAAGAATTGCTTGAAAAACATTAAGTATTGTTAATATCATACATTCAGACCCTAAACTGTGGGCAGTAGAGCCAAAGGAGGTGGAGTTTAAATATACATTAAAGACATACACACCTCCAGGCTGGTCAAAGAGTAGGACGCACAGGAGACACTCCAGGTGCAGTTAACAATTGACAAGAACCCTATTCATATCACAGCTAGCTACTGGCCCCAAATCTGACTCAAGCTGCCCAGCCCTCCTATTTGAACCTCTTAGAATCTACCAAGATTCAACCCTTTACCTTGAACCTGGGTGACTTTAACTTCCCAAACATAGGCTGAAGGAACTGCTCATGCCAGAACGCAAATGCACAGAGATTCCTTGATTTTGTCAAAGCAAATGCCTTGGAAGAGCTAGTCGATACACCCACAAGGGGTGATAATATCTTGGACCTGGTATTAACCAACATGAGTAACCACTGCAGCATCCCTATAGTATCCTCTCTGGTAAGATCCGACCACAAAGTGGTCACTTTCAAAGTCACCATCTCCCCCAACCCTAGCTAGAATCAGACATTAAAACTTCTCCAAAGCAGATTACAGCCTCCTGGGGAATGGTATAAACAGCTTCACACCCCTCCCCCTCTGTAGGAACTGGCACCAATATCCAAAACTACACAAAAGCACTATATGATCATTTATATAGATGAATGAAATCAGGAATACCTGACAGGACTAAGTCATCCTCCGCAAGAAAGAGTAAACCTGTCTGGTGGACATCTGCAATAAATAAATATACTCTATAACAAAAGGAAAAAAAATTGCTGCTGTCCAAGACCAAGGAGGAGCAGGTGCCCAATTGGAAGCAATGTCTCCTTAGCCTGAACAAGCAAATAAGAGCACTTGTGAAATCTTTCAAAGCAAACTGAATCCAAATTGGCAACATCTACTAGAGACAATCATAAGACCTTCTTCACATATGTCCACAACCTCAAAGGAAGTACCCATAAATGTTCAGAACTGGTGGTCAAGACACCACATATACAAATGCCATAAATATAGCAAACTTGCTGACTGACAGATTCGGCGAAAACTTTACCCCTCTGTTCCATCACCAGTACCTGCCCCCTTCCCCTTATATCTAGGAAAGAGGTCATCACTGCTCTCTCAAAGACAAAACATACAGTCTCCATGGGACCCGATAACATCCCAAGATGCATCCTACATGAACTCAGGCAGGAACTTGCAGCAGCATTAGGCACCCTATTCAACCAAAGCCTGTGTACTGGCTGCATCCCAGCTGAGTGGAGGACAGCCACTGTCATCCCTTTACACAAAGGTGGAGCATCCACAGAGTTGGGAAATTATAGACCCATCAGCCTAACTTGCCTGATCTGCAAGGCCATGGAACGGATTATCACGGACCTCATTATCAAGGACACTGGCAACCTCCAAACACTTGATCCCACACAGTCTGGCTTTGTCAAGGGGAGGTCATGTCTCCTAAATTTGGTCGACTTCTTTGAGACAGTCAACAAAGCCATGGACGAGAGGAAGACAGTGCACACCGCCTACCCTGACCTGGCCAAAGCTTTTGACACTATTCTCCACTCGGGCGTAATAGATAAACTATCTCAACTAGGCATCAATCCTTATGTTACCAGATGGGTAGAAAACTGGCTCATTGACACAACCCATGTAGCCAAAATAGGGGAAGCCACCTCAAGCAGTAGACCCATAACAAGCGGCATATCCCAGGGTTCGGTCTTGGGGCCTCTGTTATTTGGGATATACTTTTCTGAGGTGTAGGCCAAAACCAGTGGGCTGTGGCTGACCAAGTTTGCAGATGACTGCAAGCTGGGTGTTGTCATCAATTCCCCTAGTGATGTGGACATCCTCCAAGAGGATCTCACTCAGACAAATGACTGGTGCAAGAAACATGGCCTCAAGCTGAATACCAAAAAATGCATTACCAGCTCCTATGGGGAGAATGACATCCCCACAAATTATCACATTAATAACAATGTCCTAAGCACTCAATCAGTCGTGAGGGATTTGGGCACCCAGGTTGACAGCAACCTGACTTTTGACCACCAAGATGCTTCCATGGTACGGAAAGCCTTCTACGTGGCCCACCTCATAAGTAAGGGTATCTCATCCAGGGACAAGGAGGTCATAACATCCCTGTATTCTTCCCTTATAAGGCCCATTATCAAGCACAATGCACCTACAATCATGTACCACGTAAAGCACATGCAGCAGCTAGCGAGACCACAGAGGTTCCTCACCAGGAGAATCCAGGGCCTCAAACATCTACCATACACAGATAGGCTAAAAGCCCTATACCTCTACTCAGTTTCATACAGACTCCTCAGAGGTGACCTCTGTCTGGCATACAAGGCGATCATGGACCCCACCTCGATGGGACTGCTGCATATCCGCAAGTCAAGCTCCATTCGAGTAACCCGCACACACGGCCTCAACCTAGTCTGTGACATCAACAAGATTTGTGTCCCAGGAACTCCCTCATCTATGGAATAGAGTCCCTCTCCACATCAAGCAGAGTACCTCTTTACCCCTTTTTAAGTGCAACCTTGATAACTGGATGGAAAACATAAAACATACCCCTGAGATTCGATCCATGTCCCTGCTGGACAGGGGCATTGGGTGCAGATTTGTCTAAACATGGTGTAGACTCTTGGCTAGGCTTATAAGGGCCTCAGGGCCAATAGCCTAGTAACCTCCTATGAGCCTGTGATCCTATGATAATATATATTACAGTGACATATAATATGGCCGTGGGCTTATGTAAATAGTTTTACAATTATTTTTCCTTGTTCACTGTTATGAAAACAAAATAAAAAGTAGAAAAAAAAGTGAGTGAAACTCACTATTTTCCTGAGAAAACACCCAAAAATCTTGAGATAGAAAGGATCCATGTGTGTAGCTAAATGGCAGCAAATGGGATCTAAGTCATGTTAGGTTGGCGGGGCATCATGGGTAAGGGCGATGGAGAGTTTTGGATCCGAAGATCTGGCAGAAGTGGCTGAGTTGAATCTGAGTCAGATCCAAGACCCATCAGTTGAGGAATGAATGAAAATGACAACATTAGATTTCATATTCATTATTTGGTCAGCTGAACTTTATTTGGGGTTAATCAGAGTCTGTTTAATTGATGGCAGGTGTGTACCCAAGAAGACTAAGACTTTCAGCTTTTCCCGGTTAGGGGTCGCCACAGCAGAACTCCGGTCCGCTCATGACTGGTAGGGATTTTTACAGTGCCGAGTTGCCCGCCCGGCACCCAACCTTCAACGAAGGCACACCCATGTCTTGAATGTCACCGCGGGGAGGACATGCAGACTCCACACAGAAGGCGCTCAAGCCGAGAATCGAACGGGAGAACCTCATGCTGTGAGGTGACAACGCTAACCACTGCACCTCCGCGGCTAGTGTACCCAAGAAGACTGAATGCTGTAATTAAATCAAAAGGTGCTTCAACAAAGTATTTGTTTAAGGGTGTGCACACTTATGCAACCAGCTTATTGTACGTTTTTTATTTTTTATATTTTTCCCCTAACAGATTTGTTTTTCAATTGAATTGCACAGGTTATAGGTCACATTAAAGGTGGGAAAAGTTTTGAAATGATTTATTGTGGTCTCATTTGTTTACATCACAAAAACCTGGCATTTTTACAGGGGTGTGTACATTACACAAGCAATAATAGCTCACAATAACATAATACAATATACATAAATAATTCCTGTTAGAATATACTGCACAGAAATTTACCCATAATTTAACATGCCAGTATTATTGAAACAAATACATTTTTACTCTTGAAATAGGTAGTCCTTATTATACATATATATATTTTAATGAAAGAGTTTAAGATGGTGTTATTTTTCACATGTGAAGGCAGGTGGTTCCACAGAGCAGATCCCAGCATACAGAATGCTTTTTTACCAATCAAAAGTTTAATCTAGGCCTGGTTCAAACAAGATTATCATCTTGACTGCTTCTGACAAGACATGCTTAATCTCTATTAGTCGATTAAGTTTTTAGTGGGGGGCAGTAACCCAGAGTAAGAATTCTGAATATAATTACGCCCATCAGCAGGATTGCTTTTTTTGACGCAGTAGGAGCCAATGATTCTTGTACAGTATGTTACAACAATGTGTCCTACTGTCTGCAAGCAGTGTGAATCTCCAGACTGTAGATGCTGCAGTCTGACGTTCTGTGTCTTGTGGGATGAATGTAAGCTAATGACTGGCAGTGCAAATTCTAGTTTAGGGATTGAAACAATTTGGACTATGAAAGTTCTTGAAGCAGGAGAGAAGAGGTGAGAGATACAATACAACAGTATAATCTTAGCTGTGAAAGTACTTTACTAGTGACTTTAATAGTGTATTTCTGTTCTTTTACATCAGAAATAGTTACCTTTTAAGTCCTTTAAGTACTAAGAAATGTTGAATGTAACTTGTTGAATCTAGACCCAAGGTTAAGTTTTAACAGAAGTGATTTAGTTTCCTTTTCAGTTACTGCAGTAAAGTAAAAGGGGGCTGTATACTCAGCTAGGGGGTGCAGTTGAACTGGTGTGAGACCCAGATCTACTGGACTGTTAAGTTTTGGGAGTGTGAAAGAATCAGTTTACAGTAGTTAAAGGGAAGTTTTTACATTTATTGGCAAAAGGAATCTGTTATATTAACAGTAAGTTGTTTAATTTCTTTCCATAAGATGTTTGTATGAGAAAAATATAGCTTGTTTTGTTTTAAGCATAATACTTTACCAATACTAGTGGCTATTATAGGAGATTTCCTGAAGGACAGAAATTTTTGATGCATGGTAATTTTAGTTGTTAGGTTTCCAAGCTGTATCCCTTTCATTGATTTGTTGTTTTATCAACAGAAATAACTGATACAAAGAATGGTTTAAGTTTTCAGCTCATTTACTTGATGTTATTAAAGTGATTTGAAATGTTCTGCAACCTACCTTTGCATCATGGCATGGGGTGTATGAATGGCAGTAGTTCCCCCTATAAGGGAACCTTTTTAGCTTCTTCTTAAACAAGAAAGTTTTAAAATGTGCTTTTTCCATATGTTGATATCACTGAGTAAAAACAGCTAACATCAGTGTAGGAAAATGTCAGTTATGTCCACAGATCTTAATGGGCGTACCATTCTGCATGTGTTAAGCTACCCCATTAAAGTCTATAGACACACTGCGCCTTACTTTACAGTTGGAAGAACAATTTACTTGGGCTGTGGTATAATAAGTTTCCAAAAACAAAAGCCGTCCTGGTCCACAGAAGCAGGCAGAAATGGGTAAAAAAAACTCTTTAATAAACAAAGTGCAAGTTAGCAGAATAAATAAAAGTTGAGAGCTTAAGGCCATTCACTGGACTTCATCAGAACTAGCTAACAATGGCCACTCATAGGTTCGTAGGTAGGTACAAGGCTATCTGCCCGAGGGCATTTATAAGCCTAGAAAGTGTGTCAGATTTCGTCGCCCCACTGATTAACTAACTGAGCCTCTGTCAAGAAGAGCCAATGAAGTGATCCCAGGGGTGTATTTTCTGTTACCCATCCACTCGTCAAGGTTTCTCTTGAAGAGTGTTAGTGAGGGGGTCTGCCTAATGTCGTTAGGAATTTTGTTCCAAAGCATGGGGAGTCTCTGTGACAGGAATCTATCCCTCCAGCATGTTCTATTTATTGTTGTGGCAAGGTTTAGCTCACTAGAGCGAGTGGCTCGCAGTGACTTGGATTTCTTTAGGTGGAGCATGTCCATCAATTCTGAGTTGGACATGGCTTTGTAAGTCAGGCAGAGATCACCTCTGAGTAAGCGATATACGACTGAGTACAGCTGGAGTTTTTCCAGTCGGGCTGCATAGGACATATGTTTGAGGCCAGTAATCCTCTTGGTGAGGTACTTTTGTGGTCTTTCCAGCTGTTGGAAGTGTCTTGTGAGGTACATCCCAAATGGGGCATTGTACTCTATGATGGGTCTGATGAGTGACGAGTAGAGGGGCACTATAAAATCTTTATTTCTAGATGTGAACCCTTTAGTAATTAGATGGGCTACATAGAATGATTTCCTAACTACTTTGGCAATATGACTGTCAAAGGAGAGATTAACATCTACCTAGGTCCCCAGATCTCTTATTACCTCTTCTGTATTAAGGGGGCTGCCACCTATGTGGTAATTCATGGGTGTTTTGTTTTTCCCAAACAGGATGACTATGCATTTCTTGGCATTTCGCTTGAGACCATGACTTTGACACCAGGTGTCCATCTCAGCAAGGCCCTTTTGGAGAATGTCCGTGTCAGCCGGAGAGTCAATTATAGCTCCCAGTTTGCAGTCATCGGTGAACATGGTTAGACATAGTCCTCCTGTGTTTGCCTGTACTTCTGAGAAGTATATGCCGAACAGTAGGGGTCCCAGGACCGAGCCTTGTGGGACACCACTTGTGACTGGTTTAGAGTCGGACCTGGAGCCCACTATTCTTACCGTGTGAGTTCTGTCTGCAAGGCAGTTAGCAACCCATCTTATGACGTAGGAGTTTATGTTCAGGCTGGTGAGTTTTTCTATATTTTCCGAGTGGGGAATGGTGTCAAAAGCCTTGCCAAGGTCAAGGTAGGCTGTGTGAACTACCTTCCCCTCATCTATGGCCTTGGTGACTGTCTTGAAGAAGTCAACCAGGTTTAGTAGGCATGATCTGCCCTTAACAAAGTCGAACTGGGTCGGGTCAAGTGTTTGGAGGTTCCCAATGTCTTTGTTAATGAGTTCCATGATGATGCGCTCCATAACCTTGCAGACCAGGCTAGTCAGGCTTATGGGGCGATAGTTACCAGGGTCAGTTGTGGCCCCTCCTTTGTGGAGCGGAATAACCATTGCTGTGCGCCATTCTATGGGCACGTAGCCTGTGGAGAAACTGAGGTTGAACAGTGTGTTTAGGTGGGGGGTTAGTTCATTCTGTAGTTCGTGCAAGATGCAGCCTGAGACACCATCTGGCCCCACTGACGCTGTGCTTTTGGCTTTTGAAAGGGCAGTTTTCACCTGTGCGTCTGTGATTTCCGGGACACTACACTTTTCCGGTACTGTTGTGGGCCCTTTTGGGGGTGAGAGGGGGGTGAAGTTTGCACTGAATCTATCTGCCAGGATGTTGGCAATGTCAGTGGGTTCAGTATATTTTGTGCTATTTTGCACTAGCTCAGAGCATATCTGTGAGTTGCCACTTAAATTCTTGACACAGCTAAAGAAGGCTTTGTGGTTATCTTTCGAATCCTTGGCTATTTTTCTTTCAAAGTTAGCCTTGGAGGATTTTATGAGGGACCTTAGTTTCTTACTGATACTGATCAGGGATGTCTTTCCTTCTTGGGATTTGCTTTTTTTCTGAACTAGTTTCCTCCTTCTATTGTATAGCCTGTTTATGGCAGGGGTCCACCAGACTGGTTTCCTTCTCTTAGGAGAGTGAGTCTTGGTTTTGCTAAAGATGGCACAATCCATGCATCCTTGTAGGTGCTCATAGAGTGCATTTGTAAAGGTTCCTGCATCTTGGACACTGTTATCCTTTAGCCTGGGGGCTGTGAAACTTACCACCTCTGTCTTAAGTAAGGTGAAGTTTGCTATAGAAAAGTTTTTCACTGTGGTTTCCTTGGTTGGAGGGGATGGTGTGGTGTGGACATCCAGAGTGATTAGTTTATGGTCTGATCTAACCAGTGACGGGTTGACCTCTGTTGTGGAACACCTGTCGTCCATGTTGGTGATGACCAGGTCCAATATGTTTTCACGTCTGGTAGGGGAGTTTACCAGCTGATCCAGGGCATTTGAGTTGATAAATTCCAGGAAGCGCTGGACCTGGGAGTTTGTACTTGAGTAGTTTTCCCAGTTAACGGTAGGGTAATTGAAATCGCCCAATATCAGGGTGTTCGGTAGGACCTTCATGTTTTCCAGTGTCTCCAGAAAGGCAAGAGTCGTGGTCCTGGGTCATGGAGGGTGATCTGTAGCAGGCCACAATTTGCATTGCAGATTTGCCAGATGTTAGTTGCACATTGATGATCTTGGAGGTATCATGCTGTGCCACTAACCGGGAGGTGTAGGTATCCTTGATGAATATGGATACACCCCCTCCTTTTGTGTTTCGGTCCATGTTCTGTGGCCGAAATGTGTGGTATCAGATGTAGCCCAGTAGTGCTGGGGTGCTCTGTGGAGCCTTGAACCAGGTTTCAGTTACTGCACAAATGTCGACGTTCTCCATACTGAGGAGTGCTTCGAGCGTGTGCATTTTGAGATTTAAACTCTTGGCGTTGAGTAGCATAACCCTCATTTTTTTATTTGTGCTGTTTACGGAGGTGGGTTTGACTTTTGAGCCTTGCCTAAAAAAGGCACTATGGGGGCAGCAAGAGCCTTGGCCAGTATTCAAAAGCCTAGGGGTGACAGGTGCAAGCCGTCTCTTGCGAAGCAACGAGGCTTGTCGAGCATGTCGTCCCAGGCTGACAGACACTGGATCCCCTTTGAATGACACCAGAAGCTTAGCCAATTGTTGAAATTGATAATTTTTTCTTTATACTGCGGTATCATTCTTGGTGAGGGCAGGATGCTACTCAGGGTCTGGGTCATACCCGCCTGGGCTACATGATCAGAGAGCTCTTCCATGTCTCTTTTCATGTAGTCCAGGGAGGTACGTCTCAGGTCATTCACATCAACATGAACAATGACAAAGTCATATTTGTACTTCTTCTGGAGTGACCTGAGTGCTTGTGTTATGTGGCAGATTCTGGCTCCCGACAGGCAGCTAACAATAACCTTCTCCTTGTCCAGCCTAGTGAGTGGGACGTCAGTGTGCCTGACTATAGAGTAGCCTATTACTAGTATGTTAGGTATGTTATTTCGCCTTAAGGGCTGTGATTGTGCGGCACACTGATTTTGTGTTTTATGTGTTGTCTGGTTTGTGATGGGAGGTGTACGTTTTTTGGGTGTCTGCTTTGGAGGTCTGTGATGCTTTTGCAGGATTTTATTTAGAGCCTCCGAGCTGGTTTAGTATGTCTATGTGAGGCTGGAGGTGTGGTGCAAGTGTTAACCTTCTCCTCATGACTGCCTGTTCCAGTCATGGGTGGAGAGAGCTTAGTCTCCAATTTAGCTATATAATTACATCTCTCGCATATATTAATGTTTTGTGGTAGGAGGAGGGGGTTGTCTGTGTACATGAGGCAGTTGTAACATTGCCTCAGGATACCCAGGTTCACCAGCTGGACTGGAGAGTATACCTGAAATTGCCCTTTGGTCATGCCTGAATAGTAGGGTGAGCTGCTTAGTCACTTGGTTGGTGAGGGGTGAATAATGAGCCTTGCCCTGCTGGGCAATCAATTGTCGGGGCATATTAGTGCTTGCTATTAGGTCTGAGCAAGTGCTGGACTGTAGCATGCTTTTTAAGTGTTTAGGTTGAGAGTTAGATTACTTTCAAGGGAAAACTGAAGAGGAGACTTGGGTGGAGCCGGGATAAATTTAGCCCTAGCTAACCGGCGCTGCCTTGATGTGCAAAACTGTGCAAATGCGGTTTTTACAGCAGGGAAATGAAAGAGAGAGAAATTAGCCCAAAATGGCCTATAAACTACTAACGTCTGGGCTGGAACCACTCCTGCAGCGACAGATGGCTGCTCAAAGCTCCCTCTCTCACAGGTGAACAGAGAAACCTCCCTCTATCCAAGTAAGGTATGGGCAACTCAGAAAATTGTAACACAGCCCTGAATTCAGCACTAGCCTGAAAACTGGACTACACTAGAAAGGTGGGAAAAGTACGGTTGTGTACACTTACCATAAATGTAGATGTTCGAGTGTATTCACTGTTGCAGTCATTACACTTGGGTTATCCTGCTGGCAGGCTACCCTCAGTCGGCCTGAATTCCAAAGTCTAGGTCTGGCGTCAGTTGCTGTTGCCTCTTCCCTTACGTCAGTGCGCCAGGGGTATAAAAGATGCAGCCGACGCCATTTTCTTCAGTTTTTCTTGCCCCAGATGTCAGGTGCCCCTAAAAGGGTAGGTTAAAAAATATGCCAATAAAACATGCACGCACCAAAATATATTATACCTTCATCTACAAGCAAATACACCACATACACATAGGTTGTATAGATTAGAGAAGTGCAGATAAGTTCCAGCAAAGAAATGGGGGATGGTGGGTGGGTAACCTGGACGGCAACAGTGAATACACTCGAACATCTACATTTATGGTAAGTGTACACAACTGTACTATGTTCTTCGTGTTTCACTGTTGCAGTCATTACACTTGGGTTGAATCCCAAAGCTATGGTTGGGAGTCTGGAGCTGATATAGCATTAGGAGCGGCTATGAGGCCCTGCAGAACTGCAGTGGCAAAGCCTGCCCTGGATTTAGAGTAGAGTGGTAAATTATAGTGCTTTGTAAAGGTGTGCACTGAACTCCAGGTAGCAGCCTCTAAAATGTCTTTGGTTGATACTCCACTGAGGAAGGCTGCTGAAGTGGCTGCTGCTCTGGTTGAATGTGGCCTAATGCCCTTAGGCACTGGCTTGCCATGTTGTGAATAGCAAAAATGAATGCAGTGGCCTATTCACTTAGAAATAGTCTGCTTTGAGATAGCCTTTCCTTGTGATCCTGCAGCATATGCCACTAGTAGTTGCTCCGTCTTTCTGAAAGCTTTGGTTCTGTTCAAGTAGAAGCGTAGTTGTCTGTTTATGTCCAAAGAATGCAGTATTCTCTCCCCCTTATTCTGTGGGTTTGGATAAAAAGTAGGCAGATGAACAGCTTGGTTAAGGGCCACACTGGACACTATCTTAGGCATAAATGTTGGGTTTGTCCTCAGAGAAACCCTGTCTGGATAAAAAATGATAAAAGTTTCCACAGCCATGAGTGCCTGTAGCTCTGAGACTCGTCTTGCAGAAGTTATTGATAGGAGCAGAGCTGTTTTCCAAGATAAAAACTTTATATCAGCTGTAGCGGCTGGCTCAAAAGGAGGCAGGGTGAGTTTTTCCAAGACATAATTGAGGTCCCATGCAGGTATTGGTGATCTCCTTGGAGGCCTTAAGTTTTTGGCTCCTCTGAGGTACTGCCTTAACAAAGGATGAGAAAAGATTGGTGGCTCTGTATTGTAATGAGCCGAAATGGCAGAGGCATGAATTTTAATTGATGAAAAGGATAGGCCTTTGTCCAGCATCTCAGTTAAGTATTGCAAAATATGAGGAATATTTGGTACAGCTGTGTCAATTCCTTGTGCCTGGTTCCAAGCACAGAATCTCTTCCATTTTCCAGCATAAGATTTTCTGGTACTAGGCCTTCTGGCCTCCAAAATGACATCCATCACAGCTTTAGTGAGAGACGCGTTTTGTATGACTACATTATCCGCCATGCTGCCAGATTTAAGGTCTTTAGCTGGCTGTACAGGATCTGATTGTTTTGTTGGGATAGTAGATGAGGTATTTGAGGCAAGGTCCAAGGCGGGCATTGAGACAAGTTCCTTAGAATTGGATACCAGTACTGGCAGGGCCAGTCTGGGCAATCAGTATAATCTTTGGCTTCTCTTGTCTGACCTTTAGGAGTACCTTGGGGAGGAGCGGCAGTGGAGGAAAGGCATATACTGCTAAGCTTTTCCAGCTGAAAGATAGGGCGTCCACTTTCCATGCTTGTCTGTGATAAGTCCTTGTGCAGAATCTTTTTAGTTGGTAGTTGTGAGGAGAGGCAAATAGATCTATCTCCGGGCATCCCCATTTCCTTGTTATCATACTGAAGACTTGTGGATCCAATTTCCACTCGTGGGAATCCATGAGGTTTCTGCTTAGTTCGTCTGCCAGAGTATTTATCTTTCCTGGCAGGAATTGTGCCTGCAGATGTACTTGGTAAGTCAATGCTGTGTCCCACAAACTCATGGCTAGTCTGCAAAGGGGGTAAGAATGAGTGCCTCCCTGCTTGTTTATATACCACATGACCGTGGTGTTGTCTGTCTTTATCAGTAGTTGCCCTGGATGAAGTAGGTCCTTGAAGACTGTCAGGGCATTCTGAACAGCTAGCATCTCTTTTTGATTGATATGTAGACGCATTTGGTTTGCGGACTATGTGCCTTGAATGCACCTTCCTGCCATGTGGGCCCCCAGGCATAATCTGATGCATCTGTTGTTAATGTTTGCCTGGCTGGGGGTAAAGTGAATGGCTGCCCCTTGTTCTGGGGACAAGCCTTCGCCCACCATCGAAACTCCTGTTGCAGGCAGGGAATGAGGGTAATTATTGTTTCCAGACTGTGGCAATGTTGAGTCGAAACACTTTTTAGGTACCACTGAAGTTTCCTCATAGCAGTCTCGCATATGGAATTAGTAAAATGCAGGATGCCATGAAACCCAAAGCCTGCAGAATTTTTCTTGCAGATAACTGGGCCTTTGTTGCCAACAGGTTGAAATAGGTAGTCAGTTGTCTTTGTTTGTCTGGCGTGAGATAAGCCATCTGGGCAGTTGTATTTAAGCTTGCACCCAGGAATATTATCTCTTGAGAGGGTACTAGTTTTGATTTCTTTTCGTTGACTGTGTACCCTAGGCCTGTTAGAAATCTCTTTACAAATGCCAGATGCTGTAGTAGAATGTCCTTGTTCTCAAGTAAGGATATATTTGTATTCCTCTTTGTCTGCAGAATGCAATTACTGGTGCCAGGCACTTTGTGAAGACCCTGGGTGCAGTAGATAAGCCAAAGGGCAGTGCAGAGAACTGGTAGTGCATTGAGCCAGCTTTGAATCTGAGGTATCTTCTGCATGTTGGTCTGATTGGGACATGCAGGTATGCCTCTTTTAGGTCTAAAGTCACAAGCCAAGCCTTCTTGCCCAGCATGGGCAGAAGTTGCTGTAGAGTCAACATTTTGAATTTTGGTATATCCAGAAATGTGTTTAGAATAGTTAGGTCCAGTATTGGTCTCCAGGTCTTGTCCTTTCTTGGGACCAAGAAAAGTCTTGAATAAAATCCTTGTCCCTGCTCTTGCTCTGGTACTTGTTGAATGGCCCTCATTTCCATGAGGGATGAGACTTGCTTTTGTGCCTCTGCCCATTGATGTTTTGGCAGGTCTGGCCAACCGTTTGTCCTTGGCAGGGTATGTAAGTGAAACCTGTAGCCTTGTGACACTATGTCTAGGACCCATTTGTCCTGGGTTATTATGTGCCAAATTTGAGAAAAAAGTGGTAGTGTTCTGCCTAAAGATGCTGCCGGAAGATAAGTGCTTGGTGCAGGCAGGGGGAAGTCATTGGGACTGCTTCCTGTATGGCTGTGATTTGTCTTCTCCACTTTTGGAGGTAGAAGCACCCCATTGTTTAGACCTGTACGAACCTTAGGGCTGGGATCTGCCTCTTGGGCGTCTGTATCTGCCCCTTTGTGGTCTGTCTGACACTGGAAAGGACCAATTCTTTGTAGGCCAACGTCTGTTAAATCTAGGAGGCTGTACCTGTAAGAAATCCTTAACCGTTTGCATAGATTTAGCTTTGTCCTCCATTTTCTTTAACACCTCTTCTGTTTTAACACCAAACATGGTATCATGCTATAATGGAGCATCTAATAATTTTGCTTTGACATGATCAGGCAGATTTTGTTCCTTTAACCAAGCATGCCTCCTGATGACAGAACCCGTAACTGCGGCTCTGCAATAGGCCTCCAAAGAATCAAAACCACATTACAAAGTATGCTTTCCAACTTGTTCAGCTGCATGCAAGAAATCCTGCATTTCTTTGTTTTCTGCACAATCAGAATTTATCAACATTTTCTGTTTAAGCAGTGACATAATATATTGCTGATATTTGAGCATATGAAACTGATAATTTAAAGCCCTTATAGCCAAGGTAGCAGAAGTGTAAATCTTTTTTTCCCCATCTGTCCAATGCCCTAGAATCCCTGTCTGAGGGGGTAGGGTTTTTAGCAGCGGAAGCCTTGACCCCTTTCGGACCCCGAGAGATTGTTTTTGGGTCAGCAGCAGGGTTTTTGAAAAGGAATTTATGAGAGTCAGGAACCCTGTAGTACCTGTCCGGCTTAACAGGAGCTGGAGGTAAGGAGTCAGGGGTCAGACTGGACTCTGAAAATACATCATCTACAATGTCTAACACAGGTGGAATAGCTAGGGGCCTGTGTTGTGGTAGTAAAAGGAAGTCTCTGAGCCTTTTCTTAGATTCTGAAAAATCTTGGCTCTCCCAGTGGAAATGTTCCCTCATGGTATGCAAGGTTTCCCCAAAAGAGTAATCCTCAGGAGGAGAGGCTGAAGGGATAGATTCTTCAGCATCAGAATCCTCATAGGGAGGAAGAGAGTATTCCTGATCAGAAGAGGAATCAGATGAAATGGAAACCTGATCTGAAGATTCATATTCTGTCTCTTGCCTAGGCCTTTTATCAGGTGGGGGTTGGGAACCCCTGATCAAAGTAATTAAGTCTTCGGCCATATTGAGCATCTGTTTTCTGGGCATGGAGGCCTGTCCATGAGGCTGTTGTATTTGTTTCTTTGTCTTTAAAGGTGCTTTAGTCTTTGCCTTTGAAGCTGAAGTCATTTTAATGTATAATTGAGCAGGTCTGAAAACACCCTCAGAAGCCGATGCCTGCTCAGCGGCTCCAGACCCATCTGAGGGAATAGTCTCTGAAGGTCCAATACCTTGAGCTTCCAGTGGCCTATTCGACTCCACGTGGGAGTCGGTAGCGGCCTACGGGTCTAAAGTAGCGGGTGTCAGGGGCTGCGAAGGCGCCTCACTGAGAACTGGCGACTGGCTTAGAAGAAGCCTCGTCGTCGGTTTTGGACCTCGGATGCCTGTCCTTTTCTTTTTCTTTGCGTTTCTTGTGAATTCCGGTAGTCGGATGGCTATCCGACGACATCGTATAATTAAATCTTCTGCCAAAATAGTGTAATGCAAAATCGTACCACCGCTTAATAGTGCGTTGGTTAAATCTAGCACAAAACCGACAACTAGCAACGTCGTGGTCAGGGCCTAGGCAAGGAATACAGTAAGAATGAAAGTCCTTATGAGGTATTTGCTTCCCACAAGAAATACAGTTATTAACTTTTTCTGACATCGGTCTGGAGCAAGAAAAAAGTTTCCCCAACGGGGTACTTAGCTTTTAATGAAGACTTTGGATCTGAAATTCGAACACGAAAATCTCAGGAGTCGGCCGACCGGCACTTGCAAACTGCTTATGCTTCGGGCACCGCGCGGCAAGAAAGACTGAAGAAAATGGTGTCGGCTGCATCTTTTATACCCCTGGCGCACTGACGTCAGGGAAGAGGCGACAGCAACCGACGCCGGACCTAGACTTTGGAATTCAGGCCGACTGAGGGTAGCCTGCCAGCAGGATAACCCAAGTGTAATGACTGCAACAGTGAAACACGAAGAACATCAAGGAATTTTTTTTTTTTTAAAAGATAAGGTAAAAACAGTAAAAAAACACACTTAAAACAGCTTTAAACAACTACAAACAATAAAAAATACACTTAAAACAGCTTTAAATGGCTACAAGCAATCAGAAAAGGCTTTTAAACAAATTACACAATTAACCAGTAAAAAAATCTCAAAACTGAGCCCTGTTCCTGTAGTCTTCAATCAGACAAGTTCTAACTGCACACGCCTGCCAATGGGGTGCAGGGGAATCTTCCCCAAACAAAAAGGCCTGGATTAGTGCTCAAGTTATGCAAACAAAGCTAGATTCAGCAGGCCTCGATCTAGGCTATGCGACAGCAAACAGGTTGCACCAATTTCAGTAAGAAACAGTTCAAATATGCAGGCACTATAAGCCTTTAACCAGAAATTCCCAGCTCAGAAGGGCAGAGTCCACCCTCTCCTCCCACAAGAGTGCAGACTATGAACATTCTTAATGTAAAATAACTGGCCTGAAGCCCAAGTGCTTAAACCAAAAGGCTTAGAATGATAGCTATACTTTAATCAGGTTACTACCAAGCAGTAATAAATACAATTGAATACTTTTAAGAAGGCCTGGATTAGTGTTCAAGTTATGCAAACAAAGCTACATTCAGCAGGCCTGGATCTAGTCTATGCTACAGCAAACAAGGCGCACCAATTTCAGTAAGAAACAGTTCAAATATGCAAGCACTATAAGCCTTTAACCAGAAATTCCCAGCTCAGAAGGGCAGAGTCCAGCCTCTCCTCCCACAAGAGTGCAGACCACAAACCTTAATGTAAAATAACTGGCCTGAAGCCCAAGTGCTTAAACCAGAACTAATACACTTTTAGAATAACAGACACTGAGCCTTCAATGAGCAGTTCCCAACTTAGAAGGATGTAAGCTACCTGTCCTGCCACGACAGTGCAGACCACAAACCTTCTTAATGTAAAACAACTGGTCTGAAGCCCAACTGCTTAAACCAAAAGGCTTAGAATGATAGTTACACCAAGCAGTGATAAATACAATTGAATACTTTTAAGATGATGCAAAAGCAAAATAAAGTAATAAAGTAGGAAGAAACACAAATACAGTAAAAGCAGATGAAAAATGTGCAAATTATTATTTTTTTTTGAGTGAGCAAATGATATGGGCCCAGGAGGAGTATCCAAATGCAAATTTACAAGAGGGGCAGGCAGTTTCAAAGCCACCAAGATTAACACCAAAACAAAAGCAGGGAGGGTGGGTGCGAAACTAACTGAAAAAACGGAGGCACAACTTCCAGCTAGATAGTATTCAATGCAACACAAATAAATCAATTTAAATGCTGTAGTATTTGAAAAAAAGTTGAGATAAAGACTTACTTAAATTCACTTATACGTCCAGTTGATTGCATGTAGGTTTTAGCTGGCCAAAGCTCAGAGTTTAAGCAGAAAATAATCCAAAATATAACACTTATTTAAGGCAGAAACCGAATAACAATGAAAATGAATAATGAACAATGAATGAATAAGTAAATCATTCCTTAAATATGCTCACAATTAAATGTCAAGTACAATAAATCAATTAGTTAATTACCGCATCACATTCTAATCTAGTTAGTCTTGTTCTGTAGAGGAAGTTAGGTTCCAAATGCAGCAAGGGGACCAAAGTTTTTAAAGTTTTTATTTTTAACAAGATTAGAATGTGATGAGGTAATTAACTAATTGATTTATTGTACTTGATATTTAATTGTGAGCATATTTAAGGAATAAGTCGTTATTGTTAGTTCTGATGAAGTCCAGTGGATTCTGCTAGCTTGCACTTTGTTTATTAAAGCGTTTATTTACTCGTTTCTGCGGCCCAGGATGGCTTTTGTTTTTCGTTACTAGTTCAGATTTCAAAGTTGTTTGGCGAACACACCTTCTGTTGGTAAATAGTAACAAGTTTACAAAGCTTTGTACTTAAAGTCCCAAAACCATAAGGAAGGGCAAGAAGTAAAAATATATCAAACACTGTGATGTATATAATCACTTTAACACTTTCAAGCATTTCTACAAAATCACACAAAAAATAAAAAACTACAGGAACATAAGCCACCATGGGTTATTAAAAATAATGACAAAAAATGACTATGTTTACTGCTTGTGACGACAAATTTAATTGTGCACTGATAAAATAATTCCATTTACATGTTATGCTAGAGGAGACCATAAGTGTTCATTTTCTGTCTTGTTGAATTTGTGTTTGAAATTAATAAAAATTGGTTGTTTAAAAAAAGTCATGTCTGATCACAATGCTGCGTCTCACAGCAAGCCTAAGACATCAGAAGCAAACTTTACTTTGCAACTTTTCTGTTTTAAAAAAGTGCTAGAAGTAACAACAGGAAATTTTCAAAGTAGGCACCAAGGTGAGCACAATAAAGTACAAAAATAAAACATTTTTCATACTGGGGGGGTGCTATCTCTGGAAGATACATTTGGTTTTACAAATCCAGGCAATGTCTGCACTCTGGTACTGCATAAAATGGTATAACTTTTCAGGCATGTAAATAAATAGCACAGCAAACTCACATTACTACATGAGCAACACATTCTAGATCAAAAATCCATTCTAAAACAAGTCATCAAACCAATCTTTTCAGAATCTTTGTATGTGAACAGCATTCCAGATTCCAACCAAGAATACAATAATGATTTAAAGGTCAATGGATAAAAACTGCATATCATTTTAGTACACACAAGTACATTTATATAAAAAAAATCATCCTAAGATCATGCTTATCTTTTAGTATCTTTCTATCTGAGCAGCATCTCAGGTTCCCACAAAGAACCAAAGAATGACTTGCAGATCAGTGGGCAAAAGCTGTATGTTTCAGTTCATGCATAATTTGTGAGCCTTTACATTTGGCGTCTCTTCCTGATTTGCTCTTGGCCAATGGCCATTTCAAGCTCATGCTCTAGAAAGTTATGAACCATTTTTATGGGAAGAAATAGCTCCCAGAAACAAAGCAAGTATTTTTTTTTATTATGCAACTACAAATGGGTGCTTGATAAGAAGATCTCTTCTTATGAAAGCTATGATCACAATTTTAATTGTTTTGTCACAGTTTGCTACCAACATTATATACCAGGGCATGTTCACAGGTTCATAGGTGTGTACTAGGCTAATGGCCTTGGAGCCTTTACAAGCCTAGCCCATAGGATTATCCTGCCATCGTGCCACCCGACATTAGAGTTCCCAGTACCTCTGTCGAGTAGAGCCAATGAAGTGATCCCCAGGGTGAATTTTCTATTTCTCATCCACTAATCAAGATTTATCTTGAAGAGGGCCAGTGAGGTGCGCTGTTTGGCATGTATGTGAAGTCTATTCCATAGCATGTTATGAACCTGTCCCTCCAGCATGTTCTGTTGATTGTGGTAATGAGGGTGAGGTCTCTGGAGCATGTGGTCCGGAGGGATTGGGATTTCTTTAGATGTAGCATTTTTAACAGAGCTGGGTCAGACATGGCTTTGTAAGTCAAGCAGAGATTGCCTCTAAGTAGGTGATATGAGACAGAATAGTTGGAGTTTTTTTGAGTTTGTCCATATAGGTCAACTATTTAAGGCCTAGGATCATCTTTGTGAGGTACTTTTGTGGCCTCTCCAGTTGTTGCAGGTGTCTAGTGAGGTACATGCCAAATGGGGCATTGTACATGATGATTGGCCTAATGAGGGAAGAGTAGAGGGAGACGATGACCTCTTTCTTCCTGGTTGCAAAACCCTTAGTAATGAGATGTGCCACATAGAAGCACTTTCTGACCACAGTGGCAATGTGGAGTGAGAATATTAAAGTGGGGGGGGGGGCTTGCTCCCCTGTGTAAAAGTAGATTTAATGTTTTTTTTTTTTAACATACTTTAGCGAAAGCGCTTTTTCGGTGAAAGAGCTTTCATTAAAGTGTGTTCGGTGATAGTGGATTCGGACTGTTGAACTTTCGTTCAACAGTCCTAGATCCACTGGCAATATCTGTTGGCTCGGTATAGGGGGTACCATTGTGCAGTAGCTCAGAGCAAATCTGGGTATTGCCGTGGAGATTCTTTACATAACTATAGAAGGCCTTGTGGTTGTCTTTACTATCTGCTTCAATTCTGTTTTCATTGCTAGCTTTAGAGGATTTGATGAGGGATCTCAACTTTTTGTTGAGGCTGATAAGGGAGTTTTTCCAGTCTTGGGACTTCACCTTATTCTGCATCAGTTTCTTCCTTCTGTTGTAGAGTTTGCTTATGGCAGGGGACCACCAGATTGAGTTCCTTTTTTTGGAGGACAGCGTCTTAATTCTATTGGGTTTTTGCGATATCCATGCATTTGTGTACATGTTCGTACAGTGCATTGGTGTATGTTTCGGCAGTCATGCAACTATTCTCCATTTGCATGAGTGCCGTGAAGTTAGCCACCTCTGTTTTTAGGAGCCCAAAGTTAGCTTTGGAGAAGTTTTTCATGGTGGTTACCTTTGTGAGGTGGGGTGGCATGTGGATTTCCAAGGTGATAAGTTTGTGGTCGGATCTAACCAGGCAGGAGCTGACTATTGGTGTAGAGCAATGGTTGCCCATGTTAGTAATGACCAGGTTAAGGATGTTGCTACCTCTACTGGGGTAAGAACGAACTGGTCTACGGCATTAGAATTAATGAATTCCAGGAAACGTTGGGCAACTGTATTGGTACACGAGTAGTTTTCACAGTTAATGGAGAGGTAGTTGAAGTTGCCCAGTATGAGAGTGCTAGGTTGGACCCTAATATTCTCCAGGGTGCTTAGAAACGTGGAGTGTGAATCTTGGGTCATGGATGGGGACCTATAGCACGCTACTACCTGACTCACTGTCTTACCCAATGTTAGCTGCACCTGAAGTATCTCTGACGCATTATGTTGGACTACCAGTCTGGAGGTGTGCACATCCTTTATGAATATGGAAACACCACCGCCTTTGGAGCTTCGGTCCAAGTTCTGGGGCTGAAAGGTGTGGAATGAGTTATAGCCTGGTAGTGCAGGGATGCTTTCTGCTACTTTGAACCAAGTCTCTGTTACATCCCAAAAGTCAGTGTTCTCCATTTTAAGGAGTGCTTCGAACGAGTGCATTTTGAGATTTAGACTTCTAGCATTGAGCAGCATACCCTCAGACTGCATTTATTTGTAGCTGTTATGGTGGTAATTTGGTCTTTGGAACACAATCTAATAAAGGCACTATAGGGGTGGCAAGAGCTATGGCCAGTATCCGGAAGCCCACGGGTGACAGATGCAGGCCATCTCTGGCAAAGCATCGAAAACTGTCAATCATGTCATCCCAGGCAGACAGATACTGGATCCCCTTGGAATGACACCAGAAACTTAGCCAATTGCTGAAATCAATCATTTTCTGCTTGTACTGTGGTATCATTCTGGGTGATGGTAGGATGCTGCCGAGGGCTATGGTCATACCCACCTGGGCTACATAATCCAAGATCTCCTCCGTGTCTCTTTTCATGTAGTCCAGGGAGGTACGTCTCAGGTCATTCACACCCACATGTACAATGACAAAGTCATATCTGTACCTGTTGTTGAGGGACCCGAGTGCGTGCATTATGTGGTGGACCCTGGCACCTGGCAGGCAGCTGACTGTTACTTTCTCCTTATTCAACCTAGTGAGTGGGAAATCAGTGTGCCTCACTATCGAGTCACCTATGACTGGTGTGTTGGGCAAGCTGTTTTGCCTTAGGGGCTTTGGTTGAGTGGCACACTGTTAAGGAGAGCTATGTGTCTCATGATTAGTGTTGTGTTGTGGTGGTCGAGTGCGTTTCTGCCTTAGAGGCCTCTGCTGTTTGGGTAGATTTTTATTGAGAGCCTCTGCAAAGGTGGGTGTGTGGTTTGTGTTTTTATGTGAAGGTAGTGCTGGTGTGTGTTCTGGAGGGTTATGTGTTCCATGTGGTGTGGTGCAAGTGTTGACCTTCTCTTAACCAGCTATTCTTATCTTGGCTGGAGAGTGTGTGGCTTCCAATTTGGATATATAAGTGCATCTCTCGCAAGTCTGAGTGTTGGGAGGTAAGAGGAGAGGGCTGTCAGTGTACTTGAGGCAGTTGCTGCATTGCCTCAGGATGCCCAAATTCACCAGGTTAATAGGAGAAATCACAGGGAACTAACCTTTAGACATGCCTGGAGGGGTGGGCATTAAGTACTGGAGCTGTTTCCTTGTAGAACGTTTAGTGCTGGTAGCACTTTTGTGTGCTACAATAATTGCTACAAGAAGTCTGGTAAAGTGCTAGACTACTAAACTAGTAAAAGTGCAGAAGAGGAGAGAACTAGAAGATCTAAGGGAAAAAATGAAGAGCAGACTTTTTGGCACCGCTGCTTACAAAAAGTCCAAAATACAGCAAATCTGTACCTGGACTAGACTAGTTACAGGAAAGGCGGGAAACAAGTGCAAACGCAGGCTTTTAAACCAGAAAGTTGAAAGTGATGGAAAAACTGCCCAAACGGCCAATAAACTACAATTTCTGGGCCAGAACCCACTCCTCTTATGATAGATAGGCTACCTAGTGCTTAGCACTCCCACTGACAAGCTAAAAGGCTTGCCTCCAACACAGAAAGGCTTGGAGGGGCTGAGAAGCTTACAAACAGTCGTGGTACAACCAATCTGTATCTGGACTAGACTAGTTACAGGAAAGGCAGGAAACAAGCTTAGAACTTCTTCTTTTTTTTTTTTTTTTTTACAGAAAAGCAGCTAAAACCACACTAAAAACAATTCAAGTGCAGTGCAAGCTAGAACACTTGAGTTGTAGCAATATTAAAACAAATACAGTTTAAATAAATGCAATTTATTCAAACGGTATTCTGAACTGAATTCAATTATTGTTTTATTCAACTCTGAACAGTTAAAAAGTGCCAAAGAATATACTTATCAGCTCTATATTTCTAGGTTGTTTGAGAAGCACACTTAGTCAGAACACAAGGAGATTCTAGCAATGGTAGATATTTTTGTGGTGCCTTCACAGCCTTCCTGCATTTTCCTTTGGTCAGTGCCTATTTTCCAGCACAATGCTCATTTAAAATAAGAATATTCATAAAATATGAATTTCCCCTGTGTGAACTCACCACAAAGTTCACTAAACTTTACCCTAGGTGATGTCAACATGCAGGTGCATCCACAGACTTTAACGGATGCACCATGGTGCTTGTGTGGATCCCATTCCATTAAATGCTATGTCCACAGCCCATGCTATCCCTAGTAAATGACATCAGCAAAGGATACACTAGACCTATGTGGCCAGTTTCTCAATGAAAAAGTGTACAAAGCCTTTTTATTAAGAAACCAGAAAAATAAGTTTGGTTAAATAGGATGGAAAATACATTGCAGCACTTTAGTTACAAAGTTAAGCTGTATATTGGCAAATTCTGACAGAACACTTAAAATCTGTCATATGATGCTCTAAGCCACTTCTTTTATAGAAAACAAGTCAGCAACACCCTATCTTTTAGGGAACGTGAGAGACTGGTAGTAAGACACAGGTCAATACTTCACTGTGTGAGAGGGCATTTTTTAATCAGAGTATAGTACACTATAATAGTATTCCATACTTTAGAAATTGTGTTTTCAACAAGTGTGTCAATCAGTCTTTTTACAGGTTCATAGGTGTGTATTAGGCTAATGGCCCTGGAGCCTTTACAAGCCCAGCCCATAGAACTGCCCTGGGATCATGCTGCCCAAATTTAGTTTGCAGTGCCTCTATCAAGTAGAGCCACTGGAGTGATCCTGGGGTGAACTTTCTATTTCCCATCCATCCATCAAGATTTCTCTTGAAGAGGGCCAGTGAGGTGCTCTGCTTGACATGTAGGGGAAGTTTATTCCAGAGCATGGGCAGCCTCTCGGTTATGAACCTGTCCCTCCAGCATGTTTTGTAATAAAAGATTTTTACTTCCCTGGATTTGTGGCACACTTTCTTAGCAGCATGGTACATATAAGAAGCCAGCTAGTGCAAATGCACTTTAAGTTTAAATTAGACAATGTCATCTTCACTTAACGCCTATTTTATTCTTGCTTGTTCTTGCTGATTCATGTTGTCAACAGATTCCATTTAACTAACCAAATTTGATTGACTGAACAGGAACTATTATTATTACAACTACATACAGTGTGGATAAAGACAGAGAATGGAACACTGCTTCCTGTACTATAAGCAAAATATTAATTAGTTTATGTTTATGTGTTATTTTCAGTTTTTTTTTTCCAACTGGATTGCAGCCCATTTTCAGTGAAGAATGGGGGAGGGAAAGCTCCACATATATAGAAGGAAAATAGCACACTAAAGGATTTATGTTAAAGCAATACACACATTATTATAGCAATAATAAAGGCATATCAAATGAAGTACATGTTTACACTTTTGCTAAAAGGGTTCATGGACAAATCCTCGTACGTAGTCAACAATGTATGTATAAATATATAAAAAAAAATTATTCTAAATTCCAACAGCAGGTAAATACAAATTGTACTACAGATGCAAACCATGACATGAATACAAGAGAAGCATAAACTAATCTATAATATAAATATAATCCATAGTGCATAACATATAGGTGAGAGCTGCACTGACCTTATATTACAGCAAGGTGAGTATAACATTACAGCGTATCACTAAACGGTGAAGTGAAAGTGGTGAAAAGCTCTAAAGGCAGTAAGGATAACAAATGTGACATCTGTGATAATGCTAAAAGTAAATAATTTATACAGTTGATATGATTCTGATTGTGTTAGAGAGCAATGTACATTAAACATAAAAGTCAGATGTTCTACTATTTTAGAAGACATTGGTAGGGACACAAGGTATAAGCACTAGTAACGTGAGATGGTCTTGGGATTTTATGTTGGTATTAAGTAGGATAAAAAAAGACAGAAGATATTTTAAAGGGGTAAGGATGATTGGAAGGTATAAAATAAGATAAGTAGAACACTTCCAGATTATACATGTTAGTAAATGTTATTGAAGTGGTCGGGACAGGTAAGCAGAAAGGGAAATGACAGAGAAGAAACATGTGTTAGTATATGTGCTTGTAACAGACATACAGGAAAATGTGATAGCAATTTTAATTTGAATTCTACCAGCTGCTTTTTCTCATTTTACTTGGTGCTTTGTTCCATTTAGCTGTCAAAAAATACAAAGCAGCTTTCTTTCATCCAAAGGGTGCTGTCAAAAGCTAAATGAAGATCCACAGTACACCTAACTGCAATGACAATGCTAGACAATAAGTCACTCTGTGACACAGACATACTTCAAAGTATTGGAAAACAGATGTATGAGAAAGAATCATAAAGGCAGGAAGAACAAAGGTGGATGAGAGGGATATAAAGGTCAACAAAATGCCAGTATACACCAATACTGAGAAGTAAACAAACATCAAATGTAAGGCCATCCTGGCCCCTGTGAGCATTTTAGCACTACAGACCTAAACCCATAATACATATCAACACCACCAGATTGTGTAACAGGTACCTACCAGACTTATCCTACCATTTCTGGAATAAGTTGCCCTTACATATTAAGTACAGTACTTCTCTGTTAGCCTTCAGAAACAGTCTGGGTGATTGTTTGCAAACTGTCTCCAAAGATATATGGGAAAATCTACACCTGTACTAGGTAATGTGAAGGAAATGCTTGCTTGATGGTCTCCTTGGGCATAAGATAAGAAAGACCAATCTAACTGCTTTTGCATTTATTTTCACTTATTTTATTGGATTTCCACTTGCCTATCGTTATCTGTGCCTTATAACTAATTATCACATTTGCACCGTTTTAAAACAGTTTACTGATTAACTGCATTTCATCAATTCTATTTCATTGCTACTTACTGCAATTCATTACTGTTTAACTGTATTTTTTCATACTGTGAGTTTTGTTTTTTGTCTGTAAGTGGTTAATCTGTGCTTTTCTGTGAGTTTTACTGTGTTCTTAACCCTTAAATTGAGTAGCATAGTCTGGATTCAGGTTTGCTGCATCCAGAGCTGTTTGTTTTAGCCTACTATGTTTCTGGCAGCCACCTTGTCTGGCACAAACTGACTGGTAAAAAAAAGAAGGGGCTAGCAGGATTGGCTAGATTTCTGTGTTACTAGAATCTTCTATGTTTTGTGGTATTTAAACTCCAAGTTTGAACTGGTTTGGGCTAGCCTGAAACAGGCTGTGCTGAGGTGCATCATCTCTGGGACATTTTACAAAATTCCTGATGCTCCAAAACCAATCTAAGAGCTTTTTCATTTATTTTCACTTATTTTATTGCATCTGCACTTGCCTATTGTTTTTATCTGTGCCTTATACCTAATTTATCATATTTGCACTGTTTTAAAGCATTTTACTGATTAACTGAGTTTCATTACTGTGCAGAAAATGCCCAATAGCAACCAGAATACCTCTGCAAACACAGTAAAGGCAAACAAAAATCCAGAAAAAATGCTGAGGTTAGGCTCCAGTGTCCAAATCAAAGTAAAAAAGCAGTCTTCAGTCTTCAATAAAGGTAAAAAAGCAGACTTGAATCAAAGAATAAAAGTATAAGAAGTCTTCTTTATTGTCACACAAGCGCTTTCACATATTGCTTCCTCAGGTGTATACTAACAAAGGTAAACCACACCTATATATACTTAACTAAAATAATCATGTGACTCAATAACCCATTTACCATTAAAGCTGTATTCTCTCTTATAAATCAGAAAGCATTGCTTAAAGCTAAGTGTGTATGACACAACAAAAGTGTGACTATTTAATAAAATACAATAAATCTAAAATACATAATATATATCTAGAAAACATTTTATCTTCCTATTCATAATGTAGAGCTTCTAAAAATATATATAGAACTTCTAAAAAATACATCAATTTTAATGCATCATTTTAATAAAATTCTTAAAAACATATAAATATAGATATTTCATAGCAAACATTGCATAAAAATATATTAATATATTAAAACATAAACCCATAGCCATCTATTTACCTACGTAGCCCCCTTTTTCTTAAGATAGGCTTAATGGGCATGCTGTCATTCAGCCCGTGACCAAAGCTGGCTCTCAGCATAGCTATCCATCTTGCTTCAGCTTCTTCGGTTCTATCTCTAATGTCACTATTTCTCATATTCTCGTAAGTTCTTGCAACAATCATAAACCTAAATGTATGTTTTTGGCCTACCTTCAAAACGTGCTTAGACAAAGCGTTGTTCTCTGAGCCCTTCCCTACGTGGTATACATGTTCTCTAACCCTTTCTCTGAGGCTGCGGTCTGTTTTGCCTACATAAAAACAGTTGCACTGGCCACAGATAGCAAGATAAACCACATGGGTGGTCAAACATGAACCACCAACCCTAAGCTCATAAAGTGCATTTGTATCTGGATGTACAAACTGAGTATCACTGCAAATATACTGGCATTGATTACACTTGCCACATGGTCTAGTGCCAATTATATTCTCAAGATTTACTTCGTCTCGACCGTTGCATAATCTCCTTTTGAGATTCTTTTTATTCTTAAAGGTGAATTGTGGTTTACATCCTACCACTCCACTAATTACTGGGTCGGTCATCAGAATTTTCCAATGGTTATTAACTATCTCTGTATATTTCCTCACATCCCTAGAGTAGGAAATATTGACCTTAAGCTTATTCTCACTTGTCTTAGCTTCCTTGTTAAATTTATCTGAGAAATAAGGTTTGGCCCTTGTACCTCTCATTTGCTGTGCTTTTATAAAGCCTTCCTCTATCATACTTCTCTCATAACCCCTCTCATCCAATTCATAACAGGTCTTAACAAGCTGATAGAGTTAACCCTCTTTTGAACAGAAATCTAATAGTTGACAGTGGCAGTGAACCTGAAATTGATTTTTTAACACTTCGAACTGAATTGCTAATCCTGGAAAAGAGTATGTCTAAATTAGCCAGGCTGCAGTATGAGAAGTTTCTTCTGCAAGTCTGTGTATCTGAAGGTTTAATACCACGAGGACTCAGAATTTTAAAAATGCCTGCACAGACTGATCAAGATTCTGTATTAGTAAGTGAATGGCAAAAGTTAAATATAGCAACAAGTATGGGCTATATGAGACTTTTAATAAATGCTGCTGAGAGGAAAGAACTGCTAATAGTGGAAGAGGTGAAGACCAACTACTTGCAGATTTGCAACAGGTATAATTGCGAAGTGTTCACCAGGCTGCTGTCAGAGACTATAGATAATGTGAATACGTACAAACGCAAATTATTACAAATTAAACTAAGAAAACTAAAGAGGGATCGACAGGACTTTGCTGTTGGTAATATCTTTACTTGGCCATGTGATACTATGCTGCCTGGCAGTAGGCACGCAGGGATGGATGAAGAAAGACGGAGTGACATCATCGGAGCTTCTGTTGAGGCTGGAGTTGGCATTCGAGCAGCATGTGAGAATGGAACGACGATGGGCACAGCCAGTGAGGCGAGTGAACATCTTGAAGCTAGTGTTCATTTGCCAGCAGTAAATTCGAGTGAATCCATGGGTGCAAGGAGGAAAGTTGTGGTTACAACAGCGGAAGTACACCATGGAGCCAATGGAGAAGTTCAAACTACACTGCAGAGGCAACACCCATTGCCACATTTGGAAGCGGTTACAGCAGCTACACAAGCCCTGGTTTTTCCGCTTCCTATGAGGGACAATTCGCTGAACCGGAGAGCGCCTCAGGGGTCAGGTTTTCAACCCAGGGGCAGGAGCAACACACGCCACAAAAGAAAATTCAAAGAAGTGAAGGAGAATACGTACACAATAAAGAAAGCATTCCAGAATGTAAGACATTAATAACTAATCTTTCTAAACGTACTTTAACTAATTCTGAGATTAATGTACTTTCTAAGGGTCTGTCCTTCATACCCACTAGTGATATGAATATAACAGATTTGATTTTTGACATTAAGATGTTCACAAGGAATCTGATGCTTAAATATATGTTTCATCAGAATCAAGTAAGTAATAGTAATGATGTCAGTCATGTCTTTAATAGACCCAGTACGTATGTCCCCAAACAGACAGCACTGATTAATGCGTTTGAACAAATAGTGATAGATGATATATATAGAGTACATAATAGCAAATTGAATAAGAACAAGTGGCATAATCTCAGTAGGAGTGAATCAGAAGCTCTACATGATCTTGAAAAAGATGAAGACCTGGTTATTAGACCTGCAGATAAGGGTGGGCGTATAGTTGTCCTAGACACTGAGTTATATGAAAATTTGATGTATGAGATGTTAGGCAACACTGATTTTTACAAGAAAATTAATTACAGTGAGGTGAAAGGAATGGTAGAATCAGTTAATAATTATATTAAACATTCATATCATGCACAGATGATTACCAAGGAGCTATGTGACTATTTCTTTAATATTAAATATACCATTCCATATATAAAAGGCTTGCCTAAAGTGCATAAGAACCCCAATAGACCACCCATGAGGCCTATCGTCTCGAGTGGTGGATGGTGCACAGAAGCAATATCAATATATTTGGATAAGAAGCTTAGAACAATAGTGGATAGCTCTGAAGTTATTCTTAAGGATACAGAGCAGTTTTTGCATGACCTTTTTGCTTTTATGAAGAAGGATATAACTAGATCTGGCATTATCTTGGTGACGCTTGATGTTGTGTCACTATTTACTGTAATTCCCAATACAGTGGGTTTGGGGTTATTACACGAATTAATGAATGATGTTAATATATATAAACCAGATGAAATAGTGATACTAATTGAATTAATGAGAATCGTGCTTAATAATAATGTATTTCTATTTAAGAAACAGGTCTATCATCAAATGAATGGTGTAGCGATGGGTAGCTCGTGCTCAAATACCTATGCCAATGCAGTTATGTTAGCCTGGGAGAGAGTACACGTATTGAATGGACCCTTTAGTGACATGATACCTTTCTACAGGAGATTTGTAGATGATCTTTTTATTCTGTGGAAGGGTAATATGACAGAGTTGTTAGCGTTTGTTGACTATATTAACAACACAACAAGCTTTTTAAAATTCACCTTAAATTACTCTGAAGAAAGCTTGAGCTTTTTGGATGTATTAATAGAAAGAGATGAAAAAGGAGCTATTACCACAAGATTATATAGGGAGGAATGCCATGTAAATAGCTTATTATCAAGGGAGAGCATGCATCCTAAATATGTGTTCAGGAACGTTACCCAGAATCAATTTTTTAGGGCATCCAGATTGAGTGCGAGACATAATGACTGTCAGGAACAGCTTGTTAAGACCTGTTATGAATTGGATGAGAGGGGTTATGAGAGAAGTATGATAGAGGAAGGCTTTATAAAAGCACAGCAAATGAGAGGTACAAGGGCCAAACCTTATTTCTCTGATAAATTTAACAGGGAAGCTAAGACAAGTGAGAATAAGCTTAAGGTCAATATTTCCTACTCTAGGGATGTGAGGAAATATACAGAGATAGTTAATAACCATTGGAAAATTCTGATGACCGACCCAGTAATTAGTGGAGTGGTAGGATGTAAACCACAATTCACCTTTAAGAATAAAAAGAATCTCAAAAGGAGATTATGCAACGGTCGAGACTAAGTGAATCTTGAGAATATAATTGGCACTAGACCATGTGGCAAGTGTAATCAATGCCAGTATATTTGCAGTGATACTCAGTTTGTACATCCAGATACAAATGCACTTTATGAGCTTAGGGTTGGTGGTTCATGTTTGACCACCCATGTGGTTTATCTTGCTATCTGTGGCCAGTGCAACTGTTTTTATGTAGGCAAAACAGATCGCAGCCTCAGAGAAAGGGTTAGAGAACATGTATACCACATAGGGAAGGTCTCAGAGAACAACGCTTTGTCTAAGCACGTTTTGAAGGTAGGCCAAAAACATACATTTAGGTTTATGATTGTTGCAAGAACTTACGAGAATATGAGAAATAGTGACATTAGAGATAGAACCGAAGAAGCTGAAGCAAGATGGATAGCTATGCTGAGAGCCAACTTTGGTCACGGGCTGAATGACAGCATGCCCATTAAGCCTATCTTAAGAAAAAGGGGGCTACGTAGGTAAATAGATGGCTATGGGTTTATGTTTTTAATATATTAATATATTTTTATGCAATGTTTGCTATGAAATATCTATATTTATATGTTTTTAAGAATTTTATTAAAATGATGCATTAAAATTGATGTATTTTTTAGAAGTTCTATATATATTTTTAGAAGCTCTACATTATGAATAGGAAGATAAAATGTTTTCTAGATATATATTATGTATTTTAGATTTATTGTATTTTATTAAATAGTCACACTTTTGTTGTGTCATACACACTTAGCTTTAAGCAATGCTTTCTGATTTATAAGAGAGAATACAGCTTTAATGGTAAATGGGTTATTGAGTCACATGATTATTTTAGTTAAGTATATATAGGTGTGGTTTACCTTTGTTAGTATACAACTGAGGAAGCTAGCGCTTGTGTGACAATAAAGAAGACTTCTTATACTTTTATTCTTCGATTCAAGTCTGCTTTTTACCTTTATTGAAGACTGAAGACTGCTTTTTTACTTTGATTTGGACACTGGAGCCTAACCTCAGCATTTTTCTGGATTTTTGAGTTTCATTACTGTTTAACTGTATTTGCGATTTACTGCAATTCATTACTGTTCAGCTGCATTTTACTGCATTTCATTACTGTTTCTGGCAGCCATCTTGTGTTGGTAAGAGTCTATCTTCTCTGCTAGTGAAAGTAGCATGGCTGCCTAGACCTTGTATGGCAAAAGCTGACTGGTAAAGAGAGCAGGGGCTAGCAGAATTGGCTAGATTTCTGTGTTACTAGAATCTTCTATTTTTTTCTGGGATTTAAACCCCATATTTGAGCTGGTTTGGGATTGTTTGCGCATCGTACACCAAAGATGCACTGTTTTTAACCCATTGCGAGGTATTCCAGCTACAAATTTTCCCTCAATAGCACTTGTGTGATCACCTAGTAGTACTCATCTTAGCCCTTCCACCTTTTACCCCCTCAGCTCTCTCTGGCCTCTCTCCCTAAGATTCTGACAAATATGGATGGACAATTTCCTACAGTTTCTCCTGCCAGTCTGGTTGATATGGGCATCCTGAGACAGTGTAGCAACTGCCTCATGTACACAGACAGTCATCTCTTACTACCACCTAGGAACACAATTTGTAAGAGATGTAATTGTATTACGAACCTAGAGTCTATGTTCTCTCCCTCACAAGCCAGTATATCTGGCACTGAGAAGGCTGTCAACACAATCACTACACCTGAAACACCACCCACTCCTACACAACACACACCCACATATGCAGAGGTCCTCAACAAAAACATACCCACACAAAGGAGAGTGAAAGAACTACTCACGCTAGAACACTAATGCCTAGAGATTCCTCGATTTTGTCATTGCAAACGCCTTGCAACAACTAGGCGATGCTCCTACAAGAGGTGATAATATCTTGGACTTGGTATTAACTAAACTGAGTAACTACTGCAGCATCCCTACAGTATCATCATCCCTGGTAAGATCCGACCATAAACCGATCACTTTCAAATTCACCATCTCCCCCAAAGCCAATCTAGCTAGGGTCAAACAAAAAAACTTCTCCAAAGCTGACTACAGCCTCAGAAGGGATGGTATAAAGAGCTTCACAGCTCCCTCCCCCTCTGTAGGAACTGGCACCAATATCCAAATCTACACTAAAGCACTATATGAGCATTTATATAGATGCATGGAATCAGGAATACCCAACAGGGTTAAATCATCATCCGCAAGGAAGAGTAAATCTGTCTGGTGGATATCTCCAATAAATATTTCCAATAAATAAACTCTATAACAAAAGGAAAAAAATTGCTGTCCAGGATCAAGAAGAAGCAGGTGCCCAATTGGAAGCTATCTCTCCTTAGCCTGAACAAGCAAATAAGAGCACTAGTGAAATCCTCCAAAGCAAACTTCTAGTCCAAACTGGCCAAATGTACTAGAGACAATCATAAGGCCTTCTTCACATATGTCCGCAACCTCAAAGGAAGCACCCAGATCTATTCGGAACTGGTGGTCAAGGATACCACATACACAAATGCCTTGCTGGCTGACAGATGCAGAGAAAACTTCACCCCTCTGTCCCCCCATCAGTAAATCATGACATCCCCAGTACCTGCCCCCTTCCCCTTATATCTAGGAAAGAGGTAATCACTGCTCTCTCAAAGGCAAAAAAATACAGCCTCCATGGGACCTGTTAACATCCCAGGCTGCATCCTATATGAACCCAGGAAGGAACTTGCAGCACCATTAGGTGCCCTACTCAACCAGAACCTGAATATATGCTTTGTCCCAGCTGACTGGAGGACAGCCACTGTCCTCCCTTTGCACAAAGGTGGAGTGTCCACCGATCCGGGAAATTATAGACCCAGCAGCCTAACTAGCCTGATCTGCAAGGCCATGGAACAGATTATCATGGACCTCATTAACAAGGATATTGGCAACCTCCAAACACTCGATCCCAGACAGCTTGGCTTCATCAATGGGAGGATGTGTCTGTCAAATTTGGTTGACTTCTTTGAGACAGTCATCAAAGCCATGGACAAGGGGAAGACGGTGCACACCATTCACCTTGACCTGGCCAAAGCTTTCAACACTATTCCCCACTCGGGTATAATAGATAAACTCCCTCAACTAGGCATCAATCTGTATGTTATCAAGATGGGTAGCAACCTGGCTCAATGATAGACCCCACCTAGTTATACTAGGGGAAGCCACCACAAGCAGTAAACCTGTAACAAGCGGCATACCCCAGGGTTCAATCTTGGGGCCTCTGTTATTTGGGATTTACTTTACTAAGTTGCAGGCCAAAACCAGTGGGGTAAGGCTGACCAAGTTTGCAGATGACTGCAAGCTGGGTGCTGTCATCAATTCCCCTAGTGATGTGGACATCCTCCAAGAAGGTCTCACCCAAACAAATGACCGGTGCCAGAAACATGGCCTCAAGCTGAATACCAAAAAATGCATCATCATCATCCCTTTTGGGGAGAGTGACGTCCCTACAAATTATCACATTAATAACACCGTCCTAAGCATCCAATCAGTCGTGATGGATTTGGGCACCCAGGTTGATAGCAACCTGACTTTTGACCACCATGCTGCTTCCGTTGTACATAAATCTTCCTACATGGCCCACCTTATAAGTAAAGGTATGTCATTCAGGGACAAGGAGGTCATAACATCCCTGTATTCTTCCCTTATAAGGCCCATTATTGAGCACAACGCCCCTTTCGGCATGCACCTTGCAAAGCACATGCAGCAGTTGGAGAGACCAGAGAGGTTCCTCACCAGGAGAATCCAGGGCCTCAAACATCTACCATACACAGATAGGCTAAAAGAGCTATTCCTCTACTCAGTTTCATACAGACTCCTCAGAGGTGACCACTGTCTGGCATACAAGGCGATCTCGGACCCTGCCTTGATGGGACTGATGCATATCCACAAGTCAAGCTCCACTCGAGTAACCCACACTCGCGGCCTCAACCTGGTCTGTGACATCAATAGCACTTGTTGGCGGGACAGATTTGTATCCCAGAGACTCCCCCATCTGTGGACTATACTCCCTCTCCACGTCAAGCAGAGTACCTCTTTACCCCCTTTTAAGTGCAACCTGGATAACTGGATGGGAAACAGGAAATACACCCCTGGGATTCCACCTGTGTCCCTGCTGGACAGGGGCATTTGGGTGCTGACTTGCTAAACATGGGCTAAACTCTTGGCTAGGCTTTTAAGGGCCTCAGGGCCAACAGCCTAGTAACTTCCTATGATCCTATGAAGAATCCAAACATGTATTTTCCTCAAACTCACATTCCCAGTTACCTGGCATAAAAACTTGGGAGGCATAATCCAAGTCAACCGCCTGTACCTCTGAATCTGAATCAGAATCTGAACGTGTGGGGGACATTTTTCTTTTAGATTGAGAAGATTTAGTTTTAATGACTGAAAGGCTTCAAATAAGCCTTTGTCAAAGGCAAACCAATCATCTTTTGCACCCATACCTGAAGGGGATAACGTGATGGATGTAGATTTCATTTTGTGGTTTATTTCCCTGGGAGTGTCTATAGAAAAACAGCACCTTGAGCATAAGGTCATCTCCTTGGTAATCAGTACAGGCTTGTAAAGGAATAACACCCACTCCCTCCTCCAAACCCAACAAGAGTGGTTTTCCCCTGCTCAAAGAAGATACACAAGTAGCCCTGGTGGATGTGCTTGTCTATCTGCCTTTAGAAGTTTTATAAGAAGCAATGCCAGAGAAGTTGACAGAAGCCATAAGACGATCCAGGGAGCTCCAATATGGCCACAGATGCAGCACCAGTTGAAGGCTGAGGCAAGGAGAAAGCTGGAATAAAAACCAAGGACTCCTTGCATAATTTTCTTTTCTTGGGGATCAGAAGTGGAACATTCTAGAAACAGGAACCTTGCTTCATTACTCTACAGGTAAGTGCTTTTAACCTCTTTTGTTTCTAAATGTAACAAAAAGGGACTATGCCTACTTCTGAGAGGTTTAGAAGTAAAAAGATCTAAAAACTGAACAAAACTGAATACTGTGTTCTTTCACTAAGAAAAAAAGGCTATACATATGTTAATCTTTATAAAGAATCTGGTAACCAAACAAGCACTTCCCTTTTCTTTTAGGAATAAATTTTGAGAGAACAGTGCATGCACTTTTCTCACAAAAAATGAGAGGATGTCCCCAAAAGGTACCTATCTGTCCACTTTGAAGAAAACTGTCTGTGAAACCTGAGAATTTGTAGCAGTATATCAGACTTGCTGGTTGCTTCAACAACAGGAAAGCTCTGAATTGTTTCACCTTTATGTTTACTTTTGCTTGCTTGCAAGCCCACACAGATATACAAGCACGTGGAAGGTGTCCTAACATTTTAGAAGATGGACAAATGTCTGATTCTTGTCAGGATATGTCCCATATAACTTACACTATTGCAACAGTGATTTGATGATGAACCTCTGCTGTTACCAAGTAAATTTATACCATTAATTGTGAGTAGAAAATGGGGTGACTGTTTAGAATGTTGAGACTCAGACTGCAGAGTCCTGAAAAGCAGTGACTGAATGACTGGAAATGTGGGCTTGCAGCATATACTAGGCCCTCCAAGACTGCCATTTCTCATAATATTCTCTTTTCTCCACGGTCTGGTGACCTAGGAGCTGGTATATATAAGGGGATAAAAGAAAAGCAAGATTTCAATATTCCTTCCTTCCTATATTTTCAGCCTTTTTTTTTTTTTTAAGTATGTCTAGAGTTGGCAATCCAAATCTTGATGTTTCAATAGGGAGTCAAAGGGGGGTCTTGTGTTGAGAGAGAAAGAATACCTGCAATATATTGTCCGAGAACAACTGATCACATAGCTACTGCCGTTAATTTTACTAGTTTGCACAATGGATCTTGTATGTTTTGTTACTGCTACTACTGAATGAATTATCATTTCTGACCTAAAAAAAGATGGGGCTTGTGTTGAGGTATTAAGAAGTACACAGTGGAAAAAAAATATAACAGCATTACACTGTGACAGACACGTCTTGTAACAAAGGATACAACTTTCTAACTTTTGGGATTTATTTGAGTACAAAACAGGGTGTGTACTGATACAGGGAATTCCGCAGAAGAAATAAATCCTAATACCATTACGCTACTTGAGAAAGCAATAGCAATCAAGCACTGATGTTTCAGAGCGGCCTTATACAGTAACTTGCAAGTGGAAAAAAGAGGGAATCTTTCAGTGGGGAGAAAAACTCGCTCTACTATGCTGTCTAAGAACCCTATGCCACATAGACAATGCTATTACTGTCTAAACTTCTACTACTATTAGTGACTGAGAAAAGGAAACTTGTGTTGACATACAGGGAACTCCACAGGGGGAAGAAATAATAACACCTCACTATGGCAGACACAAAAATCTGTAACTAGGTCTGCCAAATCACTTCTTAGGGATTTAATTGTTAGTGGAGAAGGAAGCTTTAGCTTGTATTCATTCAGGAAATTCCATAAAGGGGAAAAAGACACAATAATTCTGCAAGACTGTTACACTGGGAATTGTGCAAACAGTACAATATACAAGCAGATAAAAAGCATCAGAAAAATGAACCACGCTGACTTACCGAAAATGAATTACTACTGATCACATGGGACCATCAAATACGAACAATCATGAAAGCAGCAGCAAGAAAAACAGACACTGTAGTCCAAGAAAAATAGCAAAAGCAGCACTGACTTCTGAAATACTGAGATATGTAAATTTATATCTAGATGTACAAACTGAAATTAGAGCACTGTAGAATGAGGACACCCAGTGAGTTCATACAGTAGTAGGAGCAACTGTGCTAACATAAAACAACTTAGAGCATACTTAACTATGTTTCCAAAACAAATAATTCCATATGAACTTCAGAAAGAAAGAATTCTGGGTACATTCTGGGCACTGAGAAGAGCACTTTTGGTAAACATCAAATACAGAAGCAATACAGTTTTCATGACTATAACTGTATTTTGACTTGGGGAATGGGAATGAAGTCCATTCCTGTCACAATATTAAAAACCATAAACTTACGGAAAAATTAAAAAGGGAAAAACTGCTCCACATTGTCTAAAAATGCTGTGCAACACAGTCACTGCTGTTACTGCCTGAAGTTTTGTTGATGAGTGTGATTGGAAAAACAGGCGGGGCTGCAAAGAACGGTATTTCACAGAACATACATACATACATACACACACACAAATAAAACAGTACTGTAATTCTACTTGCAGCATAACCTTATGTTTTCTTGTGTCCTTGGTGACTAACCTACAGTAAGAATACTGCTGTAGAAACATTTCTTTTCTGAATGGATTTTAGGAATGCAAAAAAAAGTCAAACTACATTGCACTTGTTTTTCTAATATTTCTGCTGCTAGGATTGGTTTTAAAATGTTTACAGTGATATTTCAGTTTAGGACACAACTTTCCCTGGCTATGCTGGCAGTGGGCGGATCAACTGAGGGGACGATTGAATAACGGGTTTATATTACGTTATCGAAAAGCCGTTATATCGAACGGCTTTTCATCGACCTGTAAAAGTCGAACTCTTATAACAGCGAACACCCGAATGAGTGATTTCTTTCCCTGGGAAAAAAAACGCTTGGCCATCTTTGTGAGTTTGCCCTTTTCCCCACTGTAGTGCAATCTCAGAGTTGGTATATTTAGTAAAGGGGGTGTGGGGGTGAAGCCCCCCACTTTGTTATGTTTAAAGTTGTCTGTAGTTCGTGGTAGGGCTAGCGATTTCTTTCCCAGGGAAAGAATTTGCTCATTCGGGTTTTCGCTATTATAAGAGTTTGACTTTTATGGATCGATGATAAGCCGTTCAATATAACGGCTTTTCAATAATGCAATATAGACCCTTGAATAACACTGATATATGCTGTCAATGCCAGTTAGCCCTTGAAATAGAGGCAACCCTTTCAATACTTTAGTACCAGCATTATTATTTTCTTTTACATCTAGACATAAAAGGCTAAGAGCTACGTTTGGAATTTGGTCAGATGGAGCCAAAGTAGCAGCAACCATCACTTATTTTTTGGGTGCTGCTGCAACAAACATCATAGAAATCAACACTTGAAATGGAAGTACACACAATGAAAATTTGTGTGTAATAAATCAACCATCTACACTGCAATGTCAATTATATTTCATACAAAAACGGTGTCTATATTAGGTGGATGGCTCCTCCATTTGTTCACACAGTTCAACACAAATTCACCTTTATTTAACATTTCTTGTCTTTCACATTCTCTCAGAAAATGTCAATGTCCATTTTTTTTTAACATAATTCTAAATGCATGCAAGAAGGGAGCTCCAAACCCTCTGCATTATACTGGAAATGTGAACTGAGCAAACACAGAAGGTTGGGGGTTTTTTTGGGTGAGGGGGTGGCATTTTACTAAGGTCTTGAAGACGACAAGAACCAAATTTTCTCATTTTGATTTGTTGTCTTTCAGTTGTACTGTACCTCTACTAACCTTTACCCAAAGGGGGGGGGGTGCATTTACTGCTTGCCATGCAACAAACAGCTCTAACCACATAAACAAAGAAAAACTCTGGCAGACACCTCTAACACCGAGATGAAATTAAAGTGAATTTACTTTTTTAACGATAACTGTTTCCATGCTTCTTAACTGTCCAGAATTTCAGAGACTGTCCAGATTTTTTGCATGTTCCTCATAAAATCAGCTCCTTTAAGAAGGCGGAAACATCGCCAGACTATGATTGATAGATGGAGGTATAACGTAATGTGATCCTGAAATGAAATATCTTAGCTTTTACTATAAGTGCAGTACTTTGTTTTTAATTAAAACAGTTAGTTCAGCCAGTTACTACGCCTCAGTGTTTGTAGTGCAAAGCTTTTGTAAGGGGAAGTTTATAACTACAAGCATTAGAGTCTGATTTTTATCTCACTTTTTAACCGTTCTGCTTTGCTTTTTTTTCCCCCCTCATCTTGCCAACCTAGCCCTGATGTGACTTTAAAGTCAGTGTCTCTGTTAGTTTCCATTCCTTATGTTAAACTGACTATTAAATTTCCTCCCCCTCCTCTTTTATTGCTATTGTCAGCAGCACAAAAGCATCAACTGTGTAAATAAGCTATTTAAATACTTCTGTCCTCCAGTTATGTCCCATAGATCCAAAACACTAACTGTCCATCCAGCCAAATGGTGTTTCTCTTGAGTTGACTATCCTTATTAGTACAAAATGTCTTTAGAAACTCCTCCCGGTCTCGACTCATCAGCTTATGCTAGTGAGCACTAGTAAATCAAACTGGGAAGTTCCTCTCCTTACATCACTAAGCTCAAGTTACACTTCTTCCTATTTTCCTGCCTGCATAGTGCACAGTGCACTATCCAGAACTCCTTTTTCCAAACTTTTTTTTTTTTAAATCTGATCATCCGACTGTTCTAATATACAGACCTTTCCTACTGATCCACTTCATTAGCATTCATTATCACATATTCCACAGAAATTAAATATTATAAACTCAAAAGTTTACCACATCGTCTATTGTTAGCCTGATAGCAATAGGAAATTGAAGTAATGCAAAAGCTGCCTCATGCTCACTGATAAATGTCTGATTTTTCCTACAGACTATTCCATATGTGAGAGGTGCAAGTATCTACTAACCTTGGAGGCCAACCTCTGTTCAAAATCTGTAGAGTATACCCAGTATATGTCTTCATTTCTGACACCCATCTCACACAGGCAAGTCCACTATGTCCTATACAATTAAATAAGCCTGCTTAAAGGAGAACAATGCCTTTGGAACATACCTCCTCATTCAGAACATTTTTTGTCCCTATCTAGAGAAACTCTTATTAAATAAAACCAAGGACAAAATGTTACTGTCTTGATTCAGTCTGTTTTTTGATGATTCCCCATAATAGCAGCGTACAACAAAGTCTCTGGATCAAATCAATCCATCTTGGGGTTAGGAAACAGTAGCTGTTGTCGTTCGTTCTTTTGATTACATCATGGCTATTGTTCAGACAACTTTTTTTTTTCATGTTCCCCAACCCCAGACCAATGTCAGTGCTCCTAACGAGCTTGTAGCCACCCACAATGTGACATCAGCAACCCCGAAAGCAAACAGCTCAATGCCAGAACAATCACCTTTGTAAATTCTTTTGAGAGCTAATTATTTTGCAACCATACCTTTTCCAAAGCAATGCAGGACAGCAGTTACAAGAAAGGGAAAGCAGTCTTCTTTTTCCAGATAACTTACTGTAACAATACGTTTCGGTGATCACTATTTCTTTCTTTCTTTTTTTTTTTTTTTGCTGAATTCATTTAGTGATCGCACTTTAAATCTTTGCCTTATTTTAGGCTTTGCTTGAAAAATGCAGGCATTAAGGAACAGGAATCACTTTCTTTATTTTATTAAAAATATGTTGAAGATCCAGCAAATAGCTTTTATTGAGACTTATCAGTTGGCAAGTAGCAGGAATATGGAAGGCTGGCTTCTCTACTATCTGAATTTTCATCGAATGCTCAGATTTTTGCTTCATATGTTTGATTCGTTCCTCATAAAATTTGCAGTTTTGGGGAAAATCGTTTTGGAGTGATATCACTTTGAGTTTGAATCTTCCTATCTTCCAGAAAATGAAGTGTAATGCATAACCTGTTATTCTAGCATACTTCTTAATTTATAACAGCAATAATTAAAAACTGTTCCTAGTTTTGGGACTTGTCCACCAATTATTATTTTTAGCTTGTGCATATATGGGCAAACTATTGGAGGGGCGTTCATGAAATGTTTAATTTTGATGCCATTTAAGTGATTATGCATACCTGGGCAAATTACTGGTGGGGTCGTTTGGGCTACTATGTTATTTTGGTGTCATTTACTATAATAATACATAGACTATAATAATGGGAGATTTCAATATTGATTTGTTCTCATGCTCTTCAGATAACCCCTCAAAGTTTATAAATCCCTACAGTTTCAACCAGTTAATACAAACACCTACCAGGTTTGACAAGCACAGTCAAAAACAATCAATACTAAACTGGACCCTAACTAATAAATCCTCCCTCTGTCTCCAGTTTAGCTGTCTCCCAGACTCCCTAAGCGACCATCTACCCACCTACCTACTAAAACACTACACTCACCCCCCCACAAAATATCCTTTACAAGCATATCCACAACAAAAGAAACTTCTCCTCAAAGGTCTTTAAAACCCTTCTGCATCAATGTGACTGCTTCCCATTAAAACACCTCCATCTAGACTTAGCTGTCCAATATTTCAATGAAAAATTCCTCAATATCCTAAATAAATTAGCTTCCCTTAAAAAGATATGGGTAAAATCTAAACCTACACAATGGCTGACTAATGACACGAAAAAGGTCCTCAAACAAAGAGACAGGGCATGGCACTATTATCATGAGACCAAAAACCTAACTTCCCTCAACACCTAACATTTGCCAGTGTCACAAGTGATAATTCAGTCAAGATGTTTGGAAAAACAAAAATACCATCAAATATGGAACAAAGCCAAAAACAAATAAAGCATGACAAAAAGTTATATTATACAATAATCCAACAAATGCACCAAAACAATTCCCAAAAATTCTGGAGAAGCATCAATCTACTGCTAAAACCTGGCCACTCCTCAACCCCAGCTCCCACAACAACTCCACTGATAGTATAGCCTCACAATTTAACTCATACTTTATCAACTCAATCCTATCCCTAGTTAAAAATGACACCAACACCCGTCTATCTGATTCTAAAAGATCAGTTACTAACTTAAAATTCTCCCACATGAATCCATCCAATTCTATAGGATCTGAAACTATCGGAATTTCTTCTCTTTTAATCCAGTACAAACCAGCACCATTAAACTCCTATCTAAACTTAAACCCTCTTCCCTTGCTGCTGGCCAACTACCTAATGAATTCTTTAAACTAGCCACAGATGTCATCGCCTATCCCTTATCGCTCCTAATCAACCAGACTATTACGAGCAATACATCCCCAATCTCTGGAAAGTCTCCTATATCATCCCTTTGCACAAAGGTGGCACCTTGATTGAGTTTTTAAATTACAGGCCAATTGCTATTCTCCCTCCCATTGCTAAGATCCCCGAAACATGTATACACAACACAACTACTGTACCATCTCCTAAGCAACAACCTCCTCCTATTCACGTCCCAACATGGTTTTCAATCAAAACACAGCACTGCAACAGCTCTGGTTATGTTCATCAACTCAGTCAATGAGCACAGGAGCAATAACTAACTCGGCTCCTCCATCTTTCCTGATCAAAGGCTTTTGACACAGCAGCCCACCAAAAACTTCTCAACAAATTAGCTTCCTTAAACCCTTCCCAAACAGCACTCTCCTGGTTCACCAGCTACTTAGCAAATCGTCAACAAGCAGTTAGGTGTCAAAACAAACTCTCTATCCTACTACCTGCTCTGTCAGTATACCACAAGGCTCAATTCTTGGTCCACTACTCTTCTCCATTTTCACAAATTCTGCTCTGCCACAAAGCATGCAAAAATAGTCCAATATGCTGATGACTCCTCCCTCATATGCTCACCACCATCCCTACCAGAACTCCTGCATAAAAAAAAAAAAAAAAAAAAAAAACAATTCTTACCTGATATTGAAAAATACCTTTCAGACTGCCAACTTGTACTCAACCCAAATAAAACAAAGTTTGTGCTTTTCATCAGTAGAAAAACACCAGATCACCCTTTCACTTTCTACTCTTCTAATAAAACCAAAATAGAACCTGTCCATTACACTAAGCTCCTTAGGGTAACAACTGACAACAGTCTCAAATGTGACAAACACGTAGCACTGGTTATCAAAAAAGTTCACATAAAGCTAGGTTCACTCTGCAGAGTTAAGCCCTACCTAATCGATACCACCAGGCACTTCATCACCACTCTCTTATATGCCTCACCAATATTCACCAATCTCAGAAAAACAAACTTAAACAAAAAAGAAGTTATGTACTCACCATAACGTTCCATGTTGGTAGTCCATCTCACTGGTCATTTTTACATATGGGTTCGGAGCCGAGGCCAATTTACAAGCTCGAAGACTTCTGGTTGGCTCGTGGCTAAGCAGGTATCCCATAGTGCACCAGTACAAACCCCAGATCTTGTTTGCTGCTCACTAGAAGAAAAAACCCATAACAGACAAACCAATACTAAAGGGTCTCCAACCAAAGATAACCAAATTATTACTATTGTTATCTCCAGATCTTCCAGGATGGAGGCAGGAGGGTGGGTTGGTAAAAATGAAGGGTGAGATGGACTACCAACATGGAACGTTATGGTGAGTACATAACTTCTATGTTGTGTAGTCTAATCTCACCTTTATTTTTACATATGGGACAGCGTCCCTAGCGCCTTATTCTTGGGTAGCTCACTGAAAAATACTCCTAAGCACCATGGAGTCAAAGGATGCTCTACCCCTGGAAGCAAAATCCAATTTGTAATGTGTAATAAAAGTGTGAGGGTTAGCCCATGTAGCTGCTGCACAAATATTATCAAGTGGGACCCTGGCTTGAAAGGCTGCAGAGGTAGACAACGACCTGGTAGAATGAGCCTTGGTCCTGCAGGGTAAAGGTCTGCCCTCCGAACTGTAGATAAAGGCTATGCAACTGGAAATCCAGTTAGATAGTATCACTTTAGAAACCAGTAAGCCTAATCTAGAGTCAGAAAAGGAAATGAATAACTGATCTGATTTCCTAAATTCCTTGGTCCGCTGTAAATAAAAATGTAGTTGTCTATGAACATCCAGCTGATGAAAACTGTTTTCAGCTGCATTACAGTGATTACGGAAGAAAACTGGGAGTTCTATGGATTGATTTAAGGTAGCAGGGGAACAAACTTTGGGGACAAAGGAGGGATTAGTATGCAGTGACACCCTGTCCTTGTGAAACATCAAATAAGGTGGCTTAACAGACAAGGCTTGTAGCTCCAATACCCGTCTAGCTGACATAATAGCTACCAAAAACAAAGTCTTCCAAGACAAAAATTTCAATGAAGATGAGTGGGAAGGTTCAAATGGGGGAGAAGTCAGTTTGGACAACACAAAATTTAAATCCCAAGAAGCCACAGGTTCTTGCAGTGGTGGTCTCAAAAAAGTGATTCCTTTCAAAAAGGTCTTGCATAGCTTATGAGACATTAAATTGTTATCTGGAAAGTGAAAATGAGAAATTGCCGCCAACTGGACTCTGATAGTGGTGGCGGCAGCTCCTTGTTGAAAAAGCTCAGACAGAAATTCCAAAATCACAGGGATAGAAGCAGTGTAGGGATCTACATTCATTTTTTGTGCCCAAATAGAAAATCTTTTCCATTTACTGCCATACAGCCTCCTAGTTGAAGGTTTATGGGAGGACATAAGAATATGTGATACTGAGGATGATACATCAAGAAGCCTGACTAGGGATGGAACCGGAGGCAGCCACGCTGTCAACCTGAGGGTGTGGATTGAGAGATGTAGTGAACCTGACATGTGAGTCAACAGATCTGGAGCTGGGTCCAGGATCAAAGGATCGTCCAGGAGAAGAGGCTTGAGAAAGGGGAACCAGACCTGATGAGGCCAGTAAGGAGCAATGAGGATCAACTTGCTTCCCAGCCGACTGGCTTTCTGAATTACTTTGGTAATGAGAGGAATTGGAGGAAAAGCATACAGAAGTCCCATGGGCCAATCGTAAGCCAGAGCGTCTCTGGGTGTCTCCCCGGAGGAGGAATGAGGGAAAAATAGCTGCTGCATTTGGTATTGACTGGGCTGGCAAAGAGGTCGCATCAAGGCTGTCCCCATTTGCGGAAAATCTGTTCCGCTGTTTCCTGTTTCAGAGACCACTCGTGAGGCAGTAGGATTGCCCGGCTGAGCTTGTCGGCTATCACGTTGGTCGTCCCTGGAATGTGCGTTACAACCAGAAACAGCTGTGAAGAAATTGCCCATTCCCAAACTTGCATGGCCTCTCGACAGAGTGGGTAAGATCTGGTACTGCCCTGTTTGTTGATATACCAAACTACCGACATGCTGTTTGATTGTATCGCAATAGTCCCGAGATGAAGAAGGTCTTGAAGTGCTTGCAATGACAGGAGCACCACCCTCATCTCCAGAACACTGATATGCAAGTGAGCCTCGTGTTCTTGCCATGTGCCTTGGACAGTCCTGCCGAGATAATTCCCCCACCTGATCTGGGAGGCATGCGTGGTCACAGTGGCAATGGGTTGGGCAGGAACAAAGGGGGTGCCTGTGATCAACTGGTTGGGGGCTATCCACCAAAGAAGTTCCTTCTTGCATGAATCCATCAGCAGGATAGGATGACTCAGCAGGAAATATTGGAAGGACCATTGGGAAGACAGGGGCCCCTGGAGGATTCTCATGTGCAACCTGGCTAATGGTACTAATAGAATGGTGGAAGCCATAGCCCCAAGGAGCTGAAGAACCCACTTCACTTTGACCTTCCGCAATGGAAGAAGACATTGAATTTGAAAGATTAAGTTTTGTGCCCTGTTGGCGGGGAGACGAGCTGTCATGTTCACTGTGTCTACCTCTGTACCTATAAAAATCACAAATTGAGAGGGCAATAATGTAGATTTTTCCCAATTTATGGAGATCCCTAACTGAGCACAAAGTTGAATAGTGGAGTAGATGCCTGATGGGGGTGGTCAGGAGCAAGTCGTCCAAATACAAAAACACCTGGAATCCTTGACGTCTCAGGTGAGCTGTCACTACTGCCATGCATTTGCTGAACACCCTGGGGGCTGTGGTGAGACCAAAGGGCAGAGCATGAAACTGATAATGACTGGCTCCCAGCCGGAAGCGTAGATGACTCCTGGACTCCTTGTCCATTTTTCTATGGTAGTAGGCGTCTTGGAGATCTAAAGAGCACATCCAATAGTCTTTCCCTAACAACGGGAGTATCGACTGCAGAGTTACCATCTGAAACTTGTCCTTCTTCACGGATTCGTTTAACCTGCTGAGGTCCAATATTGGCCTCCAATCTTCGGTTCGTTTTGATACTAAAAAGAACCTGGAGTAAGTTCCGGATCCTATCTGGTCTGCTGGGACGGACTGGATGACTCTTTTTAAAAGCAACTTGTTGATCTCCACAGTTGCCTGATCCCTGTGACTGGGTGGTACATCTGGGATCTTCTTGGGAACAAACAGTGGAAGAGAAATGGGTATGATATAGATTCTGATAACAACTCTTTGTACCCACTTGTCTTGAGTGATATTTAGCCAGGCTTCTGGCTACAAAGAAATGCGACCCCCGACCGGCCCCAGAGAAACGCAGTTGGGCCTCACATCAGGAGCGCTGATAAGGCCATCCCCGAAAGGAATCATGGCCTTGCTGGTATTGTGGACCACCCCTGCCTCTAGGGCATCTCCCATTTCCTCCTCCCCCTCCTCTAAAGGAGGATTCACCCTGTGTGTTCGGAAAGACCCTCTGGGACTTTTTGAACCACATTTTACCACCCCTTTGACCTTTGGGGTATGGTCGAGAGGGAACAGTAAAACGTACTCCCACGGCAGAAAGCGCCTTTCCTTCTTGCTCACACAGAGTGAGTGTGTCCTTCACCTTGGAACCAAACAATGAGGAACCAACAAATGGGGCGTTGGTGAAAGTAGACTTGAACGGTTCTGCAAAATTACACAAGGGCATCCAGGAGTGATGCCTCAGGGCAACTCCTGAACCCGCTGCTCTACTCGCTCCATCAGCCGCATAGGAGATAAGCCGCATGAAGGAGTTAACTATAGAATTTAAGGTGGACAACTGAGCAGAGATCTTGTCTGGGACTCCCTCAGTACATGCACCTTGTATAGAATCTCCTAACTCCTTGAGGAGATCCCTCTGTAATCTCGTGAAGTGAGTGAGATAGTTCAACAATCGAAGGGTAAATGCGGCTGAACTAAAGATACGCTTCCCAAACCTGTCCATCTGTCGAGAATCCTTATTTGGCGGATGAAGAGAAGTCGTCTCTGCCAGCTCCTTCTTTGTGGCCGCCACCACCATGGCATCAACGGGAATGCCCTTAGACAAAAACTCTTTACCAGGAGGGGCAGACAGAAACTTACTGGGTCTCCTGGGGACTGGCTCCACAGCATCAGGAGTATCCCACACCTTTCGACTAACTAATTTCATCAGCTCGTCAAAAGGTGAAGACACCCAAGAGGCAGAAGGTTGAGACCTGAAAGCCTTCAGGTACACCGACTCCTCATCATAAGGGTTTACAGTGGGCCAGTCGCACCTCTGCTTAAGAATCTCCAAGATGTCCACAAATGAGACGTCATCAGAGGACAACTTGGGGGACCCTTCCGACTCCTCAATGTCAGTGCCCGATGTCAAGGACTCATCCTGGGAGTCAACATGCTTCCTCTTACATAGCCTGTTCTGGGGAGGTTCCTCCAAAGGGCATTCCGGGGAGGCTTCGGAAGAGTGGGGGCCACCAGCCGATGGCTCCTGAGGGTGAAGATCTCTGCTGTCTCCGGAGAGAGTAGGGGCTGAGACCAAAGTGGGTGCCCTCTGGGGAAGAGTGCTGGTACCACTGGTAGGGGCTGGAGAATGAGACAGCACGCTCCTCATCATCTCAAATACCGACCTCTCTAGCTCTGAAGACCTCCCCCGCTTCGAAGAGACAAAGGTTGACGTCGGAGCCAGAGCCGTCAGCTCTGAGATAGATGCAGGGTCTGAGCTCACCCTGGCCGATGCATCGAGAGGAAGGCTCGGAACCGAAGATCGATCCCAACCTTCCCTGTCGGTGCCGTCAGGAAGGCTTTGGCCCCTGGACACGACGGACGGTACAGAGCGTGTCAGAGCCGAACCCAGCTTCAAAGCAGCAACAAAGGGAGCTGGAACCGATAGTACCTCCAGTGGCACCAAGCACTCCAGCTCCGAAGGGCCAACATGGCTCGGAGGAGGAATAGCAGACAAGGACAAAGCTGGATCGAGTGGCTCCGGAGCCAATTGTGGTAAGGCAGACAACTTCAGGAGTCTCAACACTACTCTCTCCACATCTTCTTCCACAAGGCTCCTGGAAGATCTGGAAGACATAGTAGGGATCTTGATCTAGGGGGCACTGGAGACTTCAGTAACAAACCAGTAAGAAGTAAAAAACCGGTAGGGAATCCACAGACTGGCTCCGAGAAGCAGATTCAATTGCTGATTCAATCAGTTCCGAGATTGGCTCCGAAACACTTGGAACCGACCCTGACACCACAATAGTGCTCTCCTTTGGCTCTGAAGGCAGTGGAATTGAGGAGGCAGATTTTGACTGCTCTGAGATACCAGCCGGCGAAGGCTGTTTTAAAGACTTATATTTGCCAGACTTGGAGGAAGCCGAAGAACTGGATAGAACTTCCTCAAAAGATGGTTTTAGTAGACCCTTGAGTATAAGCTTGTTCTTTCTATCCTGTAACACCCTAGGAGAGAAAGCATGGCAGAACAAGCATGATTCCTGCAGGTGGATGGCCCCTAAACAGTAGACACAGCTACTGTGGCCATCCGTTAAAGACATCTTTTGGGAGCATTTCATGCACTTCTTAAAACCCAAAGGTTTGAGCTCCTTACTCTCTTTAGACATTTCACACACACACACACACACACACACACACACACACACACACACACACACACACACACACACACACACACACACAGGAAAGGAAGAAGAAGAAGAATGAGGGAAGATGACTAGGTCCTCTAACTAAAACGGGCCTAGCCCTACAGAAGAAAGTACCACGAGGATTAGGTCCTCTAACTTAAACGGGCCTAGCATGGTGGAACAGAAACTAATTTAAACAGACCAGAAAACACACACACACACACACACACACACACACACACACACACACACACACACACACACACACACACACACACACACACACACACACACACAGAGAAAACTGTAAATAACTCTATGTGGTAACAATTTGAAGAAAATAAATAATGTACTAAGGGAGGAACTCTAACCCTTAGCAAATAACCAGTGGATCCCTGCCAAAAATACAATCTCAGATTAAGGAAACTAAGCTGCCAATAACGGTCTAGAAAAACAACAAAATAACAGGAGCCCCTGTTAACTATCAGCAGAAAACCATCACAAACTATCAAACTACCTGATAACGAAAAAAGCACAACGGTGCCTACAAGAACTCTAAACTGGCACACAGGATACCAAATGAACAACAAGTTTGAGCTAAAAATGCACCGAAAAGGGCAACAACACTACTGCCTAAGATAATATCACCTTACAACACCGTAATAACTGTAATACAAAATTTAAATAGAAGAATTTTAAACACTTAGCCAGTGCCAAGTGAAGCACAACCGAACTCGTTGACGCGGCAAACGAGATCTGAGGTTTGTACTGGTGCACTATGGGCTATCTGCTTAGCTACGAGCTAACCAGAAGTCTTCGAGCTTGTAAAGCAGCTGAGTCGGAGCCAAGGATCGGCTCTGAACCCATATGTAAAAATGAAGGTGAGATTGGACTACACAACATTTGGAATCATGTTACAATAAAATTACCAGATTTGCTACAAACCTCCCCCATAAATCTCATCACTGAATTGCGTTATACCAGCTAAAATGGATGGAACTACGCAATCTACAAATTTCTAACCAACTTTCTCTAGCTCATTCCACCTTTCACCACCTTGAAAATTGCCCAGCTCTTAGGGACTTAATACAGCCCCTCACTAACTGTAGATCACTAAGATCCTCCAATAAACTCATACTCAAACTAATTAAATCCAATAACAGTTAATGTGATTCTCTATACTCCAACATAACAGCAAAGTCCTGGAACTCTATGCCTCAGTATATTCTGAACACTACCAACTCATCCAAATTCAAGCTACTTCTTAAGTAACACCTAACCAACACCAGGCTCTACTCCTGCACCTAGCCTGGCTAAACCTGGCTATTCTACTTTCATTTTATGATTCTCTGTAAATGCTCTACTTAGGCAGTTCTGCCAAATTGTTGCACAATCACTTTTTCTATAACTTGTACATTTTATGCGACATACTATTTTAATGATGAAATACCATTTAATGTATGAACTATGTACTGTCTGACCATCCACTGCTGTTCTATGCTTATTGTTATGTAATGTTTTTAAACAATGCCCTGTCTATATTAATTGGTATCTAGTAAGTGGAGCTCATCTCCCGGGGCCTCTGCTGAAAATGGGCCTTTCAGCCCAGTCAGACTTTCCCAGTAAACAAATGTAAAATAAATAAAATAAAATAAATACATTTAAGAGTTTGTGCATACATGAGCAAACAAATAGAGGGATCGTGGGGAAAATGTTTCATTTTGATGTCATTTAAGTGCTTGTGCATATGTGGGCAAACTACTGGAAGGGTGACTTGGGGAAATGTTTCATTTTGGTGTCATTTAACTGCTTCTGCATACATTGGCAAACTAATGAAGGGATCACTAAAGTGATTCTGCATACATGTGCAAACTACTAGGGTGGTCATGGGGCAAAGATGTCAATCTGATGTAATTTAAGTGCTTGTGCATACATGGGCAAACTACTGGATAGCTTGTTTGGGTAATGTTTTATTTTCATGCCGTAAATGTTTGTGCATACATGGGAAAACTATTGGAAGGGTCGTTTGGACAGTTTCATTTTGGTGTCATTTCAGTTCTTTTGCATACATAGTCAAACTGCTATAGGGATCATTGGGGAAAGGTTTCATTTTGTTGTCATTTAAGTGCTTGTGCATACAGGGGAAAACTACTGGAGGGGTCATCATTGAAATGTTTCATTTTGATGTCATGTAAGTGCTTCTGCATATACGGGAAGACCACAGAAGTGGTCATTTGCACTAATGCTTCATTCTAAACACATTTAATTGCCTGTGCATACATCAACAAAACTACTGGAGGGGTCTATGGGGAAATAATTTATCTTGGTGTCATTAAACTGCTAATGCATATATGGGTAATCTACTGGAGGGGTCACAAGTGCTTCTGCATACATTGGTAAACTGCAGGAGGGGTCATTAGGGGGAAATGTTTCTTTTTGTTGTCATTTAACTGTGTATGCATACATGAGCAAACAACTGGAGGGATTGTTGGGGGAAATGTTTCATTTTGTCGTCATTTAAGTTCTTGTGCATACATAGGCAAACTACTGGAGGGTTCGTTTGGGTTAATGTTTCACTTTCCTGTCATGTAAGTGCTTATGCATAAACAAGAAAACTACTGGAGGGGTCGTCTGGGCTACTATTTCACTTTGGTGTCATTTCAGTGCTTGAGCATGCATAGTCAAACTGCTAGAGGGATTGTGAGGGACAAGTCATTTAACTGCTTGTGCATACATGGGGAGACTACTGGAGGGGCCTTTTAAGTGCTTCTGTATAGATGGGCAAACTACTGGGGGGTCAAAGTGTGAAAGTTTTCATACTGATGTCATTTAATGTGCTTGTGCATGCATGTGCAAACTACTGGAGGATTTGTTTGGGCTAATGTTTCTTTCTGGTGTCATTTAACTGCCTGTGGTTACATGGACAAACTACTGGTGGGATCATTAAAGTGCTTCTGCATACATGTGCAAACTACTTGAGGGTGATCATTGTGTGAAAGGTTTTGTTCTGATGTGATTTAACTGCTTGTGCATACACAGGCAAACTACTGGATATGGTTTGATGGGGAAATGTTTCAGTTTGGTGTAATTAACTGATTCTGCATACATGTGCAGACTACAGGAGGGATTGTGGGGAAATGGTCTCATTTAAGTGTTTGTGCACACATGGCTAATGTCTGGAAGGGACAAGTGGGCAGCAGGTGGCATTTACTGTTTGTGCATACATGGTTAAACTAATGAAGAGATAAACATGCAAATAACTGATGGCCACATGTGTGTGTGGGAGTGTTAAAATAATCTACACAGTGCAGTTACTGTAACTTTTACTTTATTACATCAGTTATCTGAGGTATATTCAGTGAACATAGCCGGCTTTAATTGCTGGATAAAGGGGTTGTTTGCGTATAACACTGAAACTGTTACTTATCATTTGCTTAAAATAAGTACTGGTTATTCTTGATTAGCAGAAGTAATGTGCATAATTTATTACTTTCTATAGCAGTCAAGCATTAGCATTGCATTCAATAAGTATCAATCTGTGGTAGTCCTGGCAGTATGTGCGTGGTAGCAAATTATCATTGGCAATCTGCTGCATGCAGTAGTGTTGCCATCTAACCGCACTTTGTTCTCCTGTTGAGGTTTTCACTGTTCATTCCTTCTATTTCAGACCATTTCCTCTTTTTGCACGTTATCTATGTGCTTTGGTTTCTTCTCCCAGACCATCAGCATTATATTATACACCTCTGGCCATTTGTTATTTTACTTTGTCCAAAACACCAGAGTGGTACACTGCAGATGACTGTTTTCTGGATAAGCAGGAAGGCAGGTACTATTTCCAGAAAGACTGACTATATTTCCTCGCTCAGAATTCTTTGTTCAGATCATCATCATTAAGTCAAAAGGTTGTTAAAAAATCTTAGAAGCACCTTGGTGCATCATCAGCTCAATGATTTCTGTGTTCCTAGCATAGCTGCATCTTAATTCAATTACCTCCTCCATAATGAACTTTCAGTGGAGTCTTGGCCAGTTACAGTGTTAAAAGCATTGTAAGTTGGTAAAAATTAAGACAACGTATAAAAAAACACAAAGGAACAACTCTGCATGGTGTGAGGCCAGCTAGAGGGGAAAATGAAAGAGGTCACTGGGGAAGTGCTGGGGAAACTAATGGATAACAGGGGCAGCGATGGAGTCATACCTGTAAACTGTCCAGATTTTCAGGGAACGTCCATAGTTCTACCTCATATTTTTCGTGTTTTTCATAAAAGGCTTTGGTTTTCTGGCAAATGGCTGAGGACTGAAGTCATTAAATAATGATATACATTTGAGTTTCACATGTTCCATTCTTCATATCCTTCAGAAAATGCATCATAACACAAATCCAAGAAGTCTAGCAACGCTATAAGTCTATACGGCTAATATTACAATCTATCCCTATTTTTGGGCCCTTGTCTCCCCAGTATTTCTAGCTCTGTCTAGATTTCTTGCACTAAGAGGTTGAGAGCTATGCAAGGAGTGTTGATTACAGCTAGACATCTATGCTGTATACAGTCAGTAAAGTGGCTATATCGATTGGGTTGGTGCACTGAAGCAGTCTATGAATGAAAGTGAATGGCTACATCTGTTGGATTGCAGCTAATGGTTACTGTCCTGCTGTAATACAGCCCTGTCACATAGTATTTGGCACCACCCATTCAGTAGCTTTGTGCAGCCCCACCTTGCTTTGAAGTCATGAGCATTCTCCTTACTTAGCCTTGTAAGTGTGACATGTGTGTGTCTCACAAAGAAGTTTTCTGTGACCCAAACATTGGGTTGTGTGGTGGGTTGCCTTGCAGCCTTATAAGATGAAGCTCTGTGAAATATGGTTGTATGTGTTGTGGTGGTGATTTTTGCAGACTGTTTTGGAGCTTCTGAGGAGTATTTGCTGTAGGTGCGATGTCTGTCAGGTCCTTGGTGTATAGGAAGATTACATATAAGAGATTCCGCTTATCTGGGTCTCAACATTTTGGTCCATACTGTGTGTGGTGGGTGTATTACTGACAACCTGATTTGTGTTGAGTGCTTGTATGTGACAGTGGTATGCCTCCTTTATCATTGTGTGAATACAGATCTCACATACCTTATCAGATTGTTAAAGAACGCTATTGTCACTTGTCTGGGTAGCTATTTTTTTTTACCTTACATCTAGCATTGGTTGAGCTGATCAAGGAGTAGAATTCCCTGTTGAATGTAGCAAAGTCACTTTCAATATCTAGACAGTTACATGTAAAATAAATTTTTCTTTTATTGCAGAGCCAGTTTAAATTAGGGTACAGACATAAGGGTCTATTTTTAATTTTAAATTTAAATTTGGCATTGCATTTACTTTGGAGGGGAACAGGTGTACCTATGCAGCTAATTACATATGCATCAGATTTGGCAGTAATGGTTTCTGCATACACCGAGGGGTCATCAGGGTTAAAATGGATGTGGAATTTATTCTAATCATTGCTCAGTTTTACTGCATGAGCTTTAACATACTCTATGAATAAATGCCTTATTGGAGGATGTCTCTGATTTCATTCTTATGGTGAATGGGACTGATTTACGGTCCAGTTTGACTAGAAAGGAAATTACAACTGCTAGGGAACTGCGCTCTTCCATTTAGGTGAGACCAAAGTCCACTATTTTGTTGACCATAGTTAAACTGTGCACTAAGTGGTCGAGCAAGCATGTATTTATGAAGTACAGAAATTTTCTGGTCATACATGTTAGGTGATGCTTAAATCTTCCATTTAATGGAGGGGCGGGTAAAGTCCCTTGTGAGATTCACGTATGGCTGAATGCAGAGGGACCCCACACTAGTCATGTAAGAAGTACAGCCCAGTGTGGGCATACAGGGCTTCCTATAAGTGCCCATGATGTGACAAGGGGTTTTATTAACAGTAATCTGGACATGGAGGGAGATCTAGGTCATTACCCATTCAAATGATACTGGGGTGAAAAAAGAAGTTATGTCCTTACCATAACGTTCCATGTGGAGTGTTCATCTTGCCTTTGTTCTTACACATGGGTTCGGAGCTGATCCTTGGCTCCGAGTCGGCCGCATCGCAAAGCTCTGAATCTCAGAGAAGCTCGAGACCAACCCATATCCCACAATCCTCCCTGCCATTACTCAGATCTAGTTTGCAAACAAATCAGACCAAAAATCCAACACCTCCGGTGCAAGAACTACACACTCTCTCAGGCATTCAGAGACACTCTCTCACCATAGCAATAACTAAGGGTAGAAACATATACCCTATGATACACGGGACCATATACCCCGGAAGGGGTTAAGACAAGTCGATCAGAATCTAATCCTACCTGTTCTTCCAAAACACGTGGGGAAGGGAAGGGAGGGAATGTAAGAACAAAGGCGAGATGAACACTCCACATGGAACGTTATGGTAAGGACATAACTTCTTTATGTGAGAGTGTTCAATCTCGCCGTTTGTTCTTACACACGGGTAGCGTCCCTAGCTCCGTCACCCCGAGTGACTTATGGAAGAACGTTCCTAAGCACAGTGGAACCAAAAGATGTCCTGTCTTTGGAGACTTTGTCCACTCTATAATGAGTGATGAAAGTATGTGGCTTAGACCACGTGGCTGCTGCACAAATCGTGTCCAAAGGCAAGCGAGCTGCATGAGCCAAAGAAGTGGAGACGGATCTGGTAGAATGGGCCTTAGGTTTGGTGGGTAAGGACTGATTTGATTTAGAGTATACAAAGGCTATACAATCAGCAAGCCATTTAGATAATGTACGTTTAGTAATTGCCATGCCCTTTTTATTGTCTGCAAACGCGACAAAGAGCTGATCTGTCTTCCTGTAAGCTTTAGTCCTATCCAAATAAAATCTTAACTGTCTGTGAACATCCAACTTGTGCAGCATATACTCCAACTTGTTAGTATGGTTCTTGAAGAAGGTAGGGAGTTCTATGGATTGGTTAATATTTGTAACTGAACATACCTTTGGAAGGAAAGATGGATTTGTACGCAAAGAGACTCTATCTGGATGGAATATCAAGTAAGGTGGTCTGACCGATAATGCTTGCAACTCTGACACTCTTCGAGCTGAAGTCACAGCGACGAGGAACAGTGTCTTCCACGATAAGAACTTTAGGAGGCAGGACGAAGCAGGTTCAAAGGATGGCAACATGAGTTGCGACAGTAACAAATTCAAGCTCCATGGAAAGAAAGGTTTTCTGATGGGCGGTCTAAGATGGAAGGCTCCTTTCATAAAGGCCTTACAAAGTCTGTGAGACATAATGGGAGAACCCTCCTCACCAATATGGAAGTTCGATATGGCCGCCAACTGTACTCTTAAGTGTGGAAGTAGAAGCTCCTTCGTGAAAGAGGATAGATAAGAATTCCAAAACTTTATGTAGAGGAGCTACCAGGGGGTCTAAGTGTTGGCTAGATGCTCAGTACACAAAGCGTTTCCACTTACTCCTGTAGAGTTTTGTAGTGGAAGCTTTATGAGAAGCAACCAGAATGTGTTGAACTGCCGGGGAAAGTAGATCAGACCTGGCTAGGCAGGGAAGCGGAGCAGCCAAGCTGCTAGTTTGAGGGACTGAAGAGACGGGTGAGGAACTCCCGACGAATGAGTCAGTAGATCTGGTACTGGGTCCAGAATCCATGGTTCCTCTGTTTGATGGGCTCGAAGAAAGGGGAACCATATCTGCCGAGGCCAGAATGGGACTATGAGTATTATTGTCCTTTCCAGGCTCTTGGCTTTCTGCAGAAATCTGGGAATCAAGGGAGTAGGTGGAAATGCATATAGGAGACCCGGGGGCCAATCGTGTATCAGTGCGTCCCTGGGGACATCCCTCGGAGGGGGTAGAAGGGCAAAGTAGCTTCTGCATTTTGCATTCAACGGGGAAGCAAATAGATCGCAGCAAGGCTGGCCCCATTTGCGGAAGATCTTTTCCGCCGTCTGTGGATTGAGGGACCACTCGTGAGGTAACAGGATGGCTCTGCTCAACCTGTCCGCAATGACGTTGGATGACCCCGGGATGTGCGTTGCTATCAGAAAGCGACCTGTGGACTCTGCCCATTGCCAAATTCTCATGGCCTCTCTGCATAACGGGTAAGACCTGGTTCCCCCTTGCTTGTTTATGTACCAGACCACAGACATGTTGTCCGTCTGAACTGCTACTGTTCCTAGAGGTAAGAGGGCTTGGAAGTGTTGCAACGCCAGGAACACCACCCTCAGCTCCAGAACATTTATGTGTAGAGTGTACTCCATGTTGGACCATTCCCCTTGGACTGTTCTTCCCTGTAATAGGCCCCCCCACCCTATCAGGGAAGCATCCGTGGTTATTGTGGCCATTGGACTGGGTAGAACAAACGGACGACCCATAGTGAGGTTCTGATTGTACACCCACCATGAGAGGTCCCATCTGCAAGAGTCTGTTATCAGAATCTCGTGCGCTAGGGGTAAGTGCTGGAACGACCACTGCGCGAAAAGCAGCCATTGTAGGATCCTCATGTGTAATCTTCCCATAGGAACTGCGATTAGTGACGCTGCCATTAGTCCCAAAACTTTCAACACCAGTTTGGCCGGGGCTTTCTTGCTCTCTATTAGAAGAAGAACCTGCTGTTTGAGGGTTGACGCCCTTATTGGAGGGAGCTTTAGCAGTGTTAATCGTGTATCTAGGTCTGCTCCGATGAATGAAATACACTGTGAGGGCGATAAGCAAGACTTTTCAAAGTTTATCGAAATCCCTAGGTGGGAACAAAGGTCGACTGTGTAGTCTCTGGCTTGCAAGAGGCGACGCTCGGTGGTGGCGGTGAGGAGCCAGTCGTCCAGATAGGGAAACACCTGGAATCCTTGTCGTCTCAAGTGAGACGCAACTACTGCCATGCATTTGGTGAATACCCTGGGGGCTGAGGTGAGTCCAAAGGGCAGAGCTCGAAACTGAAAGTGACTGGCTCCCAGTCAGAAGCGCAGGTGATCTCTAGACGGTCTGGCCATTTTGATGTAGTAGTACACGTCTTTGAGATCTATAGAGCACATCCAATCGTCCTTCTGTAAGAATGGAAGGATCGATTGAAGCGTGACCATCCGGAACTTTTCCTTCTTCATGAAGGTGCTGAGATCTAAGATCGGTCTCCAGTCTCCTGTCTTTTTTGGAACTAAAAAGAACCTTGAGTAAGTTCCGGATCCTCTTTGGTCCGCCGGGACTGGTTGGATGACTCTGTTTTTGAGCAGCTTTGAAATTTCTACAGCTGCTGGGCTTCGCAGACGGGGTGGCACATCTGGAAACCTTCTTTGTAGAGGTGGAGTTGATGTGAAGGGGATTTTGTATCCTCTGGTTATAATGCTTTTTACCCAGGAATCCAAAGTAATATTTAGCCAGGCCAGTGGGTATAAAGCCAAGCGACCCCCGACTGCCTCCAGAGCAGGACAGCCGGGCCTCCCTTCAGGAGTGCTGGAAAGGCTTCCCAGGGACGGAATCCCTGTCGCCTTGATTATGCGGACCCCCTCTGCCGTCGGGGCGGCGTCTTCCATTTCTACCCCCCCCCTCTGCCTCTGGAGGGGGTATCACTCTGTGTGGCTTGGAAAGATCCCTGATTCTTACAGAACCACATTTTCCCACCTCGTTGCCCTTTGGGGTACGGTCTAGTTGGAGCGGAAAAACGGACTCCGACAGCAGACAGGGTCTTTCCCTCTTGCTCACACCGAGTCAGAGTCTCCTTAACCTTGGGCCCAAAGAGTGTGGCACCATCAAAAGGGGCATTGGCAAAGGAAGACTTGAAGGCTTCTGCAAAGGAGCACAGCCGCATCCAGGATTGTCTTCGAAGAGCAATCGCTGAAGCTGCAGCTCTACTCGATCCTTCGGCTACATACGAGATGAGCCTCATGGATGAGTTTACAATGGAGGTAAGGGTGTTAAGTTGTGCTGTTACCTTATCTGAAACAGCAGCATCTGTGTTACCCTGGAGGGTATCTGTCAGCTCCTTGATGAGATCCCTCTGAAGACGTGTGAAATGAGTCAAATAGTTTAGCGAACGCATGGAAAAAGTCGCTGAACTAAAAACGCGCTTCCCATATCTGTCCATAGTCCTAGAGTCCTTATTAGGAGGATGAACAGATGAGGAAGACTCAGACATCTCCTTTTTTGTGGCTGCCGCCACCACCATAGCGTCGACCGGAACTCCCTTGGTGAGATAAGTCTTATCCTGGGGGGTGGTGATAAACTTGTTTGGTTTTCTATGGACTGGTTCCACTGTGTCAGGTGCCTCCCACGCCCTTCGAGCAATCAATTCCATTAATTCATCGAAGGGCAGAGTCACCCAGGAGGTAGAAGGTTGAGCCCCAAAAGCCTTCAGCAGCATCGACTCGTCCTCAGTGGGGGCTAGGGATTGCCAATCACCCCTCTGTTTCAAGATCTCCAGGATGTCTGCAAATGACACATCCTCAGAGGGTGACTTGGGGGACCCCTCTGCCTCATCCAAGTCGTGTGTCAGATGTTAGAGATTCCTGTGGGGAATCTATGTGCCTCCTCTTGCACAACCGTTTTCTCGGGACCTCATCAGAGGGGGCTTCTGGTGAGGCCTCCAAGGAACAGGGAGAACCCTCTGTGGGGTGGCTGAGGCAATGGGGCTCTACGCTTTGGATGGGTCGTGGGGGCAGAAACAGAAAGCGGCCCTTTTGGGGAAGGAGAAGACGCCTCTGATGAAGTGGTTGTCTGTGCAGACAATACTTTCCTCATAAGGTCAAAAGCCCCTGAACCCCGGGCCGAGGACTCCCCCGGTTCCGAAGAACACGGGAGCATCCCAGACCCAGGGGCCGTGGGCTCCGACCCCGAGGACGGAGCTGAGCCAGTCTGCGCCGAGGCCCCGAGAGGGAGAGTCGGCACCGACAGGTCGGTACAACTCTTGGTCCCGGAACCGAGGAGAGACCGTCGGCTCCGCGACTCCCCTACCGGTTCCGAAGGAGTCGAAGTCAATGGTGTCGATCGTGCAATGAGCCAGTCTGCGCCGAGGCCCCGAGAGGGAGAGTCGGCACCGAAAGGTCGGTACGACTCTTGGTCCCGGAACCGAGGAGAGACCGTCGGCTCCGCGACTCCCCTACCGGTTCCGAAGGAGTCGAAGTCAATGGTGTCGATCGTGCAATGGACGGTTTCGGCACCGAGGGCTCCACTATCATCAGGTCATCCTCTCCCGGCTCCGAGATCTGGATGGGTCTCGAAGGTGGACCCGTTGGAGATATGGGGAGGCCTTCTAGTTTCGACACCAACTGGGAGGAAACTGCAATCAACTTGGAAAGGGCCGTGTTTTCCATGAGTTTCTGCACAACACGATCCACATCTGTCTCAGATAATGGTCTGGAAGAATGGGTCGAAGGAGCCGAAGATGGCACCGACCGAAGAATGGACGGTGGTGGCAGCTCCGACACCGATTCCAAGATCTGGGGCTCAGTGAAAGATAAACGTTCGACGCTCGGCCCCGAGGTCTGTGGAACCGGCGAACGAACCTTAGAAGATGAACTCAGAGTAGATGACATGGGCTCCGACATCTTCGACCCCTTCGAGGATTTAGAAGCCTGATCCGACTTGTCCAAAGCCTCTTGAAAGGCAGGCTTAAGTAATCCTCTGTCTATAAGCTTCCTGCGTCTATCTGTCATGACCCTCCCGCTAAAGGAATGACAAATAGAACAATCCTCTTGAAGGTGGACAGGGCCAAGACAGTAAACACAGGACGCGTGATTGTCAGTAATGGACATTTGCTGCCCACACTGACATCTCTTAAAGCCGGATTTTGCTTTTTCCGACATGACTAAAAGTAAAAAACACTTCACTAGGCAGATACAAGAGAAAAAACAACTATTAATCACTAATTCCTATAAATATATATGTGTATAGAAAATACCTATATAAGTATACAAAAAGACACTTCACAAACCACACCTAGAGAAAAAAGGGTTAGGCCACAAAAAGGTGCCTGAAGAATAAAATGAGGAATATATAAAGATAATAACCACATACACACCACTTCTATATTATACTAAGAAATATAAACTTATTTATGCAAAAAAATAAGCAGCTTATCTGAAAACAGTAACAAATTCTCAAATTTTTCTCTGGTCCGAGCTCTCCTCGATCCGATCTGTTGCAGCGGCAAACTAGATCTGAGTAATGGCAGGGAGGATTGTGGGATATGGGCTGGTCTCGAGCTTCTCTGAGATTCAGAGCTTTGCGATGCGGCCGACTCGGAGCCGAAGATCGGCTCCGAACCCGTGTGTAAGAACAAACGGCGAGATTGAACACTCTCACATTATCATTTTACAAACATGGAGACAACACTGTCTTTATCTACTGCAGTGAGCCTGACTGCAATAACTATCACTATCACTTTGTTATTCAAAGACATATGATGCCTAAAAAAGGGGGCTATGGTGCTCGGCGATGTCTTTACTGATACACAAAACTCTTGGGTGGACAGGTGTGCCAACCATCCTTGCCAAAGCAGATATGACAGTCTACCATCTCCTCCAAGGCTAATTTACACACACACACAAGTATATATATGCTTTCAATGCCACCAGAAACCTAAGCCAGCATTTGAAGTCAATACTCTTTTGCAGTAAAATTGGGCAGCCACAGTGGTGCAGTGGTTAGCGTTGCCGCCTCACAGCAAGAGGTTCTCCAGTTCGATTCTCAGCTGGGGTGCCTTCTGTGCGGAGTCTGCATGTCCTACCTCTGGTCGCATGGGTTTCCTTCAGGTGCTCCGGTTTCCTCCCACATCCCAAAGACATGCAGTAGGTGGATTGGACACTCTAAATTGGCCCTAGGTGTGAGTGTGTGTGTGCCTTCTGTGGAAGGTTGGGCGCCGGGCTGGCAACTCGACACTGTAAAACTCCACTGCCAATCATGAGTGGACAGATGATCCGCTGTGGCAACCCCTGACCAGGAAAAAGCAGAAAGAAGAAGACTCTTTTGCAGTAAAATTAAATTACTGGTCAAGGCTAGGTTCATATCGGCCTCAAACATATTCTGAGTGCTCCATCCTGTCAAGTATATAGTCCAGGGAGAGGTACATCTGAAGCAATTTCTGCAAACCTACACTATCAGTGTGCCAAACATGTACCTGTGAATTTGTGGCCAAGGACTTGCAAGAATCTATGATGTGGCAAATACTGGCACTGATAGGCAACTGACTGTGACTCTTTCTTTGTACAGCCTGATGAATGGTACCATCAGTGTCTCATTATGGATCTACCTATAACTAAGATATACGATTGTGTAGATTTCTGCTTTTTAGCCTTTTGGATTGTGACTATGCGACTCCTGGATGCATGTTTCATTGTGTGTGCTGCCTTTGTGTTTGTCAGGTTGCTAAGGCTTCTTGTTTCTTATGTAATAGTTTAGAGGCCTTTGTGGTTTAGGTTGGTTACTTTAAGAGCCTCAGCATTATGCTAGGTTTGAACTGTCTGTGATGGCCTTAGTATGGTGTTGTGTGGTACTGAAAACCCTCTTCTTGTTGGCAGTAGCTATGTATGACAGGTTTGCCTTTAGTAGCATTATATAACCAAATCTCTCACATAACAAAAACAAAGTCTGTAAACATGCGTCAAATGCTACATTGTCTCTAAATGCCAATGACAACCAAGGTGTCTATACAGATTTTTGGGAATTGCAAATCCATTATTAATGATTTTCAGCAAATTAATAATCTTCTTTTCCATGAAAATGCATGCTGGACAGTCAGGGAACCATGTGTACGAAAGATCAGATAAGCAGAATATGAAATAACTGTTTTACATTTGAAAAGGATATTAATTAACTGAGTGACTAGTGCATATCAAAGGACCTAGCCTTTAAGCACTCTCAACAAGTGGTTGCATTCTGAATTTTGTACTGTATGAAGGGTATATTAATATTGTTTGCTGAATTTAAACAAGGAGGGATGCAAACACTAAAGAAGAGCAGCCGACTCGTGAGGAGCTTGTGATTTTTAAGTTTCAGGGGATCCTTTTTAGGTTAAACTTCAAATGCACCACCTGACTAATCTCTGTCTGTTGGTGGTGGTCAGTGAAGGATTTCTTATGTTAACCTGTGGCATGCTCATGGTCAAGAGGGCTTGAGAGGATATGTATGAAGGCTGTCTGCATGCACACAGATACAACAAGAAAAGCCAAGTGTGACAAAGATTTGCTGTGAAGTCTAGTTAGGTAATACGGGTGATTAACGGGAATTCCAACCACCGACTATCCCCTAGCAAGAAATGACAGTCACCACTGTTTGTAACTGTACATACCATCAGGTGCTACTGTATTGCTCATGGGCTGCTGCAGTGGACAGAATACTATTTCCCAGTGGTTTAGACCTATTTCTGATGATACTGTTGATATGTTGCTACCAGGTCTCCACTCTAACTCAGCTATTGATATCATTTGCTCATTTTCTCATCTGTAATTTATTCTACTTCAATTTCTAAAATGGTTTAATTGTTTTGGATGTACTGAAAATGAAATACATTGGATTTACTATATATTTAAAACATTACCCAGTCATTTTACTGTTTCACTGTCACTTGTGTGTTATTGGGATCTTGTCTGTTTGGTATGTCTGGACAGTTTTCAACCCTGGGCGAGACTGATCCATGCAGATCAAAGTCAGCTTTTTATTTCTTCTTGTTGTGATACCTCTATCTGCAGATCAGTATTTCTTTCAACTTTCAATCATTTTGTGAAGCCAGAGTAGGCTCTTCTGTTTTAATGCCTATTTATATTACATGACCACATTTTAATTCACTCAGTCCTCACCTTGGCTCATAGAGTATAATTTGCATAAGTTGAATGCAAATATTCCTTGTGTGGCCACCACACCTACTTCCAGAGTTGATTAGGTCACTCCAAAAGAAACCCCACGGCTAGCTTCTACACAAACATTTAAAGTGACCCTATTGACGTTGTCCCATTCATATCTGAAGAACATTTCCTTTTATCTTTTCCAGTACATTTGCATACCTTGTTGTTACAGTTACTCATAGCCTCTTTGTTGAATTACATACATACCACTTTACTTCTTTTCTGATGCAAGACTTTGCTTGGCTCCAGACAACTTTACAGTGAATACATATAACACGGACAATAGCTAAAAAAAAAAAAAAAAAGTGACAAAACTGTCTTATTCCAAAGAGTGAGCACCATAACTTAAATGCCTGGGACTTCTGTGAGTTAATCACACACAACTGATCAGTGGAACTGATAAAGGTGTAGCCAAAAATTTACATTTTGTACGCAAACCTAATGTCGTTGCCTCCCACTAGCCACTTATCATTTTAAACATGTTCTCAATCCTCAAAATACCACTCCTAGGCATATAGGAAGGGGACAGGTTATTTTATTAAAAATGCTATTGTAGTGGTGTAATTCCCTTCAAGAAACATTCCTTGTATACCTCTACAACATAAAGACTCTTTTACACAATTCTAAACATTCTGCGCTTTTTGAGTGTTGAAAATGCTCAGAAACAGATAAGAATGACTCCATGGGAGCATTTTTTATTAAACAACCGTCTTGATACTGCCACATGAGGAATGCTTATCTTGTACTTTACAGATGGCTACCTCTTTTTTATTACCACATTTTCATATATTTGTGCTGCAGTCTCTGGTGGCATATGTGCACACATCAGGAATAAAAACATTTGTGTGATTACTGTTTTCTGCCTTGAATTTTTGTTTTAATCTTTTGTTGACCAGATTAATCCCACTGGGCTAGGTATCTCTTTTCAGAGAAGACCAAGATTTTATAGCAGTAGGTGAAATTTGGACAGGGCATTGGGGGACCTCCCTTACTCTTTTTGATAGGTGGGGTGGCATATTTTATCTCCACTAAAGCTACCACCAACTCAAGCAGCTGATACCTCATTTTAGCATCTCACCTGAAGAGGGGCTTAAGATGGGCATTTATGATGTCTGTGCATGTTTTAGCCCTTAACAAGGTTTTCCCTCAATTAGTGGGATGATATGTCACTGTATGTCAACATGACAGCTGTCATTACACACTTATTAATTGCTAGTGGGCATGGTCTAGTTTTTAAAGATCTGTCTCAGCATTTATCAGGATGTCACCGATGGTAACATGATGCAAGTATTTGTGGTGCAATTTTAAAATGTCATATAGTTGCAGACTTTGCATTCAAAGTAAGCCCTAGTGATATAGATTCATAGGTAGGTACTAGGCTATCGGCCCTGGGGCCTATAAAGGCCTAGCCAAAAAGGTTCCCTGGCTTTCACACCTCTGGCATGGCTCAGTGGTAAATCACTTTGTCTATGGTGTGCAGGGTCCTGGGTTTGAGCCTTGCAGGAGCTGTTTAATACCCCAGGGATTACTTCAGTGTCACTGCTTGACAGAGGCACAGAAAAATGATAGGCATAGTTTTTATTCAAACTAAAGGGGTGGCGAAAGCCACATAACTATGGGCTAGGCTTATAAATGCCCTTGGGCAGATAGCCTAGTATGAACCTAAGAAATTATTTTCCTGTGCCCCTATCAAGTAGTGTCCGCAGAAGTGATCCCCAGGGTGAATTTTCTATTTCCCATCCAGTCGTCAAGATTTTTCTTAAAGAGGGCCAATGAGGAGCTTTGCTTGACATGAATGGGCAGTTTGTTCCAGAGTATGGGAAGTCTCTGGGACAGGAATCTATGCCTCCAGCATATTCGGTTTATTGTGGTGACAAAGTTTAGGTCCCCGGAGCGTATAGTTCAGAGAGATTGATATCAGAATATTGGCAAAAAAGAAACAGGGGCTTCTAAATGAAAGATCAGCACTGGTAGAGTTTTTAATAGGCTCTAGAACAGAAGCTGCCGTTAAAAAAGGAAGAACTAGTAAAGCATATGAAATACTGCATAATAATTATAAGAATAAATCAGAGGAGCTTAGAAAGGATTGGGAAGAGATATAAGCAATTCACAAAGAGACAATGGGGGGATGTGTATATCTCCCAAATATGCAACAAATATCATTTTTATTAACACATTTGCTTGACCCTTCTTTCTAATGCATCATGTCACCAAGCCATTAATCAATATTACTAAGGAATTATTTTCAATGGCATAGTTTGTTACTGACACACACTACTTTCTGTGATGCTTGCTTTCACTGCAATCAGCATATCTTCCTGAAATGCAGTAGTCTCTCTCCTTTTTTTTTTCTTACTGGGGGCATGGCTCTATCTATCGAAGGGCAGAGTTTGAATATGGATGGATGTAGCAGCAATATTTGTTCTTTCTTTAGCATTTTTTGATAAACAGTAAGCTTTGCAGGTTGGCAACAATATGGGCTGTGTGCTGCATTGCTAGGGAAAGAGTACCGTAGTTCCTTTTCCAGTTGGATATTCTTTTTTAAGTTTTATTTTTATTTTTTACATTGCAATTAGTGCATATGTAGCTGGACAAGTGCGATACAAAGAGGTACATGGCATGTTCTAATCCCCATGTAGACACGCCAATATATCTTAATGTCAACATTTGCTTTATAAACACAGTGACAACCTCTGGCTGCATTGCTTCCCTTTCCAGCTGTCCTACACTTGTGTTTTCTTCCTTTTACGTACACATTCTTGGCAAAAGTTTGGGTCTTGCACACAGGAATTTGCACACCTCTTAACTGTCCTGATTTTGCCTCATATTTTTGGTCTGGTCAAAACACATTTTTTTTTTTTTTTGGCAAATCAGTCGGGACTGAAGTCAGTCAATAATAAAATATATTTCAGTTTCAGATCTCACATCTTTTCAAAAATGCATGCAAATACAACTCCTTTTATTTCTGCAACTTTCTAGGTTTATAACAACAATATTTACAATCCGTGCCTATTTTTAGGACTTTGTCCCCTCATTATTTTTCACTTTGCCCAAATTTCTTATGCAGTGAAATGTGTGATAAGTCTAATGACTGTGTCTGTAGATATATGCTTACTGGCAAGTGTGTAATGATGATTGTCAGTGGAGTGGTGCTTTGGCTAGAGCTGTGAGTAGTGCTGTGTGAGTGGACCACTGTAATTCTGGCTTCCTTGATGTGGTACAGAGGCTTGACTCAATAGTGTAGTGTGACCGGTCACATTTGTACATTCGAACCAAATGCCAACTGATGTGTATACTTGGGTATCACCGAAGCTGTACTGCCAAGATAGATGGGCTAAAGCAATTAAGTACTGGTGGATTCATTTTATAAACGAAGTTATGGCAGTTTGATTCTCTGCTTTAACAAGCATGGATTGGGGTAGAGCAGATGCAGCTACACCACAAAGTTGACTGCATAGCTGTACCTATTTACTGCAGTCATATGGGGATCAGAGGCCTGGTCAGAGAGGATGAGAACTGAAGTGCAGTCAAGGTGTTGTACTGTGGAAGGGTTAATGCATACATCGTAAACTGCATGAGATTTACATTAGTAAGGTACTGATGGGAGCTCACCTCCACAAAATGATTCTACCATGACAATACTCGACACAGGTAAGAGAAGTTTTTTTTTTTTTTTTACTGAAGGGTCTTCCACTGCAGTCCAAGTGATCCTTGCTGTTCAGTTAACTACTGCTATTAAGAAACACCCTGATTATGACACTTCCAGTACAAAGAAAGACTTCACAACATGCAAGGGTAGCATATCTTAATGTCTTTGTCAAGCATGCGGCTTACAAACCTTGCTGTTCTCACTCCATTCTGATAACATGGCACTTCAAAGACTTCCTGCCTTCTTTCAGTCTCTCTGGTTTAAATGTCATGTCTTGTAGAGTACTGACAATTCTGTATTGTCTTAGGGCTTATCTGCAAATGCAAAATCTCTGATTGTATTTCACTACTGTTGCTCTCAAAATTGGTTAATTGTCCATTTTTTGTTACGCTACCAATAGCTCTGAATACTGCAGGACTGTTTCTCACACAAAGAAAACTTTGAGGTTGTCTTTTGCATGGTGGCAATTTTTATCTCCTATTTGGCTTTGGCTGATTTGATCAAGGTCCAGAGTTCCCCGTTATCTTAACCATGAGTTCTGTTTGCATCTTGAGAGTTACAATTTCTTTCATATGCAGTGCTTCTTCTGTTTTAGAGCCTGTTTCTAATTGGTTTGCACCACAGGGGTTTATTTCTGAATTTGTATGTACTTTTTAGGGAGGAGGTGCATTTATGCAGTTACTCAATACTCATATATAATTTGGAAGTCAATGATTCTGTATAAGCAGAGTGGTTAGCAAGATGGAAAGAGATGTTGCAGTTAAGTCAGGTCATCATTGAATTTCAGTAAATTTGCCATGGCATAATCTGTGACCCCAGAGGTACTGGTAAATGCTTACGGCTTCAGTCCTAAGGTGAATGGGAATGAATTATGGGACCACCAGATTGGCTTCCTTTTTTTGGAGGATAGCATCTTGGTTCTGCTGGGGATGGCACGATCCATGCACTCATGTATGTGCTTATACAGTGCATTTATGTAAGATTCAGCAGTCATACCTCTATTTTCCGTCTGCATGGGTGTTGTGAAGTTTGCCACTTCTGTCTTAAGAAGCATGAAGTTGGCTTTGGAGTAGTTTTTGACATTGGATTCCTTAATGGGGGGTAGGGGTGGGATATGGATGTCTAGGGTGATTAGCTTGTGGTCGGATCTGACCAGTGTGGAGCTGACCTCTGGCATGGAACACCGGTTACCCATATTGGTAATGACCAGGTCCAGGATACTGCTGCCTCTGGTGGAGGTGTGGATAACCTGATCCAAGGCGTTGGAATTTATGAATTCCAGAAAACGTTGAGCGAATGAGTTGGTATTGGTACAGGAGTAGTTTTCCCAGTTGATGGTGGGGTAGTTGAAATTGCACATAATTAAGGTATTGGGTTGCACCTTAATATTTTCCAGTATCTTAAGAAATGAAGAGTGGGAAACCTGGGGCATGGTGGGGGATCTGTAACAAGCTACAACCTGGATTGCAGTCTTGCCCAGTGTTAGTTCCACTTGGATAATTTCAGATGCATTATGTTGAGCAACTAGCCTGGAGCTGTGGATAGCCTTAATGAATATTGACACGCCTCTGTATTTAGTGTTTCGGTCCAGGTTAGGTGCCCAAAAGGTGTGGTATGAATTATATAGGCTGTTAATGCAGGGGTGCTCTTTGGAACCTTGAACCAGGTCTCTGGTTTAGACTGAGAGTGAACATTTGTCAGCTATGCTATGTCTAGGGGCAAGGCAGCATGGAAGGAATTCGGGTGCCACATGGTGGAAGATGGGCAGTATTACTTCTTCTTCTTTTGTCCTTAGCTGGCGGACAGCGGATGTGGTCAACCCCATAGTTGGTATGCTGCTGTGGGTGCTGCCGGACTCTGGGCTTCCTTCATGATGCCCTCATGCTGTTTGGTCCATGGTAATGTTTCTGGCCTCCTGTAGGTCAAGTCGCCAGCTTCTCAGGTCCTCTTCAACCTGTTTATCCACATCTTCTTTGGAGCAGATTTGTGACCTCTCCAGTTCGTGGGGCACTCTCTCCATAATAGTCTGTATGCAAGCATCGGGTGTCCATCCTGCATATGTCCAAACCAGTGCAGCCTCCTTTTAGGGATCTATTTGCTGATCATTGACTGCTGATCACATCTGGTCTGGATGCTCTAATTTCACAAAGTGAGATTCCCAAGATTTGGTGCAGGCATCACATTTGGAGTACAGTTGTGTACACTTACCATAAATGTAAATGTTCGAGTATATTCATTGTTGCAGTTATTACATTTGGGTAATCTGCTGGCAGGTTGCGCTCAGTCGGCCTGAATAACAAAGTCTTGGGTCCTGCATCGGTTGCTGTCTCCTCTTCCATGACGTCAGGTCATCAGGGGTATAAAACATGCAGCCGACGCCATTTTATTCAGTTTTTCTTGCCCCAAATGTCAGGTGCCCCCCAAATGGGGAGCAAAAATATATATATAAGTAAACAGTAAATATATATAAATGCACTTTTAGAAACATAAACTTTACCTTCAACTAAAAGCAAATACACCATAAAGGCTTTTGAGTATAGTGAAGGAAAGAAGAGGTATAGAAAGGGGGGATGGTGGGTCGGTAATCCGGACTGCAACAGTGAATACACTCGAACATCTGCATTTATGGTAAGTGTACACAACTGTACTATGTTCTTCATGTTTCACTGTTGCAGTCATTACGTTTGGGTAAAATCCCAAAGCTATGGATGGAACTAAACAGCATTATGAACAGCATAAACATAAACATAAACAGCATTATGAGCGGCTATAAGGCCCTGCAGGATTGCAGCGGCAAAGCCTGCCCTGGATTTGGAGAAGAGAGGTAAATGATAATGCTTTGTGAAGGTATGAACTAAGCTCCACATAGCAGCTTCTAGAATGTCTTTGGTTGGAACCCCTCTGAGAAAAGCTGCTGAAGTAGAGGCAGCCCTGGTGGAATGTGATCTGATCCCCTTGGGCACAGGTTTACCATGGTGCAAATCGCAGAAACAAATGCAGTGGCTTATCCATTTAGAAATTGTCTGCTTTGATATAGCCTTCCCCTCTGACCCTGCAGCAAATGCTACCAGTAGTTGCTCAGACTTTCTTAGAGATTTGGTCCTATTTAGGTAAAATCTTAGTTGTCTGTGTACATCCAATGAATGCAGAATCCGCTCCCCCTTGTTCTGCGGATTTGGGTAAAAAGTTGGCAGGTGAATGGTCTGGTTAAGAGCCACACTGGATACCACTTTAGGCATAAAAGAAGGATTGGTCCTGAGGGACACCCTGTCGGGTAAAATATAATAAAAGGCTCCACTGCCATGAGAGCCTGTGGTTCTGAAACCCTTCTTGCTGAAGGGACTGCCAAAAGAAAAGCTGTTTTCCAACATAGAATTTTTATTCCGCAGTAGCTGCTGGTTCAAAAGGAGGTAGGGTGAGTTTTTCCAGCACAAAACTGAGGTCCCATGCAGGAGTTGGTGCCCTTCTGGGAGGCCTTACATTTTTGGCCCCTCTAAGATACTGTTTAAGCAGAGGATGAGAAAAGAGGGGAGGATCTGTGTTGTAATGAGCCGAGATGGCAGAGGCATGGATTTTTATTGAAGAGAAAGATAAGCCCTTGTCAAGCATCTCAGTCAAATATTGTAAAATCTGAGGAATATTGGGGCTTTGCTGTGTCAATTCCTTGTGTTTGATACCAAGCACAAAATCATTTCCATTTATCAGCATAAGATTTTCGAGTACTAGGCCTTCTGGCTACCAAAATGACATCCATCACAGATTTACTGAGAGGTGTTGTTTGAATATTTAGTTGATTAGCCATGCTGCAAGATTCAGAGTTTGGAGCTGAGTGTGCAGAATTTGATAGTTCTGCTGAGACAGTACATGAGGTATTTGAGGCAAGTACTAAGGAGGAAGGTGAGACATATTCCTTAGAAGCAGGTACCAGTGCTGGTGGGGCCAGTCTGGAGCAATTAAGATCATTTTTGTCTTTTCCTGTCTGGCTTTTAGTAAGACCTTGGAGAGTAGAGGCAGAGGGGGAAAGGCATAGACAGATAGTTTTTTCCAAATGAAGGCTAGAGCATCCACTTTCCATGCTTTTTTGTGATGAGTTAATGTGCAGAATTTGTCCAACTGATAATTTTGGGGAGAGGGAAATAGATCTATGTCTGGGCTCCCCCATTTCTGTGTTAACATGCTGAAGATTTCTGGATCCAGCTTTCATTCGTGCAGGTCCATAAGATTTCTGCTTAGGTCATCTGCCAGAGTATTTTGCTTTCCTGGCAGGAATTGAGCTTGAAGATGTATTTGGTAAGTCAAGGCTGTGTTCCACAAAGCCATGGCTAGTCTGCAAAGAGGGTAGGAATGTGTACCCCCCTGCTTGTTTATGTACGACATAACTGTGGTGTTGTCCGTCTTTATCAGTGGTTGTCCTGGATGAAGTAAGTCCTTGAAGGCTGTCACAGCATCCTGAACAGCTAGCATCTCTTTCTGGTTGATATGCAGATGCATTTGGTTTGGGCTCCATTTGCCTTGAATGCATCTCCTTGCCAGGTGGGCCCCCCAAGCATAGTCTGATGCATCTGTAGTTAGGGTTTGGGTGGCAGGGGGTAGAGTGAATGACAGTCCCTTGTTTTGGTGACATGTATCTGCCCACCAAAGAAACTCCTGTTGTAGGCAGGGAATGAGAGGAATCATTGTTTCCAGGCTGTGACAATGTTGACTCCATAGACTTTTTAGGTACCACTGAAGTTTCCTCATATGCAGTCTTGCATATGGAATTAGTAGAATGCAGGATGCCATGAACCCCAAAGCCTGCAGAATTTGTCTTGCAGATATCTGGGTTTTTGTTGCCATTTGTTTGAAGAATGTTGTCAGTTGCCTTTGTTTGTCTGGCGTGAGGTAAGCCATCTGGGCAGTTGTATTCAAGCTTGCACCCAGGAATGTAATTATTTGAGAGGGTACCAGTTGTGATTTCTTTTCGTTTATGGTGTACCCTAGTCATGCTAGAAGCCTTTTTACAAATGCCAGATGTTGAAGAAGAGTGTCCTTGTCCTCTGCTTGAATGAGACAATTGTCCAGGTAAGGATAAATTTGTATGCTTCTTTGTCTGCAGAATGCAATTACTGGTGCCAGGCACTTTGTAAAGACTCTGGGCACAGTAGATAAGCCAAAGGGCAGTGCAGGGAATTGGTAATGCAAAAAACCTGCTTTGAAGCAGAGGTATCTTCTGCATGATTCCCTTATTGGGATATGCAGGTATGCCTCTTTTAAGTCCAGAGTTGCTAACCAAGCAGTCCTGCCTAGCACAGGCAGTAGCTGTTGTAAAGTCAGTATTTTGAATTTTGGAATGTCCAGGAACGTGTTCAGAGTCGATAAGTCCAGTACTGGATGCCATGAATTGTCTTTTCTGGGTACCAGGAAAAGTCTTGAGTAAAAACCTTGTCCTTTTTCCTTTTCTGGAATCGGGTGAATAGCCCCCATATCCATGAGGGACCTGACTTGTTTCTGGGCCTCTGCCCACTGGTTTTGTGGCAGATCCGGCCATCCGTTTGGAATTGGCAAAGTATGGAAATGAAATCTGTACCCCTGGGATACTATGTTTAATACCCACTTGTCCTGGGTAATTAACTGCCAATTTTGAGCATGAAGTGCTTGTTTTCCCCCCAAGGGGGATGCCAAAAGATAAGTGCTTGGTGATGGTAGAGGAAAGTCAAAGAGACTGTTCACTGTAGGGTTGTGCTTTGTTTCCTCCAGATTTGGAGGTGGAGGCACCCCATTGCTTTGACCTGTAAGAACCCTGTGATTAGTTTCGGGAGCCTTTTGAGCACCTGGATTTGCCCTGAGCGGCTCTGTTGGACACAGGAAAGGACCAATTTTTAGTAGGCCAGTGCCTACTGAACCTGGGTGGCTGCACTTGTAAGAATTCTTTTACAGTTTGCATAGATTTAGCTTTGTCTTCCATTTTCTTTAAAACCTCTTCTGCCTTATTACCAAACAGAGTATCATGCTACAAAGGGGTATCCAACAATTTAGCTTTAACATGATCAGGCAGATTTTGCTCCTTGAGCCAGGCATGCCTTCTAATCACAGATCCAGTAACGGCGGCCTTACAAGAGGCCTCCAACGAATCAAAACCACATTGCAAAGTATGCTTTCCAACCTATTCTGCTGAATGCAATAATTCCTGTAACTCTTTATTTTCCACACAATCAGAAATCAACATAATTTTCTGTTTCAGTAAGCCGATAACATGCTGTTGATATTTAAGCATATGAAACTGGCAGTTTAAAGTGCTGATTGCCAAGGTTGCAGACGTATAAACCTTCTTACCCCATCTATCCAGTGCCCTGGAATCTCCATAAGAAGGGGTAGGATTTTTGGCTGTAGAGGCCTTTACACTCTTGGGACCCTGAGAAATAGTCTCAGGATCAGCAGCAGGATTTTTGAAAAGAAATTTGTGGTAGTCAGGAACCCTGCAATATCTGTCTGGCTTACTAGGAGCCAGAGGCAGGGAATCAGGAGCCATGCTTGATTCCGAGAACACATCATCCACAATGTCTAATACAGGAGGTATTGCCAAAGGCCTATGCTGAGGAAGAGGAAGGAAATCCCTAAGCCTCTTTTTTGATTCAGAGAAGTCCTGACTCTCACAGTAAAAATGTTCCCTTAAAGTATGCAAAGTCTCTCCAAAAGAGTAATCCTCAGGAGGAGATGCAGATGGTATGGATTCATCTACATCAGAATCCTCATAGGGCGGAAGAGAAAATTCCTGATCAGAAGAGGAATCAGAAGAAATGGAAACCTGATCTGAAGATTCATAATCAGTGCCTTGCCTAGGCCTCTTAGCAGGGGGGGGTTTGGAACCCCTGATCAAGGCAATTAAATCCTCAGCCATTTTGATCATCTGGTTTTAGGCATAGGGGCCTGAGCACGTGGCTCATGCGTCAGTTTTTTCATCATAGAAGTTGTTTTTGTAGTTGGCGTCGGTTTAATATAAAAATATTGATGCCTGAAAACACCCACAGAAGCCAGTGTCTGCTCAGCGGCTCCGGAACCATCCAAAGGAGAGACATCCACGGGTTCAATACTCTGAGAATCTCACGGCATACCGGACTCCGAATGGGTCTCGGTAGAGGCCTGCGACTTAAAAGTAGCGGGTATCAGGGGCTGCGAAGGCACCTCACTGAGTACTGGCGAACCGGCGACTGGCTTAGGAGAAGCTTTGTTGTTAGTTTTGGACCTCGACGGTCTGTCTCTGACCTTTTCTTTGTGTTTTTTATGAACTCCAGTAGTCGGATTGCTAACGGAAGACATTTCAGGATAATTAAATCTTAAACCAAAATATTTAGAAGCAAAAATATACTGACGTTAGTGCATTGGTTAAATCTAGCACAAAACCGACAGCAAGGCACGTTGTGATCAGGGCCTAGGCAAGGAATACAGTACAAATGAAAATCCTTATGAGGTATTTGCTTCCCACAAGTAATGCAATTATTAACTTTTACTGACATCGGTAAGAAGCAAGAAAAAGTTTCCCCAACAGGGTATTTAGCTTTAGTTTGAAGACTTCAGTTCTGAAACTCGAATACGAAAATTTCAGGAGTTGGCCGACCGGCACTTGCGAACTGCTTCTGCTTCTGGCACCGCGCGGCATGAAAGACTGAATAAAATGGTGTCGGCTGCATGTTTTATACCCCTGACAACCTGACGTCATGGAAGAGGAGACAGCAACCGACGCAGGACCCAAGACTTTGTTATTCAAGCCGACTGAGGGCAACCTGCCAGCAGGTTACCCAAATGTAATGACTGCAACAGTGAAACACGAAAAACATCCTCAAGCTTGTTCAAGTCTGACTTGAGGAGGATCCACGTTTCTGATCCATAAAGGAGAATCAGCAAGATCAGTGCCTGGAAAAGTGAATTTAGGTGGTGATAGAGATGTTTGTCCTCTTCCATAGACACCACTTGAGGCAAATGTTGGGGTGGCTTGTCCAATCCTGCTATGGACTTCAGCTACTGATGCCACCTTCTTCTCCTGGACCAGTGAACCCAGATACTTGAATTCTTGCGTTTGTTTGATCTGAACTCTCCCAAGGTGGACGGTGGCTTGTGACCTGTTGGTTGCCATCACTTTGGTCTTGTCTAAGTTTATCTGTAGGCCATAGGATTGGGCGATGTACAGGATATCTGTTGCCTCAGTACTACTGTATGCGAAAATGGTGCCGTCATCGGCAAACATCAGGTCAGTTACAGAATTGGCTTCATTGTACTGGACTCCACTTCTGCCGTCAAATACTCTCCTTATGATGGCATCTGCCACTATGTTGAACAGCAGTGAAGAGGCCATATCCCCTTGACAGACCCCAGTCTGGATGGTAAGCTCCTCAGATGATTTGTTCTGAATGCACACCTAGCTGGATGAACCACTGTATGACGTTTGAAGCAGTGCTCGGTCTCCAATGTCTTTCACAGGGCAGGTCAGTGGATACAGTCAAATGCAGACTTGAAATCAATAAAGACAATAATTGTACATTGTCCACACCAGCTGCTTTCCTCCACTAGCTGACAGATGAAGATTTGATCGTAGCATCATCTGTTTGGATGAATCTGGCCTGTTCTTCCCTGCTGGTTTGCTCGCAGTGTTTCTGCAGCCTGGACTGTATGACCTTCATAAAGACATTACCGATGATGGACAGCAGGCTGATGCTGCAGTAGTTCTTGCATTCCTTGTTGTCCCTCTTCTTGTGGATAAGTATGATGATGGCCTTCTTCCATGTGGATGGAATCTGTTCCATAATCCACATCAGCTTGATTAATGCATGGAGTGGGCAGTACTTGACCCCAGAAAGTACATTTTGAGAAAACCTGCATACACTCCTGTGTTGTGCATTTCTAACTAATGATAAATTGACCAATAAGCACATTTTCTTATATGTGGTATAAAATGTACACGAAAAAATTTGACATTTTTCTTTTGCGCATATGTTTTACCAAAAGACTCTGATATCTACACTAATGCTCATACAGTGCAAAGGTGGCCTCAAACAACTTCCTTCTGTTTACGGTATTAGCAGAAAATGTGTAGGGTACTTGGGTTCTTCAAGCTTGTATCTTCTTTGTTGCAGCATACTGTCCAGAATCAATGCTCCAGGCACATTCCTCCCTTACTTGAGAGGCTCAAATTTGATGACCAAGGCCTTAGCCGTAGCCATGATTTTAAAAGGCACAGAAAGTTACTGTTGCTTGATTACAGACACCTATGTGGAAACAGTTTTAAGCAGAGGGAGAAAACTGTACGTGCACCACAGTTTATTAGAACATACTACATAACAGATACTATTTACAAATCAATTTTTGTATAACAACATTTTCCTCATTCTGGCACTCAAAGGGCAAGCATCACAAATAATTTGATTAGGATGGGGTGAAGGTGTTGGCTAGCCCAAACACAAGCTGTCAAGGGGGAGCATGATCACTATTGTTAATGTACACTTGGGTGGGAGTGCATCACTACAGAAAATGATTAAGCTTGTCATCTTTTACTGTACACGAGTATGACAAAATATGCCCGATGTCTAAGACACCTGCATGCTGGAAAACTGGAAACTGGAAAAAAAATTGTCAGACTGTATAGTCAGAAATGGCTGTCTTTTCACTTGATGACTATTTGCTGCAGTAGCATAGCCTGGCAACATTTTAACTGTAGTAAGTAACCCAAATCTGGCCTGCAAGTAAAGAAATATTGTCATGTAGCTCAGACACATTGTGACAGCCAAGACCGGATACTTTAACTGGTGTTTTCACTGTGAGCATGGAATAGCAACTGTTTTACTACCTCTCTCTCTCTCACACACTAACACATACACACACACACACTTCTGAAGTCTACTTAACCTGTCTCTCGTGTCTTTCACCATGTTGGAGTCTGCCATACACTTACTTCTAGCTCCCATCACCACTTCCTATTCTTGCCATTGGGACAATTAACTTTAATTCTATTCTGTTCGGGTGTTTTACATTAGTGGACAGAAGTGTTTTTTTTTTTTTGTGTTGCTTCTGACACAGGTAATTTCCCCTACATCCAAGTAGATCATACTTATAACTGCACTCTTTTACCCTGAGCTGAACTATGCAGTCAGCCAAGTTTTCCATGAACTCAAAAGGAAAAGGTATTTGGAGTTAAGCATGTTAACATTTCCTTTTGGTGCTGGGGATTCCATGTCTGTTACTATACAAAGCCATTCTAGATGCTTCTTGCAGTTGGTATGCAGTTATCACGGTTTAACCCAGACCTCACTGTATGTTGTTGTGTTTTGCATCATCAATAAAATGTACAGAAAAATAAATTGCTGTTACTCACGTAGGAGGAAACTGCACAATTTAGAAAGTTGCTTAAACGTGTAAACACAGGTGTATATGACACACACATCCTGAAGCTGTTTTATGTGTGTGATTGCTGCACTTGATATTGTTGTGCTGTACTGTCTGAATAGAAAGACAAAACATTACACTCGAATGCAAGCCTTAGTGACTTGGGTTAAAAATTACCCAGTATTGCAACACAATCACTGTTTGTGACTTGGAGCACACACTGAATATTGTGCCACTGCCAAGTTCGAATCATATAACATGTGAAACTATGTAAAAAATCTTGTGCAATGCCATTAACATAGAAAAAGTAAAGTGGTTTGGAATCACAGAATGAAAAAAATTACATCTAACTTGCATTTCAGAGCACTGATTTTAAATAGCCAATTAATGATGGCAGCAACCCTTTTGTTAATGTATGCATAATTTCCTGATGTCTATTAACTGCCCATTGGCACTTGTCCCATTCTTTGTTATTTCAGCATCTTGGCTGGGCTGAAAAGTAATTGCCATAATGACTGAGTTGCTGTTGGGGAGTATACAGAGTTATTGATTTTTTGCATTAAGCAGCATTTGTTACAAGTTTTGTATTCACTGATTTAAGTATTATGTTAATGTACCATAATGATCTAAGAATGTATATATGGGTGTTTTTACTTAAATTCAATTCCAACATGTGTATGCCAGCTTTACCTGCATATTAGTGGATAAAGGTGTATAGGCATGCTAGTGCTATAACATAACATAACCACTATACTGAGTAGGAGTGGGCATTTGTGAATTAAGTTTATGGTACTGATATTTAGTATAGGTAGTGTCTGTCTTCATAATGGAGACAGTAAAGGGAGATAAGTAATGCATATCTTTGCCTAGTCAGTTATGCACAAAACATCTGTTGTCTGATGCAGGGATACGAACTTGGATGATTTTAATAAAAAAGATACATTGGAATAAAGAACACAGTGAAGTCTTGAAACTGCAAACAGAAGAGAGCATAAAAAGCATATTTAAATGTACAGAATAAACGGTGACGTGGAAAGGGTTTACAAAGAGGAATGCACATTATGTGCATAGCAACACTTTGAAAGAAGGGAATGGAATCAAAAGTAGAATAGTGAATGAAGACAGAAACAAAACAGAACATGGAGACCTGCATACTGGCTTAAAAAGTGTGAAAAAATCTGAACCAGTGCATTAGGAATAACTTACTGCTGTAAAAAATATTCTAGGAAACTTGGAAAAGTCATACAATCACAAGAGAAAAATTAAAGAGAGCAAATACAGAGAACACTACAGTTTGAGGTAAATGTGCCAAGACTATAGATCTCCTATGTCCCTGAATTTGCAGAATGTTCCTGATGCTGTAATCATATTTTGGACTTGTCCCTCCAAATTTGTTTTACCAGGTAAAGCAATGGGGATTACTGTAGGTCAATAATGTGATACAATAATCTTGAATTATTGTTGTTTCAAAATTGCACATTGATGCAAAATTGTTTTTAAGAGCATCACAGTAATATTTAAAACAATGTTCAATGTTTTACAGCCTTTATGACATAATTATTAATTATTTAGTAATTTTGTCTTCTCATATTAGTATTGAGTTGTTGTTGTTTGTCTTTCGGCTTTTCCCGGTTAGGGGTTGCCACAGCGGAACTCCGGTCCGCTAATGATTGGCAGTTAGTTTTTATGGTGTCAAGTTGCCAGCCCAAGCCCAACCTTCAACGAAGGCACGCCCATTCAACGCATGTCTTTCAAACGCCCACTCGACCGCGGGGAGGACATGCAGACTCCGCACAGAAGGCACTCCCAACCCAAGCCGAGAATCGAACGGGAGAACCTCTTGCTGTCAGGCAACAACGCTACCGCTGCACCACCGCAGAAGTCATATTAGTATTGAGTATAGATTACAATTTGAGGACAGAAAGAGGCTATGTTACAGCAAAAATAAGTGTCCCACTGGCAGTAGGAAAAGGATGTACAAGGCAACAGTACAAATGCTTAGTCCCCTGCTGTGAGCTATCAATCGCAGCAGCAAACAGCTCAAATTACCTTTGGTATGTTTGACAGCTGCAAAGGGGAGGTGTGCGTGTGATGTGTGGGGGCGGGGGGTTGATGGACTACAACTCAGACATGACAAAAGAATGAAAAGTAGCCAGTTTCCACACCAAGAATACTGTTCATGGAGAGTATCCCTGTTTGTCTTTTAAGTAGCCACTGAAAAAGAAAAACGATAATTAAACCTGACTAACTGAAAGAAAGTATGGCATTTGTGAAAACACTGTAAAGTCAATGAGACATGCCTCCTTGTTTCATATGAAGAGGGACATGGCAGAGCTCTTAGGAGATGCATCAGACATTTGTGTACCGTCCCAAGACACCTTAGTGCTTAAATCCCAGCGCTCTCTGAGGTGTTAGGAATTGTATGCTGTGCTGTTATACCTAAGTGCCTTCCACAAGCATTATCAACTTAGTTTTCAGTGTGGAATAACCTGATTCTCATATTTGATTTTTTTTTGAGAAAATTGACTTTATCTTCTTGTGATCACAACAAGCTGATTCTGTATGCTTTGCATGAAGCAAGTGACAGCAGCCAATGGGATTCTTGCAATCCAATCCACCACTTGCCTAACACCTCCACCCCCTGACCTAAGTTTTCTTTGTTCTGTCACAATAAATATAGGGCCTTGCAGTAGCAAATCCCTTTCTTTTTTTCTGAGATTTGCAGAATTTGCCAACATTATTACAGGATCCTTCAATTTATTTTGTCACAACATTTCTGTGCGCCAGTCCACAAGACTAGAGATAATTCCAAAAATGTAGAATCTGAGAAAACAGTAGTGGAGAGAAACCCTGAAAGTCAAACTGGTACACTACAGCTGCAACGGATATCTTTTTTTTAACTGGAGAAAGGTAAGTGTACTGGCATTGTATGTGTGTATGACAATGACAGAGAGACATTGATGATGTTGGTATTTTACACTCTCTAAGCAGCTGTTTAACGAGTGTAAAAAAGAAGTAAAACAACAAAAAAGTGTGCATGCTTATGTTTCTGTCTGAGTGCGAGTGAATGCATGTGTGAAAGCAGAAGAAACTGTGTGTGTGAGAGATCCACAGTGACAGCGATCTTGTGTGAGTGAATATGTGTAGGAAAGCAGATGAGAATGTGTGTGTGTGACACAGAGAGTAAAGGCTGAGCACGAGTGAGTGATCCCCTGGCAGCAGAGAGGTTTGTGCATACTTCTCTTACAGCAAGAAAACTGGACAAAGCTATAAATAATTGGTGGATAAAGGGTTCAAGTTCATTACTGGCAAATCATTAAAGACTGTATTTTGAAAATAATGACAGACATTTGAGTTTCAGACTTCATACCCTTCAGAAAATTGACACTAATGAAAAACCTGTTATTCTACCAATTCAGTTCAATGCCACGCCTAACCTCAGTTGAAGCAGTGTTTCGCTTTTGACATGGTGGTTCTTCTTTTCGTTCTCTGATTGGCTTTCAAATAATAATTATAGCCAGTTGGCAAAGAGACAGAAAAGGCAATCGGAATGCCGAGTAAAAGTCAATGCCTTAACTTCAAGAGTCAAGCAGCGTATGCTTTTCATTTCTTCTGAATAGTTCAAACAGCCATAAGTAGTGCATATAAAGTTCATAGGGAGGTTCCAGCTATCTGCCCGAAGGCATTTATAAGTCTAGCCGGAATGTGTTGGCATTCGCCACCCCCTTAGATTAGTTCTCTGTACCTCTGTTCAGCACAGCCATTGAAGTGATCCCTGGGGTAAACTTTCTGTTTCCCATCCACTCGTCAAGGTTTCTTTTAAAGAGGGTTAGCGAGGAGCTCTACATAATGTAGATTGGAATCTTGTTCCAGAGCATGGGAAGTCTCTGGGACAGGAATCTATCCCTCCAGCACGTCCTATTTATTGTTGTGGTGAGGTTTAGATCCCTGGAGCGTGTGGCTCGAGGGGCTATGGTTTTCTTTAGGTGAAGCATGTCCATCAATTCTGGGTTGGACAAGGCCTTGTATGTCAGGCAGAGATAGCCTCTGAGTAGGCGGTATGCAGCCGAGTACAGCTGGAGTTTCTTCAGTCGAGCTGCATAGAGCATCTGCTTGAGGCCAGTGATCCTCTTGGTGAAGTACTTCTGTGGTCTTTCCAGTTGTTGCAGGTGTCTTGTAAGGTACATCCCAAATGGAGCATTGTACTCTATGATGGGTCTGATGAGTGATGTGTAGAGGGAGCCCAATGCCCTCTTTCGATCTGGATGCAAACCCTTTTGTGATTAGGTGGGCCACATACAAGGATTTTCTAACCACTTTGGCAATGTGATTATCAAAGGAGAGGTTACTATCTACTTGGGTCCCCAGATCCCTTATTACGTCTTCTGTAGTTAGGGGGCTATCACCTATGTGGTAGTTTGTGGGTACTTTTTTTTTTCCAAAGGGATGACTATGCACTTTTTGGCATTTAGCTTCAGGCCATGGTTTTGACACCAGGTATCTGTCTCAGTGAGACCCTTTTGGAGGATGTCTGTGTCAGCCAGAGAGTCAATTATAGCCCCTAGTTTGCAGTCGTCTGCGAACTTGGTCAGCCATAGTCCTCCTGTGCTTGCCTGTACCTCTGAGAAGTATATGCCGAACAGGAAGGGTCCTAGGACTGAGCCCTGGGGAACGCCACTTGTAACCGGCTTAGAGTCAGACCTAGCTCCCGCAACTCTTACCATGTGGGTTCTGTCTGTGAGCCAGTTGGCAACCCATCTTGTGATGTAGGGGTTTATGTTAAGGCTGGTGAGCTTGTCTATAATACCTGAGTGGGGAATGGTGTTGAAGGCCTTTGCGAGGTCTAGGTAGGCTGTGTGGACCACCTTTCCCTCGTCTACAGCCTTGGTAACTTTCTCAAAGAAGTCCACCAGGTTTAGGAGGCATGATCTGCCCTTAACAAAGCCAAACTGGGTAGGGTCCAGTGTTTGGAGGTTCCCAATGTCTCTGTTAATGAGATCCATGACGATGCGCTCCATAGCTTTGCAGACCAAGCTAGTCAGGCTTACAGGGTGATAGTTCCCGAGGTCCATGGCGGCTACACCTTTGTGGAGCGGAATAACCATTGCCTGTGCGCTACTCTGTGGGCATGTAGCCTGTGGAGAGGCTGAGTTTAAACATTGTGTTTAGGTGAGAGGCTAGTTTTCATCTTTGAGCTCGTGTAGGATGCAGCCTGGGACACCGTCCGGTCCCATTAATGCTGTGTTTTTGGCTTTGGAGAGAGCTGTTTTAACCTGAGTATCTGTGATTTCAGGGGCACTACATTCTTCTGGTACAGCTATGGGCCCTTTTGGGGGTGAGAGGGGGGTGAAGTTTGCACTGAACCTGTCTGCCTGGATGATGGCTATATCGGTCGGTTAAGTGTATTTTGTGCCATTCTGCACTAACTCTGAGCAGATCTGAGAATTGCCACTTAGATTCTTGACATAGTTAAAGAATGCCTTGTGGTCATCTTTGGAGTCCATGGCAATTCTTCTTTCGAAGGGAGCCTTGGATGATTTTATAAAGGAATGTAGTTTCTTGCTGATACTGATCAGGGATGTCTTCCCTTCTTGGGATTTTACTCTTTTCTGTACTAGTTTCCTCCTTCTATTGTATAGCTTGTTTATGGCAGGGGTCCACCAGACTGGTTTCCTTTTCTTGGAGGAGTGAGTCTTGGTTTTGTTTGGGATAGCATGATCCATGCATTCTTGTAGGTGCAGTACAGTGCATTAGTAAAGGATTTTGCAGCTTGGACAGTGTTATCCTTTAGCATGGGGGCTTTGAAACTTCCCACCTTGGTCTTAAGTAACGTGAAGTTTGCTTTTGAAAAGTTTTTCACAGTGGTTTCTTTGACCGGGGGTGGTGGCGGAATGTGGATATCCAGAGTGATTAGTTTATGGTCAGATGTAACCAGCGAGGGGTTGACCTCCGGTGTGGAACACCGGTTGCCCATGTTGGTGATGACCAGGTCCAATATTTTGTCACCTCTGGTAGGGGTGCTGACCAGTTGATCCAGAGCGTTTGAGTTTATAAATTCTAGGAAATGTTGGTCAAGGGAGTTTATACTTGAGTAGTTCTCCCAGTTAATGTTTGGGTAATTGAAATCAACCAATATCAGGGTGTTTGGTAGGACCTTTATGTTTCCCAGTGTTTCCAGGAATGCGGAGTGGGGGTCCTGGGACATGGTGGGTGATCTGTAGCAAACTATAATTTGAATAGCAGTTTTGCCCATTGTTAGTTGCACGTGGATGATCTCTGAAGCATCGTGCTGTGCCACTAACCTGGAGGTGTGGATATCCTTGACGAATATGGATACTCCCCTGCCCTTTGTATTTCGGTCCAGGTTTTGTGGCCGAAATGTATGGCATGAGTTGTAGCCTGGTAGTGCTAGGGTGCTCTCTTGAGCCTTAAACCAGGTTTCTGTTACTGCACATATATACATTTTCTCCATACTGAGGAGTGCCTCGAGTGAGTGCATTTTGAGGTTTAGACTTCTGGCATTGAGTAGCATTACCCTTTTTTTGTTACTTGTGCTATTTATGGCGGTGGGTTTGTCTTTTGAGCTTTGCCTAAAAAAGGCACTACGGGGGTGTCAAGAGCCTTGGCCAGTGTTCGAAAGCCTAGTGGTGACAGGTGCAAGCCATCTCTAGCGAAGCAGCATGGCTTGTTGAGCATGTCATCCCAGGCTGACAGACACTGGATCCCCTTTGAATGACACCAGAAGCTTAGCCAATTGTTGAAATTGATAATTTTTTTCTTTATACTATGGTATCATTCTTGGTGAGGACAGGATGCTACTCAGGATCAGGGTCATACCGGCCTGGGCTACGTGATCAGAGAGCTCCTCCATGTCTCTTTTCATGTAGTCCAGGGAGGTACGGCTCAGGTCATTCACAGCAACATGGACAATGACAGAGTCATATTTGTACTTGTTTTGGAGTGACCTGAGTGCTTGTGTTATGTGGTGGATCCTGGCACCCGACAGGCAGCTGACAGTAACCTTCTCCTTGTTCAGCCTAGTGAGTGGGACGTCAGTGTACCTGACTATAGAGTCACCTATTACTAGTGTGTTGGGTGTGTTATTTTGCCTTAAGGGCTATGACTGCGTGGCACACTGGTTTTGTGAAGTATGTGTTTCATTGTTTGTGTTGGAGGGTGGAGGTTGCTAGGATGTCTGCTTTGGAGGTCTCTGTTGCTTTTGCAGATTTTTATTTAGAGCCTCCGAGTATGTTTTTGTGTATTTATGTGTGTTTTTTACCAGTGCTAGTTTCATAGGTATATGTGAGACTGGTGGTGTGATGCAAGTAATTCCCTTCTACTCTTGACTGCCTGGTCCAGTCTTGGGTTGAGAGAGCTTAGCCTCCAGTTTGGCTGTATAATTGCATCTCTCGCATGTATTAGTGTTTGGTGGAAGGAGGAGAGGGCTGTCTGTGTACATGAGACAATTGTAACATTGCCTCAAAATGCTCAGCTTCACCAGTTGGACTGGAGAGTACACCTGAAACTGCCCTTTGGACATGCCTGGATAGGTACAGTGAACTGTTTTACTGACTGGCTGGCAAGGTCTAATACAGAGCCTTGTCCTTCTCTACAGTATAGGGGGGTCTAGTGCTAAGATTTATTAGTGCTTGCTATGAGTTTTGAGCAAGTGCCGGGATGAGAAGTGAATGGTTTTGAGTGCGTAAGTCGAACGTTTGTCTAGTTCCAAGGGAAAAATTGAATAGCAGACTTTGTGGACCCGGGAATAGTTACACCCTAGCTAACAACTGAGCAAATGTGGGTTTTATAGCAGGGAAATGAAAGAGATAGAAATTAGCCCAAAATGGCCAATAAACTACTCATTTCTGGGCTGAAACCACTCCTCCAGGGACAGATAGGCTGCTCAAAGCTCCCTCTCTCACAGTGAACAGAGAAACTTCCTTCTATCCAAGTAAGGTATGGGCAAACACAGAAACTTGTAACACAGCCCTGAATTCAGCACTAACCTGAAAACTGGACTATACTAGCATAGAAAGGCGGGAAAATAAGTATTTTTTTTTTTTTTTTTTTCAGAAAATAAAGCAGATACAATCAAAAAAAACTTTAAATGCACATAAATGGCTATCACACTTGAGTGTGTAGCCTACAACAGTTAAACAGGTAATTTAAACTCAAAAACGACTTTGTTAAAGTGCAGGCAGTAAAATAGGTACAATATGTAGCTGAAACAAGCTTTTTAAATCACAGAAAATCTAGAAAATCTGCGTTTTAGATGGAATTAGCTAAAGGCAGCAAGAAAATGCAGAAAAATGATACTTAATCACTCCAAAGTCTCTCTTTTGTCTCTCTGCTGCAGTATAACTCTGCAGGGCACTAGGCAGGAGCTTGCTGAGCTGTATACCAGTGCAAAAACCACACAAATGCGGGTTTTATAACAGGGAAATGAAAGAGAGAGAAATTAGCCCAAAATGGCCAATAAACTACTAATTTCTGGGCTGAAACCACTCCTCCAGGGACAGAGAGGCTGCTCAAAGCTCCCTCTCTCACAGTGAACAGAGAAACTTCCTTCTATTCAAGTAAGGTATGGGCAAACACAGAAACTTGTAACACAGCCCTGAATTCAGCACTAACCTGAAAACTGGACTAAACTAACTTAGAAAAACTGGACTATACTAGCTAAAGAATGGAGCGGATGCTCCTGGCACAAACTGTTAGAGGGTAAAACTGGCAGATGTCGACACTGACACAGCGCCGAACAGGAAGTCATTTATGAAACCAGCAGAACATCACATCTTCATAAATGAATGTTGAATACTTGCATTTATGATGCCAGTAGAACATGAATGCTGAATACTTGCTTTTGCAGTTATGCCAAAGCACCAAAGCGCTTTGTGTTTGATGATTTAACTGTAGCAGACAGCTAGCTACACTTTAAGTTCACTGCAGAAAAAGTTTTATTTTTGTTTGGGGAAGGGGTTTTGCAAAAGTATCGTCTTTCACACAACTGTCCTTAATGTTTGAATGTACTGTTTGTTAATGTTGCTAAATCCCTTCCAGTTGTTGTATTTACTATATTCAAATGCTACTATTTACATTTCCATTTTAGACATTAACAGCCTTTGCCTTGTTCCTTAAATTGCAACAACTTCACCAAACAAAAAATAAAAATAAAAAAATAATGCAGGTAGGAGAGAGCCCAATCTTAATGTATATTATAACAAAAATAGTGGAACCAGGGCTGAATGGCAGTAGAACGAGTTAAGATAGAATGAGCAGTGCTGACTGGTAAAAGAGAAGATATGGGATAAATGTTCAGGTTGCAGGGATGAAGCCTGGACAAGCTTATGGTGGGGGGATAGTGTGGGGTGTGCTGGAGGAGTGCAATATCTAGACAGGAGTTTGGCAGCTAGAAAGGGTGACGCTATGATTTAATGTGAGTAGGGACTGTGTGGTACTGGCAGGTGTGAGTCAGCAGAAAGGAGGGTAAGATGAGGGTGACAAAGAAGAGAAAAGAAGGTTTGGGGAAAGCAGAACTTAGGCAAAAGTGCTGTAGGTTGGGAAATGGAGGGAGGAGCAGGAGGCAGAAAAGATAGATGATATGTAGGAGGAAAACAAGGAGATGGTAGGCAGAATTCATAGTTAATTAACAGAGGTGAACGAAGATGCTAAGGAACAAGTCAGTGGGCAGTATGGGTAGTGCAGGTAAAGACAGGAGGAAGAGGAGCCTACTGCCTTATGTACACAGACAACCCTTTACTGCTACCACCCAAGAACACAATGTGTGAGAGATGCAATTTTAAGAACCTAGAATCCTTGCTGTCTCAGTCACAAGCCAGTATATCTGGCACTGACAAGGTTGTCTGCATAAACACTATAAGCACCACACCTCTAACACCATCTACATCTGTAAAACACACTCCTAGATATGCGGGGGTTCTCAACAAAAACATACCTAAACAAAAGAGACCTCCGAAGCAAAAACACACACGCACATCACAACGCACAGCACCAAGCATCACACATAGTACACACGTCTGTGTCTCACAGCCTCTAAGGCCCAGCCACAAACCCAACATATTAGTTACAGAAGACTCTATCATGAGACACACAGATGTGCCCCCCATGCTAGACAAGGAGAAAGTCAAAGTAAGTTGCTTATCAGGTGCTATAATCTGCCACATCATGCAAGCACTCAAGTCTCTTAACAGGTACTGTTATGACTCTGTCATATTCCATGATGGAGTGAATGACTTGAGACGTACCTCTCTGGACTACATGAAGAGAGACATGATTGAGCTTGCTTAATATGTGCCCCAGGCAAGTGTGTCTCTAACTTTAAGCAGCATCCTACCATCACCCAGAATGATGCCTCAATACAAACATAAAATGATTGACTTTAACAATTGGCTTAGTTTCTGGTGTCATTTCAGGGGGATCCAGTACCTGACAACATGAGAGGACATGATTGACAGACCACGATGCTTTGCCAGGGATGGCCTTCATCTGTCTCCCCTGGGCTTCAGACTTTTCGCAAAGGATCTTGCTTCTCCCATACTACCTTTTTTAGGCAATGTCATGACCACAAAATTACCAACATGAAAAATTCTTCTAAATGAAATGTAATAAAGGTCATGCTGCTAAACGCTAAGAGTCTGAGCATGAAACTGCACTCATTGCAAGTATTCCTTGCAGTAGATAATGCTTACATTTGTGCAGTCACTGAAACCTGTTTCAAAGCTGTGGAGAGCACCTAGTCTTAGCAAGTTACTCATCCACCCATACTTTCAGATCCCAAAAGGAGGGCTACAAAGTCAATGGATGTGCAGTTTCAAAATTTATCAAAGACATACATACCTCCAGAGTGGTCAAACGGTTTGGCGCAAAGCAGACACTCCAAGTGCAGTTAACTGATGAGAAAATACCTTCTCAAATCACCTGTTTTAAAGCTGTGGAGAGTACCCAGTCTTAGCAAGGTACTCATCCACCCATATTTTCAGACCCCAAAAGGAGGGCTACAAAGCCAAAGAAGGTGGAGTTTCAATATTTATCAAAGAAATACACACCTCCAGAGTGGTCAAATGGTACGACACAAAGCAGACACTCCAAGTGCAGTTAACTGATGACAAAACACCTTTTCAAATCATACAGACCGCCAACCATGACTTAGGGCGCCCACTCCACCCATCTGGACTTACTTGAATCCATCAAGATTCAACCTTCTACCCTGATCCTGGGTGACGTCAACTACCCTACCATAGAGTGGAAGACGTATTCTAGCCCAAACATGAAAGCCCAGAGATTCCTCGACTTCGTCAATCCCAGTGCATTGGATCAACTGGTTGACACCCCAACAAGAAGTGAAAATATCCTGAACCTGGTCCTAACCAACATAAGTAGGCACTGTAGCACCCCTACAGTGTCATCCTCATTGGTAAAATCCGACCAGATCACTTTCAAAGTCCCCATCTCCCCTGACCCGCCACTTGTCAGGGTCAAACAAAAAAACATTTCCAAAGCGGACTACAATCTCCTGAGAGCAGGTATAAGCAGCTTCACAGCCACTATCCCTTCAGTTTTAACTAGCGCTAATGTACAAGCCTACACCAAAACACTATATGAGCACCTACACAGCTGTATGGACTCAGCAATACTGGACAGGACCAAATCATCTTCCTCAAAAAAGAGTAAACCTGTGTGGTGGACAGCAGCAATAAAAAGACTCTATAATAAAAGGAAAACATTGCTGTCCCAGACCAGGAAGGAGCAGGTGACAAATTGGAAGCAATCTCTCCTTTATCTGAACAAGCAAATGAAGTCACTGTTAAAACCTGTAAGGCTAACCTCAAGTCCAAATTGGCCACATCCACTAAGGACAATCATAAGGCCTTCTTCACATATATCCGCACTCTCAAAGGTAACACCCAAATCTGCTCTGAACTGGTGGTCAGTAATACCACATACACAAACTTCATAGATATAGCCAAGCTGCTGTAGACAAGTTCAGTGAAAACTTCACCCCCCCTTGTCCCCCCCATCAGTAAACCAGGACATCCCCAACACCTGTCCCTCTCCCCTCATCACCAGCGAGCAGGTCTTTAATGCCCTCTCAAAAGCAAAAATTACAGTCTCTACGTGACGCAATAACATCCCTGGCTGGATCCTACATGAACTCAGGCATGAGCTCTCAGCTCCATTAGGCACCCTATTCAACCAAAGCCTGAGCACTGGCTTCATCACAGCTGAATGGAGGACAGCCACTGTCATCCCTCTACACAAAGGTGGAGTGTCAACTGACCCAGGCAATTATAAGCCAATCAGCCTAACTAGCCTGATCTGCAAGGCCATGGAACGCATTATCATGGACCTTATAAACAAGGACATTGGCAACCTCTAAACACTTGACCCCAAACAGTCTGGTTTTGTCAAAGGGAGATCATGCCTGTTAAACTTAGACGACTTCTTCAAAACAGTCACCAAAGCCATGGATGTGGGGAAGACTGTGCACACTGCCTACCTTGACTTAACCAAGGCCTTCGACAATATTCCCCACTTGGGCTTAATAGATACTTTCTCCCAGCTAGGCATCAACCCATAGTTTACAAGACAGGTAGCTAACTGGCTCACTGATAGAATCCACTCAGTCAAAATAGAGGAAGCCACCTCTAGTAGTAGACCTGTAACAAGCGGTGTACCCCAAGGATCAGTCTTGGGGCCTCTACTGTTTGGGATATACTTTTCTGAGGCCCAAGCCAAAAACAGTGGTCTGTGGCTGACCAAGTTCGCAGATGACTGCAAGCTGGGCGCTGTCTTAAATTTGCCTAGTGATGTGAACATCCTCCAAGAGGGCCTTACCCAAACTAATGCGTGGTGCCAGAAGCATGGCCTCAATTGAATACCAAGAAATGCATCATTATCCCCTTTGGGGAAAACTGCATTCCCACTAATTATCACATTAATAACAATTTCCTAAGCATGCATTCAGTCGTGAGGGACTTGGGCACCCAGAGTAATAGCAACCTGACTTTTGACCACGTAATAGCAACCTGACTTTTGACCACCACATTGCCTCCACTGCACAGAAAGCTTTCTACATGGCCCACCTCATAAATAAGGGTATTTCATCTAGGAACAAGGAGGCCATAATATCCATGTACTCCCCCCTTATCAGACCTATTATCGAGTACAAACAATGCCCCCTTCAGCATATACCTTGCCAAGCACATGCAGCAGCTGGAGAGACCACCAAGGTTCTTGACCAGGAAAATCCAGGGTCTCAAACACCTATCACATACAGATAGGCTAAAAGCCCTGACCCTCTACTCAGTCTCATACAGACTGCTCAGAGGTGACCTGTGTCTGGTATATAACCCCATCTCAGACCCAGCCTTGACGGAGTTGCTACATATCTGTAAGTCAAACTTCACTTGGACAACCCACACACAAGGCCTTGACCTGGTCTGTGACATTAACAAATCTTGTTGGCGGGATAGATTTGTGTCCCAAAGATCCCCCATCTGTGGAGCAGACTCACTCTCCATGTCAAGCAGAGTACTTTTCTAGCCCTCTTTAAGAGGAACCTGGACGACTGGATGGGAAACAGAAAATACACCGCTGGGATCCCATCTGTGTCCCTGCTGGACAGGAGAAACAGGTGCTGACTTTGAGGGAACATGGGCCAAATTCTTGGCTAGGCTTATAAGGGCCTCCGGGTCAATAGCCTAGTATCATCCTATGAACCTATGACAGATGCAGTTAGACAGGACACAGCTCTAGAGAGAAAGAAGAGATAGGAAGGGTCAGAGGGGAGTTATCAGAATGTTTAGCCGGAAGTGGTGCAGAAAGGTTACCTGGGGGAATAGGTGAGTCAGAGGTAAATCACCACAGAGTGATAGAATTGATAGGTGATAAAACCAGGGGGTGGGTGGGTCAGGTGGTAGCCACAGTTATTAGGGTTACTAGATGAGGATGTAAGGGACATGAAGAGATGGAAAAGGTTCTAAGCCCAACCCTCAAGAGAATAGGCCAAGTAATGACTGAAATGGTCCCAGAAGGAAGGTGTCAGCCACATGTAGTGGCTCATGTGGAATCAAGTCCCAAGAAAGGATACTGCAAAAGCAGAGACAACAAAAGAGGCCATAAGACTTGCGCAGTGTTGAACTTACAAAAAAATAGCTGAAAACAAGAAAGCGCCAGGATAAGACCAGGAAATTTAAGGGAAACTCCAAGGAGAGAAAAAGGAAGACAACAGTGGACAGAATGGAAACACAGTAATAATAATAATAATAACAATAATACCCATTTGTTAACCAGGTAGGCTCACTGGACATGCAGTCCCTTTTGAGGTGAGACTCAGGAGAAATGTCTGGTTAAGTAACTAGCTCAAAGTCACAAAGTAAGCAAATAAGCAGTGTACCCAAGAGATCGGTCTTGGGGTGTCTGCTGTTTGGGATATACTTCTTTGAGATGCAGGCCAAATCTAGTGGGCTATGGCTGACCAAGTTTGCAGATGACTGCAAGCTGGGTGCTGTCATCAATTCCCCTAGGGATGTGGACATCCTCCAAGAGGGTCTCACCCAAACATATGACTGGTGCCAGAAACATGGCTTCAAATTGAATGCCAAAAAATGCATCACCATTCCGTTTGGGGAGAGTGACATCCCCACACATTATCACATTGATAATAACGTACTAAGCACGCAATCAGTCGTGAGGGACTTGGGCACTCAGGTTGATAGCAATCTGACTTTTGACCACCATATTGCCTCTGTTGTACGGAAAGCTTTCTACATGGCCCATCTCATTAATAAGGGTATCTCATCCAGGGACAAGGTGGTCATAACATCCCTGTATTCTTCCCTTATAAGACCCATCATTGAGTACAATGCCCCTTTCAGTATGTACCTCACAAAGCACATGCAGCAGCTGGAGAGACCACAGAGGTTCCTCACGCGGAGAATCCAGGGTCTCAAACATCTTTCCTAACCTACACAGATAGGCTAAAAGCCCTGTCCCTCTACTCAGTCTCCTACAGACTCTTCAGAGGTGACCTCTGTCTGGCATGCAAAGCAATCTCAGACCCCGCCCTGATGGGACTGCTGTATATCCGCAAGTCAAGCTCCACATGAGTAACCCGCAAGTGTGACCTCAACCTGGTCTGTGACATCAACAGGACTCATTGGCAGGACAGATTTGTGTCCCAGAGACTCCCCTTTTGTGGAACAGACTCCCTCTCCACATAAAGCAGAGTACATTATTAAATTTTTTTAAGTGCAACCTAGAAAACTGGATGGGGAACAGAAAATACATCCCTGGGATTCCACCTGTGTCCCTGCTGGACAGTGGCATAGGGTGCTGACTTGTTGGAACATGGGCTAAATTCTTGGTTAGGCTTGTTAGGGCCTCAGGGCCAATAGCCTAACTTCCTATGATCCTATAAGGGGCTGGGGGAATCAAAGCCTATACCACAAAAACAGTGACATATAAAACGAGGTGTTGTTAGTATAGGTAATGAAAAATTACTTAATAATGGTAGCAGAGGCAAGCAAAAAGAGAAAACCAGTATGATTCACCAGAGATGTGCAACAGGTATTAAGGAAAAAAAAGAAAAAATACAGAAAATACATGTATAAGAGGGATGGTCCAAGATAAACTAAGAAAAGGGGGAACAAAGTGTATTAGGAAGTCAGAATTAAAAAAAAAGTTGCGAATGTTATTTTTTTCACTTTCTTCATCATAAAACATCAAATGTGAACCTTTTTAGAGAAGACATATTTTTTTATAGTTGAACATCAGACATGTATACATGGACAAGTACAAATCAGTCTTTTTGGGGTAAGAGCATTCAGCATACATGTATAACAGCGGCAACTTGAAAAAAGAAGTTATGTACTTACCATAACATTCCATTTGTGTTGTCTATCTTCATTTATCCTTGACAGATGGGCTCAGTTCTGATATTGGAACCGACTCGGCTGTTACTACAGCTCACGCCAGCCAAAAACTCTTGAGCTTCACCTCTACCCACAATCCCTCTCTCACAATTACCTCAGATTGAATTTGCAGAAAAATATATAAACACACACACACACACACACACACACACACACACACACACACACACACACACACACACACACACACACACACAAGAAAGCCCAAACTAAAGCCATATCTACTGTGTTTGAAAAAATCATAATGCTTCAAGTATATATAACCTGCTCCACCAAAAATCTTCAAAGGTTGGGGATGGAGGGGGTGGAGTCAAGGATAAATGAAGACAGACAACACAGATGGAACATTAGGGTAAGTACATAACTTCTTTATCTGATGTTGTCAATCTTCACTTTATTTTTGACAGATGGGACAGAGTCTCCAGCTACCTAAAATCTTGGGTGGATTCACGGAAGGATATTCCTGAGCACCATTGAACCAAAGGATGTTCTTCCCTTACAGACCAAGTCCAATTTGTAATGAATAATAAAGGTATGGGGAGAAGCCCAAGTAGCTGCTGCACATATATCATCCATTGAAGCTCTAGACTGGAAAACTGCCAAAGTGGCTATAGATCTTGTAGAATGTGCTTTCACGGGCCTAGGCAAGGTTAATTTATTCTTACAGTATAAGGCAACAAAGAACAAAGACTATGGTGTAGGTAAACCGGTCCTCCAAAAAATAAATCATACAATATCACAGTCAAAGGAGGCAGCGGAACACAGCAGTAAAATTCAAGAATTTAATCTCAGAACAAACAGTAGGAGCTTTTGCAGCAGCAGCTGCTTCATCAGACAAATAAAGATCCAAACTGTAGTACTTTTAAACAGCAGAGCAGCCAATTAGCATGCAAAAACAATTAGGAATTAACAAGAGCCCTTAAAGCCGCACACAAAAAATGCAGCTCAAAGCTCATTGTATAAAGACAAAAATATTTCATTCATAAAAATATATAAAGCATTTCATTCAACAGCCAAAAAATGCAGCTCAGAACTCATTCTATAAACATGAAAACATTTCATACATAAGAGCATATACAACATTTAATTCATAAAAACATAACAAAAATACTGAACATAATTGATATCTATCTGGCTAAGGGCCTATTCATTAAAACTGGCTTAATAGAAAATGTATCATTGAGGCCTTTCCCCATATTAGCTTTCATTCTAATAATCCAGTTCAATTCTTTCCTTTCTACCTTAGTTCTATGTGCCCCCCCCCTTATACCAACATTGATATCATATTGATGCTCCCTCATCCTGTCTCGTAGCCTGCGTGTTGTCATCCCAATGTAGAAACAGTAACAAACCATGCAGTAGGCTAAATAAACTAGATTCACTGTGTTACACAGCTCTGGCACTGAAAAAACATCTTTTTATGCATATCTGGATGTTCAGGATGAGGGAACATCAATATGATATCTCTAGGAGAGCTGAGACTAATGCTTTATCTAAGCACATCATGTTACTAGGTGCTCGGCACAATTTTAAGTTTATGGTTGTTGAAACAGTCAATGTGGGTATAAGGGGGGGGGGGGCACATAGAACTAAGGTAGAAAGCAAAGAATGTTCTGTTAATTGTGGTAATAAGGTTGAGGTTGAGGTCTCTGGAGCATGTGGTGCGGTGGGATTGGGATTTCTTTAGATGTAGCATTTCTAACAGAGCTTAGTCAGACATGGCTTTGTAAGTCAAGCAGAGATTGCCTCTTAACAGATGATATGAGACAGAGAATAGCTGGAATTTTTTGAGTCTGTCCATGTATGACGTGTTTAAGGCCTAGGATCCTCTTCGTGAGGTGCTTTTGTGGCCTTTCCAGCTGTTGCATGTGTCTATTAAGGTAAAAACTATATCTCTTTAATCAATGAGTTCTTAGCAGAGGTGAGAATCAAATCTTGCACCTTAGGCATGCAAGGCAAACACCTTAACCACTGTGCTAACTGTTTTATGGAAGGACCCTGAGGAAGACAATGCCCTAGTAGAGTGAGCTTTGACTGAGTCTGGAAGGACACTACTGTGGTAAGCATAACAAAAGGCAATGGATTTACATATCTAATGGGAGATGGTCTGCTTAGACACAACTAATATCAGAGCCCTGGGGTGAAAGGACATAAACAATTGGTCTGATTTCCTGAAGGGTTTAGTCTTGTACAGGAAGAACCTGAGCTGTCTGTGTACATCAAGGGTGTAAAGGATCCTCTCACTGCTGTTCTGGGGAGAGAGAGAAAGAAAGTGGGAAGGTGAATTGCTTGCTTTAAGGACAATTCATTGACAACTTTGGGCACAAAGAGAGGTTGGTCCTGAGGGAAACCCTGTCTTTGTGGAAAGACAGGAAAGAAGGAGACGCCGTGAGGGCTTCCAACTCTGATACCCGCCTGGCAGAGGTAATGGCCACCAGGCGGACAGTTTTCCAAGTGCAGTGTTTAAGTGAGCTAGAAGAAGCTGGCTCAAATGGTGCCTGTGTCAGTTTCTCCAGCACAAAGTTGAGATCTCAGGGTGGAGCTACAGGTCTTCTGGGGGGGGGGTCTGATATGGAGAACCCCTTTGAGGAATTGTTTAGCTTCAAATCCACAAGCAAAGGGAGGAGAAAGTGGCAGACAGTCAGAGATGGCTGACAAATGACCACGCAGTGGTGTAGTGGTAGTGCTGTTGCCTCACAGCAAGCAGTTCTCCGGTTCGATTCTCGGCTGGGGTGCCTTCTGTGTGGAGTCTGCATGCCCTCCCTGCATTTGTGTGGGTTTCCATTGGGTGCTCCGGTTTCCTCCCACATTACAAAGACATGCATCTGGAGCATTTCTCCCTGGGCCTCCGCTGAAAAATGGCTTTGTTCCAAGTCAGGCTTTTCCAGTTAACAAATGTTAAATAAATAAATAAAATAAAATAAATAAATGAGCTTTTATGTTGGAGTAAGCTAATCCTGCATTAAGCAATTCACACAGATAGGACAAAACCATATGTGGGTCTGCCATCAGTGGGTCCTAGCTACTATTAAGACACCAGATGGAGAGCCTCTTCTATCAGGAGAGGTAAGAATTTCTAGTAGTAGGTTTCCTGGCTTCCTGCAGGACCTGAAGCATGTCCTCAGAGTAAAGGTGTCTGAATAGAATAAGGGTGCTATCACCCACAGGGTCAGTTATAGGGTTTCCAAGTGTGGGTGGAAGAGTGAGCCCTTGTTCTTTGTTACAAGGTCCACTCTGTGGGGCAACTTGTGGTGATTGCCCTCGGCTAGATGAATAAGAAAGGGGAACCAATGCTGTCTTGGCCAATAACGAGTCACCAGCAAGATTTTTGGCTTTTCTGTTGGAATTTCAACAGGACTTTCCAAGTTAGTGGAAGGGGAGGAAATGCATACAGGAATTTCCCCTTCCATGAGACGGATAGGGCATCCACTCTCCATGCCGGAGGATGGAGTTCTCTGGCACAAAACTCTGGGAGCTGCTTGTTCAAGGGAGGCAAACAGGTCTATCTCTGGAATATCCCACTGGTGACCATCCTCCTTGAACTGTATGGTGATTCAGGGCTGCTCCCCAACCCGTGTTCGATGCATTTGTGAATAGGACTTGAGATGGTGGTAGTGGGTGAATGGGGAGGCCTAGATTTACAGACAGTTGTGTTATCCACCACTAGAGCTCCTTCTTTAGACAGGGTAGAAGGGTGATTTGGGATTCTAGAGGGTGGGCATATTGACACCATACTGACTTGAGGAACCATTGGAGGTTCATCATGTGCAGTCTTGGTAGAGGAAGCATGGGGATGGTGGAAGCCATGAGCCCCAAGATTCTGAGGAACTGCCTGGCAGATATCTGTTCTATGGGGAGTATGTCCGCAAAGAGATGTGAAATCTCCTGAGCCTTGGAGGGTGGGAGTAATAAGATCATGCTCTGGATTTGAAATCTGCAGCCCAGAAAGGTTTGATACTGGATGGGACCCGGGATGACTTTTTGATGTTTTCAGTAAATCCCAGGTCTTCAAGAATGGCAACTGCCCTTTGGAGATTTTTGGTCAATTCTGTTTCAGAACTGGTTTATATCAAGAGATCATCTAGATAGGGGTAGATTAACATCTCTTGGAGTCTGCAAAAGGCTACCACTGGAGCTAGACATTTTGTGAAGACTCTCAGGGCAGTGGAGAGTCCAAAGGCAAAGTCGAGAACTGATAGTGTGAGGATCCCAGAGAGATTCATAAGAATTTCCTGTATTTGTGGTGGTTAGAAATATGGAGGTGAGCATACTTGACATCTATGGAAGCTAGGAATTCCCGAGGGAATGGGGTTTGAAAAGTAAGCATTTTGAATGAGAGGACTATTAGGAAGTTGTTGAGGTAAGAGAGGTCTAGAATATGTCTCCATGGGCCTTCCTTCCTGGGAACTAGGAAAAGGTGAGAATAAAACCCTCTTCCTTCTTTCCCTGGAGGAACAGGTTCAATAGTGCCCTGTTCTAAAAGGCCTTTCAGGATGGGAGGGAAAAGGGGGGCCTGATCTACTGCTGGTAGGGGAATACCCCTGAAGGGAGGTACCTCCTGCCAGACCATGAAGTACCCCCTCTTGATGATGCCTAACACCCAAGAGTCTTTTGTGATGAGTTCCCAGGAATGAAGGGAAAGGCGCTGGAAAGGGGGGGCAAGGTAGCTGGAGGAGTCGCACAAAGGAGCCCGTCCGATCAGGAAAGGGCTGTTTAGCCATTTGGGAAGAAGTGGCAGGAGAAGAAGAAAACTGTTGAGCCTTCTTAGGCCTTTTCTAGGGTCTAGTCTGTGGTGCTCTGGATTGTCTTTGAACAAAAACTTGTTTTGCAGGGTAGTTTCTGTGAAATTTAGGTACAAGGGAATACCAAAATATGATTAAGGTCCTTGAGTTCTTTGCTTTTCTCTTCTAGGGATCTGAAAAAGTCCGCAGAGGGTTTGCCAAGAAGGGCAGTATTGTCCAAGGGGGCATCTATTAATTTAGCCTTGATGTCCTCAGGTAGAGGCTGAAGCCTCAGCCAGGCAAATCTTCTGAGGGCAGAGGAGGAACCAGCAGTTCTAGAGGTGGCTTCTACAGCACCACAGCTGCACGTAATAGAGTGTCTAGCTACGTGGGAAGAAGTAGCCAGCAGGGAGGATGCCAGGGCCTTTTTTTAGAATTGGGCACATCTGAAATGAGTTTGGAAATTTGAGAGAAGAGTTCCAAATTATATTTGGTCATGTGTGTCTGATAGTTTACTGCTATGAAGGCCAGGGTGGCTGAGGTGTAGATCTTCTTTCTCAGCCCTTCCAGCTGTCTGCCATCCTTATCTGAAGGCAGGAAGGAAGAAGAAGGAAGTGACCTGGAGACCTTGTCAGAGGCAACAGATATAACAGAAGGATCTGCAGCTGGGGCCTTGAAAAGAAACTGGCAGCTCTTGAGTACCTTGTGGTACCTGCCCGGCTTTTTAGGGGCTGGAGGTTGAGAGTCTGGATGCATGGAAGTGGATGCAAAACCTTCCAAAAAGGCTGGTATAACAGGAGGAATGACTGAAGGACTAGGGGACTGTACTTGAAAGAGGTCATAGTAATGTTTCTGGACATCAGACGTAACTGTATTGTCCCCATTTGAAGTGGTTATGCATTCTAGATATAGTCTCCCCAAAAGAAATCTCCTCTAGGGGGGATTCTGTTCCATTAGAATCCTCTTCTGAGGAGGCACAGTCCAGAGGTAAGGGGATTTGTGAAGACTAATCCAAAGGATCATCATCCTCATCCTCTTCAGAAAAGGAATCTTCCTCTAAAGTGGGTTGAGGCCTAGGTTTTTTCAGTGGGGAGGCAGGCCAGGCCAGAGGGGATGCAGGGCGACCTGATGGAGGCCTAAGCACCATAAAGACCTTGAAAAGGCCTTGAGAGAAGTTTAGCCATTCCTTCTGTGAGTCTGGAGGGGGGGTTAAATATGTTTGGCTTTTGTTTCTTCTTTACAGAGGTATCCATGCGGTGCAAAGAAGGCTGGCCAGACGTAGGCCTACATTCAACAATATTAGAGTCGGCGTCCTCCTTAACGATAATCTGGGAAACTCCCCTAGGGCCCTCAGACACAATCATTCTGGGTTCCCCCTGGACATTACAGATTGATGTCTGAGAAGGCTTTCTGAATGTGCAAATATCTGAAGCCAAGGCGGCCTGTGGGCCCGAATCCCAGTCTGTACGTGTCTCCGAGCTCTCAATTGCTTTGGGAGAGCTCAGAGACTCAGACTCTTGAGGTGCAGCTTCAGTTTTGGGCCTATGATTTTGGCCTTACACTTAGCAGCCCCAGCTGTCAGGCCCAAAGAGTGAGCCATCGCACATTTAGCCAAAAGCTTAAGGTGCTGGTTTTCTAGGTAGATTGCAAGGGAGGACAACCAACTGTAGAGGGTCTTAGGTACAAAAGACTAGCAGATGAAGTAGTTTATGTGGCTGTGCTGAGGGACGAGGCCAAAATGGCACTGGGTATGACTATCATTATGTGGAATCTGTCTTCCACAATCACACTTCCCCTTCTTGGATGACAATAACCAAAAAAGGTTACCCAATGGGGCACTTATCTTAGAAATCTGCAATTCTGAAAGCAGAGAGACAGCTGGGACTGGTGATCTGACTGGCGGCAAAGAAGTTCAGTGGGTGGTGCGTGCGTGCATCTCTTTTATGGCTGATGTCTGCTGGTGGCCTACATCAGATGTACCATGCACCTGAGGTAGTAAAAGACTTTGGAATACTGGCTGACGTCGGGTAGCTGCCTTGTGAGGCAACTCCCTTATGTCAGGAATACTGCAACAGATGTACAGAAGGACATCTATCGAGCACATCCAACTGTCTTTCTTCAGAAAGGGAAGAATTAACTGTAGCACGACCATCTGTAACTTTGTTTGCCGAACTGATTTGTTCAGCATGCTGAGATCCAAAATCAATCTGCAGTCCCCTGTCTTTTTTGGCATTAAAAAGAATCTTGAGTAGGCTCTGGATCCTTTCTTGTCTGGCGGGACTATTTGGATGACTCTTCTGTCCTGCAGTTTTTGAATTTCATGTACTGCTGAATTCCTCTGATTGGGTGGCGTATCAGGGATTTTCATGTGTACAGGGGGCAATGAGAAAAAGGAATGATATAGCCTCTGGAAATGATCTGCTACACCCAGGAATCTGTAGCCAGGCATTTAGGTGCAAGGACAAGTGTCCCCAGACTATCTCCAGAGGAAATCAATTGGGCCTCCCTTCAGGAGAGCTGAAAGGGTTTCCCTGGAAAGGAATCCTGGAAAGGAATCCCTGAAACCCTAGTTTTGAAGACCACCTCTGCCACCAGGGCGGTGTCTTCCATTTTGGTCCCCCCCTGCCCCTGGGGGAACTCCCTCCACATTTGTCTAGGAAAGGCCCTTGGAATTTTTTGAATCACATTTTTCCACACTCCTCTGGTTCCTACAAAAGGACCTTTGGGGGATGGAGAAATGTATGCCCACAGCAGAAAGGGTCTTACCATCCTTCTCACACTTGGATAAAGTCTCTTTTAGTTTTGGGCCAAACAAGGATGTTCCGTGAAAGGGAGCACTGACAAAAGAAGACTTGAATGATTCCACAAAATCACATAGGTGCATCCGGGCATGTCTCCTTATGGCTACACCTGTACCTGCTGCTCTGGAAGTCCCTTCGGCTGTAAGTGTGATTAGCTTCATGGACAAATTAGACACAGACTCCAGGGTGGCTAGCTTAGAAGCCACTTTCTCTTGGACTCCCTCAGCTACAGCTCTCACCAGGGTATCTGACAATTCCTTAATCAGATCCCACAGAAGTCTAGTAAAGTATGCCAAGAAGTTCAAAGACCTTGTCGTGAAGGTTGATGATGCATAGATCTGCTTCCCAAATCTATCCAGAGCCCAAAACTCCCTGTTGGGTGAATGGACAGATGAACTCCCATCAGCGAGTTCCTTTTTTGTGGTGGCCATTACAACCATGACATCTACAGCTAACCCCTTGGCCTATAACTGTTTATCTTCAAGGGCAGATAATATTTTGTCAGGTCTATTGAGAATGGGTTTGCTGGTGTCTGGAGTCTTCCACACCAACTGAATGAGTTCATCAGGAGGTGGAGTCACCCAAGAGGTAGACAGGTGGGTGCCAAAAGCCTGCAGGTAAACAGATTCCTCCCAGGAAGGGTTTTAGGACTTCCAGCCACCCCTATATTTTAAAATTTCTAAGATGTCTCCAAAGGAGACATCTTTAGGTGGTGACCGTGGGGACCCTTCTGCCTCATTAAAATCTGTATCCTCAGTGACTGATTCCAGGGGGGAATCTAAGTGTTTCCTCTTGCACTTCTTTTTCTGAGGGACCTCCTCAAGCGGATAATCTGGGGAGGTGTCAGAAAATGACAGAACCTAGGTCTGCGAAAACTGAGACTTCAGCACCCATTGTCCCAGTGGAGAGGCAAGTGGAATAACAGAGCCAGAGAGAGGTACCTGTTCCGAAGGTGAAGGTACTGAGTCACCGTGACTGAGAGGGCCCTCTTCATTGCCTCGAAGGCTGGCCCCCCAAAAGAGGGAAGGGAGCCCGGAATGGAGACAGACTGCATTGGGACCTGGGTCACTCTCTGATCCAAAGAACCGACCCTTGTGATAGAAGCTGGAGCCATGCTAACTCTAGCTGAAGCCCCAAGGAGCGGGGATGGCTCCGCCCCAGGAACCAGAAAGGTAGCTACGGCTTCAAGAGGTCTCTGGTTACAAAGCCACCAAAGAGCTCAGGGGGATTACTGGTTCTGAAAATGTGAAAATCTCAGGAACCAGCATAGTCCGTGCTGGGAGATTCAGGACAGACAACTCTAAGACCTCAGAGGAGGTTAGAGGAGGGAGGAGTGGTCAATGGAGTAAAGGAAGGCTCGGTTCCAAGACCTGAAGGGGTCAGAACCAAAAGGGGCTTGAAAGTCCTCTATTCCACAAGATGTTATTCACCAGTCTCTTCATGTCGGGTTCAGAAAGACTTTTGGAGGAGTGATAGATGATGTTGAAAGAGATTTAGGTCTCTGCAGAAACACTTCTGGAAGCTCACCAACAAAAGGGTCTACAGATGTAGGAAGTCCTTGGAAAAATCTCTTTAGAATCAGGAATTTTTGTCATAGTAGGTGAAGCAGAAATGTTGTCCTGCACTGGGGCTTTTGACACTGAAGGGCTTGAGACAGAAATTAGTGCTGGAACACTTGTTAGCACTGGTATTTTAGAGCCAGAGGCCTCTGGTTCAGAAGATAATTTCAGAACTTAGGGTTTCAATTTCTTAGGTCCCGGAACTGATGGAGAGGTCAGAACCAAGTGACTCCTCTTTTTTCCTTTGTCCACTGACACTGAGGATGAAGGGGAGGAAACATCAGTTTTGGCTTTGTCTGCAGAAGATAAGGCTTCACTAAAGGCTGAGGGAATCAGTCCTTTCAAAATCAGTTTATTTCATCTTTCGACAAGGGCTCGATGACTGAACCCATGCCATAAACTGCAGTCTTCCCGCAAGTGAAAAGGGTCCAAGCAAAAGACACAAAGGGAATGTAGATCAGATGTTGGAATCTTGTGGCCGCACTTCTGGCATTTTTTAAAGCCAAAAGGGGCCTTACTCTTCTCAGCCATGTCAAAAAAAATTATGGCTTGAAGAGAGTCACTCACACAGAAAAGCTTATGAAGAAAAAGAGGGGAAAGAAAGTTTTTTTTTTTTTGTTTGTTAATAGAAAGAAACTGAAGGGGAAAAAATATTAATCATGACAGTTAAAGAAAGTACACTATCGTGTACTGGAAAGGAAAATATCAACAATGATATTTAAGGTTACACTGCATGTAAGAAATAACAGAAAAAGCGAGATAAAAGAGAGATATAATATTAAGTATAGGGTAGAGAATCAATTAGAAATAAAGAAAGAGCTAGAGAAATCTCCAAGAAATTAAATGAAATGAAATTTTTACCTAAACCCACTGAAAATCGAGAATACTGGCAAAATCCAACTATCTGGAAGAACGGCAAACGAGATCTGAGGTAATTGTGAGAGAGGGATTGTGGATAGGGTTGAAGTTCAAGAATTTTTGGCTGGCATGAATCATAGTAACGGCTGAGTCAGTTCCGATGTCGAAACCAAACCCATCTTTCATGGATAAAATGAAGACTGACAACATCAGATAAAATATTATAGACTTGTACCTTCATTTTCACAAGCATTTGTGTTCTCAATTTATGGTGAACTGCTACTTTGAGAGCTTAAGCCTTTTATTTATTTGTTTATTTATTTATTTATATTTGTTTACCAGGGTAGGACACTGATCTTAATAGACCAGCACAGCCCAGGTAAATAGGATCGCATAAGAAATAAAACATAGTTACAGATACAAGGATATGCTAAGAAACATACGTATTAACAAATACAGTAGTATGCTACAACATTTACCTCAAGAAACAGTATTGAGCATGTAGTCACCTACATGGGTTCCCAGGGAAAAATGCTTGTTTGTACATTATTGTTCAAGCTGGTATCCAGTGGTCATATCAAGGTAGTATTTAGTTTGTCAGTGCTTGATATCAGATCTCTTCTGTGTTTGCACTCTCTGCTCTGAGGGGGTTTGTGACTCCATGCTACCTGGAGCAGCCCTCCTCTCCAGAACAGGCACACTTGTCTTTTCCAAGCCAGCTCCAGGAGATGCCCAGGCTACTCATGGAACCTGTATTCCCTGGGTCATAGTCAGGCCATCTACACCAACAGAATTGGTACTAAAATGCAATAATAATATGATATGTCAAAACATGTCTGGGTGACAGGAAAGGCTTAGTGAGATATATGTTATTGTTGATTTTACATCAATTGCGGCACTGATCAACCAGATATTTTGGACAATATTTCTGCCTTTGTCACTTCTGTGTCTTATTCTAACCAGAGGGGTGGTTCAGTGACATAAACGTTATTGCTACTTTTGTAGTAATTTTTACATGGATCAACCAAATAGTTTAGATATTTCTGACTTTGTTATTTGTAAGTCTGATTCTAATCAGCGTTTGGCTCAGTAAGATAAATGTTATTACTTGTACACTAATTCCAGCATGGAGCAACCATATATTTTGCATAATATTTCCGGTTTTGTCAGTCATGTGTAGAATTTAGGTGAGCAGAAGGGCTCAGTAATATACAAATGTTATACTACTGTTACTGAATTACTCTGGTCTTTTCCTAACAGAGGGTAACAAATCAGTTTTACATTACACCTGCACCAGAAGATAATTAATGTCTATTCAACAGGATGTGCAACAATTATCACCTTTGTCTGAGCATATAGAACCTTGCAGTAATAAAAAGCAAGTCATTATCACATTATTAATTTGCAATAAGTGCAGTTACAGTATAACACACTGAGTAGGGTTGCCACCTTTTCAAATGGCCAAAGTGGGACCTTTTTGGTACAAACATCAGATTTTACAGGCCGACACATACCCACACTCAGTACAAAGGTTAGAACTTAACTTTTTTGCCTAAATAAAAGCTTATTCTTGTAGTATTTTAGGTGCTTATTCTGTTTCTTACAACATTTAGGTATTTTAGATACAGAATAACTGTTTTATGCAACTATTACATCAAATATAAGAAATAATTTTGTCCTAAAATCTCAGGACATTTGCCATTTTTACAATTTTTTGTCAGGACACAACTGCCCAAAGAGGGACTGTCCCTCGCAAAGTGGGACAGGTGGTAACCCTAACACTGAGTCATTATCACTTGTCAAGTAAAACTCTCAGCAGCTGCCACTGTTACTCACATTATCAAAAGTAGTTATCACTTTAATGAATGCACATGCCACATTTTGGTTTATGTCAATGTAGAGTCATGCAGAACCCCCCCCCCCCCCCAGCCATTCCTTTATTATTACCATTATTTCTACTGTAAGATACAGATTAAAGTATCCGTTGTGGTCATATGGTTCATATTTTTGTGAATTACTGCAACTGAACATCATATCATGTAATAATTTCCTGTATCACACACTCACTATATAGTGTTCTGCTGTGTTGCTTTCCAACTGCCTCACTGCAGGCAAGTAACATGCATATTATATACATATGCAAGTAGTAATCCAATAAATCTTTTAAACATCACCAGTAACCTATTTGCATTTCTTCCATGTGTAGGTGCTTCTACCTTGTGACAGTGACATGGGTTCAACAGCAAGGGATCGACAAGTGAGAGCGTGGGTGTGTGGCCATTCCTACATTCACTGGGCTGCCAGCCATGCCTCCAGAACTACAACTTGAGCTTTCCCACATCTAGTGTGAAGGTACACTGGATTGCAAGAAGATATACTACATTGGAGTGGACTCCTGCAGTGGTTGGAAGTGGAGTGTTCCATCTCCCCTGAGCCTGACATTTTTGTTTTGCACACTGGAGGGAATGATGTCATCGCTCATCCACTTGGAGAGACCTGAAGTTTCAAATCAAGCCGATTTTTGAACACATGCAGTTGTGGTGGCTACGTTGTCATTCTGTATGACATAATTCCTCGCCAGAACTGGAGAAATGCAAACAGCCAATGGGCAGCACACAAGGCCAAAGAGTTACAGAATGGGTTCATGCATGGCTTGATGCACAGGGTTAGCAGATCAACAATAAGCCATAACAGCATCACTGCAGAAGATTTTCAGAAGTGATGGAGTTCACCTAAATGAAGATGGCATTGACCTGTTCTTGACTGATCTACACAATGGCATGATGGCAGCAATGCATGACATACTGGCAACATGCACCTAGTTACAAAGAATGGATAACAATCATGACCACGTGGGACCACTATGGTAAGTAAAACTCTATTAAATTTTAGGAAAACCTTTTTCACTACTTACAACACAGTAAAAGAACTCTAATTGTATGCTGTACTCATATGTACATATATTACATGCTATGACTCATGTTATGAAAATTACGATAATTTTTATATTTTGTTGTATACGTCTGCTAGGGAACTTGTCAATATGCTGAGTAAAACTTCATTTTAAGATGGTAAAAGAACTATCTGTATGCTGCACACATGTACAGATATTACAGTATGTTTATGCCGTAGATAATGACATTTATTATACTTTTTCATATTTTGGTAAATAACTGTGGTAGGGAACATTTCAACATGATGAGTAAGACTGCATTTTGAAGACAGTATTACTACTTACAAAATGTTAAAAGAATGGTATCTGTTTGCTGTACACATGTGTATGTATGTGTATGGGTCTACTTCAAAACATCTAAAACCCATAACATCTAATTTTATAACACTTAGACCAGAACATCTAAAACCCATAACATCGAATTTCATAACATCTAACACTACAAATCACAAGAAAATAACATCTGCTTCACATATAACAACACCACATTACCAAACACACTTTTTACTACGTTTCTGCACCCCCCCCCATGTGGGGGCTCTGCCCCCCCCCCCATAAATTAAATATACCAACTCCAAGATCGCACTACAGTGGGAAAAAGTTAATTTCCTAACCCTACTGTATCAAGCCCCCCTGCAGAAACGTAGTAAAAAGTGTGTTTGGTAGTTTGGTGTCGTTATATGTGGAGGGGATATTTTCATGTGATTTGTAGTGTTAGATATTATGAAATTCGATGTTATGGGTTTTAGATGTTTTGCATTTTAGATGTTCTGGTCTCAATGTTATGAAATTAGATGTTATGGGTTTTAGATGTTTTGAAGGGGACCCATGTGTATATATCAGTATATCACAGTTTATGACTCAGGTTATGAAAATGATGATATTTCTTCATATTTTGATGAATAACTTTGCTAGGAAACATTTCAACATGCTAAGTAAGGCCTCATTTTGAAGACAACGTTAGTACTTACAAAATGTTAAAAAGTACTGTATCTGCATGCTGTAAACATGTACAGATATCACTGTTTGTGTATGACTCAGGTTATGAAAATTATGATTTTTTTCATATTTTAGTAAATAACTTTGCAACTGAACATGTCAACATGCATACTTATAACATGGTAGAATAACTTTGTATGCTGTACACATGTACAGATTACACAGTTTGTTTATGACTTGAGTTATGAAAATATTAAATTTTTTCATATTTTGGTAATTAACTCTGCTAGGAAAGATGGCAAGATGATGAGTGAGGTATCTTTTTGAAGCCACTATCAAAATGTACAACTTCATCTCATAATATGAATTGTGAGCATCATACATGGACAGATATCCCAGTTTGTTTGCTTGTAGGATTATGAAAAAATATATTTGCCATATTTCTGTGAATATGTGTATAAGGAAGTAAGGTAAGATCAGGGGTGGAGTAATATTCACAGCAGAACAAACAAAGATCAATTTCTGCAAAAAAATAAAGCTCATGTATGACAAGGACAGAAATCAAATTCTCTGCTTATTTGTCTCATTATGGAAATTAGGATATTTCTCATTATTATTCCCATATCTTTGCAAGGGAGCATGGTGATGACATCCATAATGTACCACTTGAAGCTGGCATTGAGCCACACAACTTGTACACTGATATGTAGTCTCCAATCTGTTACAGGTGATAAGACATTATGCTTTAATTATCAGATTATGATTAATAAAATATTAATCATATTTCTGTGAATATCTCTGTGAAGGAGCATCGCACAGTAATATTTAAGGTATAATTTTAAAGCTGATATTCATACAAGTTAATTACAAATTGTATGGGTCTACATGGTACGGCTTGGATACACACTATCAACATTTACACCGTTGGAAACATCAGTGTCTACTGAACAACTTTCACGTTTACATTTTTAGTCTAGCTCTTATGGTTAAAGAGTTATGAACATTTGTTTTCTGTATGGTATTGCAAATGGATTATCTGAAAATAAGCTCAGGCTGCACTGTTGTTCCTATGGTGGAAATAAGCAGGCAGCATTTTCTGAGCTGCTCCGGAGTGAGTGAGCAGTATCCTACCATTACTAAGAATTATGCCACATGCAAACAAAAGATAACCGACTTGAATTATTGGCTTAGCTAATGGTGTCATTCCATGGTGATCCAGTATACATAGACTCAAAGGGAAATGACTGACAACTTTGACTGCTTTATTAGAAATAGCCTGCAACTCTCTCCTCATGGTTTCCAAATAATGGCCAAGACCTTTTCCTCCTCTACACTGCCTTTTTTAGGCAAGGTCAGTTTTGTCAAAATACCTATATAGCTAATCAAATTCAAATTTATATACCAGTACAGCTACTCACTGCTAGAAGCTAAACAAAAAGTTGCACTCCTTAAAGACATTCATGCTCTTGAAAATATAGATATATGTACAGTTACTGAAACATGCTGTCAGATCAGGGTAAGTACTACCACAGTGTACAGTGTTGGGCTTCAGTGCCTACCATTATTTCAGACCCAACATGGAAAAGGCATTGTTATAGGATGGGGCACGTCTGTACCCCTAAGAAACCATCTCATCTCCACCCTTTTCCATAAACTTTTCACGGTGAACAGAATTCTGAACAAAATCACAGCTAAGTACCAAACTTCCTCCATCTCATGTGCTGCCCATGAGGCATATCTAAACAAAATGACTTTCTTTCTGAATGACCCTAACGATATTCTCTTGGGAGACTACAACTATTTATAGGTTCATAGGTTTATAGGAGGTTACCTAGGCTAATAGCCCTAGAGCCCTTATAAGCCTAGCTATGTTAATCTTGAGTTGCCTCAATTGTCCTTGGTTAGATGGATGTAATTCGCAGACAGAGTCTATGATAAACACCAACTATCCCACAGTCTCCCATCCATTTGTCCAGGTTGGCTTGAATAGGGTCATTGAGGAGCTCTGCGTCATGTGAATTCGAAGTTTATTTCAGAGTAGCGGTAATCTCTGGGAGATGTATCTGTCTCTCCATCATGTTCTGTTAATGTCATAGGCTAGGTTAAAAACACTACAGCAAGTGACACTTGTGCCATTTGACTTGCAGATGTGCAGCACATCCATCAGGGCAGGGTCAGAGACTGCCCCATAAGGCAGGCACAAGTTGCCTCTCAGCAGCCTATAAAATACAGAGTACAGTGACAGGGCTTTCAGTCTATACACCTAAGTCATGGCTTGGACGTCCTGTATTTTCTTGGTGACAAACCTCTGTGGTCTCCCTAGCTGCTGCAAGGTGTCTGGTGAGGTAGTTGCAGAAGGGAGCACTGTATTCTATTAATTATCTGATGAGAGGTTGAGTACAGTGGAATTATAACATCCTTAGACCTGGATGTGATGCCCTTACTTATGAGATGTGCAACAGAGAAGGCTTTCCTTACCACTCTGGAAACTTGGTGGTCGAAGTTCAAATTGCTATCGATCTGTGTTCCTAAATTTCGCACCACCGAGTCTGAACTTGGGGGGGAGGGGGTGCTGTCAGTACTGTAATTACAGGGAATTCGGCAAAGGGGATGATAATGCACTTTTTTTGGGTTTAATTTTAGACAGGTGAGAGACTCTGCTGTGGCCAAGCTAGTTTCTCAGACCATTCTTCTTTTTCCCTGGAACCCTCTGGTGTGGTAAATACAGCCACTATGTACTGGGAGTTAGCAATGTCATCTACAGCTGTTGGAGTCCCTTTACTAGCCAAGGAAGAGCCACTTTTTTGGTGTTGCGATAAGGGGCAGGGATGGTGCTCCTGCTTAACCAGAATCTTGGGCCCGTCCCTTTAGAAGCTATTGCTGCCCCTTAAGATGTGTTTGCCTTAATTTTTCTGTCAAAAAAGAAACAGAAAACTAAACTTATAGCTTCTCCTGTTCCAGTTTCATTGGACAGGAGTAGATTATTAAGTCTGGCTCAGGGTCTTGTACAATCTGTTGACCTTTCTTGTCAGGTGGTCTCTGGTAACAGAAAAAGGGATTCCTCTTTTTCTGAAGAGATTCAAGAAATCAAATCCAGAGAAGAGTGTGATGAAAGAGATATAATTTTTCCCCCTCAAAATTCTGATTCAGTCTCAAAGGATAGCATGTTACCTGAATCTCCTCATCAAAGATTTTCTTTCTCCTAGACTTTTTCCAGAATGTGTAAATGTATTCAGTGGGAGAATGAGGTTTCTCAGTCCCCCAGAAATAGTATCAGCTGTTACAGAAGGAATTACAAGAACCTATGCCCATCTCCTCAGTTCTTTCAGCTCTGGAGGAAGTGTGTGTCACTGCCTGCAATTTTTCCTGATAATCAGACTGCTGCCCCTAAAAGGAAAACAGAATGGATAAAGTTACTCAAACTTTTAAGGTTTTTATACATTCTTCCCAAACATGACCCCAGCAGCAATAGCTTTAGTTAATCCTGCTGCTGCCAAACATTTTAACTCTAATCTTTCCCTTTCTGACAAGGATGGTAAAACAATTTTTTAAGTTTATGGAAAAAGGTGTTTGCTTCTGCAACTTTAATTTTTAGAATTTTGAATTGTCATGCTCATAGCTAAAGTTTATTCTAACTGTGAAAATATGAAGAATGTTTTACCTGCAGTTCCTTCCTGTGAGGAAAAATCTGCTTTGTGTGGTTTGGTTTCTTTTATTTTTTCAGGTCATTTAAAGTGTGTTTATGACTGCAGATACTACATCCATTGAGGCTGCCACTGGTACTGTGTTGGGAAGGTTTGTCTGGCTACATTCTTAGAACCTCCTACAGGATGTAAAAATTAGATTTTAAATTCAACTTTGGATTAAGAGTTTGGTCCCGCTGCTGCAAAGTTTATCAAAAATGTAAAGAGAGGCTTAAGCCACTACTGGAAGTCTTTCAGATTTTTTATGGCCCCTTCTCTAAATTCTGCAAGGAATTTTTTTGCTCCCTTGTCCAACTGTGACAAGAAAAAAAAATCAAACAGTCTCAACAATATGCTGGTAAGCAGACTTAAAAAAACAATGGTGGGGAGGTCCCTTAAAGAAAGCAGGAACCCCCCCAAAACAAAGGACAGTCAAATAAGTCAGAATGACTATGTAGGGAGCCTTGTCCTCTTTCCAACCCTTGCAGTCTCTTATCCCTTTCAGAAAATCTGAATCTCCAGTTTTCTCTTAGCAACGGGCTGTTTCAGACAAATTAGTTCTGAGACTAATTCAGCAGGGGTACAGATGGCAGTGGGAAGTCATTCCTCCTTTGCAGGGAATTATTCCACATCCATCAGACCAAATCCTTCTGTTCTCTCCTGTCCTACAGCACCTACTTTATTAGGGGAGGGGGTATAAAAGAAATAGATCCTCTTTCCCAGTGGGGAAGAGGTTTTAATTCAAGAATGTTTCTGATGCCAAAGAAAGAAAATCCCTGGTGATCAGTTATGGACCTTTTAGATTTAAAAGATGCTTATCATCATATTCCTGTCTATTAAGGCTTCAGATGCTTCTTAAGGTTTTGTGTGTCTGGATCATATTATCCATCATCTGGCTTAGCCTTTAGGCCATCCACTGCCCCAGGAGTGTTCACAAAGTGTCTAGCTCCAGTTTTAGCACATTGCAAGCTACAGGGTATCCACTGTTTCCATATTTATATGACTTACTTATCTATGCAGACTATTTTTCAAAGTGTCACGTATCTTTCTCCTTTGTGACAGATCGCTTATGCACACTGGGATTCCAACAGAACCTCAATACAACAAGCTTTTCTTCCACAGGAAAAAAAATATCTATATTTAGAGCTATTCCATTTTTTTCCATATTCCTCTGGTGTTGCACATACAGCCACACTATGGACCGGGGGTTAGCAATGTTTTCTGTGGCTGCTGGGGTCCTCTTAGTGGACAAGGGAGGGAACACCTCAGGATTCTGAGCCCCATGGGATCTATGATTCTCATGATACATCTGACCAGACTCCATATGAGAAAAATACAATGCCATCCATAGTCTCTTTCATACCATATTGGAAATCTGGAGAAAGCCATAAATAATGGGGGGGGGGGGGGCAAAGCCCCCAACTAAAGGTATTTTTTTAAATATTTCTCCTACAAACTTAGAAAGTTGATAGAACAGGTTTTGCATTAGAATTAATTTTCTGAAGGGTATAAGGTCTAAAACTCAGATGTGTGTTATTTTCTGACTTCAATCCTCAATGATTTTGTCTATGGTTTATCAGAAAAAAAACACAATTTTATGAGAAACATACCAACAGCATGAAGCAAAAATGAACATTCTGTGAATATCTGGACAGGTGACAGGTATGGGAATTGTGGGAACAATACATGCAGAATAATGTTTCAGAGCAAGAATGAGGTTTCTGGGAAGACAGGAACTGAATTAGCTATGTTTTGTCAGCTTTGACTGACAATGACTGGATAGATGCAACTGAAAATGTCAACATGGTTTTGTTTTCATCTAAATGTATGACTGCCTATGTCATAAGTGATAATTTAATAAACATATTTCTTGTTTAAAAAAAAAAAAAAAGAATAGGGACATTTATACATCCAAATTCCCAAACAACTTTGACTGACTGCCAGGATGACAGCGTCTTAATACACTTTAGGCACCTGTTTACTGAGGATGTGCAAGCGGTACTAATGGGGCCCAGAAAGCCTTCTACTAGAAAATAATATATTAGCAATCGGAAAATATTTTCTAGTTGGTGCCAAAAACATAACTAGAACCCATTCAGAGAAGTGCTTTCCTTATTTTACAATATTTGTGTGAGTTGCTTTCTTGTCTATCTTACTCCTCTGTCAAGGTTAATCTCTTTCTCATTTCAGCATGTCTGCCCATGGATACCCCTCTTTCAAAGCATTCCCAAGTCAAAATGTTTTTGAAAGGGGTTTTGCATAAGAGACCTCAAAGAAAAATGCTCTCTCCTCCTTAGGACATTCATTTTGCATTAGAGAACATAGCACTTGCTCCATTTGAACCAGCTGAGGTTCTTAACAAAGAAATCAGTTTTACTACTTGCTCTAACTTCTGCAAGAAGAGTATCTGAGTTGTAAGCTCTTATGGTGGGTCAACCTTATTTCGTTTTCCACAGGACAGGGTTTCCCTGAGAATTAATACTTTTTTTATGCTTAAACTGGTATTCACATTTATTTAAAGCCAAAATATCCATCTCCCTGTGTTCTTCAGTGAACCCCAAAATGAGGGAGAAAGGACACTCCATACCTTGTATGTTCACAGACAGTTAAGGTGCTATTTCGACATTACAGAATCTTTCAGAACTTCCGATCGATTGTTCAATTCTTGTGAAGGTTAAGGAGAAGAGACAACCTGTGTCAAAGCAGACTATTGCCAAATGGACATCTCAGGCTATTACCTTTTGTTATTCCCACAGCAAAAAAAAATATTCCAGGGTAAGGGTCAAGTCATATTCTGCCAGGGCTTTGGCTTCATCTATGGCTTTTTAGAAATGGTTGGAATGTAGAAGTTACTGTAGGAGCAACGACTTGGTCCTGTGTGCATACTTTTGCCAAGCACTATAAACTAGATTCCTTCTGCAAGTCTAGGACAGGCTTTACTAAGACCACTCTCCAGGGGCTACTGAACCCTAACCTGAGGGGAATTGGCTCAAATGGTAGAATGCTTGCATAGCATGTGAGAGGTAGTGGGATCAGTACAGTTGTGGGCCAGTATAATGGTTAAGGTACTTACCTCACAATCACAAGGTAGAGGGTTTGATTCTCACCTTTGAAAGGGAAATTGGCTAGGTTTAAAACGACCCACAAGGGTAGCTCGCCTAGTACTTACTTATGATCTTACATTTTATCTCTAGCAAAAAAACAGTCAGTGTACCACAGGGTTCTGTGCAGGGCCGTTTACTGTTCAGAATTTATTCCTCAGAAGTCCAGGCAAACGTGGATGGCCTGTGGCTGACCAAGTTTTCTGATGATTGCAAAGTGGGGGCAATCTTAGAGTCCCCCAAAGATGTTAATATATTGCAGGCAGGGTTAATGCAGGCAAATTATTGGTGCCAAGGTCACAAATTAAAGCTAAATGCAAAAAAATGAATGATTATTCCCTTTGGGAAAGCTGACATTCCTACTAATTACATTATAGACAGCACCCCACTAAGTGCAGACCACCACGTATCCACAGTAGTAAGGAAATCCTTCTCTGTGGCTCATCTTACAAGTAAAGGCATCACATCTAGATCTAAGGATGTTAAAATTACATTATACTCGTCCCTCCTCAAACCAGTAATTGAGTACAGTGCTACCTTTTGCATGTACGTTACCAGACAACTGCAACAACTGGAGAGACTAAAGTGGTTTCTCACCAAGAAATTACAGTGTACGCAAAACAAGTCTTACATGGAAAGACTGAAAGCCTTGTTGGTGTATTCTGTCTCCTACAGGTTGCTACGGGATGACCTGTGCCTGGCTTACAGGGCAGTCTCTGACCTAACCCTGATGGAAATGGTACACATTCGTAAATCTAACTGCATGAAGGTCACTCACTCCAGGGATCTTAACCTAGCCTCTGACATAAACAGGTCATACTGGACAGACAGATACATCTCCCATGAGACAGCCACTTCTCTGGAACAAGTTTCCAATTCACGTGAAACACAGCACCTCCCTGACCCTCCTCAAATGCAACCTAGATCAATGGATAGGTGACAGCAAATTCACTCGTGGGGTTGTGCTCATGTCCCTCCTGAATAAGAGAAGTTGTTACTAACTACCATAGACCCTTACCTCTGCAAACTTCACTCACCTAACCATGACAATTGGGGCAACTTGGGATAAAAGTGGCTAGGCTTGTAAGGGCTCTAGGGCCGTTAGCTTAGTTACCTTCTAAGAAACTTCCAGCGCCCAGTTATTTAAGATATAGTAATCTACCCATATAAACAAAATAACAGTCAATTCCACAAGAAAATATGTGCTCTTGAGCAAAAAACAGAAGAATAGTAAAGTCATATAATAAGGGCTGCTCAAGACCAATACCACGCAGATAGAAGCAAACAGCATACAATGAATCTCTTCAGACCAAAACCATACAATTGGTGATAAGCAGCATACAGCAAGTCTCTTCAGAACAAGGTTCAAATCAATAAGATGAAGAACTATCACGACTTCTTTAAAAAAAGACCGAATGTTTTAACAGTTATCTGGTAAGCACTTTTCCCAAGGTGGCTTCTTCACACCATAAAAATACAAGTCAATTCAAAACACACCTTATATATGTTTAAACACCTTCAATTGCTTATTAGATTAAGTATGACATCATAATTGGTTCATATATAAATTGAATAAACACTAAGTAAATAGTAATATATACTTATACAACAGGTTAGATAAATTCAACTGTGTAAAAATAAACATCGCTTAAGTATAAAAATGCATCATATATAGATGAAGCTTGATTAATCCATAACTAATACAATTTATTAAAAATATTCAATAATATTTAAAAACTATCTAAGAAAAGACCTTCTACTTTTGAGGGCTGGTCTTATAGGGACTTTATCATTAAGACCAGGATGTATGTGTGCTTGCAGTTTAATAATCTAGTTAGTTTCATTTCTTTCAGTATGGTTCCTAAGGTCCCCTCCCCTCAAACTAGGTGTATTTATATATAAAACTAAAAATGTAACCACATGTGAATTATTAGTTTCTAAAACATGTTTAGAAAGAGCACTTGTATTTGATTGAATACGGATTTGGTATAAGTGCTCCCTGACTCTGTCTTTAAGCCTTCTGTCGGGTTTACCGACATAGAAGGCAGGGCAGGAAGAACATAGAGCGAGATAAACCACATGTTCCGTATCACAGGTGGCATTAACTTCAAAACTAAAATACTGAGATGTATTACGGTGTATAAACATGTTAAAATCACATATATAAGGACAGAAATTACATTTATTGCAAGGTTTAGTGCCTAAAAAGTTTTCATAAGGAGGAATAGTGTTTGTATAACATAAAAGTCTATGTAAATTCTTCTTATTTTTAAACAAAAACTGTGGATAGTCACCTACAACTTCTCTTATATTAGGATCAACAGTTAAAACATTCCAGTGCCTACATAAGATATCTCTAATCTGATGGAAATCATGTGTATAAAATAGTGAAATTTTTTGTGTTGATGCATTGACCTTAGTCGTATTACTTTTAGCAGTATACTGTTCATTTCCTTGCTCTGAAAAGTAAGGGCACGCTTTATCTAACCTAAGGTGCTCTATACATTGGAAACCTGTAGAAATTTAATTTGCTCTATATTTCCTAATTATTAGTCTATCATAAAGGCCTGCCAATTCCATCTCAAAATTACCTTGCTTCGGATTTAATCTGGATGCCCGAATTGCCTGGCCTTTAATAATATTAGTAAAGACATATCTAGGATGCATACTCTCTCTATGTAATAATGTGTTTTTATAACAAGGTTTCCTGTAAACACCTGTATTAAGCTTACCATTACTTAGACGTTCAATAAAAACATCCAAAAAGGGGATACTACTTGTTGAAACTGCCAATGTAAACTTAAGAAAGCTAGTAAATTAATTTATTTCATCAACAAAACTGCTCAAGTCATCTTCACTACCAGTCCAAAGAAAGAAAAGGTTGTCTACAAAACATCTATAGAAGATGACATATTTCATATAATATGGCGAAATGAAAAGCTTCTGTTTTTCCCACATGGCCATTAAAAGGTTGGCGTAGCTATTGGCACAAGATGTGCCCATAGCTACACCATCCTTTTGTAGGAACAATTCATCATTAAAAAAGAAGATGTTGTTCTCTAACACTGTCTCCAGCAATAAGCAGATAACATCTATCTTGGTGGCTAAAGTATCGGTGTAGTGTGCTAAGTACTGTTGAATCCTGTCTACTCCTAGTTGGTTAGGGATATTTGTAAAAAGAGACTTGACATCCATCGTTACTAGCAGATAAGCAAGGTTATCTGAAATATTTACAGTTTCCTTATATAGAACAAAAATTGTTTAGAATCCCTAGGGATAAAAGGATTCAAGTCTACTACTGGCCTTAGCATTTTCTCTACATATACTGACAAGGGTTCAGTAACCCAACCTCTACCTGCCACGATGGGTCTCATTGGTGGGTGAAGGGGATCCTTATGGACTTTAGGAAGTCCTTGTATGGCCGGAATTAATGGATTTTCAACTCATAAAAAGTTGAACATTTCCGTTGTAATTATCCCACTTCTATATAAATCATCCAATGTATTATATACCCTTAAAACATGTCCTTGAACATCTTGCATGGTTATGGGTATATAAAATGTCATATCACTCAACATTGCCTTCATGTAACAGTTATATATGTCTCTATCTAACACTACTACGGGCCACCTTTATCAGCTGGTCTAATGGAGATGTTCCTATCATTTTTAAGGCTTTTTTTGTCTGAAGGTTAAATTACCTTTCTTAGTACTTACACCTGGTTCCTTTGAGGTAGAATAAATATCTTCTTTGACCATTTTACTAAATGCAGCCACTAATTGATGTAAATTCGGAACAAATACACTGGGTTTATGAAATTGTAATAATCGTGGATTACTAGCATCATTGTTAAACAGCAACTTTAATTGTAGGTTGCAAGCAAACAATTTAATATCTAAGATAGTATCTGTCATACAATTCAATATTATGCCTGCTTACTTGCACAGATTCAGCAGTGCTAACGCCACCACCACTATGCTCAATAGTGGCATCATTGATATCATTAGCATCTAGGTTAAGCTCAGAATTCGAGGTACAGAATGAACATAATAACCTATACAGACATGTATCCAACTATGAAGGACATTAGTTCAAATTTATGGTTATATGGAACATTAGAAAAGGTATCAGGGGAGGTGACAACTGAGTTTGAAGAAACCGGATGGATTGTGGAGCTTACAGCACACAGGTACCCTGGACTTGATGTCATCCCATTGAAACTCACCCTTAAAAAACAGTGGGTTCAGTACTGAAATGTGATTGGTTGTCATTCCACTTCAAATTGAGTGCATGGAAACTAGAAGCTTTATCTGATGAAGGGCACCGCCTGAAAGCACTCATCATTTTAGCAGATACATTTTTTGCTGATATTTTATTGTTTTAGTGTGTCATTAAACAGTCGATTTTAGTGGTGGTTTTGCTGCTGTTTCTTCTTTTTCCTACATGTCAAAAGATGATGGGCAGAAACACCCTGGCACATATATCTGGAAAGCAAAATAAATGAGGCTTGTACAGTGCTAATGTAGGTACCTGAAAAAGGTCAAGATCATTTGCAAGCTGACTGTGCAGACAGTACAAAGGAATGCTCTGCCCAAATAAACAAAGTTGCTATTAGATGCACAGGTCTAACAAATAGAAAACCTCCTGGAAGCCACAGTCACTTTCAAAACTCCTATAAGGAGGGCTGGTAGAAGCAAAAGAACTGTATCATTGACCATGCCATGAGTCGGAGCCTATTACCATGCTGTCAAGGACCTCCAAGGCTAGTTCTGGTAATCTTCAGTACTGCCAAGGATCTGACAGCATTAAACCACATTCTCTTTGGCCATCAGGAAGTGATATAAAGGTTTACTAACATTTGTTTGAACTGTACATGATTGAAAATCAAATGTTTGAAAGAATTTGACTGAAAAGTAACTGACTGAAGACTCAGTTGAATGAAACCCACTTCACTGAATCACAAATCAATGGAAATATTCAACATAAGAAAATACAACATGAAATAATTTATTTGCTAGGGGAAGGCAAGCCTCACTGGACCCTCCACAATTTGAACAGTTCCCGGTCAACAAAGATGATTCAAGAGTTGACTGTCTTGATCAGGGTAAGCGTCTCTTTTATATTTATGTGTCTGCATCTGTCCTCAGTGTCCCAAACACCTTGCACTTTTATCCCTCCTGAAACTGCTCTCCATGCAAAGTCCGAAGAGTCTGTGGTGACTGACTGCTTTGTAACAGGGAAGTAGAAGGAAAGACCCGGATTTAAGGATACTTGCTGTCTCCATCAAATGATTTCCTTCTGTAAAACCCCAGCACTGGGATTTGAAAAGACAAGGGATGTTGGTGCTCTGACCAAAGAGACTTCAGATAACACTGTGTATTTCTCATGTGGAGTCTTGCCAGGGGTATCATGAGAATCACAGATGTCATGGAAATGACATCTACAAGAGCAAGAGACTTAAACCTTAACACGGTTATAAATAGGACGTGCTGGAGGGACAGATTCATCACCCAGAGACTCCCTATGCTGTGGAACAAAATCCTGGTACATGTGAGGCAGAGCACCTCGCTGGCTTTGTTCAAGAGAATGGATGGGAGATCGCAGGTTTACCCCAGGGATCACCTCAGTGTCACTGCTGGACAGAGGCACAGCAAAATAATGGGCATAGTATCCTTCAAACTTAAGGGGTGGTGAAAGCCACAAAAACTTTGGGCTAGGCTTATAAATGCCCTAGGGCAGAAAGCCTAGTATGAACCTATGAACCTATGAAACCCCAAATCTTGAGATACTCCCTGCCTCACAACGACTGAGTGGAAATACCTACAAATAAATCTAGATACAGATCTATTTTTTTCCTACAGAAGAAAAGCTCTTTGTACTGAGGTGCCTAGCTGATATCCCAGGAACACAATCATGTGTGAAGTAGTCAAAAAGACTTTTGAATGTTTTCTTAGAATCCCAGCTTGTGTAAGAGATCTCTCACCCAACTGAGAGATTCTAAACACTTTATAAAGACTCTACAAAGATAAGAAAGTCATCTTAATATGAAAAATGTGAATACTCTGTAGTATGCAATGAGTTGTACCTGGAGCTAGACAATACGAACACTCTTGGTGCAGTGGATGGTCCAAATGGTAAGACAGAGAACTGATAATTGTGATCCAGACAGGCAAACCTTAAGAAACATCTAGATAAATAGGGACATGACAATAAGCATTTTTGAGGCTAGTGTTGCCAGGAAAATTGAAAGAAAAAGAGGTAACAGGTTGTGAAGTGACATTGTTTTCAATATGAGCTCTATCACAAATTGGTTTAGGAAAGTAAGACCCAGAACTGGTCTCCAAGTATTTGCTTTCTTTGGCACTGAGAACATCCTTGAATAAAAACCATGCCCCACCTGGGAAGGAAGAACTGGTTATATCATTCCTTGGGACAGCATGCGATGAAGAACTGATGGAATTGGTGTGATCTGGAGGATGAGAAATGACCACTTGTAAATGAAGAATTTCCTTCCACTGCCATCTGTAACTTTGGTTGGAAATGAAGAATTTCCTCCTACTGCCATTTGTAACTTTGATGAAGGATTTTCACAACCCATTTGTCTGAAACAATTTGTTGCCAAAGAGAAAAATGGAAACTCAGACTTTCTGGAAATAAAAAGGAGCAAGGGTGAGAGGGGAGTTATTTGAAGATATCTTGAACAGTCATTCAGACTACCTGGACTGTTCTTGGTTTTTGGAAGGCTGAGACTTCTTTCTGGAATGCCCTTGCCATTTCTTCTTCTTAAATATTTGTTTACCTGTATTTTGTTGTGAGTATTTATTCTGTTTTTTTGGAGGAGGAAGAGAGGCCAACACTGGCACTGTCTGAATCCTGCAGCCCTTATACACATGATCCTTACACGGAATCAAGACTGACTTTTGGAAGTTGATAGTGAACCCCAGACTATGAAGGAGAGATATGGTGAACTCCACAGCCTGCAAAAGGCAACTGGGAGAAGGCAGATGAAGCAATAGATCATCTAAACAGAGAAAATTTTAAATGTCTTGGAAACTGCAAAAGGCAATCACAGGACCTAAGCATTTTGTGAATACCCTTGGGGCAGTAAAGAGGCCAAAAGGCAAAGCAAAGAACTGAATGAGAGGAAGAAACAGAGAAATGCAAAAACGTCTTGAATAGGAATATGAAGGCAAGCATCCCTTAGATCTGAAGACACCAGAAAAGTCTGGGGCAGTAACAGAGGAAACAGGATTTGAAGAGAAAGCATCCAAAAGAAGGAACCTTGAAAAAGATGTTAAGCAAACAGAGATCCAGAATAGGCCACTAAGTGCCCTCCTTTTGAGTGCTGATTGTGGAAATAACGGTAAGAACTTGGCTAGGCTTACAACGGCCCTAGCCCTAGGGCCATTAGCCTAGTAACTTCCTATGATCCTATGAACATTCTGAAATAAAATCCCTTTCCCACTTGGGAAGGAGAGACAGGCTAAACAGTTCCCTGGTCCACCAGGAACTCCAGAACTTCTGAGAAATGAGTAAGATTCTCTTGATGAGGTTGCTGAATCCCTGAAAAAGGAGGAAGAGACTTCCATACTATGAAGTAACCTTGACAGATGATGTACAGAACCCTAGAACCTGAGACGATGAGTTGCCAGTTTGGAAGACAGAGGGAGAACTGAAGGGACAAGGGAAACTGGCCGATGGTTAGTTGGGGTAAGATGTCAAAGAGAAGCAGGCTTGTCAGAAAAAGTAGGTTTCTTGGCCATAGAAGCATGAGAAGACTTAGCAGGAGAAGCTGGCCTGATGAAGCTGCCTGCAAAGATAAGCAGACCTAGCAGGTTAGTCCATCTGAAACTTAGGAACAGGGGACACAAAAATATGTTTAAGGTCCTGCAAAGCTTTACCTCTTTTTTAAAGAGACTTAAACATAGCAGCGACAGTCTCAAAGAGATTTTTGTTATCCAAAGAAGCAACCAGCAACTTGGCCTTAATGTCTTTAAGTAATGACTGCAGATGAAGCCAATATTAATGCCTCATGACAGACCCAAAGGCAGCAGGTTTGGAAGAGGCACAGAGTTGCAAGCCACCTGAGACACGGAACCCAAAACAATGAGAGCATAAGACTTTTCTTCAGAATCAGGGAGGTCAGAAATAATTTGACAAGCCTAGGCAATCAAGGCCAGAGGATATCTGATCATATGGGTCTGGTAACTGATGGCCATAAAGGACAAAGTGGAAGCATTGTAAACTTTGTTTCCAATCCTCTCCACGGCCCTACTTTGCTTATCCAAAGGCAGAAGCTTGGTAGAGGACAAAAGCTTAGAAGGCTTGTCAGAGAAGACTGACAACACAACAGGATCAACAGAAGGACATTTAAACAGAAATTAAAAATCCTCAGGAATCTTATAGAACCTGTCAGGTTTCTTTGGAGCAGGAGACTGAGAATCAGGAGTCTTAGAGGCAGCTATAAAGGTGTCTAACAAAACAGCCAACACAGGGTACTGCAGAAGGTTTTAGAGTGCCCGCCTGAAGCAACTCATAATACCTCTTCTGGATATCAGACACCTGAAAAGAATCCCATTTAAAGTATTCCATCAGTCTAGCTACTTTATCCCCAAAAGATGACAACTCCAAAAGAGACTCAGGGCTAACAGATTCCTCTTCATGCCAGCCATAAGACAAAGGAGAAGTCATCTGAGAAGAACAAGACAAGGATCCCTCATCAGACTCTGAATCCTCATCCAAAGAATCAGGTTTCCAAGGCCTTTTACAAGACACTGAGGTCCAATGTGGAACAAACAAAGAAAGCCCTTGGGGAGGCTTCAGGGCTTTTAAGGCATTAATCAGGCCCTGAATAAAATCCTGCTATTCCCTTTGAGGATCCATAAGAAGACTAGAAGAATGCTTAGTCTTCTACTGTTTTCTTAGCAGGGACGTCAGTCCAGACAAACACCTGAGGTTCTGAGCTGTGATGAGATTTAGTAAGACTACCCGGAACCTCTTGCCTGGCCAGAATCTGTGGAATCCCTCTAAGACCCTCCGAGATAACCAACAGAGGTTCTCCCTTGACATCTGGAACAGACAAATGCAAAGCCTTACAGGAATGTGAAAGGAGGATCCATGCCGCCCTTGACAGGATCATGGCAGAGGAATCCAAAGTCGACACTGGATGGTCTTCAGAGCTATTACCCGGTTTTATAGAGATATCTGGTGGGAGTTGGACAGCTAACAAATTTGGCTGAGATTTCTTGGTCTTCTTCTTACTTAATGGAAGTACTTCTGGATTAAATGATTCCATCATGCTACCCTGAGCCAACTGTTTAAGCCACTGATTTTCAAGATAGATGGTCAGGGAAGACAACCACCTTCTAAGAGTCTTAGGTACAAACACCATAAAAATACTACACGAAGTATGGTCACGGGAAGCACCCAAACAAAAGAGACATTGTTTATGACGATCCTTATGGGGAATCTGCCTCCCACACTTACATTTTCCCTTCTTGGATGACACGAACTTCAAGTAAGGAAAAAAAGCAAAATCAAGAATAAGAAAGAAAAAAGGTCCTAACGGTGCACTTACCTGACAGCTAGGTGTCAGCACAGCAAAGGGCATTCAGACCGACAATCAATGATGTGTTCAGACTGGCAGCAAAGAAGTTGTGGGTAACTATATCCATACATCACCTTCATGCCCTAGGTCCTGTGTGGGGAGCATACGTCTGGAGTATGGTGCATACAAGATCTAAAGGCATTGGTCCACTGGCTGGACATTGGGCTAGCCTTGGCAGGAGATCCTTAACGTGAATAATACTGCAACAGTGATATGGACTCAGAGAAAAATACACCCCTACAGGAAGAATCAGAAACTGAGCTCTCCTCTAAGTCTGTATCAGAAATCTGAGGGAAAATCCTGTATCCATCCTCTGTTCAGATTCAGAATGTTGGACATCTTCAGGAAAAGTGGAATTCCACTTTCTTTTACCAGAAACTACTTTACAGGAAGGATCAATAGCCAGAATTAAACTCTGAGCCAGACACAGGGTAAACTACTTGTACGCAAAGAAAACTGAGGAGGAGGAGAAACCTGCTTGCTCTTCTGTTTCTTTCTGACAGGAAACATGGGGCTAACTGTATTACAAATGGAAGCAGCAGCTTCCCCAGGAATGGGGGACAGCATTCTGACACAACAGGGAAACCTTTCCTGTTCCTTCTCCAAGGACCGAGAAGAGAGCATCCCCTTTACCCACTGAGGAGACCCCAATTGCCCCAAAAGATGTGGCTAACCCCCAGTCCATACTGGCTGTAGGTGCAACACTAGTGGGATCCAGGGTAAAAGATGAGTGGTATGAGGTACAGCAAATGGCCACAGCAGAATCACCTACCTGTAGCTGAGGCAAACTACTAATCTGTTGTGGTGGCAATGGCTGTTTGTTTAATTTTGTCGTTTTATGGCTGGAAGAAGGACTGACCATGGGGTAGTCTGTTTCACAACCAAACAGAAAATGGTGCCTCTTTCCCAGGGAAGACAAGCCAATAAACACTACCAGTCTACAAAAGTTACATTTTTGACAGAAAAGCAGAGTAAAAAAGCACTTTAAAACACCATGCCAGCCTCACAAAAATAAAACAAACACAATTTCTCCACTGAAAAAAAAAACAGTTTTCAGTTACTTTACACAACTTTTAAACTGACAGAAAAAATGAGCTCTCCTTTTAAAAATACATTGCAGACTAGAGACAGTCCTCTAAAACACAACATTCCTAGCTTTAAAATAACTTTCTTGAAGAGGAAAGTAATAAATCTTCAACAAAAACAAGAAAATGCAAGTCCCACCCCCCAGGGAACCTATCAGCCCTGCACAGAAAAGCACAAGCTGAATGAAGATCCTCAAAAGCCTTACACACGCAGACTCAGTAAAGCTCTGAAGGGCTTCATGCCTAAATTTGTCTTTTTGCCTGCTCAGCTCAAGCTGCCTGATAATTTGGGTGCATGGAAGGTGCCCTGAAGCTTTGGATGCTGACCAGCTGTTATATCTTTGGCAGGATATAACCCATATACCTAAGCCTACTGCAGCAGCGATCAATATTATGAATATCTGTAGTTTTAGGTGTGTTTCACAACTAAATACTCTGTTGTTAAGCTGAAAGTTCCACAGTGGAACCTCAAAGGAAGACAGAGATATAACCTTTGAAAGACTGGTCCAGTGGTTTTAGTTTATGACAATTTATTGCCAACTGTCTGATATTATGAGTTACACTTTTAATTTCATTGTGGATGTAAAAGTGAAATTTTGCTTAGTACTCTGAGTATAATAATGGTCTAACATACTTCTTTACTGAGGTGGTAACAGATTGTTTTTTGTCACCGGACTTCTGTCCCTCCCCCCATTTAGACTAATTTGTATTAAACTGCATTATAAGAAGACAAAATTGTATGTGGCCTTACAGATGGAACCAGCACCTAAATGCATTTTGTAGTTGAAGGTCATGCTATAGTATTCTGAAGAAACTGCTGTAATAATTTGTGTGCTTAAACAGGAATAATCCATTGCTGCTAGACACCACCAATAGTCTCATGCAGTTTTTGGATGCCGTGGTTTTGCTATTTGTTTCACAAAAACATACATTTTGCATTTTTCAATCTGATAAACAGTACGTTCATTTCAATGGCGTGTCCTTATGAAATAAGAACAAAAACTAATGCTATTATATAGGGAAAATTATACTTTTTTGTAATTTGTATATTACAGCAAAGCACACATATTCTGCATGCTTTGACAAGGATGTACATTTTTCAGATTCTGTTGATTGCTTCTCTTAAGGTAGTAGATTCCAAAAATTAAATAAGTAGCTAAATACATAAATGCTTTTTATATCGCTAAGTGCTCTTGTTGCCCCCTTCCTTCAGCAGCTTCTGGCACCTCTGGCCATTTTATAGGTTTGCACAGTCATTAATGCCTCCAATTGTAAATTAATACCACCCGAACATTAATGAATACAGAAATACTCACCAGGTGTAACAGTCTGCAAGCTTTCAGAGTTTATCTTCTTTGTACTTGTGAGATGCCTACAAGAGGATCCACTAAACAGCAGGTAATACACTACATCACCATCAAGCTGATCTTTGTCACTCAGTAGCACGGTCAGAATGCAATCACCCTGCAAAGATACAAAGATAAAAAACTTCATCAGTATGTCTGTGTTCAAAAGCATGTATCATTATTAGCCTAAGCAAAGATTAGTGTAACAATACTCACGTATTTATGATCATCAACTACTAGTCTATAAATTTCCAGATATAGATGAGACCTCTGATTACAAAAGAATTACTCTTAATCTAAGTCACCACTTACACTGACAGCAGATGTTTTGAAATGTGGTTCCCATAGAAAACCTGTTTATAGATAGTCCTCACAACTAAATAAGTCACTTACACTGAAAGCAGGTCTTAAGGAATCATGGCAGACTTGCACTGAGAGCAACCCTTTTGGAATCTAGCACATTATGACAGCATGGAAGAAATGAACTCAGATGAATCTTAGCCTTTTAAAAGACATACATATGCCTCATAACTGTAATTTTCCTTAAAAAATGGGGAGTGACTGACACTACAACCTGTTCAGCAAAGTGAAGTAAAACGCAGCATGGAATATTTGCAGCCACTTTCATTTCCTGTAGTATAACAGAAGGGGTTATAAAATTTTCCTTCATTACAGAGGAAATTTCACATAGAATGTTGTTTGCATTTTGCAAACATTCTACTTATCCCCCCTCCAGAACATGGCCACATTGAGTAGTATGACTTCTCCAACCATGAGTTTCTTTGACAGTTTGCAGAACACATATAGTATCTGTAATTTTTTTTTACATCAGAAAAAAAGATGTTATACATTCAACATACACACCAAAAGCACTTGACGTTTGTTTCTATGTCTGCATTTGCATATGAACAGCTATCCTGTAAACAAATTGAAAACAGGATGATTAAAAAAATTATCATCTTAAGTTTCGCTCATGCCTCTTCCCAAATCTACTTAATAAAAGTTAAATATAAACATAAATCCACATATTTACAGAAATAATTTTTCTGTCCCTTAACAAGATCACTATCTATACTGCAGCTTGCCCTGTTATGCTTAATTCTTCCAAAACACACACCTCATCTGACATGTGAGAAGTGAAAACAAAAGATTGATCCTATCTACCATGGTATTTCTTCTGCTGTTTTATCTGGCATTCAGATGCTATGAAATAATTTTAGACAGCATACCCTTGAAACAGAACATGGCTAAGCACTTCAAGACACATTTCCTTTACTTAATCAGTACACTAAATTCCATTAGTTTTTTTCAAGTTCTACACAGCTTAAAGACATCTGCATGAATAAAACCTGAAGAACTTGCAAAGCTTGGCTTCTTAGACTAGGGTCGTAAAAAAGGTCACTGTTGTCTGCAGTCAGAAATCTACCACTAGGGCACTACTACATCTTCTACCACATCAGTGCCTTTTTTTAGGGAAGAGGTTGCACATAGAAGAAAGGTAGAGAAGACTCCATCCATGCACAGGTCACTACTGGCCACGTGGCATAAAGATTTTGTTCCCTACTATGCTGCTTGCAACCAGGGTCCAAAGAGATACTGGCAAGAATACCAGCCAGAAAGGGTAAGTTAAGTGGCTGTAGCTCTGTTCTATTATCCAGGGGCAGGGGAAGGCCTGCTGCACTGTACAGATGAACCCCAGGTGGGGACCAGTGGTACAGCAGCTTGCACAGCATATACACCACTCTGCAGTAGGATTCCTATATGACTTGCATGAATAAGCTGAAGCTAATGGGTAAGACCCTAATTTTTTTTTAACAATTCTAACTTGGGCATATGTGGCAATTTATTTAGTCGTTCATTCTGAATATCCTTTTACGATTAAATAAAGTAATTACACTGTATTCTGTACTGCGTACACTGTCAACACTCAAAAAAGGACAACATCCCCGTTTTAAACAAAAGTGATTAACAATTCTTTTTTAGTACAAACACATTCAAGGCAGCTACATGTTCTTTTGTATCACTATTTGGCATATACTTAATGTAGGTTTTCCTGGGCTCAAAGATCTTTGCAAACTGTGACTACAGCATTAAAATTAAAAGATGCTTGCTTTTTGGAAGGAAAGCTAAGGAAAATATGGTTAAAATTTTAAACAACAAAGACATCGTATTGTCAATGTCAACCCAGGTCTGTATATAGTTTGCCCAGTAGGAACATAGATTTGTGAGAGTTTGACTACAAGTAAGGCTACCTGGCAGAAAATTGAGGTTTTTGAATTCTGGTGCTGGGGAAAAAATGTAAGAACTTCATGGACTGCAAGAAGATTGAACCAGTCGATACTTAAAGAAATAAATTCAGACAGTTCACTGAAAGGCCTGTCAGCAAAACTAAAACACTTTGACCACATAATGCGAAGGGGTTGTAAATCTAACTGTAATAAGCAGATTGTTGCTGAGGGGGTGGGGTGCTGATTCAAAGTTTTGGCCCAGGGCACTGGTTGAACCAGCTACTCTTCTGGGGAGGAGTTCAGATTGTTTTTACTTTTTTTCTGGCACTTCAGTGCATTGCTGAATCCCAGTGTGGAATCCTGGGAAATCCTCAAGCTGGCTTTACATCAGAGCCAGATCCAGCATTAGGCAACATAGGCAGTTGCCTATGGTCCTATAGTTGGGGGGGGGGGACCACTCTGGCCAGGAGGCTTCAACAGAATTAAAAAAAAAAATCCTTTACGGACAACCATTCATGCATTGCAACCGTGTATGCCAACGCAGATGTAAACACATTCCGCACTTGCACGCAGGATTTAACCTACCTGTTCCACTGATAGAGTAGGAACGTGTGTGCGCATGTGCATATATCTAATTTAAACTAGCAGTTCCATTTGTTTCTGTATATGAAAGTGTATGTGTATATGTAATTTAAACTAGCTGTTCTGTTCATATGATAAAGTGTGTGTGTGTGTGTATGTATTGCTGTATAAGAGAGAAGGTGTGTGCATCTGTGCGTGCATTGCTATATGAGAGTAGGGGTGTGTGTGTGTGTGTGTGTGTGTGTGTGTGTGCGTGTGTGTGTGTGAGCAGAGAGAAGGTGGGGTGGCGTGTGTGTGTGTGAATAGAGAGGTAGGTGTGTGTGCGTGTGTGTGTGTGAACAGATGAATGTAGGTGTGTGTGTTTGTGTGTGTGTGTGTGTGTGTGTGTGTGTGTGTGTGTGTTTAACATACCTCTGAACTGTCCAGGTCTGTTTCTCAAATGGGATATATGTGTGTGTGTGTGTGTGTGTGTGTGTGTGTGTGTGTGTGTGTGTGTGTGTGTGTGTGTGTGAGCTGAGAGAAGGTGGGGTGGGGTGGCGTGTGTGTGTGTGTGTGTGTGTGTGTGTGTGTGTGTGTGTGTGTGTGTGTGTGTGTGAATAGAGAGAAGGTAGGTGTGTGTGTGTGTGTGTGTGTGAACAGAGAGAAGGTAGGTGTGTGCGTGTGTGTGTGTGAGTGTGAACAGAGAGAAGGCAGGTGTGTGTGTGTGTGTGTGTGTGTGTGTGTTTAACATACCTCTGAACTGTCCAGATTTAGCCTCATAGTTTTGGTCTGTTTCTCAAAGATTTGTAGTTTTCTAGCAACTCACAGAGGACTGAAGTCACTGAAGAATGACATGCATGAGTTTCAGACTTCATATCCTTCAGAAAATGCATGTCAACACAAATGTTATTCTAGCAACTTTCCATGTTAAAAAGAGCAATATTTAAAGTCTATTCCTATTTTGGGGCTATTGTATCACCATTATGTTAGGCTTTGTCCAGATTTCTTGTACTAAATTGAGAGGTATGCATGCCTCTCAAATGTCCAGATTTTTGCAGAACATCCAGATTTTTGCCTCATATTTTTGGCCTATTCATCATACAATTTGTGGTTTTCTGGCTACTGATAATTGAAATAAAATAATGTCAAACATTTCAGTTTCAGACTTAAGTTCCTTCAGAAAATGCATGCTAGCACAAATCATGTTATTCTAGCAACTTTCTATGTTAAGAGCAGCAATATTTAAAATCTATCCCTATTTTTGGGCCATTGTATCCACATTGCTTTCAGTTTTGTCCAGATCTCTTATGCCAAGAGGTTCAGAGGTATGGTATGTAATGCCCCAGTTGTGTGTGTGTGTGTGTGTGTGTGTGTGTGTGTGTGTGTGTGTGTGTGTGTGTGTGTGTGTTGGGGGGGGGGTAGTCAATTAACTTTATCATGTAGGGAGGGTTAGGGTTAGTCAATTAACTTTATCAGGCTTGACCTGTAACTTGGTTGCAGCAGACAAGAGCCTAAATCCTCTAACTAGCAGACTGCTGAAGGAAATGTGAACTTCTGTGAAGACAAGAGCCTGAATCCTCTACACCAACTACCAGACTGCTGATGGAATTGTGAGTTTGAGTTTGAGTACATTTTTCAGGGAATTATGAGTTTCAGTACTTTCTCAAGGGATTATGATTAGGGGTCCTCCTTTGTATAAGATGCCTAGTAAATATGAACTTGTTGTCAGTTTGTCAGTCATTCCCAAATGCAATATTACCAACTAACCAATTTTTGTTTTTAATGTTTTTGTTGTTTGTCTTTCGGCTTTTTCCCGGTAAGGGGTCGCCACAGCAGAACTCCGGTCCGCTAATGATTGGCAGTAGACTTTTACGAAACGCCGAGGTGCCAGCTCAACGCCAAACCTTCAACGAAGGCACGCCCATTTATGCACGCATGTCTTTCGAACACTACCTAACCGCGGGGAGGACATGCAGACTCCACACAGAAGGCACTCCCAAGCCAAGCCGAGAATCGAACGGGAGAACTTCTTGCTGTGAGGTAACAATGCTACCGCCGTACCACCACGGTTTTGTTTTTAATGTAATATAGGCAATTAATTTTTCAAGGGCACTACGCACTGAACCTGTAGATGAAACACTGAAATGTAAAGTTGTTTGCCAGTAGCAACCTCTCCATTAGTTACAGAACTCTTTAATGTGGAATTATTCGGATGACTTTTACTTCTGCAGAGATTGTGCTTATTGACTGGTATTGGTGGATTGTAATGACGCGTTGTCGCCTCACAGTAAGATGCTGTCCGGTTCGATTCTCAGCTAGAGCGTCTTCTGCGTGGAGACATGCGTGAATGGGCGTACCTTCATTGAAGGTTGTGCGTCAGGGCTGGCAACTCGGCACGTGAAAATCTACTGCCAATCATTAGTGGACTGGAGTTCCGCTGTGGCGACCCCTAACCGGGAAATGCCGAAAGACACAACATTGGTGGATTGTAATGACAGAAGTTCGAGTGGCCTTTCATGGTTGATTTTCTTTTTTGAAATGGGTAATTTTGTCATTATTGGTTCGTGCATATGGTCTCACTGCTTATTGAAAGAATGTTCAAAACTACAAACTTAAAACACATTCTAACAAGTAGTGCTGTATAATGCAAGGAATACAATTCAATTGGTGAATCAAAGAACACAGACATGTATGCATGGCTGTAAAAATGTGTGCAAAGAGCCTATGGTTTGAAAACAGCCCAAAGGTTAACTTAATTCTCTACTAGCCAGATGCATTTTCTTTGAATGTTGGTTTTAATGTGCCATTTTAAAGGCAGAGAAGTTTACTGCTCATGCTAAGCCTATTTTCACTGAGACTGTATTGTTTGTTTAGCAAATGGTTATCAGTGTTTGTGCTATTTTACTTCAGTATCTATAATCATTGTAGAAGTAAATAAGAAAACAGTATGCACTATGACAGGTTTGAACAGTGTTTATAGTTAATGGGGAGAAATAGCCAAGTAATGGAATGCTGGAATGGTTGGGGAGGGGAGCAGAGGGTTGCTGCAGGAGGGGCTGCTCTGGGGGGGGGGGGGGCAATCTATTACCCTGCTCTGTTTACAGCTACTGAAAGTAAGTTTGCCCTGTTAACAGAATAAGATGGCTCAGTTTCAGCAGACAGCTTGAACGTAACATCCCATACTGCTGAAACTGTCTGACATATGTGAAAAAAAAAACAATATCTGACTTGTGCTCCAAAGAAAGCTGTCTAAGGCACAAGACCCTCTGGCAAGACTGATTTTAGGAGCTCCCCAGGGTTATCCTTAAATGAAATATGACGCAGGCCACAATTTGAATAGACAGTTAAAAGTAAAACATAAAGATAAAATCATATACATTATAAGTATTTTTCATGGTCATCAGCAGACATTAATGAACACAGAGAATGTGCAGAGCACATACCTCTCAACCTTTTAACACAAGAAATCTGGACAAAGCCTAAAATAAGGTGTACAAAGACCCAAAAATAGGGACAGATTTTAAATATTGCTCTTATAAACTTAGAAAACTGCTAGAACAGCAGGATTTGCTAGCATGCATTTTCTGAAATATATGAAGTCAAACCAGAGTTGGCAGACATCCCTATTTGAGCGGGAATGTCCTGGGATCAGCAGCCAAATCCTGAGTCCCACACTGCCGGTTAATATTCCGGCAAAACAGCCTCTGCTTTGTTTATTTTGATTGACCCGTATAACGGTATACAAGCCAATCAAAAAATCACAAAGCGGAGCTACTTCTGTTTAATGTGGAACTGCCTGATGTTCTGCACCGAACAGAAGAGGCTCAGCTGTGTGATTTCTTTTTCATTGGCTCATATACCGGCATAAGGGCCAATCAAAAATCGCAAAACAGAGCTACTTCTGTTTAATGCAGAACCGCCTGATGTTCCACATTAAAGACTTTTTTTTTTGTCTTCACTTAGTGTGGAGGACCTCTTTTTTTTCCCCCTACCTATCCCTTTAAAAATCTGGCAACCCTGATTCAAACTCAAATATATGTCATTATTTGGTCATTTTTAGTGACTTCAGTTCTTTATGATTTGCCATAGAAAATAGATTTTATGAAGAATAAACCAAATATTTATGGCAAAAATCTGGACATTCAGCAAAAATCTGTACAGTTGAGAGGTATGGACTGCAAACTGACACAAGCTGCAAAAGATGTCAGTAGTAGGTAAAATATGACTGAAAACAGACATCAAAATACGAGTGCTAAGAATAGTTCTTGTAAGATATAAGTAGACAAAGAACTGAGTAATGGCAAGGGTTCAAAAAGAAGGTCATGGTGAATTATGAAGAAAGCAGTTATATTTGGTAAACATTTCTTAGTAATCAGGTTATGGTTGTGTTTGTGCTGCTATATATGTAAAGTAAGCTGTAATTGGGCTATACATTCCAGTATCTTTTAAAAAGGACTCAGGTTGCTAGTGGACCTACAGTTTTCGGCTTTAGTCTCTCTCTCTCTCAGTCTCTGCTTTGGTACAAGGATACTAGATCACTACATTTCTCAATAATTAGGTACATTGCATTTTTTTCAGGCTTCTTTTAATAAGCATAGTCACTGTGAATGCACCATGCTGGTTCTTGCTCCAATGACAAGAAACAAACTGGGTTGGCTGTAGCATGGACTACATTAGAGATAGGGACAGAAATAGGATTAAAACAAATTATAGTCAGTAGGACCATAATAAGTGGTGCTAACTTCAAATATGCTGAAATCAAGGTGTCTACTGAAGCTGAGACATTTTCTTAAATAAATAATAACTTAACTGTGCAAATTCACTGGTCACACAGTCCCTTTTCACTGGCAACCCAAAAGCAATGACTCATTAAATGACTTAGTCTTAAAGTACAAACAAATGGAGGCTGTGGGCAGGAAACCCAGGAGTGCTGCAGGGTCAACAGCAATAGCTCTGCTCCAAATTGTCACAGTCTGGGCTGAAGTTGACATAAAGCTGAAACAGGAATGAATGGTTTCACCTGGAGTTAGTAGTTATATCTCAGTCCGATCATTTGAAAGTATGTGTGACAAAGCGGAGAACGTGTGGGTCCTTGATGATATAAATTTTACATAACACTTTGTGAATGTAATCCAGAAACCAGCTAAGTTTGTGATATTTGTTTTCTTGTACAGTTGAGTAAAGCTCCTTTTTACAGAGTCATTTGTAAATTCTATGTCACAAATTCTCATATTATTACCTTCCAAGCAGCATTCTGTACAGCCACTTATTATCTCACACTGATTTATTATCCAGGAAATAGTGTTATCACATATTCTGATTACTAGGCTGCTGCAGATGTACTTTTCCTACAAGTGTATTTTGTATGCTTGCTTGAAAACTTGCTTTAATGAAAGTTTAAAATTTTGCTCAACAATGTTAATGTTTACTTTGTGAGGCTGACTGAAATCTTAACAAAAGCAGTTATCTTTAAAGGAAACTGCTTGTCTTTGTAGCAGCTTTACTGTTATACATGTCTATGAACTGTAACAATACTGTACTATCATAAAGTTACAGGCTTGTTTCAAGCCTTAAAACAACAGGACTGAACTGACTAGGAGGTTTTTCACAGCGTGCCAACATGATGGGAGAAGAGAAAAGATAGTCAGACTTCCAAGCTGCATGATGTACAAATGAAATACTGCAGCTTGCTGTTACTGTGTAGTAAATCCTAATCATGGAAGTTAAAAATCTTAACAGTACTGTCCTTACTGTGCAAAGGTACATTCTGTTTGTTCCAGCCTGTGCCGACTACCCATTTTACTGCAACTACCAATTAAAACATCCAACACAATATATACTGGCTTGATAATCATTTGGCTGGGGCAAAAACTTGCTTTGAAGACTCAGCAACTAAGAGGGGGCTGAATGCATTTGGTAATGTTTTTGAATGGTCAACTGACCCCTTCAACCATAAATATGTACTATCCTTAGACTGCAGCTTGATGATATAACATCAAACCACACACCCTCTTATTCGTTGCTGGCTTTTCTTTCTGCATTCACCCAACCACCTGCCAATACACCACAAATTTATTTATGCTATGTCTGGCTCTGTAGTTCAGGGATTAAAACAGGGGTAATGAGTTAAATTCTCATCAGGGCCTGTAGCTGCCACTCCTCGTACACGTGGAATGGCAGGAGGTTTTAGACGCTAGATTTTTGTCTGGCAGTTGGTGCAGAGGGTTGAGGCTGTGAGCTGTAGTTCCAGTAGTACAAGATTTTATTCCTTTGGCCCTCATTTGCCTAGTATGTGACCTTGAGCAAGTCACTTCACCAGACAGGGCTTGGGGGAAACTGGTAATGTGGGCTAGGTTCTTCAACGATCCCCTGGACTGCAAGCCTAGTAACTACCTATGGAAAGGAGGAAAAGGGACCAAGAAGTCTCTATCACACAGCCACCCTTCCTTCATTCGACTTACCCAATCTCTTGTATATTGTTCATTAGACTGCCTGCTTCCTGTGGACTAAACTGATGCCCCTCCCAAATAAAGTTGTCCCATTAGATTAGTAGCAACTAATTTGTCACACACCAATATGCTTATCACTACACTCTTCAGTATGAGTAAGTCACATAGCACAGACCTTTCAGAATGTACCTGTCTTTATCACTTTTGTCAACCCCCCCCCCAAAAAAAAAATCCACATTAAACTACATGTACCCATGGCAGTTTACCTGGACACTTCAAAAGCTCACATCAGCTGAATCATCAAGCAATACAATCTCAACCTTGCCACTCTCCTAGTCACGGAATGAAAATGTAGGGCAACAGCTGTTTATCATCTGCAAGTAAGCACTAGTTAAACCCCCTTATCTCATTCCTTTCATTGCCTGTATTGGCACCATTAAACTCTTGCAGAGACTGACAAGACACAAGTGTACTTTCTTACCTAAGTTCCCCAACTCCCCGACCACACCTCAAGATATCCAGCCTGACCTGCCAAAGCACTGGAATGTATCATAAAAATCAAATGAGAGTCTCCCTAAATAACCCTCACTGTGACATAAAGGGCTTCAAAGTCTAATTTTCCACTGTCCTGTATCCATCTGTATATGCATTCCTTTTAACTCGCTTCAAATAATGGTTGTCAAATTAAATAAAAGACAGATATCTCAGCACTGTAGCAGGACCTTAACATATTCACGTACGCTTTGTGATTGAGCAACCCCACTGTCCCTTACCTGTCTTATGACTGTAAATGATGAAAATCCCATGTTTACTATCTCTGAAATAACTATACTAGAATGCTCTCAACCTTTATCTCACATAATGGTGGCACCAATAAATTTTGGTATAATTTATTACAATATAAAGTAGCCTTCCTATAGCTACTCCAGCTCTACAGTCACATAATAGGACATTCAAGCTAGAATGTCAAAGCAGCAATTACCCAGTTTCACATCTGCACAGCTGGACATATCAAAGTCCTTCCCTGTGGCAGGAAGGTTATTCAAACTATCCTCCCCAAGTATTTTACTTGCTACATCTGATATCACAGCAGCTACCATGAAGTCAGAAACAATGAGAAAGTAAGCTTGCACCTGTGGGGACAGGGCTGGAGCCCTGACTAACCCAGGCAACATGTGCTGTATTAGCAGCACAAGCTCTGGAGGGGAAGGATGGTAGTAAGAAACCACTGATGTCTCACCCACCAATGGGAGGTGGGAGTGGTTCTAGCTTACACTTGGGTGACCCTTCCAAGAGTACTACATGTTGCATCCACCAAGAACAGTTCTGCTGAGCACACACTGCGCTGGATGCATTGTACTAACCCAGGGAAAAGATGTGCATTGCCAATGTTTCACACAGTAGGCAACACCTGAAGAGCTAAAGAGGGTTGCCATGGAGATAGGAGCTCTAGGGGGTCAGAAAGGAAGTCCACTGGGTCTAGCAAACTGGTCCACTTTCTGCTTTCTCACTCTCACCTCTCCAGAGAATAAATTGTTTGATAAGGCCATCCAGGCAAAAAATGGGCTGTAGTGCTCTTTTCCTGAGCTGAAGGTGACTGGTTCTCACCCTGGCACAGAAATGAATCAGTCAATGGGACGAAGATAGGGGAGACACTGGGCAAGACACGGGTGTCAGAAGGGAATAAAAATGACGTGGCATCATACATTATTATTATTAGGAAAATTTCCCTTAACAAATGAAAAGCTTCTGTCCCCAATTACAAATATTTCGTTAATCAAATTATCAGCTCACAGAGGCTGTCACTTTAGTACCCTGGTCAAACAAGTCCCATCTTATGCAGCACCTTTTTGACTATTGCTTTACATTCAATGAATAGTCCTACACTTTTTTGTCAAGCCTGTCCAGTTCTCTTTCCCTTCTTCTAAGAAGCCACCAGTTAATATCCATGCACATCTTTGTATAACAAACCTTGCAGCTCTGACTTTTTTGCTTGGACCAATCCTCGATGTCATGCTCTCTTCTAGTCTGGACCACTGCTGCATGGTTCCCAGAATCTCCTCTCCTTTTTTACTCAAAAGTATTTTTGTAGCTGTCCCCTTTTCAGCAAATGCACAATGTCTATTCGCTGAGCTCTCCAATAGAACTGCCTCTTCCACTTTCACCATCCCCCCCGTTCCCTACTGCAGTGCAGATGCAGCAAGTTTCTTTTTGCATCTGAACCTACCATCAGAGTTTAGGGTCTCTAAAGGGGTTCAAGAATATGGTGTTACCCTCCAGGTACATAACCAGCCTGGACAGATGCACAATCCAAAAAATTAAAGCCATCTTCTTCAACTCTTGCCTTTATTATCAGAAGACCATTCTCTAGGCACATTTTTTTTTTAATCAAATAACCTCGATAAATTCTTATGACAAAAATGTTCACCTGGACTCCTTACAGAAGGTAAGCTGTATTCAGCAGTAGATATTTTGTCACATATGCATGCCACTACAGATTATGTAGAGTAGCCACAGCACGTTTCTGAGCTGCTGCCCTATAGTGTGTGTGTGTGTGTGTGTGTGTGTGTGTGTGTGTGTGTGTGTGTGTGTGTGTGTGTATATATATATATATATATATATATATATATATATATATATATATATATATATATCATACATACACACACACCCTCTTCTTCTCCTCCTCCTTTCATCTGCTCCCATTGGGGTCACCACAGCAGATCAATGGTCTGCAGATCAAGTGGCAGCAGAGTTTTACAGTGTCGAGATGCCAGCCCAGCACCCAGTCTTCCTCAGAAGGAGCACAAACACACACACACACACACACACACACACACACACACACACACACACACACACACACACACACACACACACACACACACACACACCTAGGGCCAACTTAGAGTGTCCATTCCACCTGCAGCATTTCTTGGGAATGTGGGAAGAAATGGAGCACCCAGAGAAAACACACGACACAGGGATGACATGCAGACTCCGCACAGAAGGCATCCCAGCCGAGAATTGAGCCAGAGAACCTCTTTGTAGAATAGTGTGTATGTATGTGTGTGTGTGTGTGTGTGTGTGTGTGTGTGTGTGTGTGTGTGTGTGTGTGTGTGTGTGTGTGTTGTACCTTTAAGAAGCTTTTCAAGGAGAGCACATGTATATAAATAGCAAGCACATGCTAGCTTCAGTGTCATTTTGAGAGTGCAGCCAGAGAGTGAGCATGTCTGAGTGTGATAGCTAGTTTGTTTATAAGTTTATCTAAGTTAAAGTTATTAAGCCTAAATCCTGATGTGTTTGTACATAATAAACAGAACAGAACCAACAGAAGTTTGTCTGCTTTATCCTGACCAGATGAGCGACATGGTGTCAGAACCAGGATTTCAGAGACTGGTTTTCAGAGCTACGAGGTGCAGAGTCAACAGTGAACATAAACTAAGTGAACCGAGTACAAAAAAGGGCCAGAAATGAACCAGGTAAAGAAAACTTGCACAAATGATTTATTGATTGAAAAAGTTAAAACAGAGCATTACAAGGGCAAAGAACGCATCATTAAGCAAGCGACCAGCACAAAAAAGTCTGTTAATCAAACAAAATGGTTAAAATTAAGATATTTGATAAAATGATTACTAGAAAAGCACATAAGGGGTTTGGAATTACCTCGGAATTGCAAAACAGGCATGTTTAAAGTATAACAAGCATGTTTAGAGTAAAACAAGGACAAGAAAAGTATAACGGGTATGAATAGGGTTGCCAGCTGTCCGATTTTTGACCGGACTGTCCGGTTTTCAGTCAAATTATCCAGTTAAAAAAAAACATCAAAACCGGACAACTGAACCGTTTTTTTTTTTTTTTTTTGCAGTCAGATTCAAAACTGATTATCATTAGCCTAGGTCAACAGAAAAATAAGACTGAATGTTTTAAGCAGTTAAATATCTAGCGTTAACAAAACAACTTGTTTTGTTAACGTAACGTTAGATAGATTTTACTGCTTAAAACATTCAGTCTTATTTTTTCATGTTAATTCCACTTACCGTCGCCGACTAAATTAAGCTGAACTGTCTTCTCTTTCTACATGGTACTTACTTATATGACGAAGAGTCAAGGACTGAAAAGTGAAAACTGAAAACATATACTCTAATATTATTAATAATTATTAATAATGAATAATTAATAATAATTATTATTATTAATAATATTAATATTATTAGAGTATATGTTTTCAGTTTTCACTTTTCAGTCCTTGACTCTTTGTCATATAGTAGTACAGAAGATAGTTCAACTTAGTCGATTAACGTGAAAAAATAAGACAATGTTTTAAGCAGTAAAATATCTAGCGTTAACAAAACAACTTGTTTTGTTAACATTAGATAGATTTTACTGCTTAAAACATTCAGTCTTATTTTTTCACGTTAATTCCACTTACCAACTAAATTAAGCTGAACTGTCTTCTCTTTCTACATGGTACTTACGTGAAGAGTCAAGGACTGAAAAGTGAAAACTGAAAACATATACTCATGCAAATGCAATGCAGCAGACAGTGCAATTACCACTGCCCGTTTTCTCTCCCCTTTTCCTTTAAGAAGTACGGCTTATATTAGTCATCAATCAGCTGTCATGCGTGCGTGCTTATTCCACCACTCACCAGTGTGGAATGGAAATAATCGCGCGGAAATTTTAAGCAGCACAGTTCCAGAATCCAGCGAAGAGCAAGAGCCAAGACTAAGGGGTGTGTCACCAGTCACCACCACCACGTACGGACTGGACAGTGTAAAAACTTTCAGACTAAGTGAAGTCTACGGCAGAAATAATAATCAGACAGCCAGCCTAGGTCAGGTCAGGTTATTCTCTCTTTTTTGCTTTAATTCATAAATCATAGCAGCATTTTATGCATGACATTATTATTAGGCCAATGTCCTCCTGCTAGTCTCTGTCTGTCTCTGAGTCTGAGGAAAGGGAAAGTCTGTGTCAGACAGACTGTCAGTGTCAGTAGAGGATGATGACAGTAGTGAGTCTTATATATATATATATATATATATATATATATATATATATATATTTTTTTTTTTGTTAACATATGCCTGCCTTTCTGTGATGGAGGGAAGGATCTGTGAAGAGGGAAAAATCCAGGTTACAGACATTCATGTAATCATTTTCATTCCCTTAAATAGCTGGTGTATGGAGAAAACCAATAGCACTCTAGGGATGTAAAGGTGCTTGGATCATATCAGTAATTGTTTGTTTACTTGTTTCCTTGATTAGAAATCTGTCACAGGTTTCTTAATATTCTCAAAGCTTGTGAATACATAAAGCTCTTTGAATTGGGCATCCAGTTAATACTTCATATATGCATTTAATAACATATATACAGACTTTTAGTGTTTGTTACAATTGGCTGATTTACTATGCTTTTTTACAGAAAAGCATAGTAAATCGGCTGAAAGCAGGCATCCGGAATAGAAAAAGAGGGCGTTCCCATCCGCTGATGTCACGGTGATGTCACAAAATGGGCGTGGCGTTGATGGGAGAGTGGGTGGGAATGGGTGGAGTTATGGGTGATGCAAGGGGCGTGACCTTAGTCCGGTTTTAGCCACAAAGAAATCTGGAAACCCTAGGTATGAAAAGAGATTAAAAGAGCAAAATGGATATAATCAAGGACAAAAAGGGCACATTAAGCATAAATAAATAAATAAAGCAAGGCAAATGCATGTTTTTAGGCAAAATACTGTGTTTTGGCATAAACTACCGTTTCACATTGACTGAAGCTATTCAAGGCATAACTAGTTATTTGAAGTATCTCAAAGTGTGTAAAACAGCTTACAGTGTGTGCTTATTACTGGACATTTATTCCAAAGAGTTTCTTTGTGTGCAAAGTGCAACTATTTTGTAAAGTACAGCCATTTCAAAAGTTTCTTGTGCTGGGTGTGTCTGTTCGCAGAGTGCAGGCATTACATAGTTTTTCTTGCACTGTAGAGAGTTATTTAGCAAAGTACAGCCATTTTGGGGAAAAGTTTCAATGTGCTGTGTACTGTTTACTTGCAAAGTGCTATTACTTTGAAATGTTTTTACTATGAGCTTCTTCTACCCAGTTTATTCACACAGTGCAGTTATTTTGAAATGTTTCTTACACTGATAAGAGGTGATTTCTTACAGTACAATGATTTCAGGAATATTCTTCTGCCCGGGAGATTTATTTCACAAAGTTCAGTTATTCAAAGGCTTGTTGTGCTAATGTGCATGTTCATGTAGTTACCAGTGGACTTTGGTTGCATTGTGTTTTACTGTAATTTGTTGGCAGACAGATTTTGAAAACCATCACCACTTGTATTTGATCAGAATATTGCAAAGAATTGAAGACTATTTGAGCAAGAGTACACTGTTTGTATACAAGTAGCTTATTCTGATAAAGATGCATTCATTTTGCTAAACCTAGCTGGGTCAGAGGCCATTGAAATACAGCATTAATTCGTACATGCACCAGCAGTAGGAGAAGGGGAAAATATTGTTCTACAGGCTAAATCAACGGAGGACCCTGAGTGTCTGAAATGCAAATTCAGGGAAATGTGCAATCCCCAGACAAATGTTACATTATAGAGGCATTTGTTTTACACAAGAGATCAAAAACAAAGAGAAACTTTTGCAGCTTATATTACTGACCTGAGGAACAAATCTAAAATGTGTAGGTTTGGTGACTTAAAAGATGAGTTAATAAAGGACAGGCTTGTGTGTGCTATTAAAAGTGCTGCAGTGAGAAAGATTTTGTTCGTGACAGTGATTTAATGCTGAGCAAAGCTAATGAGATTTGTCAAATCCATGAAGTTACAGAAAGGCACAGAGGTATGCTTGCCAGTGATAAGAGTGTGGTTTCAGCAGGATCCAAAGCAAATGCAGACAGCATGCAACATGTGGATTGCAGAGGCAGGCCTAAGCACATGGCAGCTGTAACCCTGCGAGTGTGTCAGGTAAAACCTGTAGTTTTCCAGCAAGTTGTAAGACTAGTTCAGTGAAAAGGACATGCTCAGTGCAGTACAAGGGTGAGTCAGCAACAAAACTCAAAAGTAGACACTAGTTGAAAGTGTAGTGTTATGTCAGCAGACAGATATGCTAAGGTGAGAGCTGGTGAGCAACTTAATGTGGCCATTTGTGCGAAACTTGTTGCTTATGGAGGTGAAGAAATTCAATCTGAAGGCTCAGTAGTGCTTTCATGTTTTATTTGGCTAAGAACTGCTACAGCTTACTATTCTATGTAGTCCGAAGACCTGTGTAGTCATTATTGGGTCTCAGAGACAGTATGAGAATGAATCTGCTTTCCTTGACCAAAGAAGTTCATCATATAAGCACATGTCCTAGTTCCAATTTTACTGAATCTATTTTCTCAGAGTATGCTGATGTTTTTGATGACAAGTTAGGCAAACGTCCAGTTGTGTATTCTATGAAGTTAGACCCAGAGGTCAGACCAGCAAGAAAAGTTCCAATAGCTATGCAGGATAAAGTCAAAACTCAGATGGATAAAATGGTGTAGCAAGGTATATGTCCAGTTACATAACCGACTGAACAGGTGTCGTCCATCATAGCAGCCCACAAAAAATGCTCAAACGAAATCAGAATATGCATGGACCCAAGAGAGTTGAACAAAGCATTAAAGAGACCGCATCATCCTACATGTACAGTCGAGGAAGTTGCAGCCCTAATATCAAATGCCACTGTTTTTTTGTGTCATTTTGGCAAGTGATGCTTGATTGCAAATCTTCACTACTGACTACTTTCAGTACCCCATTTGGAAGATACACATTCCTCAGGATGCTATTTGGAATAAATTCGGTGTGCAATGGAGCAACTTTTTTCAGGTTATCCTTGTGCCAAAACAGTACATGATTTATTGGTTGGAGGCAATGGTGAAGCAGACCATGACAGAAACTTTAAGAAAGTTCTAGACAGAGCACGTGAAGTGAACTTGAAGGTCAATCCTCTGAAGTGTAAATTCAGTCTACCAGAAATTACATATGTAAGTCCTTTATTTACTAGCACTGGCTAGCAACCAGAGCTGTCCATTCTTGAGATGCCAGCAGCAGATAATGTTCAAGCTCTGTAACATTTTGTCAACTATTATGGCAATTTTCACCAGACTTCAGTGAGTTGACAGCAACACTGAGAGAGCTGATGTGTAAAAATGTTACATGGTCTTGGTTGGAACAGCACCAAAGAGCATCTGAAGACCTTAATCAGAAAATTGCCACCTCACCTACATTAAGATATTATGGTGTAAATAAACCAGTAACTCTTACCTGTCAGGCTTCAAAATTTGGTCTTGACAAAGTTATTCTTCAAGAAAGCAGACCTGTAGCCTATGCATCTGCAACTCTTACCCAAACTGAAATACAATATGCTCAAATTCAGAAAGAACTTTTGGCAACACTATTTGCATGTTCAAAGTTTCATGATTATATTTACTGTCGAGATATTCAGATTGAAACTGATCACCAACCTCTAGTCACTATTTTAAAGAAGCCTATGCATTCAGCTCCAGCGAGATTACAAAGAATGATGCTCAAATTGAAAAAGTACAACTTCATAATGGTCTATACAAAAGGCAAACTTCTTTATCTGGCCGATACCTTATACAGATCGCCCAAAAATACAACAGAACAGCTTAATACAGACAATTTTGACTTTAATGTCATGGAAGTGCGTAATTTTTCTGCCACAAGACTTGATGAGCTGAGAGATCATACAAAGACTGATCCAGTTTTGCAAAAGCTCAACAACTACATTAATGTTGGATGGCAGTCAAAGCAATCTGGTGTGCCACCTGAAGTGCAAATTTATTTTCCTTAAAGAGATGAGATGTTGATGGAAGATGGCATTATTTTCAAAGGTCCTAAAATTGTTGTTCCTGCTTCCTTACAATGTGAATACATCCAGATTTTGCATTGTGGTCACCTAGGTTCTAAATCTACAAAAGAAGGGTGAGAGGACTGGTATTTTGGCCTTCTCTAGCAAAAAACATTGACATAATACTTTCTTCTTGTTCAGTATGCAATAGTACTAAACCACATTTGCAAAAAGAACCACTTCAGCTAAGTCACGTTCCTGAACTACCTTGGTCAACAGTAGTCACTGATATATTCAAGTGGAACAATCAGCATTACTTAGTGTTGGTAGACTATTATTCGAACTGGTTTGAGGTCGATTTACTACTAACCTAATGTCCACTGCTGTTATCACCAAGTTGAAATGTTATTTCTCAATCCATGGTAGTCTACACAAAGTTATTTCTGACAATGGTACCCAATTTGCCAGTCGGTTGTTTCAGAAATTTGCAAAAGAGTGGGATTTTGTACATGTTACTAATAGTCTAGAATACCCACAGTCACTGGACTAGCTGAATGTGCAGTACAGAGTGCACAGCAATTACTAGTGAAGTCAAAGCGTGATAATACCAATGTCTTTTTGAATCTACTCAATCTCAGAAACACATCCCATGACGATATACTTGGTTTGCCTGCTCAGAGACGTCTATCTAGGCAAACCAGAACAACATTACCTATCAGTTCAAGTTTGTTGAGGCCTACAGCTAAGAATAACAGAACAGTCAAAGCCCAACTATTCAGAAAGCTTTCTTTCCAGAAGTCCAGCTATGATAAATTGAGCAGATTTCTTCATCCATTGAAAGATGGAGAGACAGTAAGGATAGAAACGTCAAAAGGTTTAGACCGGATTGGTCAAGTAACAGGTATATGTGCTGAGCCGTGACCCTATTTTGTAGAATCTGAGGGTGTGGAGTACAGGAGAAATCGCAGACATCTTCTTCCTGTATCAGAATAGATATCGCAGCACTATTCCTGTGACACTGACTCTAGATCTCAGAGCAATCCAGATGATGTTCCTGTTGCAGAACGTCTTTTTACTTCTACTTCCGTTCCTGATGTCCCCAAAGTTGAACATTCAGCAGAGACAGTCCCAGTTACCAGAACTAGTTCTAATTTCTACGTCGCATGATTTGGTCATATTTCCAGACCTAGTGTGAAATACACAGCAACCTGGACATAACCGTCTTACATGTATTTAGTTCTGTATAACTGCATGACAAAGAATTATTTTGTATTAATTGCATGTCAAGTGATATCGTCAATATTGCATGACTCATTTCTCAACGAGGAAGGATGTAGAATAGTTATGTGTGTGTGTGTGTGTGTGTGTGTGTGTGTGTGTGTGTGTGTGTGTTGTACCTTTAAGAAGTGTTTCAAGGACAGCATGTGCATATAAATAGCAAGCACATGCTACCTTCAGTGCCATTTCGAGAGTGCAGCCAGACAGTGGGCATGTATGAGTATGATAGCTAGTTTGTTTCTAAGTTAGTTATTAAGCCTCAATCCTCATGTGTTTGTATATAATAAAAATGCTTGAACAGAACCCACAGAAATTTGTTTTATCCTGACCAGACGAGTGACACTTTTGCTATGAGATGACAATGCTAACCGCTGCACCACTGTGCCACCCTAGACGTAATACACACGTGTGTGTGTTTGTAAATATATAATATATATATATATATATATATACACACACACACACACGGACACAGTCTATGACCCAACCATTTTAGGTACATTGTAGGGCATACTTTTCCATATAAAGTCATCAAATTCTTCAGTTTTAACAGTTTCAGCAATATTCACCAGAGCTGTATGTTAACCCTGCACTTCAGCAATATTCACCAGAGCTGTATGTTAACCCTGCAGTTCAGCAATATTCACCAGAGCTGTATGTTAACCCTGTACTTCAGCAATATTCACCAGAGCTGTATGTTACCCCTGCAGTTCCTGTTTTCAAATAATAATTCTTAAGGCATGTAGTTCAACCTGCACAGAAAGTACAGTTGTGTAAAATCTTACACTAACAGTAGATGTCCTTCTCTTCACTGTTGCAGTATTCCTTACATAAGGGAGAGTGCAAAAGCTCAAGAGGAAGCCTGGGAGGAGGGTGGCACTGAAGAACTCCCTAGAAATCCATGCAGCTTGTTAATCCTTCCAGGATTTATTATTATTATCTAGTCACTGTCTAGAAAATTTGTAGCTGTGTTTTACTTCTTATTTCTCAATGTTTGTAATTAGAGCTTACTACTCAATTGTACTGATTTTGCTCCTGTATTACTCCATGACATGATCACTTCTACTGTATACATACCTTTATTGTTATTGTTTTCCCATCTACCATGTCTTTCTGTGGAGCTTTTCTCCCCGGGCCTCCGCTGAAAAAGGACCTGTATCCAGTCGGAATTTCCCAGTAAACAAATGTAAATAAATAAATAGGTTAGCCCTGGCAAACCTAGCTCTAGCCTTGGAAACAACATACAACTTATAATGCTTAGTGAAGATATGGACAGTAGCAGCCTCAAGGATGGAAATGGTAATCAGCTCCTTGAAAAAAGCACCAGAAGAAGCAACAGCTCTGGAAGAGTGATCCATTACCGAAGAGGAAAGACATTTGTTATGAAAAGAATAACAAAAAGAAATGGTTTGGAAATTCAGGTAGATATTGTCTGCTTACAAACAGCTAAATCCAAAAACCTGGGATGAAAAGAAACAAAAGCTGGCCAGATTTGAGATTAACTTTAGTTTTATCTAAATACCATCTCAGCTCTCTATACAAGTACAAGGAGTGAAGAACCTTCTCATTGGCAAACAGTGAAGAAGGAAAAAAGGAAGGTAAATGGATAAACTGATTAAGGGATAACTCATTAACCACCTTGGGCATAAAGAAGGCTTAGTACAAAGAGACACCCTGTCCATGGGGAAAACTAAGAAAGGAGGAACAGCCACAAGAAACTGAAGTTCAGAAACCTTCTTGGCCGAAGTGACAGCCAAAAGAACAGTCTCCTGTGTTCAGTATTGTATGGAAGCTGAAGCAACAGGCTTAAAAAGAGCCTCAGTCAAATTTTCAAGAACAAAACTGAAATTCCAGGAAGGTGGAACAGGCTTTCTGGGAGGCCTGGTATGAAGAACACCTTTAAGAAACTGTCTGATCTCAAATCTAGAGGTTGGAGGAGGATTCAAGGGCAGACAATCAGAAAATGCTGATAGGTGAGCTTTAATTGAAGAATATGCCATCCCAGCACTGAGCAGATCACACAAATAAAAGAGAATCACAGGAAACTCCACAGATAGGGGATCCTGATGGGGAGAGAAGCATCAGGCAGAAAAGCTCATCCATTTGGACAAATACAATTTCCTGTCCTCCTGCAGGACCTGAAGCATGTCCTCAAAAAAAAAAAGTGCCTAAAAGGAATCAAACCCCTATCACCCACAGCATCAGCTGAAGAGTGGACAAGTGAAGATGGATAAGATATGACTTGTTTTGTGTGAGAAGGTCTACCAGTGAGGTAACTTGAGGTGACTGCCCCTGGCCAAGTGAAAAAGAAGGGGGAACGAATGCTGGCTGGGCCAAAAGGGAGTTGTACATAATTATGTAAGTATACCTTTAAGAAGCTTTCCATGGGCTTGCACATGTGAATAAATATTGAGCATGTGTGAGCCAGACTGCTATTTTGTACCGAGCTGTTGAGATGGAGGCATGTATGCATCCAATGGCCTGTCAGTTAATCAGTTTTTTTTTATATATATTTTATGTTGCTGCTATCCATACTGATTTGTTTCTGTATAATAAGGCATATAAATGAACGACCTCGCCTGTTCGTCTTAAATCATAACACAGGACGAGTGACGTGGTGTCAGAATGAGATCCAGAATCAAGACCAAGAGGCACTCAGTTAATGTTGGAGGAATATAGAGGAATGGATCACCCCTACTGCATGTACAACTCACAAAACAAATCAGAAATGAATTCCGGGTACTAAAACTTTCATAAACGATTTCTTACTCAAAGAATATAAAACAAAGCACTCAGAACACTCAAAACGAATTTCTAATTAAACTAAATGTCTGAAACTGCAACATGTTGATAAAAATATTCTAAATAGTTACGAAAATGTTTGAAACAATGTCTGAATCACATAAAATGTATAAAATAAGGAAAACGAATGCATTTTTTCACTATGTGCTACTGTTTCACATTAATTAAAGCTATTCAAGGAATACGAAGTATACAAAGTGTTCGCAAGTTTGCACAGCATTACATAGGTTCATAGGATGACACTAGGCTATTGGCCTGGAGACCCTTATAAGCCTAGCCAAGAATTTCACTCATGTTCCTACAATGTCAGCACCTGTTTTCCCTGTTCAACAGGGACACAGGTGGGATCCCAGGGATATATTTTCTGTTTTCCATCCAGTCGGCCAGGTTCCTCTTAAAGAGGGCTGGTGAGGTACTCTGCTTGAAATGGAGAGGGAGTCTATTCCACAGTTGGGGGAGTCATCGGGACACAAATCTATCCTGCCAATATACAGTAGAGTTATTTTGCAAAAATAGCCATTTCAAAGCATGTTTCACAAAGCACAATATTTCGAAGAATGTATTGTGCATTCAAATGTTATTACAAGTACCTGGTGTGCATGCATGTTTGTACACAATTACAAGGGCCATATTTGCAGTGTGTTTAAGCATAATTTGTTGGCATGGCTGAAGGATTTCGAAAACCTGGTCCACTTGTATTTGATAATAATACTGCAGAGGATTGGAGAGTGTTTGAGCAAGAATATGATATTTTCATGCAAGCTTCATTTTCTGACAAAGCTGCATGTACAAAGGCATTTATTCTGCTTAATTTAGCTGGTTCAGAAGCCACAGAAAGAAGGTGTTCATTTGTGTATGCACCTGCTGTATTTGCAGGGGAGGGGAAAACCACCATACAGTTGTACTGGCTGAATCAAGGGAAGACCCCAAGTGCTTAAAATATAAATTTAGAGAAATGTGTAACCCCCAAATGAATATTACAATGGAAAGGCAGTTAATTTACACAAGGGATCAAAAGCCTGGCAAAACTATTGCAGCATATATAACTGACTTGAGAAACAAAACAACGTGCAGATTTGGTGATTTAAGGGATGAGTTGATAAAAGACAGATTTTGTGTGTGGTATTATAGATGATGCTGTGAGAAAGATTTTGCTTCGTGACAGTGATTTAACTTTGAATAAGGCCACTGAGATTTGTCAGATATATCACCTCACAGAAAAGCACACAAATATGCTTACAAATGAGAAATTCAAGCTTCCAATATCTTCTAAAGCTAATGTTGCAGCATGTGGTTAAAAGAAACAGGCCCAAGCACATAGCAGCAGCTGTGAACCCTTTAACAGTCCCTGGTAAATCCCATAGTTTTCTAGCAAATTCCAGAGCATGCACAGTCTCACTGTAGCACAAGGGTGAGTCAGCAAACTCAAAGCATGTGCCCTCGCCTAGCCTCATTGTCAACTGTCATAACGGTGGTGGCAATCATATCTAAAAGAGAGAAGTGCTTAGCTTTTGGTCAACAATGCCACAGATGTAAAAAGTGGAATAATTTCCAAAGATTTTGTAAATCAAAAGAAGCTCATTCTTTTATTAAGAGAGAACATTCAAGGGGACAAGTTGAGCAATTAGAAAGCTGTGACCATACTTTTTATGTTGGCGTATCTGTGCTTGATGAAACAGTCACTGCAGTAGATTTATGGGTAAAGAATGAAGTATTTTGTACTGTTCAGATAAATGGAAGAGACACAGTGCTCAGAGTTGACACAAGTCCAAAGTGTAATGTTATGTCAGCAGAAACATTTGCTAGAGTATGTGCTGGTGGGAGGCTTGATTTGGCAAAGTGTGTGAAGCTTGCTGCTTATGGTGGTGAAGAAATAAAAACTTAAGGTACAGTAGTACTTTCATGTTACTCCACTGGGAACAGCTATGACTTGCAATTTTACAGTCGAAAGGCATGCACAGTCATTATTAGCTCTGAGAGACAGTTTGAAAGTGGGACTGCTTTCATTTAATAGGAAGTCCACTATGTAAGCTTAAAAGGCCACTGCTCTAATTTTGTCCAGTCTATTTTCTCTATCTATGCTGATCTTCTCAAAGACAAACCAGGCAAACTCCCAGTTGTGTACTCTATGAAGTTAAACCCTGAAGTCAGCCCAGTTGTCAGACCAGCCTGGAAAGTTTCAGTACCTATGCAGAACATAGTGAAGGCTGAGTTAGATAAAATGGTGCAGCAAGGTGTGATTTGTCCAGCTGACGAACCAACTGAATCTACCATAATGGTACCTCATAAGAAAAACTCAGACAATATCAGAATATTAAACTGATCCAAGAGATTTGAACAAAGCACTGAAAAGACCTCATTATCCAATGCATACAGTCAAAGAAGTTGCTGCTCTTATGCCAGATGCCACTGTTTTTTCTCTGTTTTGGATGCCAAAAGTTCATTTTGGCAAATTTTGCTTGACCGAAAATCTTCTTTGCTAACTACTTTCAGTACTCCTTTTGGCAGGTATAGATTTTTGAGAATGCCATTTGGGATAAATTCTGCCAGTGAAGTCTTCCAGCGTGCCATGGAACAAATTTTTGTCTGGGTATCCGTGTGCTACTATAGTAGATGATATTCTAGTAGGAGGTAATAGTGAAGTCGAGCATGGCAGAAACCTCAAGAAAGTTCTGGAAAGAGCACGTGAAGGGAATCTTAAGCTGAATCCTCAGAAGTGCAAATTCAGGCCACAAGAATTTACTTACGTTGGTCCACAAAATGCAAAAATACACAGGAACAGGTGGAAGCTGCAGTGCAAGAAAACTGTAAACTAGAAGTAAAAAACAAGTACGAACCAACATGGCTGGGCAAAAACCTCTACTTATTAAACAAACTAAAAAGTAATAAAAAGTGAGTGTTTTCGCGATAACACTATTGCTTCTTCATGAAAGCGCTCACTTTTTATTACTTTCTATTTTGTTTAATAAATAGAGGTTTTTTCCCCAGCCATGTTGGTTCGGTACTTGCATTTTACTTCTACTTATGTTAGTCATTTGTTTACCAGTTTAGGCTTAAGACCAGATCTTTCCAAGCACACAGCAATTCTTGAGATGCCAGCTCCAGACAATGTTAAAGCCTTACAATGTTTTCTTGACATAGTTAACTATCTAGGTAAGTTAATTCCAGACTTGAGCCAACTTTCAGCACGCTACCAATTAGTTGGTTCCCTGTGCTAAGAACAACAAAGCAGTGACAGCTCAACTTAGTAAAGGCATTTGTCCCAGAAGTCTTATTATGATAAGTCCAACAAACCACTCAATCCATTACGAGAAGAGGAGACAGTGAGGATGCAAGGGGAGATAGTGAGGATGCAGACGTCCAGAGGTTTTGAGCGGATTGGAGTCATGAAAAGTGTAGGTCCAGAGCCGAGAATGTACACTGTGGAATCAGGAGGAGTAGAATTTAGGTGGAATCGGAAACATTTAGTACCAGCGCCCAAGCCTGTATTGCAGCATTTTGCCTGTGAAAAAGACTCTAGATCTCAGAGTGAGTCACCCAGTGTTCCAAGGACATTCCAGCAAACATCCCTGTTCCTGAAAACGATTCCCAAAACTCCTGAAACGGATTGCTCACAAATGACTGTCCCTGTTGCTAAACCCAGTCTTAATTGCTATATCACTAGATCAGGTCACATTTCCAGACAATGTTTCAAATGCACAGTAACTTGGACATGAACGTTGTGTTTATTTCTCAGTGTCTGTGTAAGTGCATGTCTTTTTCAGATGTTATTTTATTGTAGGCAATTCACTAAAGAGGGAGGATGTAGATTAGTATTTATGTATACTTTTAACAATCTTTCCATTGGCTTGCACGTGTATAAATACTGAGCATGTCACATGTGAGCCAGATTGCCATTTTGTAGAGAGCTGTTGAGATGCAAGCATGTATGCATGTAATGGTCTGTCAGTTGATCAGTTTGTTTATATTTTATGTTGCTGCTATCCATCCTGATGTGTGTCTATGTAATAAAGCATATAAACGAACTACCCCACCTGTTCGTCTTGACTCATAACATGGGACGAGCAACAGGAGTTACCAACAAGATTTTAGGAAAGTCCTGCCTGATCTTGTGCAATATTCCTGGAAGCAGGGTAAGTGGGGGAGGGTGTACAGAAACATACCCCTTCCAAAGAAAAGACAGGGCATCCACTTTCCAAGCCAGAGGACTTGGGACTTTGGAAGAGAAAAGAAGAAGTTGTCTATTCAGAGCGGAAGCAAAAAGATCTACCCGAGTAATACCCCACTGATGGACAATGTCCAGGAACACATCTCTGTGAAGCATCCATCTGCAAGCTTGTGTACTGGACCTGCTCAAAGAATCTGCCATTGCATTGTATTCTGAGAGAATGTAAACGGCCTGAAGAATCACTTTATACTGGACAGCTAGATCTCAGACCTGAAGAGATAGTCTGCAAAGAAGGTAGGATCTTGTACTCCCTTGCTTGTTGACATACCACATCACTGTGGTATTGTCTGTGAAAACTTTAAGGGGCCTGGAATGAAAGAGGGAATGAAAAGCCTGAAGAAGCAGAGCCCTCATCTCCTTTATGCTGATGTGGTCTGACCTCTGATGAAGAGCCCAGAGACCTTGAACCTAAGAGAGCCGAAGGAAACTCTCCACCTCCAGTCTGGAGACTGGAAAGTATGCCCCAGGTTGAGAAAAAGTTGATGAATCTACCACTGAAGCGCAAGCTTGACCCAAGGAAGGAAGGGAACTAGTAAGTGCAGGGTGTGGCAATGCTGTAGCTAAACTGACTTCAAATACCACTGAAGCCTTCTCACATGGAGCTTGGCCCAAGGTAGCATGGGAATGGTGGAAGCCATAAACCCAAAGACCCTGAAAAAGTCCCTGGCCATGACCAAATCCAGAGGAAGAAAAAAACTGGAAAAAGGTGCGAGGAGACAGGGGCTTGGGGCAGGCAGGGATGTCAACTTGGTGATGGTCTGGATCCTGCAACCAAGGAAAACATAATCCTGAGGAGGAGTCAATATTGATTTTTGAAAGTTTATGGTGAACCCCAGACTCTGCAGCAGGGAAACAGTAAACTGGAGACTCTGAAGCAGTGCCTCGGGCGTGAAGCTTGAATGAGCAGATCATCCACATAAAGCAAGATCAGAACCTCTCTCATCCTACAAAATTCAATGACAGGAGTGAGGCATTTGGTGAATACCCTAGTGGCAGTAGAGAGGCCAAAGGGCAAAGCAGAAAATGCAAAGAAGAAACAGAGAAATGCAAACATTTCCTAAAAAGGGGATGGATAGCAATATGAAGGTACTGGATAGGTGTCCTTGAGATCCAGAGACACCAGAAAGGCCTGGAGAAGAAAAAGAAGAAGAGGAGATAAGGTTTGGAGAGAAAACATCTGAAAGAACAGGACCTTGAGAAATGTGTTGAGCTGAGAAATGTCCAGAATTGGTCTCCAGGTGCCCTTCTTCCTGGGAACCAGAAACATTCTGGTATAAAAGCCCTTCCCTTCCTGGGCAAGGGCCACAGCTTGAATGGTGCCCTGGGTCAATAGAGAATGAAGCACCTCTGGGAAGAGAGGAAGCTGTTCTCAAGGAGGTTGGAGGATGCCCAGAAAGGGAGGAAGAGATTCCCAAACCATGAAATATCCCTGGTGGATAATGGACAGAACCCAAGAGCCTGCTGTGATCCTTAACTAATTTGGAAGGGATGGGTAAAGATTAAGGGATAAAGGAACCTGGCCAAGGGAAATGGGAAAAAAATTGTCAAATGGAACTTGACTTGCCCTGAAAAAGAGGTTTCTGGCAAATAGGGCTTTGTGTAGACTTAGCAAGAGGCATATGTCTAGAACCCTTTTTACCCATGGGCAGAGGGTGAGACTATCTGCAAACAAAAGAAGATTTGGAAGAGTAGTTCCTCTGAAACTTTGGAATAGGAGAAACAAAAATGTTTCAACTCCTGCAAGGCTCTGCCCTTATCCAGGGGAGGTTTAAAAAGTTTAATGGCAGCACCAAAAAGGTTTTTATTATCCAAAGGAATATCCAATAATTTGGTTTTAGTGTCATCAAGTAAAACGTGAAGACGAAGCCAAGAGTAATGCCTCATAAAATAACCAAATGCAGCACCCTGGAAAAGGCATCAGCTGCATTATAACTGCTTTTAATATAGTGGAAGGCAACCTGAGCTGTAGAACCCAACAAGGAAAGGGCAGAAGCCTTCCCCTCAGAATAAGAAAGATCAGAAATCACATGAGAAGCTTGAGAAAGGAGGGATAAAACACACCTGATCATTAGAGTCTGGTAGTTAATAGCCCTAAAAGTCAGGGTGGCAACAGTATAAACATTTTTGGCAAGCCTATTCATAGTCCTGCTATCCTTATCTGAAGGAAGCAGCTTGGTAGAGGGCAGCAGCGTGGAGGGTTTGTCAGAGGAGACAGAATGATCAGCAGAAGGGCATTTATACAGAAATTTACCAATCATCAGGCACCTTGTAAAATCTGTCAGGTTTCTTCGGAACTGGGGGCTGAGATTCAGAGTCTACAGAAGTTGCTGAAAAGGTATCTAGGAGCGCAGCCAGAATTTCAGGAACAGTAGAATACTCGGGAGACTCCATCTGGAGGAGCTCATAATACCTCTTCTGGATATCAGAAACCTAACAGCAATCCTACTTAAAGAATTCCATCATACGAGAAATAGTGTCCCTAAAGAAGACTGTCTTTAAAGGGGACTCTGGACTAATAGGAATCTCTTCCTATGAACCACAATGCAAGAGGAGGAGCAGGCACAAAGACCTCATGAGGAGGCTTTAAAGCCATTAAAACATTAAACATCATCTGAGTAAAATCGTGTCATTCACATTGGGGATCCTCAACTTCAGGGGAATTATGCTTGATTTTTCTGTTTCTTTTGCTGTGAGATATCAGCACAAAAAGCCTTTGGAGGGTCAGGCCCTTGTTGACACTCAATAAGCATAGTAGGGATCTCATCCCTCACTAAGATCTGCAGAATCCCCCTCAGACACCCTCAATGTTTGGAGCAGACATTTGAAAGCCTCTGAGGACATACAAGAAGTCGGATTCTTGACAGCCTCTGATGGGGTCACGGCAGAGGAATCCAAAGCAATGACTAGATGATCCTCTAGGCTTTACTGGCCTCGAGAGAAACATCTAGGTGAGTTTGGACAGCAGCTGTATCAGACCTGAGTTTTTTGGCCTTTTTTCGGCCAACGGCTGACCCTCAGGATGGGAAGACTCTGCAACAGCACCCTGAGCCAACAACTATAGACACAGGTTTTCAGTGTAAATACATAAGGAGGAGAAGTGACTACTTAGGGTCTTGGGGACAAATGCATGGCAGACAGAACACTGTGTATGGTTGTGGGAAGCACCCACATAGAACAGACCCTGGTCATGATGGTCTTTCTGGGGAATCTGCCTCCCATACTGACATTTTCCCTTTCTGGATGACATGAAACTAACAACACTAAAAATAAAAATTAAAAAAAAGATAATGAAAAATCCTAGTGGGGCACTTATCTGAAAAACAGCTCTGTAACCAGCAAAGAGGAAAGGAGTTCAGACTAATGTTTAATGATGGCATTTGAACTGGTGGCAAAGGAATTCTTAAGTGTGTGCATCCGTACATCACCTTTATGCCCTATGCCTTGCATGGGGAGCATAAGTGTGATGTACAGCGCCTGTGCATACCAAAGGCTTTAGTACACTGACCAAATGTTGGGCTATACTTGGCAGGAGATCCCTTACATAAAGGAATACGGTAGGACATCTTTTCTTTGCTAGGCTAAACCTTCATTCAGAGCCTTGTTAAACCTTGTAATGAAACCGACTAAAAGATAAGCAGACACGCATCTAAAGTGGGTCTTCAAGGACTGAACGGCTTCCTATGTCATTGATTATTAGCAGTACAATTATATGTTCCATTCCATAACCTTGCCTGTGATGCAAGTAAAGATAACAGGTCTATAATTCCCAGGGTCATCTGTGAAGCTGCCTTTCAGCAGTGGTATCACAATGGCCATTCTCAAATCATCTGTGACACAACCTGTGGAGAAACATGGTCTGAACAGATTTAAAAGAGGTTTGGCTAAGTGGTGCTTAACGCTTACCAACAGACAGCTATGGATGTTACTTGGATATATAGAGCTAAAGTTTTTTTTTATTTTGGAAAATACAGACAGAAGCTGACCTGGACCTGATTCTGGAAGATGAGGTTTTGAGAGTAAGAGGGAAAAACTAGGATGAGTAAGTAAAGTGAAATCAAAACTAAATTTGTCAGCGAGGACATTATCAATGGTTTTGAGGTCAAAGTGGGAGGAACCATTTGATGTAAGCTCTGTATAGTAATGTATGTTACTTCTGAATTTCCTAATATAACTATAACTAAAGAAGGCCTTGCAATGTTCTTTGGTAATGGTGACAACCTTGAGTTTATAGCTAAGCTTACACTTCATGAGCTGCTTAAGGATTTTGCTCACCCAATTCAAATCCCTTATATACCTCATAAGCACATAAAGACAGCTAGACGAGGTTTCCTTCTGATATAAAGTTTGTTGATGTGAGAATTCCATCATATGGGTTTATTTATGAAGTTACTGCTGTGCTTATGGCAGGTGGGAATAAGTGCCTCAGTATAGCAACTGAGGCAGTAAGCAGCAACATCAGGTTTGAGACTGGGAACTGTGTTAATTGTAACTCTCCAGAAAATCAGTAAACAGTAATTGACTGATTCTGGAGTAATTCTTAAATACAGTTGGATTTTTATGGATTGTAAAGTAGGTTTTAAATGTAGAACTGGAAATGATGTTTGTAGGCATTGTTACAGTTAATTGCAATATCATTACCTTCAGTAGTTAAAAGTAAACTTAACCTATCAGATAGGAAAGTGGCTGTGACATCTCCCCAAAGGAATGGTCCTTACAGTCTAAGAACCCCTTACATAACTAGTCACTGTCCATTCACTTGACCATTAGATTTATACAGTGTAAACCAGTTATTTCTTAGCCCTGACTTCTTGGTATATCCATTCAGTAACTGAAAGAAAACCTGTTTAACTTTGTCTCTCCATACTAATTGATGAACAACAACTATAAATGGATTTGCTTTCTGCAATAAATGACTTCAGAGGTCGGATTTAGTTCAGTCTTGCTCCTCTTAAATATACTAAATCATCCATCCTACATCTTTTTTTGTTATAAAATTAAGAAGCACTAGAAATAAACTAGCACATGTCTATGCCTGGATTGAACACCACTCACCAGATGTTTTCATAGGAACTGAAACTTTGCTAACAAAAAAATTTAAGGAGAAGGAAATTCTACCTCAAGGACACAATATTCTAAGATTAGACAGAACCAAAAAAGCAGGTGGTGCTGATATACTTTACAATTTCCTTAATTTAATTCTTCATCCCTCAAAACCACCAGAAACAAATAATGCTGACATCCCCATTTCCCTTTTAAAACTAAATTAACACAAGTCTCTATGCATAACAGGAATTGACATTCCTCCAAGCAACAATACAAATAAGCAGAATATTTCTTTGCCTCAGCTTCCTCAAGTATTCCTCAGGAAACTGTCATACTGGGTTATCTAAATACTGAGAGACCGTAAAAAATAACACCCCTAAGGATGCGATAAATTTATATGGGCTAACCCAGCGTACTAAATCCACTTTACATTAGATCCACACTAACTTCCTTTGGTGCTCTCCCTGACACCCTTAGTGACCACCTGCCTACATTAATTATAAGGGAACATCACAACATCCATAAACTATACCACTACAACCATGCTTACAATCTTTCCTCCTTCCAAAAAAAAAAAAAATGCCTTCATCTCAAAATTAATAAACTGGAAGCAATTACTTACCCTTCAACTAGATGACACTTTTCTCCCTATTCAAGACCACTTTAATCAATATTCTAAATGTACATGCCCCTGTAAGAACCAGATCAACTATAGCACCCTTCCTCTCCAGACAAGCCAAACAACGTATGAACCAGAGGACAAAGTATGAGAAATCTGGAGGCAAAACAAGACGGAGCCTAACCTACCAAAATTTAAATACCTCAGAAACAGCACTAAGCAAAGGATTCAGTTTGACAAGAAATCATATTGCACCAATCAACAAACTTGAAATCAAAAGAACTCCAAATTCCTCAACGTCAGTCAACCAACTAATAAATCCTGGCCAAGTTACCTTACCTAACCTCTCTGCTGTCCCGAAATCAACACAATTAAATGATCTGGTCTACCAATTTCAATTTCAATATAAATTTCACTGACTTCGTAACTTCTCTTAAATCTCTTAATCTTCACTACCCTACAACCTTCCTCTAAACTAACTTTCAACTATAAAATATTCTCCCTGGAGCCCATCTTTACCTCCACCATAAAAAAATGTTTAAAATGAAACTGACCACTGCTGCCCCAGACAATCTACCAGCTGAATACATTAAAATGACAACAGATGTTCTGGCCTACCAAGTTTCTATACTAATTAACCAATCCATTAATGAAAGCTACATTTCCAACCTATAGACAAAAAACTTACATCTTACTCTTACGCAAGGGTGGCACTTCAACAGATCATAAGAACTGTACACCAACAGCCATTCTATCTCCACTCTCAGAAATCCTTGAGAAATGTATCTCTACATAGCTACTTTCCTTCATTTAAAACAATAACCTATCCCCAATAGAGCATGGCTTCCACCTAATCATAGCATTACTATTGCACTCCTTACCTTCACTATACATAAAAACAGAAATGAAGGAATCCTAATCCCTACAGTCTTTTTGACCTCTTGAAGGCTTCGGACACCATTTCACACACAATACTTCTACAAAAATTGTCCTCCATAGATCTACAAGCCCTCACAGTCACTGGGTTTGATAGCTTTCTAACCTACAGATAACAGGCTGTTAAATGGCAAAATAAAATATCCTCTTTCCTTCCCATAGTAGGTATTGTCCCCCAGGGCTCTATATTAAGCAAACAGGTGAAAATTATTAAATCTATGACTGCCTCCACTCTGATCCATGTTGTTAAAAATATATAAACTGCAAGAAATAACCCAGGATTCCCTTACCTCTATCAAAACATGTCTGTCTGAGTCCCAGCTACTTTTAAACCCCCCCAAAACCCAAGTTCTTCCTATTCACCATAAAACAACTTTCTACACAGAAATCTTTCTCCACTATGACATCCACAAACATAAAACTGAATCCGTAACCTACACTAGGCTACTAGGTGTAATAATTGATGACAACTTGAAGAACTTGAAGTTTGACTATCATGTAAAAGATTTACAGACCTACTAATATAATGTGAGCATCCTGAAGGTGGGTACTTTCAGGTAAGTGTTGCAGAAGGAGAGGTCTAAGATGGGTTTCCAGGAGCCTTCCTTCCTTGGGACTAGAAACAACCTGGAATAAAACCCCCTGCCTCTTTGATGAACAGGGACATACATGCTGAATGGTGCCTTGATCCAGCAGGTTTTGCAACATCTGTGGAAACAGTAGAAGTTGTTCTATGGATGGTTGGAGAATGCCCCTGAAGGGCAGTAGAGACTCCCAAATCATGAAGTATCAGTTTTGTATGATGGAAAACACCAAAGAATCTTGAGTGATGTTTTTTCAAGCTGGACTTGAAAGGGAAAGGCGAAGGGAAAGGTGGGACAAAGGGATTCCAAATAGTCAAAAGGACCTGGTTTGTCTGGATAGAGACTCTCTTCCTCAGTTACGGCACACTCTACCAATGTCACTGCCTCATCTGGCGCATTCTAAAAAGGGTTGGACACTAACGCTATTCTGGAGGCAGCTACTTGGTCCATACTTTCACCAAGCATTACAAACTAGACATCTCCTCCAAACCCAGGGCAGGTTTCACTAGGGCCAATCTCCACAGCTTCCTGGAAAGCGCCTCTGCCCCTACATCCTCCCTCTCCTTCTCCTCATGAGCTTTTGCATCCTCATTCATGTAAACTCAGACCTAAACCCAAACCTATAGCCTGACTCAATATCTCAACTTCTTACGACATATAACCTTATTCAAAAACCTGAAGAATGCCCAGGCCTAACTCATCCTTCAGCACTACTCACCAAAAATCATCTTTGCTCAGTAGATTAAAAATAAAATCCTCATAAGAACTAAATCAAACAATTCTATTAGTATCTCTCTCTATTCTTCCATCATCTCTCAAATCTGGGACTCCATCAGATGAAATTTCTGAAGTGTCAAATAAATCAGTACTTAAAGAAGACACAATTCCTATCAATTCACACCGTGTATTCTAAGCTATTCTATATCCCTCACCTTGTCTAAGGACTCTGTTCCCAATATATTATATCAACTTATGTATATGAATAATCCTTTCTCCCTAAATCACTTACTTTTCTCTCCCTTTTCCTTACCACTTCTTACGCCTCACACCCCATCCTTGTTTTTAATACACCCTCATCAAAATTGAACAGCTCACTACCTTGCCCCCCTTCTTTCATCCTCTTTCACATCACATCCCTTTTGCTTCTCCTGTTATTCATCCAAAAAAGCATGCACTGGCACTCTGCAGTCTCTCTTCACAACAATAATCCTGCATCCTTTTACTCAACCTTCTCCAATCTTCCTCTCACTCAGCTTATCTACTAATCATCTATTTCAACTTCTACCACACCCCAGTGTATGACCCAACCACTTTCTAGGCTGGCACTTCCACCTATTTCTCTGGTACTGCCTCTCAAACTTGTCTATTTACCTTGCTCCTTCAGGACACTGCTGTGTAACTATCACTTTCACCAATACATTGCCTAATATTTTTTCCTCAAACCTCACTTTTTTAAAGCATACTTTCACAAATGACTTGCTCCCCCTCTCTTTTCTTTCCTTACACTTTCTTTGTTTTGAACCGTTCTTGTACTCTTTATTATATTTTATTCATGACTTACAAAAAGTTATCTATTGATATATATATACTGTTGTCTCACTATGTTTTCTATCTGCATTCATTCTGCTAAATTGCTTAAAGCAATTTTCATTTCTTTTCTCATCTGCTTTTTTGCATGTTTTATGCATGTATTTTTACTTAGAGCTTTTTTCCTTTGGGCCAAAACAGACAACTTACGTACTACAGCCAATTCCAGTAAAAAAAAAAAAACAGTATTAACTGCTTTAGTAATTTTATTAATTGGTAGTTGTCTTCCAGTGACATACTTAGTATTTATCATAAGCAAACATTCTTTCTTTCCCTAATATGAATTCCCATAAAGTAATAGTCTAAGTTCCTTCTCTAAAGGTAGTCTGCCTAGACATCCTTCCCTAAAGGTAGTCTGTCTCGACCAGCTAACTGAAACGGTATCTAGCTTTGTTTGTATAACTTGAGCACTAATCCAGGCCTTCTTAAAAGTATTCAATTGTATTTATAACTGCTTGGTAGTAACCTGATTAAAGTGTAGCTATCATTCTAAGCCTTTTGGTTTAAGCACTTGGGCTTCGGACCAGTTATTTTACATTAAGAAGGTTCGTGTTCTGCACTCTTTTAGGAGAAGAGGCTGGACTCTGCCCTTCTGAGCTGGGAATTTCTGGTTAAAGGCTTATAGTGCCTGCATATATATACTCGGAGGCTCTAAATAAAAACCTGCAAAAGCATCAAAGACCTCCAAAGCAGACACCCAAAAAACCTGAACCTCCCGTCACAAACCAGACAATACATAAAACACAAAATCAGTGTGCCGAACAATCACAGCCCTTAAGGAGAAATAACATACCTAACACACTAATAATAGGCAACTCTATAGTCAGGCACACTGACATCTCACTCACTAGGCTGGACAAGGAGGTTACTGTTAGCTGCCTGTCGGAAGCCAGAATCCGCCACATAACACAAGCACTCAGGTAACTCCAGAACAAGTACAAATATGATTCTGTCATTGTTCATGTTGGTGTGAATGACCTGAGATACACCTCCCTGGACTACATGAAAAGAGACATGGAAGAGCTCTCTGATCATGTAACCGAGGCGGGTATGACCCTGACCCTGAGTAGCATCCTGCCCTCACCAAGAATGATATCGCAGTATTAAAAAAAAAATGATCAATTTCAACAATTGGCTAAGCTTCTGGTGTCATTCAAAGGGGATCCAGTGTCTGTCAGCCTGGGACGACATGCTAGACAAGCCTCGTTGCTTTGCAAGAGGCGACTTGCACCTGTCACCCCTAAGCTTTTGAATACTGGCCAAGGCTCTTGCTGCCCCCATAGGCACAAAAGTCAAACCCACCTCCGCAAATAGCACAAATAAAAAAATGATGGTTATGCTACTCAACGCCAGGAGTTTAAATCTCAAAGTGTACTCGCTCAAAGCACTCCTCAGTATGGAGAACGTCGACAACTGTGCAGTAACTGAAACCTGGTTCAAGGCTCAACAGAGCACCCCAGCATTACCGGGTTACAAAGTACAGTTTTGTACCTACCATAAATGTAGATGTTCGAGGATTCCCTTGCTGCAGTCCTGACAATTGGGTATAGTCCGCGTCCCCAGTGGCCCGGACAGAGAGGCTGAGGTCGGCGTCGGTCATGGCGCCTTAAGGCAGACGCCAGTACGCAGGTGCTATACTATGACCTGATCAGTCTTTTCTTTTCACTTGTTTCTTGCCCCAGAAAGACAAAAGACAAGTCAAAAACAAACCCAAAAAAAACAAACACCAAAACATATACAATATATATAATATAAAATAATATAAAATATAAGCATGTAAACTCCCTGAAACAAACACAGAGGAGGGAGAAGGAGGTGGACTGCAGCAAGGAACTCTCCAGAACTACTACATTTATGGGTATAAAAACTGTACTATGTTCTTCGCCTTACCTGCTGCAGTCCCCACAATTGGGTAGAATCCCAAAGCAGAGAATAAGGGAGGCTGGCAACAATAAAGTAGCAGGAGCCGAGCAACATGCCTTGTAAACTTAAAAACAAACCAGCTCTAGTCTTAGAGTATATAGGCAGGGTATATATGCAGGCGTGATAATGCCTAGAAACTATGCAGCTGAACAGAAGTGGCTGCTTCAGAATATCCTTGGTTGCCCCTAGAAAATGGTAGCTGTGGCAGTGTAGCTAGCCCCATAGGCTGTCCCAGCCCCTTGCCATGATGGCCCATTGCCATGATGGGAAAAATAAAATAAAATGCAATCCACCTAGAAATAGGTTTGTTTTGACACAGGCTTGCCCTGTGAACCTGTAACAAAAAAGAAACAAGAAACTGCTGCTACTCAAAAGAAATCTTATAATAACGCACTGTAAATAAATAATTGCTAATACATCTAAAAATCTTTTTTCCTTATTTTGAAAGCTATTTTGAGGATCTGCAAAAAAAGGCAAATGGTAAATTTGGTTTAAAAGCCACAGGAGAAACACACTAGGGGATATCCTTAGAAGGAATAACAAATAATGATACCTGTCCAATAAAATGTCCTAAAAAAAGGGCCTGTAAACCAAGGGTCAGTAACCATGCAGCAAAGCATAGCCATAATAAACAACAGAAAACTTTCCTTCCTGAAATATTTCAAAAGCAGCAGTAGCTGCAGGCTCAAAAGGTTGTAGAGTAAGTTTTTCCAACACAAACTCCCCAGGCCGAAGCAGGGAGGGGGAGCTCACGGGCGGGTCTTTCTTTCGCCCCCCCTCTAAAAAACAAACTGAAAGAAAAACGAAGCAAAAGGTGGGTCCTGGTTTGTCATGAGTGAGCTGAAATTGCTGCAGCATGAATCTTTTAAAGAAGAAAAGACAAAAACCTTAAGAATATAAAGAAGTAAGATTTTGCCACTCTCCAAATTCAAAATTCTTCCTCTTTTCTCCTTTGCTCTACTCCATCCCAAATTCTAATTCCTCTACTCTTTTTCTCGCGTACTCTTACCTAGGGGCCTACCTTCCATAAACACAAATTGAGGAACTAACTTGTCTGATAAGCTGAACATGCCTACATGCAGAATGTGAGATGAAGCTGTGAGCTACTGAGATTGAAGATTGAGAACTTTGAGATGACCGACCTTCTGAGATAACAGATGAGGAAGATGAGGAATCAGACCAGGGTGCATGACTTGGGAGCCACAAAGACTCAGGCCAAGTGTTTCTGCTTATCAAATGGAGGCTATCACTGTATCCTTTGAGGGTCCTGTCTGACCTTTTGTAGAAGTTCCTTTTAGAGGAGAAGGTGGAAGGACATGGCATAGAGGTTTCTGAAAGACATGAGTGAACTTTCCAACTGAAGGACAAGAGCATCTTAGTGATAAAGCTGTGATGAAGTATTGGTGGCCTTTGGCACTAACAATTTCTGAGTGTTCCCCATGACAGATCTATGTCTGGAGTTCCCCATGGATCCGTCAATTTCTGCACTACATGGGAGATCAGTTTTTTCTGATGTTCCCATCTGAGTTGTCTGCTGTGCACATCTACTAACCCCTCCCTGTACTCCAGGCAGAAACCGCACCCGTCTCCATAAAAATCATTGCTTGCCTGCATAGAGGATGAAAGAATGTGTTCCCCTGCTTGTTGATAGGCCTGTGTTTCCCCCTTGCTTGCCAGAATACCACATGACAGTTGGATGCTAAACCAAATCTTCATGTTGATATGTGCAAACTGGACTGCTAACATCTCCTTCATGTAGATATGTAGATGCTGTGCTCCTTCATGTTGATGTGTGAGCTCTGTTTTCATATGAGCCACTGTCTTCTATCCACAGTGCGCATCTGGCATCTGCTCCCCAAGCTTCGTCCGGGTGGGTCAGAGAGTCTGATGTGACTGCCTCTTTCGGTGACCCACCACCTTTGAATTTAAGGTGACATTGTTTGGCCATTTGAATTCCAGCATTCTTGGAGTGATTATGCATTTGACATACTCCATGCAGCGGCAGTGCTGTGTCCATATGCAGAAGCCATGACTTATACAAGATGCCAAATGAAGATGAGCATTGTGAAGACGCTTCCCTGACTGATACCCATGATGATAATGCTGATGAGACTACGAAGTAAGTCAGCGGTGACTGATTAAGCTAAAATCTGAGCTGCTGTAAGCAGTCTCAGCTCTTCACACTCCTCGGGTACCCAAAAGGCTTTCTTTGCTTAGACACCAGACTGGACCACAGAAAAGCACAGCATCTGAGCACCTTAGCTGGACTTTATTTAAGATTCAGAAGTATACCCTAGTCTGAGCAGGACCTTTATGACAGCCCAAGTACCTGTAGATCTATAATTTTTTGGTGAGAAAAGCTTACGAGCGATTAACCAAACTGAATACTCTTTGCATGAATGTGAACCTGCAGTAAGCTATCACAGGGCAAAGATTCCAGGTGAAAAGTACAAAGGTAGAACCTGCTATGCCTCTTATGGGCACATTTATGTGCATAATGAAGTAATCCAGTTGAGGAAGGGTGGGTATACTGATCTGCTTGCCGTCCAGATAAGGACGTTGGACATCTCAAACTAAGTGTTTGGGATAAGTGTTTCCAGTGATCCTTGCCCAGTCGAGATAATTGTGTTGTAGCGTCAGCATCTTGAATGGCTTGTGAATAAACCCAAGAAGCAGGGATAGGCCAGCCCCTGAATAGCAGGAGTCTTGAGTTTCTGAGCCCTATGGAACGAGCCTCTTTAAATCGAAGGAGAGCCTATTTCTTGACTGAGGAAATACATATCTGGAGTAGGAACAAAACTTGCTTGTGAGAAAATGATCTCCATGGAACAGGAACATCTGGCAGCACCCTTTGTCTTGAGTGAGTCCAGAAAATCTTCCTTGTAAAGGAGCAATCTTCTGCCAGGACCATCAGGCTTCCAGGAAAGGATCCGCTGGTTCTGGGAAAGGGCAATCTGCCTTGGCCTGGCTGCCGGACGAGGAAGTGCTGTGGCTGAGCCCTCAGGTGATCTTAGGCCTAGGCCCACCCTGAACCCTGCCCCTACCAGGGGTAGACCTACCCAACCTACCCTGACTACTGCCAGGGAAGCACCACCAACCATAACAGCCCGCGTCTAATAAACTTCCTAGACTCATCCTAAACAATCTTCATAATGTCTGTAAACCTTAGCAACACTCCAAAATACTAAGCTAAATTTCTGCACAAACTTCTTCATCACACATCCCTGCATCAAGGAGCAACCATCCTCCATTCTCTAAAAAACTGCTTCCAATTCTGCCCTCCATGCAACACATCCAGGCTGTAAACCAGCATAGCAATCCTCCAGTAACAGGCTCAGCTAGAAAACCATCAAATCAACCATTACACTCTGCGATTACTACCCACAGTAGCAGCCACCACCGACATCCAATGAAACAGCATCAAAGCATACCTTCTAATGCTTGCATCCAATTTTTCACTTATGAATGGAAAGATAGATTCTTTACACTTTCTACCTTCTAAAAAGACAAACTTCTCTTATCAAAACATCCTCCACCACATTCAACACAGGAGAGAAATAGCTAGGGCCTTGCTGGGGGCAAAACAAGAATTCCTTAAGCCTTTTTCTTGAGTCAGAATCTGGCCGCCCCATTTAAAGCGGTCATGGAGTGAAGAGTTGTCTCTCTGAAAATCTCAAAAAATCAAAAGGAGGGAGGGAGAGAGATCAACCATCATCCCAGAATAGAATATAATCACTCTGGCAAGTCTTCCACAGTCTTCACGGCAAGATAGAACACAAACCTGTCAAACTAATAAAAACTACTCTGTTCTTAAGGCCTCTCTTTTCATGTGAGGGGCCTAGATAGAGAATCTAGGTGGGGGCATCAAACCTCTAATCATTTTAATCAAATGTTGGGCCTTAAGCTAGCGAGGCTTAGCTACAGAGCCCCCCCATGCTAAATGAACCCTAAAAGAAGCTTTGGAAGCTTTGGCAACAGAAGGAACTACCTTGGGAAGAGAGGGAAGGAAGAGTTAGTTCCCTGAGAAGCCCCCTCAGCCTGGCCTACCTCCTGAGAGAGGGCACATCTGCTAAGAGAGGGCACTGCAGACTCCAGTATTAGAGACTCCTGAGAAAGGCCTCCTGCTGCGGCCTGCCCTCTACTAAGGGACCTGCCGCCGGACCGGCACCCCTAGCCACCCCTGTACTGTTAGACGCGCTTTCTTTGTCCTTGCTGGTTAGATGTAGCAGGAGCATCCGGCGCATTCGTAATAATTAAGCACACTCCAAACCCAAACACCTACAACTCACAGTAAGCCTAATACTAGCGCTCTGTACTTGAGCGCAACAACAAAAAAGGCTCAGGGTAACAACGTCGTGCTCAGCATCTATCAAGGTATCTATAATGTATGATAATCCCTATCACGGTCTCTGCTTCAGTTAAATACTGGAGTTATTCAAATTTTCTGACATCGGTTAAAAAAAACGGCAAACGGGTTCAAGAAAATGTACTAAATCACCCGCTTAACTCCAACTCTGTAAAAAACTTCACGCCAACCTTTGAGGAAAAAAAAAGAAACCGCGCCAACTGCACTCAAAGAAAAATTGCTTCTGCATACGGACCATGAAATAAAAGGGGTCATGTGGCGCGTCGGTGGCCATGTAACTCGCACCCCTTATTTACTGGCGTAAGTCGGGCGGACTGACGGCGATCCAGCTTTCCTACTCAAGTCTCATACAACACATTTCGGCCACAGAACATGGACCGAAACACAAAAGAGGGGGGGGGGGGGATGTATCCATATTCATCAAGGATACCTACACCTCCAGGTTAGTGGCACAGCATGATACCTCTGAGATCATCCACGTGCAACTAACATCAGGCAAATCGGCAATGCAAATTGTCACCTGCTACAGATCACCCTCCATGACCCAGGACCACCACTCTGCCTTTCCGAAGACACTGGAAAACATGAAGGTCCTACCGAACACCCTGATATTGGGCGATTTCAATTACTCTACCGTTAACTGGGAAAACTACTCAAGTATAAACTCCCAGGTCTAGCGCTTCCTGGAATTTATCAACTCAAATGCCCAGGATCAGCTGGTAAACTCCCCTACCAGAGGTGAAAACATATTGGACCTGGTCATCACCAACATGGGTGACAGGTGTTCCACACCGGAGGTCAACCCGTCACTGCTTAGATCACACCATAAACTAATCACTCTGGATGTCCACACCACACCACCACCTCCAACCAAGGAAATCACAATGAAAAACTTTTCTATAGCAAACTTTACCTTACTTAAGACAGAGGTGGTAAGTTCCACAGCCCTCACGCTAAAGGATAATAGTGTCCAAGATGCAGGAATACTTACAAATGCACTCTATGAGCACTTACAAGGATGCATGGATCATGCCATCCCTAGCAAAACCAAGACTCACTCCCTTAAGAGAAGGAAACTAGTCTGGTGGACCCCTGCCATAAACAGGCTATACAATAGAAGGAGGAAACTAGTTCAGAAAAAAAGCAAATCCTAAGAAGGAAAGACATCCCTGATCAGTATTAGTAAGAAACTAAGGTCCCTCATAAAATTCTCCAAGGCTAACTTCGAAAGAAAAATAGCCAAGGATTCAAAAGATAACCACAAAGCCTTCTTTAGCTATGTCAAGAATCTAAGTGGCAACTTGCAGATATGCTCTGAGCTAGTGCAAAATAGCACAAAATATACTGAACCCACTGACATCCTGGCAGATAGAATCAGTGCAAACTTCACCCCCCTCTCACCCCCAAAAGGGCCCACAACAATACCCAAAAAGTGTAGTGTCCTGGAAATCACAGACGCACAGGTGAAAATGGCCCTTTCAAAAGCCAAAAGCACAGCGTCAATGGGACCAGATGGTGTCCCAGGCTGCGTCTTGCACGAACTACAGAACGAACTAACCCCCCACCTAAACACACTGTTCAACCTCAGCCTCTCCACAGGCTACGTGCCCATAGAATGGCGCACAGCAATGGCTATTCCGCTCCACAAAGGAGGAACCACAACTGACCCTGGTAACTATCGCCCCATAAGCCTGACTAGCCTGGTCTGCAAGGCTATGGAGTGCATCATCATGGAACTCATTAACAAAGACATTGGGAACCTCCAAACACTTGACCCGACCCAGTTCGGCTTTGTTAAGAGCAGACCATGCCTACTAAACCTAGTTGACTTCTTTGAGACAGTCACCAAGGCCATAGATGAGGGGAAGGTAGTTCACACAGCCTACCTTGACCTCGCCAAGGCTTTTGACACCATTCCCCACTTGGGAATTATAGAAAAACTCACCAGCCTGAACATAAACCCCTACGTCACGAGATGGGTTGCCAACTGGCTTACAGACAGAACTCACACGGCAAGAATAGCGGGCTCCAGCTCCGACTCTAAACCAGTCACAAGTGGTGTCCCACAAGGCTTAGTCCTGGGACCCCTACTGTTCGGCATACACTTCTCAGAAGTACAGGCAAACACAGGAGGACTATGGCTGACCAAGTTTGCCGATGACTGCAAACTGGGAGCCATAACTGACTCTCCGGCTGACAGGGACATTCTCCAAAAGGGCCTTACTGAGACGGACACCTGGTGTCAAAGTCATGATCTCAAGCTAAATGCCAAAAAATGCATAGTCATCCCCTTTGGGAAAAACAAAACACCCATAAATTACCACATAGGTGGCAGCCCCCTTAATACAGAAGAGGTAATAAAAGATCTGGGGACCCAGGTAGATAGTAATCTCTCCTTTGACAATCATATTGCCAAAGTAGTTAGGATATCCTTCTATATGGCCCATCTAATTACTAAAGGGTTCGCATCTAGAAATACAGAGGTTATAATGCCCCTCTACTCGTCACTCATCAGACCCATCATAGAGTACAATGCCCCATTTGGGATGTACCTCACAAGACACTTCCAGCAGCTGGAAAGACCACAAAAGTACCTCACCAAGAGGATTACTAGCCTCAAACATATGTCCTATGCAGCCCGACTGGAAAAACTCCAGCTGCACTCAGTGGCATATTGCTTACTCAGAGGTGACCTCTGCCTGGCTTACAAAGCCATGTCCAGCTCAGAATTGATGGACATGCTCCACTTAAAGAAATCCAAGTCACTGCAAGCCAATTGCTCTAATGAGCTAAACCTCACCACAACAATAAACAGAACATGCTGGAGGGACAGATTCCTGTCACAGGGACTCCCCATGCTTTGGAATAAAATTCCTAACTACATTAGGCAGAGCCCCTCACTAACTCTTCAAGAGGAACCTTGACGAGTGGATGGGTAACAGAAAATACACCCCTAGGATCACTTCACTGGCTTTTCTTGACAGAGGCTCAGTTAATTAATCAATGGGGTGGCAAAAGCTGACACACTCTAGCTAGGTTTATAAATGCCCTCGGGCAGATAGCCTAGTACCTACCTATGAACCTTTGAACCTAAGACTGCTTACTTCTTCTGAACTGTATGACTGAGTTGAGGATGGAAGAACATCAATAAAAATACATTTAAACACCTTGTCACTGGATAGTTTCAGAAAATCCATAGAATAGCAATTCATTGATGCACAAATTGCACATTTACACTAATGTTGTTGTTGTTTGTCTTTCGGCTTTTCCCAGTTAGGGGTCGCCACAGCGGAACTTCGGTCCGCTAATGATTGGCAGTAGATTTTTACGTGCTGGCTTACCGGGCCTAACACACAACCTTCAACGAAGGAACGCCCATTCACGCATGTCGACACACACAAGACACTCTAACTGAGAATCGAACGGGCAACGTCTAACTGTGAGGCGACAACGCTACCGCAGCACCACCATCGCGAGGCTGCCCTGTGTGTAATAGCCTTTTTTTTTTTTTTTTTTATGACAGTCAGTAAACCACAGCAAGAAGCTATCATACTCTTTGCTGCAGTTTAGCAAAGTTTTTGTGGCAAAAAATGCTACTAAGTATGTACATAAGTATATTCCAGCTTTTGGGTTAGCAAAATACTTTAATGCTCCATCTCAGCTTTGATAGGACTTTTTTAAATTTGGTTCTCAAGTTTGAAAGGACTTTTTTTCATCCTCTTAAAATGTGGAATGACAAATGGGGACACTGCCCATAGCACCAAACAACCTTGCTATAGCTATACAGTCTACAAGAGTCTACTTAATACCGCTTCAACATCACCCACTTGGGCCGTGTTAGACAAGAGACTATGATCCTACATCATCCTGTTCTGGAAACTAGGCTTTTTAAAACACATAATAAACAGTCACTTATGTTTTCCTCTGTAACTCAAATAAATCTTATCTGGGAGTCCATCTACCATGCCTCAACCAAATAGTTAGCAACTATCATACTGCCTAAAATATTCTGACCAAGTGTTAAGTGGTGTTCTTTCCCTCCCAAGATCTTTTGTCACTTCCTTATTTTTTTTTTTGAAAATGGATACATCCTACACATACACATCTTAAAGCACAGTGAATATATTTGGTTCAAGTGTTACCAGAGAAAATGATACTGACCCTATGGTAAAACTAGCATTTTGGATAATTATATTGGAAGGAAAAATTACCGTGTTAACATCTAATAAATGAGGGCTGGAAAGCTTGTTTTTTTCAATGCCAGATACATCATTTATACAAGGATCTGTCATAGAAGGCATTGAACTGTTAGGACTATTAATAACCTCAAGGAGTGGAAGGGGGTCAAGAACTGAGCACAAGAAATATAAACATACTGTGCTGTTCCTTCGTAGCAGAAAATCATTAGTTGCAACTGAAACACTAACATTTGTTTCATTTAATACCATTTAATGAGTTAAGAACATGTTTTTACAGTTAAAAGTACCTCCATCAATGATGTTAAGATCACTGAAAAACTCGGTGATGTATCTCTTATATAGCCCTGCTTTCCAGACAGAAGGAATTGAAAGTTTTCCATTTCCAAATGTAAATTCTAAGAATACTGGCATGATAAAAGCAAAAGTGAAATATTTTAATAACCGTGATGCAACAGGAAGGACGACGTTTTATTAAAAAGTCAAGAAATAAAAACAAAGTACAACCAAGTGCTACTTTTACCCACAGTCAAGACTATTTGCAAGGCCCAGATAAACTAGCCATAATAAAAGGACACATTACTAATAAAGTGATTTTCTGGTGTTCTGAAACGTACCGTAGCATTACAGCATGCAGTGCATAAACTTTTGAACAGCACTTTGCCTCATCAGGAAAAGTTTTGGTCATTCCATTTATACACAAAATTAATTTTAAAATTCATGGTGTCCTTGCACTGAATTCACTGAGGAAAAACAAAGCACTTCAACCTCAGTGACACAGGCACAGGAAAAGTGTCTGTTGCATCCATAGACTTTAATGGCGCACCACTGCTCATGCCTGTGGGTGCACCATTAAAATCTATGGATGCACTTTCCATTACCCTATGGTAGCATCATAACTGGAAAAGCTGAATTTTTTGGCTTGTAGTTTAATAAAAAGTTTATGAAGTTTTTTTATTCAAAAAAATGGCCCAAAAAGTAAGCAGGAAAACACATCATGGCACTTGACTAATCAAATGCTGCAATGTATATAGAAAAATCAGCAAATCACTTTAAGAAAAAATACCTCACTTTCAGGTGAATTTTATATTAAACCAACTTTGATAACTACACACAGGTAGTAATGTAGACAAATACAACAAAGATACCAATTTAAAAAAAAAATAATTAGATCAAAATAAATAAATAAAAATAAATCAATCAATCCATGGTCCTTGACCTGAATAATTAACAAAATGACACTAAGAATGTTAACTTAGGATGGAGAAATTAATCACTGTTTGCCACTAATTATTCACATTTTCAAAGCAGACCTACATGGTACTTGAGGGGTATGATGTAAAATGCCATATTAAGAGACAGAAAAACACACTATCAGTGTCCATTTATATTACACTATTCTGGAGATACTGGTCGCTGTTTGATAGTAATTATGAAAATAAGCAATATTTTATATGCACTATTTGCATGGCATCATGTCAAACCTGAAATGCTATTGACGAAAATTGTCACTGATGTTTGCACTATTAAGTTTCACATTTTGTGAGTGTTACTTACATTGCCAATTATACAATTAAGCATACATTCCCATATTTCTGTAAATATCTTAATAAACCTGCACCCAGAAAGGAATTTCTTGCTGGCATGTGAAAGCTTATATCTGGTTAGCAAAACTGTTCTAACAAAATGTGTCTAGGTTGTACAGTTTCCAAGATAGATATGACAACTTGTGAAAACTTAGCAAAATATAATTCTGTGTTTGTGTGCATTACAATATGTTATAGTTTCATAGTATAGTACTAGGCTATCTGCCCTGGGGCATTTGTAAGCCTAGCCATAGTGATGTGGCTTTTGCCACCCCATGAAATGGTACAAGAATGTACAGAATAAATTTAGAATACTGTGCCTCTGTCTAGTAGCGACACAATGAAGGTCCCCTTGTATAATAGAATTAGTTTACTGTGCCCTTGTCTAGCAGCGACACAGATGGGACCCCTGGGGTAAACTTACGATCTCCCATCCACTCATCAAGATTTCTCTTGAAAAGAGTCAGTGAGGGGCTCTGCCTAATATGAACTGGGATCCTGTTCCAAAGTATGGGAAGCCTCTGGGTTATGAATCTATCCCTCCAGCATGTCCTATTCATACTTGTGCCGAGGTTTAAGTCTTTAGCTCTCGTGGTCCTGATGGATTTGGATTTTTTGAGGTGGAGCATGTCCATCAGATCCTGATTGGACATGGCCTTGTACGTCAGACAGAGATAACCTCTGAGCAGGTGGTATGCTACTGAATAGAGCTGAAGTTTCTTTAGTCTGGCAGAATAAGACACATGTTGGAGACCCTTGATCCTCTTGGTGAGGTACTTTTGTGGTCTCTCCAGCTGTTGTAAATGCCGGGTAAGGTACATACCAAATGGGGCATTGTACTCAATCATGGGTCTGATGAGGGAGGAATATAGGGGTACAATAACATCCTTGGATCTGGATGTGAATCCCTTCATGATGAGGTGTGCAAGGTAGAATGTTTTTCTAACCACTTTGGCAACGTGGGTGTCAAATGAGAGGTCGCTGTCGACTTGGGTCCCTAGGTCTCTGATTACTTTTTCCTTACTCAGTGGGTTGCTGTCTATGTGATAATTTGTGGGTACTTTGTTTTTCCCAAAGGGGATGACTATACATTTTTTGGCATTTAGTTTAAGTCCGTGACTCCGGCACCAGTTGTCCTTTTCTGTGAGGCCTTTTTGTAGGATGTGTGTGTCTGCTGGTGTATCGACTATGGCACCTAGTTTGCAGTCATCTGCGAACTTTGTCAGCCACAGCCCTCCCATGTTTGCTTTAACATCTGCGAAATAAATGCCGAACAAGAGGGGTCCCAGGACAGATCCCTGTGGGACACCACTTGTGACTGGCTTTGAGTCTGACATTGCTCCAGCGATTTTAACTTTATGGGTTCTGTCCTTTAGCCAGTTTGCAACCCATCTAGTGACATAAGGGTTTACTTTTAAGCTGTTGAGCTTATCTATGATGCCTAAGTGGGGTATTGTGTTGAAGGCTTAGCCAAGTCCAGGTATGCTGTATGGACTGCTTTGCCCTCATCAATGGCGCTAGTGACTGTTTCGAAAAAGTCAACCAGGTTTAAAAGGCAGGATCCGCCCTTTACAAAGCCAAACTGGGTGGGGTCAAGTGTCTGTAGGTCCCCTATGTCTCTGTTTATGAGTACCATAATGATTCTTTCCATAGCTTTGCAGACCAGGCTGGTTATGCTTATGGGGTGGTAGTTTCCAGGGTCTGTAGAGGCACCCCCCTTGTGGAGTGGGACCACTGTTGCTGTACGCCAGTGTTCAGGTACATATCCCGAAGTAAGGCTAATGTTAAATAGCATTTTTATGTGTGGGTTTAGCTCCTCTTGGAGTTCACATAACACGCAACCCGGGATACCATCAGGTCCCATTTTTGCTGTGTTTTTTGCTTTGTTTAGGGAGGTTCTCACTTGGACATCTGAGATGACAAGGAGATTACGTTCAGCTGGGATAAGTATTTCGACTTTTGGGGGTGAAGGAGGGGAGAAATTTGCACTGAACCTGTCAGCCAGAATGTTGGCAATATTTGTGGGTTCAGTGTATTTTATGTTGTTGTGAACCAACTCTGAGCATATCTGAGGGTTTCCACCCAGGTTTCTAACATAGCTGAAGAAGGCTTTGTGGTTATCTTTAGTGTCCTTAGCGATTTTTCTCTCAAAGTTGGCCTTGGATGTTTTTATGAGAGAAAGTAGTTTTCTGCTAATGTTGATCAGAGATGTCTTCCCTTCATGGGATTTTGCTCTGACGTGCAGTAGCTTCCTTCTTTTGTTATACAATTTGTTTATGGCTGAGGTCCACCAGACAGGATGCTTACCTTTGGTGGAGAGGGACTTGGATTTGTTTGGGATTGCATGATCCATGCATTCTTGGAGATGTCCATAAAAAGCATTTGTGAAGGATTCGGCATTGTGGGATGTGGTATCCACTGGCACAGTGGGCTTAAAGGATACCATCTCAGTCTTAAGAAGAGTGAAGTCTGCTTTTGAGAAGTTTTTCACTGTGGTCTTTTGTGCTGGGGGTGGAGGTGGGATATGTATATCCAGGGTGATTAGTTTGTGGTCAGATCTCACTAGTGAGGGGTATACTTCCGGTGTGGAGCATTTTGTCCCCATGTTTGTGATGATCAGGTCTAGTATATTATCTCCCCTGGTGGACCAACGAAATACAAAACAGACTGTTGTAAAGGTGCTTGAAACACTGAGAATCCAGTAGCACGAATCTCCTCTAGTGGTAGCACGAATCTCCCCTAGTGGAAGAGGTGACTAGTTGTTCCAGTGCATTTGAATTTATGAATTCCAGGGACCTTTGGGCTAGGGTATTAGGGCTAGAATAATGTACCCAATCTATGTTTGGGTAGTTGAAATCTCCTAGTATGATGGCATTTTGTGATACATTCATATCCTCCAATGTCTTCAGGAAGGCTGAGTGGGGTTCTTGAGATTGGGAGGGTGGTCTGTAACATGCTACCAGTTGTATAGCAGTTTTGCCTATGGTTAGTTGCACCTGTATGGTCTCTGATACTTCATGTGTTGCTACTAACCTGGAGGTGTGGGTGTCCTTGATGAATATGGACATTCCCCCTCCCTTTGTGGTTCGGCCTGGGTTTTGGGGCCGAAAAGCATGATACGAGGTATAGCCTGGTAGCGCTGGGGTGCTCTCCGGAACCTTGAACCAGGTTTCAGTTACTGCACAGATGTCGATGTTCTCCATGCTGAGGAGCGCATCAAGTGCCTGCATTTTGAGATTTAGACTTCTGGCGTTGAGCAGCATTACCCTTAGTTTTTTTCCATTTTTGTTTTCTAAGGAGGTGGGTTTGTCTTTTGAGCCTTGCCTAAAAAAGGCACTATGGGGGTGGCAAGAGCCTTAGCCAATATCCGGAAGCCCAGTGATGACAGGTGTAAGCCATCCCTTGCGAAGCAGCGTGGCTTGTCCAACATGTCATCCCAGGCAGACAGATATTGAATCCCCTTAGAATGACACCAGTACTCGAGCCAATTGTTAAAGCTGATCATCTTGTCTTTGTATTGTGGTATCATTCTTGGTGAGGGCAGGATGCTGCTCAGGGTCAGGGTCATACCAGCTTGGGCTACATAATCGGAGAGCTCCTCTATGTCTCTTTTCATGTAGTCCAGGGAGGTACGTCTCAGGTCATTCACACCAGCATGAACAATGACGGAGTCGTATTTGTACTTGCTTTGGAGTGACTTGAGTGCGTGTGCTATGTGGCGGATCCTACCTCCCGATAGACAGCTCACAGTCACCTTCTTGTTCAGCCTGGTCAGCGGGACATCAGTGTGTCTGACTATAGAGTCACCTATTACTAGTGTATCAGGCAAGGTGGTTGGCCTTAAGGGCTGTGATTGGTTGACACACTGATTTATTGAAGTATGTGTTGCATGTGTTTTGTTTTGAGGTGGTGGATTTTTGGATGTCTGCTTTGGGAGCCTCTGTTTTTTTGGTAAGTTTTTTATTAGAGCCTCCGAGTATGTCTTTGTGTTTTTATGTGTTTGTTTTGCAGTTGTGGTAGGTATATGTGGGACTGGGATTGTCGTGTGTGTGGTTGCCATCTGCTCCTGTCTGGTCATGCCAGCCCTGAGTTGAGAGAGTTCAGCCTCCAGTTTGGCTATATAGTTGCATCTCTCACATGTATTTGTGTTTGTTGGGAGGAGGAGATGGTTGTCTGTGTACATGAGACAATTGTAGCATTGTCTCAAGATACCCAGATTGACCAGCTGAATTGGAGACGACGCCAGTAATCTACCACTCGACATGCTAGAACAGTATAAGGGAGTGCTGTACCTTTAAGGGAAGTGGATATTCACAGGGGTGGTAAGTAGATGTAGTGCTTTACTTAGTACGAGAGTGCTTACTTAGTAGAGAAGTATTGAGAACAAGTGCTAGGCTTATAATATAGTGAGTAGTCTGGTTAAACTAAGAGTAGAGCTTCCTTAAGGGAAAATTTGAAGAGCAGACTTGGCGGAGCCAGAAAAAGTTTAACCTTGTTTAACTGGTGCTGCGCTATGCGCACAACCATGCAAAGCCGTGCAAACGCAGATTTTTAAACAGTGAACTACAAAAGAGCTAGAAATGGTCCAAAACAACCAATTACTACAGCTTCTTGTGCTGAGGTCACTTCCTACAGGGATAGATAGGCTGCTCAAGGCTCCCCACTCCCACTGGTGAGCAAAGAAACTTCCTTCTATCCAAGTAAGGTAATGGACAACACAGGAACTACACCACAGCCCAGAATACAGCAATGCCTGTAAACTGGTCTAAACTAGTCGAGGAAGGTGGGAAAACAAGGATTATTTTTTTGGTTTTTTGTTTTTTTGGTAGAAACACACAGAAAATGCAGAAACAGTGATAAATTAGTTACACAGGCTAGCACACTTTAGTGGGCAGCCTCCACAGTTAAATTAAACAAACAAACAACAAACTTTTTCCAGAAAGATTGACTGCAGTGACTATTATCACTGTAAAGAATATTTTTTATTGGTACTTGCACACAGTTAATCTTTTGCTTTTTAAGTTGATTTTCCAAAAAATGTTCTGGAATGCACGGAAGAGTTTAGGCATTCCACATCACATAGGTGTTAATGAACTATAAGAAATGCCAGATAATGAACGGACACTTTTTGCCGCCCCCCCCCTTCTTGATGTAAAGTTGAGGGGATGCCAGATTGAGAGACAGCAGTGGGCACCAGAGTAGCTAGCCACACCTACATTTAATACAGTCTATTTGACTATGATCTGCCTCTGCGGACCAGAGACAAAGTATAAACCACATTACAAAAATAAAATGAGTATGAAGTGCAAGAAAATAAATCAAAGCAATACCCTCTGAGCTGCATCTGTTAAGCAGTTACACAAGCCAAAATTACTCAGGTGTATGAACCTTCCTTAAATATGTTCCCTTGGCTGCTTATTGCCACTAGGAGCCAAGTTCACAGTAGAAACCACAGTTCAGAAACAAAATAAATAAATAAAATCCAAGGAAACAAAGAAAGAAAGCAATGTACAACACTTTTGGCTGCAGTGAAAAGTCAGTTACAAAGACTGTCCCTCAAAAATACAAATGTCGTATAAGCCTTACTTAGAATGTGTGAAGCCTTACCCATCACATGTAATGTTTTAGCTGATGCATCTATATGTACATGGCTCTTGAAGTCAGTGTGTTCAGCTTTGTGTATTTTATGTTGGTATTTTAATGAGATATGCTCCACCTTTTGAAGTTCAAGTATCTGGCAGTCAGTAATTTGCTACCACCCACATTGTTTTCTTTTCCTTATTAAACCTCAGTCTTAATTAAGCAAAATAATTTTGTACATTCTCAAGTAACTGTTAAACATCAGCTTTCCCAAACTGTAATAAACCAACATAGTGGCAACCAAATTTCAATGAATTTGGTGCTAGTGTAAACCAACAAAGGATAAGTATACAACCTTTTCTAATTCTATCTTAGCCAAAAAAACTCCTTACTCAAAGACAATAACCACTCCATTTACTAAAATAATAATAATAAAAAAAAAAAAAAAAAAAAAAAAAAAAAACATCTCAGGCCAAAAGTCACCAAATAATACTAAAAAAACATAAACAGGTGACAAAGCGGTATTAGAGCACAATACCAGTGACAGAGTACTCTCAAAAGTATTTAAAAAAGACATTAGATCTAAAATGATGAAATTGATTTATTACAACTTTGCATTAAATGCTTTTGTCACATTAAATCCAGGACTTCTTCAGAATATATCATTGTGTGCATCAGTCCCCTTTATACTAAACTTTCAATTCAATTAAAACACATATTAATGATTAATCAGTGTCTTAAAGTAAAAGTCACATGTTTTACAAAAAATACAAAGAACCTTCCAACAAAAAATACAATATTATAAAATAAAAACCTTATAATATAAAATCTTATCAATAAAAGTATGTTATTTAAAATATAATTTAACTTATAATTTAGCTGTATGAAGTTTTAATACTGGTTGAATGGAAATGCGGTCATTCATCTCGGGGGGGGGGGGCAGTTAAAGGCATTCAATTTAAATTGCCACAACATTTCTTTATATTCTAACTTATTTTCCCAATCCCCTCCCATAGGATTAATATCAACTTGTTTCAAAAGGCCAAATCTAAACTCATTGTGGAAAACTTCAAGCAAAGTATGTTTACAAACAGCATTATTAATATTTTTTGTTCTTCAAATTGCATACATGTTCACATATTCTCTTTCGCAAAGCTCTCTCAGTTTTTCTCACATAAAAACAATCACATTTAGTGCATACTGCTAAATAAATAATTCCCTTTCTTCAGTTTCACTTTTAATTTTTAAAGTATTTCCAATTCTAACATTGTCTTCGTCAAGAATATATGAACATTGGCTACAGACACCACATTTTTTTATTCTATGTCCCTCCTTTGAACCCATATGTATATTCCTTTCATACAAACTTTTCAAATTCCATCCAGTCTTATAAACATATTTTGGATTTAATCCAACTACATCTGAAATCCCTGGGTTAAACTTAAAAATATTCCAGTTCCTGCTAATGATATCTTTTACCTTTTATGAGGCAGAATTAAATTCCACTACCACTGCTTTTTCAAATTTACTTGTATCTTTGGCAGAGGTTACTCTACCCTCACTATCAAATCCTACACCAGGCAGTGTTTTTTTATTTTTTTTGCCACATTGGTCAAAACCTTCACTCGTAATTTTCTGAACCAAATTTTTAGGATATCCTCTATCCAGTAGCATCTCACAAATTTGATCTAATTCATGAACATCATCATCATCCTCCTTTGAAGTCATCCTTTCCACACGAATTCACTGGCCTTTACTTAATTTTTTTGCTGTGCAAAAGTACGTGCACTACTAAAAGGCAAGAGAGAGTTTCTAAAAGTAGGTTTCCTATAAATTTTTGATTTGAAACCCTCATCCGTAGTCATGGTATCCAAATATTTAAGAACATTCTTATTATAATATTATGCAAATTAAAAAAGGAGCAGTGTTATCCAAGTGTTCAAGAAACTTAGAACTATAGTCTTCACCTCCTTCCCAAAAAATAAAATATCATCCAGGAAACTTAAATATAATTTTATATAATGAAAAAACGTCTGAACAAAAGGCAAACAAATTTTCCCACGCTAAAAGGATCAAGTTAGTATAGACCGGGACACAAGTTGTGCCCATTGCCATACCCTTCACTGTCTAAAGGTTTCTCCCTCAAAATATATAAAATTATTTTGAAATAATAGCAAAGTAAGCACCATAATCAAATTAATTTGATGGGTGCTCAAAGCTTTAAAGGTTAATAAACTATCATGGAAAAGGGCTAAACTATCTTGTAATGGAATAGATGAAAATATGTCAATCACATCTATTGCAAGAAACCCCACCAAAGAGGTAGCCAACCCCAGAGTTAACCTTCCTAAAACGTCCAAGCAGTCCTACACCATATGAGTTTTCATTTCAAAGACAAATTTCAAAGACCTATCAACAAAAACAGCTAATGGGTTTTCCTTTTAGTATAAAACCAACAGTCTGTGAACGTGCAATTTTACCAGCAATTGATACATTTTAAACATTCCAGGAAGAAAACCTCAAACTCACACCAGAGCTTCTAACCCCATATCATCACTTTTTGATAACCCAAAGCAAGTTAATAGTCCAGAAATGCTGAAGCACTAATAAGCAGCTCAACATTTTGCTCATGGACTGTCTTATCCTCAGGTACCAAGACTTAATACACAGCCTGCCTCAGAGTGATGGAATAAAATACATGCTGAAAGTAATATTTACACACAGAGGCAGAAAAAATGAAGTAGATACAAAGCAACATGACCAAAGAAACTTCTGTAATTGCACCAGCAGGTTTAACTGCACTTGAACAAGGACAATTCTGAATAAACAGAACTGTCTCATCAAAATATTTTACAAAACTCATCATCTTCTCTTAAAAGTAATATAGAAGCCACATAAAGTTACATTTCTAGTTTTGAAAAAGAAAAAAAAACATTAAACACAACTACAGAAACCGATCATCATTTTTTTGCTGTTTGCTGGCTGCTGCCATCTTGACTAGTTTTGAATACATCACTTGTAACAGACCTCTACTATTGTTAAAATTCACATGTGAAAACTTCAGTCTTATCAGAAGTATATAACATTTTGTTTCATAAAAATATTTAGCATATTTGCTTCATAATATGGTTGTTTTAATCAACCTTCATAAGATCCCTGCCATGTAAGAAATGCCATCTTCATCTGTTAATTCCCCATTTCCCCTCACATTTCTAAATTTCCATTATACAACGACCCCTCATTAATACTCAAAAACGTGCATGCTGATTGGCAGTGTGAACGTTGTAAATCTGAGTTATAGTAATGGAAAAAGGTCCGGTAGCCCGGACTTTTTTCCATTACTATAACTCTTTTTTTTTTTTTTTTTTTTACAGCAACGGAGAATGCAAGATCTCCATTGCTTTACACTGTCTCGCTATGTTAAACGAGTTTAACATAGCGAGACAGCTTTAAAAAAAGCAACGGAGATTCTCTGTTGCTTTTTTTTAAAGCTGTCTCGCTATGTTAAACCCATTTAACATAGCGAAACAGTTTGTAAAAAGCAACGGAGATCTTGCTTTCTCCGTTGCTTTTGCCCACAGCTCTGATGTACTGCGTGGGCATATGCATGCGAAGTACATCAGAACTGATGCAGAATACCAGACAGCTGCGGAAGGGCAGCAAGGAGGCATTATACAATGCCATTATTTAAGAAAAGTAATTTTTTTTTTTCTTAAATAATGTCATTGTATAAGATGCTGTCCAGTTCGATTCTCAGCTAGAGAGTCTTCTGCATGGAGACATGCATGAATGGGCGTACCTTCGTTGAAGGTTGTGCATCAGGCCTGGCAAGCCGGTACGTAAAAATCAACTGCCAATCATTAGCGGACCAGAGTTCTGCTGTGGCGACCCCTAACCAGGAAAAGCCGAAAGACACAAGCAATGTCATTGTATAATAGCAATAACCCACTTCTGGGTGTGGGTAATGCTGGATTTACCCACGGTTGGCTTTGTTTGGCCACTCGGGCTTCACCCTTGTGACCAAACCACACCAATCGTGGGTAAATCCAGCATTACCCACACCCAGGCGTGGGTTATTGCTATAATATTTAGCCCACGTATTGTGTATAATGTAACATTTTTTTCTTTAAATGAAGCACTACTTAGAACTTTAAATCCTACCTCTACTGTAACATATCTTTTCCCTTCAGCGTGTCCCTTCTACACAGTACCTCCTATAATCTAGTAAAAAAATCTTCTCCTAGTTTCTAAACTTCATTTGGAGCAAGTTTCATTTTTTTTAATTATTTCTCTTACATCCATATCTTGTTCTATGTAAGCACCTATTTACATAATAAGTTCAGTAAATTTAGATGCCTTTTCCCCAAAGTTTTCACAAACTAAAACAAATACCATACTAGAAATAATCAAGTAGGATTTACTTCCCTTGACTTGTGTGCTTAATCCAGCTTATCTTTTCTAACCATTTCTCTTAATCAGTCTTCTTGGGAAAGGCCTTAGTAGCTCTGGGCCCAATGTGGACCACCATATTGGGACTGATGTCTCAATCTACCACTCCAACCCTCCCTCCAATTGCTGGCTTCCTGGACTTAAAATACTATTTCAAATTAAGTGCCCAAGAAAGGGTAACGTATTGAGCTTCAGATCTGACATGAAAAAAGACGAACAGACTAGTGAAGACAATAAAGGGAAGAATTTACTTCAGTGGTATGAAAGAAACAAGGGTGGCATGGTCTATGCTTTCCTTTAGGGCTAACTTCTGGCAGATGACCATACAATGTCTAGTAGCAATGACCTTTACTGCACCGATCATCAAGCAAGAAAACCCGCTAAGTAGTAAAGAAACAATAAAAAGAACAGCAATCAAAAGAACTCACCATCAAAAAATGAGATTAACTTCAGTGTGTCTCCATTCGTCAACCCCTGGACTAAAATAATAAGTTTATTGGATGTATGGAAATAATTTTCAATTGTTTATTTTACTACTTCATTAATTCTATTTGTATCATAATCTTTTTCTCTCTGACATGTATGCACATATTGAAAATAATGTAATAAATTTAAATAAAACGGAAAATCAATGCAGCTGTTGTAAAGGTGGGTGCATCCCAGCCAACACAAGAGTGTGACCAGGCTACTATCTGTGGCAGGTTAGATGTCATATACAGTAGTAAAATGCATAACACTGTATACACGGAACCTGAAAGGCTGAAATGTGCTGCCATCTGCTACACATGCATGTTATACATTGGGGGATGACCATTACATCACAATGCCACAATTAGACACAAAACTATACATGATAATGTGAGTTTGTTTGTGTGTGTATGTTCAGGTAATGCAACTGTGACGTGACACTGGTGACCTAGATGCAGTTGTTCCTGGAATCTGGATGTAGGTTCTATTCTTGTGTAAGATGTGTGCTGAAAAAGTGTACAGACATCTTAACATGACTGAAACTGTCTACTATTAGGGTTGCCACCTTTTCAAATGGCCAAAGTGGGACATTTCGGAACACACATCAGATTTTACAGGCCGACACATACCCACGGTCAGTACAAAGGATAGAACTTTACTTTTTTGCCTAAATGAAAGCTTATTCTTGTAGCAGTTTAGTTGCTTATTCTGTTTCTTATAACATTTAGGTATTTTACATACAGAAATAAGTATTTTATACAACTATTACATGAAATATGGGACATAATTATGTCCTACAATCTTAGGCCATTTGCCATTTTTAATATTTTTGGTCAGGACACAACTGCCCAAAGAGGGACTGTCCCTCGCAAAGTGGGACAGGTGGTAACCCTATCTACTATGGACTGCAGTAAATATTTTTGCTTGCTTTGAGGGATAATCTGCTGTTGCTTCAAGCAGACAAACCTGAGATCCACTTCACAGGACATTCATAGGGACAACCAACTTTTGCAGCTGTTGTCATTGCTGCACACCACGCATCTGCCCAGTGTGTTCCGGCATATGATGTATGATGTGGGTCATTGGGTGTGTACAATGCTTGCATTGTGGAGGTAGACCCCTGTGTATGTGCATCTTATCTTACTATAGTTCCTCAAAATACATGTATGTCTGCTTACTGACAATGTGTTATCAGTACGTTAAAGTCTATGTCATTCACAGTGCTATGTGTACTGACGGAGCTAAAAAGTATGGCATGGGTACACCATTCAACATGTGTGGAACAGATATGAAACAGTGATACAGCCCTTGTCGAGCTGGGAAAGCTAGGATTTTTTTTTGAAGTAAAAGGAGCTGAGTCGCAACCGAGCCAAGGGTATGTCTTGGCTCTTAGAGCCCATTAAGAACAGTTCCAGAGCTCACGCATGCGCACACACACACACACACACACACACACACACACACACACACAGACACACACACACACACACACACACAGACACAGACACACACACACACACACACACACACACACACACACACACACACACACACACACACACACACAGACATATTCTCTCTCTCTCTCTCTCCCTCCCTCAGAAAGCAGCTTGGCCGACAGTTACATTCACATAAAACACATGTTTAGAATGTGACTATATATACTTGAAAAGCTCCTAGAGTATCAGGTTTTTGCATTAACGTGCATGTTTTAAAGGTATGGAGTCTAAAACTCAAATACTGTTTATTTTTTTAGTGACAGCAATCCTCAACAATTTGTCAGAAAAAAACACATTTTATTAGAAAGAGAACAAAATAATGGCAAAAATCAGTTGTTTTCATCTACATATGGACATTTCTCACACACAATAAGCCAATGCAATAACAATTTTACCATTTGTTTTTCACACAGATTACAGTTTCCTTCCCCAACACAGAAATAATGGCCACAATACCCTGTTCTTAATTTGTGTTATTCAATACATCCAAACCCCAATCACTGTAACAAATTATTTTAAAAATGAACAGTTCAGTTCTACACATAATTCAAAACCTTTAGTCTCCACAAAGTAGGACACTACCTTTCACAACAAAGAAGAATTACAGAAAATGTGGAACACTTCAAATCACTTCCGCTGACACACTGCATATTTGAAACTCAGGACGACATACCTCAGTGCAAAAAAAAAAAAAAAGTGTGAACCAGGCCATCCCCCATCTCAAACAGGCTCCTTTGTACACTGACTGAACGTGGGTAACCACATTCCACTTTCATTTGCTACAGAATCACTACAGAAGCAAACCAGAAATCTCTGCGATTTGTTTTTAAAAAAAGTATTCCAATCAGAAGAGACCAGGTAATCCATGGCTACATGGTTACAAACAAAAAGACTGTCATCTCTCTCTCTCTTTCTCTATCTTTTTTTTAAGGCGCACTTTCTGGCTATTTGCATTTTCTTTGCAATACATCATTAATACCTCCTCCTATTGCACTCTTAGCCAACCACAGAGCTTTCTGATGTCACCAAACCTAACAGGAATCAAATTAGTAGACTGGAGACCAAGCCACAAGGTTTGAAAAGCTTAAAACCAAGGTATTTATTCCACCACGATAATAACGTCAAAACCTAACAGGAAGTACAACAGTCTGCAGGTCCATTCTGATTCAACACTATTAAAAGAAATACACACACATACACACACACAAGTGAAGTGACTTGGCTTGTTTCTGACTCATTAACTGACAGGAATAATATCCCAAGCCAAGCCTGTACTCAAGCTCGAGCCTGGCATTAGCCAGCGCCGGCTTACCTACACAAAAGCTCTTGTATTTCTGGTCTGTATGTATTACTTATGCAACTCGTAAAGCTCTAGCATTCACTTAAAATGCATGTAGACCATGTGATATTTGCATACGATTATTCAGGGGGAAGGAATTTTCAAGGGGTAGATAACTGGTTGTGCTTAACATGGAAGAGGAAGGCTTCATATGTGATGCAACTTTTAAGTTTGTTTGCATATTCTTAATATCTCTTACAATATTATTCTTAAAACAGACACACGGTTTCTCACTAATAATATCAAGGGGACTCCTATACATCCACCTAAGGGCTGAACCTGTGATTTCCTGCTTTCTAGAGGTGGGCAATTTTTCAAACAGTAATGGTAATTCTACAAAGTGTCAGTTAACTGAAATTGTAGCCCTGCTTTCACTACAGTTTAATGCCCTGGAGAAGAAAATCGATGGAGTACAAATCCCAGAATCCATTGAGACTGTAAAAAGGAAGGCAACACATCCAATTCAAACATATTTGTTGAACTAGGGAGATTTTACTAATGGCAGTGGAAATGGAGCTTCCAACAGCTCAGCAACAATAAACAACACCAGGCAGAAGGATGAGCTGGACATTTCCACTGTTAATAACTCTAATTTCAACTTCAGAGACTGGATTTATAGAGATATTATTTTTCAAGGTCAGATTTCAAGATTTTATGACCACAAGCACCCTAAAACACTGGAGAGGAAGATGAATAGAGCAAATGCTCTTTAAGGTACGGAATCTCCAGTTTGATAACATTTATTTAAATGAAAGCCTAAAAAACAAGCATATACCTAAGGGACTAAGAATATACAAATTTCCAAATGGGCTTTCAATAGGTGACTCTGAAACAGATGAACTGTTGTCACTTTTTGATGGTTTTGGTTTTAAGTTAATGGAGTTCATTGTTAAATGTAATGATAGATGAAATTAATTGTTTTGTGAATTAGAAAAGCTTAATAAGGAAATTATTAGTGACTTACTTTTTGAACATAAAGTTGCTAAATATGACAGAATTTTTACAGGAGTAGAAAACAATGTTTCTGTTAATTTAGACAGGAAGAGAGACAAACTATGTAGAGATGCTCAAGACTATTCAAGTAGCAAAGCATACCCATTTCCCAAATCCTATATTAAGACTAATTATGATGAAGTATGAGCACATGGGTTGGATAACGAACAAGAGGGGGAGCCTGAAGTATACTATGATTCTATTAATAATTTTCAGCATGAACACTACTCAGACAACAGAAATATTAATGGTAACAACTATGATGATGAATATCCACCACTTAGAAGGTCAGAATGTTCACTCCTTCACTGATGCTTCAGTACAGTTTGAATGAATGTTTTTTAACACAAGTTTTATTTTATTTTGTTTATGTTAACATCTTTGAATGGGATATGTTAATATGTTATGGATATAAAAAAAGTTTTTTTTTTTATTTTTTGATATGTAGAACATTTAAAGCTAATTGGATGTGAATGCTTCATTTTGATTGGTTGAGAAGTATTTAAATGGTTTATTCATTCATTGTAGGATAGTCTGATTAAGTGATTTTTAAATCATGAAAGCGCTTACTCTGTTAAATAAAATTATATTTTGCAGCCATGTTGACTATTTTCTTGTATATATTGTACTACACTATTCACAATAGTTTCTTGTGTTCTTTCTACTTCTCCTTTCACATTTTTATTTTCTCTACCATCTTCCTTTACTAATCTTAAATAACTTGTGACTTCTCTTTTTCCTTTAAAAATATCTTTACTTATATAACAATTCTTGTATTATTTCTTGATTTCCTACATATAATTCCTTTTCTTTGACAAAATAATTTCTATTATGTTCTAAATCTTCCAATGCATTGTTATATGTTCTTTCACATTTTTCTTTCTCTACTTTTTCACATCATACTGCCACTGTAAAAAAAATATATTTTTCCTTAAACATTATCCTCCATTCAGACCAATTTTTAAAAAATGTTCTTATAGTAGTATGATCTTTATATAACTGTATTATGAATCATTTTCCTTCTTCATGCCATGCTTTCTAATTTAACCTTTTTAATCCTTTGCCTATTTTTATATATTCTTTGTTTTCCTTTATTTCTAGGCATATTGCAAGATGATCAGAAAACCATGATTCAACAACCTCCCTTCTCCTACAACTAAACCTTCTGATACTATAAAATTATCTATTTCAGATCTAAACATACCCCTTTTGTAAGTCCATGATTTTTGTCCCAAAGTTTTAACTTACCACATCTTATCACTGCTAACATTTTACTTATATCATTTCCTTTCTTTTTACGCTTGCATCCTAAATCACAATTAATATCTCCTGCTATTATAATATTCATATTTATCACTACATAGTCTAAAATTTGATGAAATAAACTTTCTCTTTCTTTACAATTAGTATAAGCATATAATGTTATAATTCTATAAACTTGTTCTTTCCATTTTAAATCTACAATGGTTAACCTTCCCATTTTTGCTAAAGTCACACCTAATATCTTTACTGTATTTCTACAGAATATGACTATTCCAGAACAGCACTCATTTCCCATATTTGAGATTATCTTTCCTCCCCATAATTTCTCTGTTTGTAATCTTTCTTCATTTGTTAAAAATCTTGTGCTTTATAATATTATTACATCTATATCACATGTATTACACCACTCCAAAATCCATATTCACATTTACAGAAAGCACTCTAAAATTTTCATTTTCCCTTAGATTCATGGTTTCATAAATTTATAGCTAATTATTAGGGTAGCTTTCTTAACAGGCAATTTTAAGCCTAGCCAGTTTCCCTCCCAAGGTGAGAATTAAAAACTGTACCTTGAATGAGTCAAACACCTTAATCATTATACCACCCCCAGTCATTCGCTGTATATATTATTTCCCATCCATTTTCTTTTTTTTTCTTTTTCTTCTGTACTTATCCATTTAGATTTCATTTTACTGTATTTTACCCTTTTACCAATAACATTCTTTTTTTCCCTTTTACTATCAGCTAATTTATGTCATCACTTATTTTAGAACCTTTTTCTATATCCTCTTTAATATTTTTTCCTCATCTAATTTTTCTTCTGTTTCTACTGCTTCTAAAATGTCTTCTCTTTGTTCACTTTCTTCTCTTTCTTTTTCCTTGCTCTTATTTTCATTTGTGTAATCCACCCATATATGCCCAATCATGTTACATTTATAGCATTTCAATTCACATTTTTTGCACCATGCCTCGTTTCTCCAAAAATATAAAATTTTCTTTTGTCACGGTTACTTAACAAATGTCCTTTTCCACAAAAAAAAAATAAATCATGTTTTGGGTTGTCCCTAGTATTTTATGATATCCCTATTCATTTATAACATTTCAATTCACATTTTTTGCATGACGTCCCGTTTCTCCAAAAATATAACATTTTCTTTTGTCACAGTTACTTATCAAATGTCCTTTTCCCGCAAAAAAAGAAATCATGTTTTGGGTTGTCCCTAGTATTTTAGGATACCCCTATTCTCCTCCACATTTATCATGTTTGGTAAATGTATATAATTTACCATTTTTAACACAATATTGCAATCCCAGTCACCACTCCATAAACCCCTTTTGTCATAAACTTCTGCAATGTCCAGTACTTCTTTACATAAAGTTTTCAAATGTCCTTTCAAAGTCTTTCTACCTCTGTTCAAAATTGTACATGAATTTTCTTTTTTGTTTCCATTTTAAATGCTTTTATCAGATAAAGATTCCATGGGTTACACACACTTTCTTTTTTCATATTCTCTAACAAATTTTTCCATTGAAAAAATCGGTCTCAAATATAATATCACAAAATGTTTTGTTAATAACAATAAATCCACTTACCCCATGTGCTTTTACACCAAAAGAAGCTATTAAATTGTCCCACACTTTATACCTGTCAATTTCTGTCTCATTTACACTTTAAATCATTACCACGTACTTCTGTTTTTCATTTTCTTCTGCCTTCTTTTCTGCTACTCCACTTTTGCCTTCTTTTACTTTTTCTGCATATTTTTATTTTTTCATCATCTCACCACTATACTTCGGGACTGTCTCTGCATTCTCCTTTTGTATTTTCTCTATAATGTCCATACAGGAAACAGCTCCTTCATTTTCTGGCTCACTCTGCACCACCATTTCTTTAAGTAAATCATTCTGCAGTCCTCCGAACTGAAGGGTTGTAATTATACATCCACCATTTGCTGACTCATCTCCATCAAACAGTTTTATTTGAAAAAATTCCCGAGAATCCTGCACACATTCTCCGGTTTTGATATTTGCTTTCTCCTCTATTTTATTCACCACTCCATCTTCTCCTTCCCTTTCCATATGGCTCCCTTTTTCTCTGGGCTGTCTCTGCACCCACAGAGAAAACAGGAAGTTATCCTCCAAAATGTGTTCCACTCGCAACAATGACAAGTAGGGGAAGTTTCCCGGTGTACTGGCCAAATTTCCTGTAGTCAGTATGAATATCACTTCAGGTCTACCCTAAAAAAAGAGATTGTTGGCCTAGTGAGACTAGGCTGGTCAACAAAGGACAAACAAAATAAAATACATACCGACGTAACTTTACTGCACAACAGCCAAATATGTCTGCTAGAGATGGGCATTCTTCCTTATATAATATCTTGTGAACTACAGCTAAATATTCTACACAAATGTTCTTTTATAAAAAGGACTAGATTAACTGCTGAAAGGTATAAAGTGGTAAGTATGATGGGAAAGCTTTGTAGAAAATTATGCAATTTTGTTTTATGTAGTTTCTAGCCCCCCCTTCACCCAAGTAAAGCTTAGCTAAAACAGTAAAAGCAAGCAAGAAGTATTACGTATTTCTTGGCCATAAAAAACAGCACCCAGCATTTTAAGTTTTAATGTTGTTTTCACTATGTTCAGTAAACTGAATTCTTACCCAAAACTTAGGCAAACACTACTACCTGATATCATGACTTCCTTTGGAATAGGGTCTGAGGCAGAAATAACAGTTGATATTTACTGACTCACCTAAGCCAAGCTGTGGAAGACTCATAAGCAGGGATGGCAGCCCCACTGGTGATACTGGGGATAGGCATCCCTGTGTTAGTTTTAGGATTAAACAGCATTTATTTACTTTTCTTTACATTTAGATGAAAACAAACAGGTTAACCAGAATTTCAGAAATAAAATTGCTGCTCATATTTGAAGGATTTTGGTCTCCGCAAATGATTATACTGTCATCAACATATTTATATAACTTTACTGCACAATCGCAAAATTGTCTTTGTATGGCCTTATGAGGCATAATTATGAGCTGTAGCAAAGCTGACTAGTACTCTGGGCAATGGTCCTCCATTCAGCACCTCTATCTTGTTTCAAGTTGAGGCAGAGGACCGAAAGCCCATCTTCTCAGAGCTGAGAACAAAAAAGCAAAGACATATCATCTTTTTTGTTTTATCAAACAAAGCTAGACTCAGAGGGACAGTAGCCAAATGGAACATAGAGTCAGGTGCACTGTAAGACAGAAGTGACAGATGAAACTAGAGAGTGAAGGCAGAGCAGCTAAGGAAGCTAGAGGTGATGGAGATGAAGTTGAGGTAGAATGCACACTGAGGGACAGACAAAGAAATAATGATATGAGAGCAGAAGCCAAAGTAGCTTCAATTGCAGAGAAGGTCAAAGAGAACACATTACAGTAGTTCAGACACAAAAGCAGGAAAAGCAGAAGACAATTTAGTGAAGAAGATTTGAGAGACAGGGAGAAGACAAGAGGAAATGAGAACTGTCCAGCAAAGAGAAGGAGGGATTGTGTAAGAAAAGACCTGCACAGTCAGGCATGACTGTTAAAGAAGGTAGGAGACTGGCATTACATCGAGAGAGGTGGTTACCACTGACGTGAACCCATGCAGAAAAAGGGGGTTGATGTGGAGGATGATGACTATGATAGTGACAAAACACCTTTGAGAAACTGCAGGGCTGGCTGGCAGTAATTTACAATTACGAAAAATAAAGTCTTCAATCTAGTTCTTAGTTTAACTGTGCCATACACCTTTGCTAAACTGTAGCAAAGATCTATAAGAGCTCCTTGCTACTGTTACTAACATACAAACACTTGAATGATTACTAATAATGCTGCAAAGCCTGAACAGCAGCTCTCTATAATTCTGTAAGCTAGATGACTTTTTACCAGCATGCAAGGTGTGCCACAGATTACCACGACACTGCATAGCCTACCTTATAGCAGCAGTGATTCAGGACTGTTTTAGTTTAATGTAACATGATGGAGTAGTTTTGTCAATTATGCATTAACCATAATAGTATTTTTAAAGGCATTTTTGTCTTCATTAAGAGACAGTACTATTTTTAGGGGTTCCCAAATAATTTTTGAGAAGTCCAATATAGACGATAAGGTTCTTTTTACTGTACTTTCATGTCTGTTTCAAAGGCAACTTAAATAGGTATAAGCATATCCTACCAGGAGTTATTGTTTCCAGTGGCTGAAGCTACAAGGCAAGCAATGGAAGTGTCTTTTTTGGGGGCGGGGGTTAGATTTGGTATTACAATGTGAGTTACAGTTTCGGATGACAGATATTCAGATAGCCATTTCCACAGCTACTGGAGTCTGGATGCATTGGCCTGAATACATTAATATTAATAAAGACCAGTAAAAATAAATATAGGGTCACTGTGCATTCAGACTCTAGTAACATGGAATACCTGTATGACCTTGAGGTAATCTGCATATCTCCCACTATGCCCTCATCATAGGAGCTTTGTGGATCTTTTTAGATGGTACTCTGTTTTGTAAGAGTCTTTGGTTTAGTTGTTGTTGTTTGTCTTTTGGCTTTTTCCCGGTAAGGGGTCGCCACAGCAAAACTCCGGTCCGCTAATGATTGGCAGTAGATTTTTACGAAACGCTGAGGTGCCAGCTCGACGCCCAACCTTCAACGAAGGCATGCCCATTTACACATGCATGTCTTTTGAACGCTTTAGTTCTGCATACATTTTCATGGGATGTTTTGCTTGTCCTAATTCCTATTTATTTTGCTCTTGTCTTCCCAGTCATACAATACAGTACTTCATTTGGCATGCATAGCTCTAAACAACCCTTCCAGATAAAAACACTTGGTGTTTATAACAAAAAGAATTTAAGGTTTAAATAACTGCTCTTATCTAGACTAAAAATCCTGTCCTTATTTTTTTTTTGTCAACAGACTCGTGAGGTGATTTGTGCCTTGCCATCTGAGCTATATTGCACCCTGATTTCTACAACCTCCTCCTACTTAAAAAAGAAAAATTCAGTAAATGTTGTAATCTACTTCCATGACCATTCCTAATGCAAGGAATCACCCAGCATCTCCCACAAGTATATAATAAACTTCCTCTACTTATTAGATAATGTAAAACCACAGCAACATCCACATTTCAATTACATGAATGGATGAGATCATTTAAATTCATCCCAAGAGTCCCTCTACAAACTTCTAACTATGCCAAACTAAATATTACCACATCATGATCTTTCCTATTCTTCTCTGCTTCTCTTTTCCTACCTTTTCTCCAGTTTATCCCTACTTCTCTTCTCGCTATGTTCTTCTTCTAAACTATTAGTTCACCTTCATGGGTACTTTTCTATGGCACTACTGGCTAAGCCTACAATGGTTGACATACTGCTGGCTTACTGTAAAACCTACATGGAGGACATCTTAGTGGAATGTACAGGCTAAAGGGCAAGTAGCAACCATGGGACCCTGTACTACTGCAGCACTTCTCAGAAAATTATGAGTCATACTCCATATCAAGGTCCGTAAATCATATGCCAACATAGGTAAGTACTAAGCTAGATACTCTTGTCAGCCATTTTAAGCCTAGCCAATTTCTCTTTTTGTGCTCAAAATAACATATCCCATTTTTTAATAGACTGGCCTTACCCATTCCATGGTCTATAATTATATATTACCCCTGATAAGAATAAATGGGATCATGCCATAGGTAATTTGAATGAACCCGTTCATGGGATAAAGCATTAGGAGTTGTATCTGCCCATTAGTAGTACAGAGGGCAGTTCTGGGGTAGATTTTATGTTCCCATCCACAGATCTAAGTTGCCCTTGAAAATGGGCAGGGATAAACTTTTTGTTTTATGTGAATGGGGAGTCTGTTCCACAGCAGTGGTATCATCTGTGAAACACACCTCTCCCTCTAAACCATTGTGTTGATGTTGCAGAATAGCTTTAGATCCATAGACAGTATTTTTGATGCTGTCTGACTTGCTGATGTGCAATAAATCAAACAGTAATGGTTTGGATGATGCCTTGTATACCACACACAGGTCACCACTTAGCAGTCAGTAGGATACCAAGTACAGTGAGAGGGCTTTGAATCAGTCCGTATAGGACATGTTCTTTAAGATATGTATCCTTTTATTAAGGTATCTCTGTGGATGTTCCAGTTGTTACATGTCTCTACACAAGTACATGCCAAAGGGGGCATTATATCCAAGGACTGACCTAATCATAACTGAGTAAAGGTGAACAATGACATCCATAGATCTAGACATGATCCATTTGTTTATAAGCTGTACAATATAGAAGGACGGTCTTACAACATGGTCAAATGTTAGGTCAGTGTCCACATAAGTTCCCAAATCTCAAAGTGGGTCAGCTCTTAGGGGCATATTCTCAATGTGGTAGTTTCCTCTGGTAGATGACTTCCAAAGGATACAAAAATGCATTTTTGGCATTTAGTTTCAGACCATGACTTTGACACCAGTTATTTATTTGAGACAAACCTTCCTGCAGGATAGCTAAGCCATTTGGGGATTCAATGACTGCTCCTAGCTTGCAGATATCTGCAAACTTATTCAGCCAGAGCCCTTTGGTATTTGCTGCTACTTCAGAAAAGTAGATGCCAAAAAGGGTACCAGCACAGAACCCTGGAGGACTCAACTGGTGATTTGTCTCTTTGTGGAGGTGACTTCCCCTATTCTGATTACTTGAAATTACTGGCAAAATCTCTTGACCCCTCCAATATTTTTACAATGACAAAAGACAAACAAAAAAAAAAAAGGAAAGGAAGTTGACCCACAGTTCAGTTCCATAGCCAAGATGGCATTTGTACTGCCCCTTCTAAATAAGAGGTTCAACAATTGGAAGAAATCTCCTTTCCAGATTAGCATGTTTTTCCCAAGGCAGGTTGCCAAGTGTGATTCTTTGAAAAAAAACATGGAACATACCTTCCTGCCTCCTCTTCTGAAAACAGGAACCATCCTTCTAGTTTGCAATCCAGAGATATTTCCCTGCCTTACATACAATAATGAAATGGAACAAGGAACATAAACAACAATGCAGAATGGTCAGCACTTTTAGCAGTTCCATCCAGACCTAATCGATCATCTCAGGCCACTAGTTGCTTCTGGCAATGATTTCTCAGAGGTTGTCATTTCCACCAGATTAAGGAGTTCCTTTAGTCATTCTTTTTGCCTCTTCAAAATGCCCACAGGAAAGGTCAGCTGTTTTTCCAACCTAAATGACACTTTAGGGCCATCTGAAGTCACTGCAAATGACCCACAAAGTACTCCCATAACCAAGTTTTTGATTCAGCTGCAGTCCAGGTGCAGTGTTTCTGCTCTGTCAGTAGTTAGTCAAATTCAGACTATCCATGAGCACTGCATGGAAAGCCTCTTTACTTAACTTGAAGATTCCCTTCCTCTTGGTGCCCATTAGCAGGTCCTAGGGTTACACCCATGACAAGCACCAATTACATTTTGACTACAGCTCCTTTTTGCACTCTTAGCTACTGAGATCCTGAATTAGATCCAGTCAATAGGGACCTTGTTGGAAAAGCAAGACCCCATCAGGACTCTGTATGCTGAGTCCCTAACACTTTGAAAATTAAGTGTGATTCCAGTAAAAACAGCAAATTCCAAAACTTGCTGCTATATGTTTAAAATGTTTCTACAGAGCACACTGTACACCCCAGCTATTTACATATACTGACTGAGACTGCTGCACTTCAGAGTGGGGATGAATACTCTGAGATACCACAACCTCAGACTTGGCATATATTCTCTTTAAATGCACACACATTATTGCTGTTCTGAAGATCACAATTATAGAAAGGCACCCCGGTCAGATAATGTGTCCATGACTTCCAGAAATCTAAAGGAGAAATGCTGATGGGAGGCAGGAGTTGAACTTTTCCTATATAGAAGCAGTGGACATGTATACCTGTCACACTTTCAACAGTGGCGCCTGGTGACTTTATTGCAAGGGGGGTGCAGGAAACAATTGAATGGGTAGAACCAAATAAATTAGGGCTGGGCTGTTTTACAGCAGGTCAATAACCATTATTTATGATCAAACAAATGTGGTCATTCACAGACTATTTTAGTACAAACCCACTCATTTTAGCCACTTCACTGACTATACAAACATTAGATGTCTAGCTGCAATCAACACTCCATGGGTCCCACTCTCACTCACTAGACTACCCTGCACTCTCCCAGTGCCTTCCTCTGTTTTCCCACAATACCTCTCAACCTCTTAGTGCAAGAAATCCTGACAAAGCCAAAAACAATGGGAGGAAAAGGCCCAAAATTAGGGACAAATTTTAAATTCTACTCTTATAAACTTAGAAAGTTGCGAAGATAAGAGGCTATGGGTTAGTGTTAATTTTATGAAATCTATGAAGTCTGAAACTCAAAACTAATTAATAAGTGACTTCAGTCCTCGATGATTTGCCAGAAAGCCACAAATTTTATTACAAACAGATGAAAAATGACCAAAAATATGAGACAAAAATCTGGACATTCTGTGAAAATCTGGGCAACTGACAGGTATATTTACCCCGCATCCTGGAGCCACACCATCCAGATTACTTTTGCTTGCTTTTTCATACTTAATTTTACTACACACACACACACACACACACACACACACACACACACACACACTTTTAACACTCTGTAGCAGACTCCACTGTAATTTAAAGTCTGGAGGAAGTAACTTCATAGGTTTATACTAGGCTATCTGCCCTAAGGCATTTATAAGCCTAGCCCAATGTTTTGTGGCTTACGCCACCCCTTATGTTAAAAAAATACTGTGCCCATTAGTTTGTTGTGCCTCTGTCCAGCAGTGACACAGAGATGATTCCCGGGGTAAACCTACGATCTCCCATCCACCGGTCAAGATTTCTCTTGAACAGAGCCAGCGAGGTGCTCTGCCTCACATGGACTGGGATTTTATTCCACAGCATATGGAGTCTCTGGGTGACAAATCTATCCCTCCAGCATGTCCTATTTATATCCGTGCTAAGGTTTAAGTCGCTTGCTCTAGTGGATCTGGTAGATTTGGATTTTTTGAGGTGGAGCATGTCCATTAATTCCTGGTTGGACATGGCCTTGTATGTCAGGCACAGGTCACCTCTGAGCAGGCGGTATGCGACTGAATAGAGCTGGAGTTTCTTCAGTCTGGAAGCATATGACAGATTTTGGAGTCCCTTTATCCTTTTGGTGAGGAACTTTTGGGGTCTCTCCAATTGCTGTAGGTGTCGGGTGAGATACATCCCGAATGGGGCATTGTACTCGATCATTGGTCTGATAAGTGAAGAGTACAGGGGAACAATGACCTCACTTGATCTGGATGTGAATCCCTTCATGATCAGGTGGGCAATGTAGAAGGTCTTTCTAACCACTTTAGCAATGTGAGTGTCAAAAGAAAGGCCACTGTCAACCCGGATCCCCAGGTCCCTGATAACCTCTTCTGTGCTTAATGGATTGCCACCTATATGGTAGCTTGGGGTTATCTTGTTTTTCCCGAAGGGTATGACTATACATTTTTTGGCATTTAACTTCAGGCCATGGCTCTGGCACCAGTTATCAGTTTCCGTGAGACCCCTCTGAAGGATATCTGTGTCCGATGTACTTTCCACTATGGCGCCCAATTTGCAGTCATCTGCAAACTTTGTCAGCCATAGTCCTCCTATGTTTGCCTGTACTTCTGAGAAGTAGATGCCGAACAACAGGGGGCCAAGGACTGAGCCCTGTGGGACCCCACTTGTGACCGGCTTGGAGTCTGACATGGCGCCAGCAACTCTAACCCTGTGGGTTCTGTCCTTTAGCCAGTTTGCAACCCATCTTGTGACATATGGGTTTACATTTAAGCTGGTAAGTTTCTCTATAATACCCGAGTGGGGTATTGTGTCGAAAGCTTTTGCAAGGTCAAGGTAGGCTGTATGGACTGCCTTTCCCTCATCAATGGCCTTTGTGACTGTTTCGAAGAAGTCGACCAAGTTCAAAAGGCATGATCTGCCCTTGACAAAGCCAAACTGGGTCGGGTCCAATGTCTGCAAGTCCGCTATGTCTTTGTTTATGAGTTCCATTATGATCCTCTCCATAGCTTTGCAGACCAGGCTTATTAAGCTTATGGGGCAGTAATTTCCAGGGTCCGTAGAGGTACCGCCTTTGTGGAGTGGGACCACAGTTGCCGTACGCCACTCCTTGGGCACATATCCTGTGGTAAGGCTAAGATTAAACAGCTGCCTTATATGCGGGTTTAGTTCCTCGTTGAGTTTGTGTAGCACACAGCCAGGGACACCATCCGGTCCCATTGATGCTGTGTTTTTAGCTTTAGAGAGAGCAGCTTTCACCTGCGCATTAGAGATGTCTGGGAGGCTACACTCCGCTGGGATAGTTATCTCTCCTTTTGGGGAGGGGGGTGAAGTTTGCACTGAACCTGTCTGCCAGTATGTTGGCAATGTCTGTGGGTTCAGTGATTTTTGTATCATTTTGGACTAATTCTGCGCATATCTGTGAGTTTCCACCCAGGTTTCTAACATAGCTGAAGAAGGCCTTATGATTGTCTTTTGAATCTATTGCAATTTTTCTCTCAAATTTGGCCTTGGATGATTTTATGAGTGCCCGATGTTTTTTACTAATAATGATCAAGGGTGTCTTCTCTTTTATGGATTTTGCTCTATCATGTAACAGCTTTCTCCTCTTATTGTAAAGTTTGTTTATGGCTGGGGTCCACCAGACTGGACGCTTGCCCTTGGTGGAAAGAGTCTTGGTTTTATTAGGGATTGCCTGATCCATGCAGTCCTGGAGGTGTTCGTAGAAGGCATTTGTAAGGGCTTCCGCAGCTTGGGTTGTGGTTTCCACTGGCTCGGGGGCCTTGAAGGATACCACACCAGTCTTGAGTAGTATGAAGTTTGCTTTAGAGAAGTTCTTCACTGTGGCCTTTTTTGTTTGGGGTGGGGGCGGGATGTGGATTTCCAGTGAGATAAGTTTGTGATCTGATCTCAACAATGAGGGATATACTTCCGGTGTGGAGCATTTTGTCCCCATGTTTGTGATGATGAGATCTAGTATATTTTCTCCTCTTGTGGGAACGGTGACTAGTTGTTCCATGGCATTTGAATTTTTTTTTTTCTCAATAAACTTTTTATTGATTTATATAACAATACAATTTAGGAGTTGACTTAAATATAAACAACCTGGTTTAAACAAATTGCAACTCATATAAGCATTAGAAAAAGAGATCAGAATAAAAATAACATCACTCAATATGTACAATATATACAATAGGTAACCCTAAAATAAAAGATAACTTAAAATACAAATTCTGTGAATTAATAATTTCCAATTTTGGGTATAAAAATTTACCAAAACACCAGACCAGAAAAAGATTAAAGGTATTAATTATTAATAATACTTAAAACCTTCTCTAATACTAAATTTTTGAAAGCCATTTTTTTAGGACTCTTAACCATGTTTTTTTGAGCATCAATATATAAGTAAGCCATTTTTTGGAAAATATCCCAGTTCAGTTTGGTACGATCAAGCCAGTTTTGAGTTATGGAAAGTTTAATTAAAGAGCAAATAAAAATAATAACTTGAGTGTCGAATTTGGAGAGATAAATTATCGGAATATGAAGTATAGCAATTTCCCAGGACAGTGTAGATTTATGATCTCCCATTCTCTGTAGTCTTACTTTCAAAGAGGTCCATAGTCTATGAGAAAAATGACAGTACCATAGAATATGTAAAAGGTCCGCTTGGGGAATAGGAACAACATGTGCATGATGGGGATTTATTAGGATTAAATTTATTTAATTTATAAGGAGTGTAGTAAGCATCATTGTTAATCATTAATTGAGTGTACAGTAGTTTCTTAAATGGAGTAAATTCCCTAGTATATCCGATTGCCAAAAGTTTTTGATTCTCAGTTATTCGAGAATTATAATTTAACCAGCCATTTGAGAAGAGACAGTTCTGATCCAGCACTAGATTCTTTATTAATTTATAGGATCTTGATATCATTTTACCTGATGAAGATAATGTTTTAATTATCATATTTAGATTATTTAATTCATGTTCTATAGGTTCTATGGGTTCATATTTACCTACAATTACTTCTCTTAATTGGCGTAATATTGTAGAATAATTCCAATTAACATTCAGAATTTTACGCAACTCTATTAGGGATAAGTCATTATATTTCAGGATATCCCAGACTTTCAAATTTTTTATTGAAGGATAATTTGTTAGATTAAGAGGAGAGTTATCTATCATTATATTAGGATTTAGATGAAGTGGCTGCAAAAGGTGAGAAAACTTATCTAGATTACATAATTTTAGTAAAACTTGAAAAGCTTTAATCTTTTGTTTGAGAAAAATAGAAATTTTACTGGTAGTTTTCATATCAAGAGAAATAAAAGGAATCGCTTCTGGGTTTATATTTTTAGATAAAATGTAGTTATACCAAATCTTAACCCATCAGGGATAATTAATATATTTACTATTTTTAAAATTAGAAATAGTTAAGAGCTTATTTGATGAAATAATTAGATAGTAAAGATAGAAGTTTGGCAATCCCAAACCACCTTTGTCCTTAGAATTTGATAGTCTAGAATATGAGATTCTAACAGATTTGGGAAACCATAAGAATTTAGCTAGCTCTATATTTACTTTCTTGAAGAAAGACTTAGGAATTATCTGAGCAGAAGAATTAAATTGGTATAAAAATTTTGGTTGAATGTTCATTTTAATTATAGCAGCCTTTGATAAGAGTGATAAATTTAAGTGCTCCCATCTAGTAATATCAGAAATTATTGAATTCCAAACTTTACTTATGTTATTTTGAAAAGAAGAATGATTATTGTGTACCATGTTAATTCCTAGATACTTCATACCAAAAACAATCTGGGTTTGTTGATTAGAAAACAAGTACGATTTATGAACCATATGATTTAAAGGAAAAATATGTGTTTTTGAAGGATTTATAAGATAATTCGAGGCAGAAGAAAAACATTCAATAGAGTTTGTTATTTTACTAAAGTCAGATATTGGGGTTTGAAAGTATAATACAAGGTCGTCAGCAAAGGCAGAAAAATAAATTTTTGTATTAAGAATCCTAGGGACTTTATGGAAAGTGTTTTGAGTAATAAACAGCAGTAACGGTTCTAAATATACATTAAAAAGAAAAAGGGACAGTGGACAGCCTTGCCTTGTGCCTCTGGCAATCTTTATAGGGGAAGAAATGTAACCATTAATATAAAGTCTAGTAAACATATTTTTGTATAAAGTTTTTAAAAAGTTTATAAAGGATAAAGGAAAATTAAAGCATAACATAGTTTGAAAAAGAAAATTCCAACAGACTCTATCAAAAGCATTTGATGCATCCAGAATCAGTGCATATATTGGGTTAGGATCTATTTTTATAAGATGTATAATAGATTCTAAAGTCAGTGTATTATCCCAAGCATGTCTGTGGGACATAAATCCTGACTGATCTTGAGAGATAATTGAAGGTAGAACTTGTTTCAATCTGTTGGCCAAAATAGATGCCAAAATCTTTATGTCTAAATTGATTAAATAAATAGACCTATAATTAAATGGGTCAGTTTTTTCTTTATTATTTTTCAAAATTAATAAGGTTTTAGATGTATTCCAATGAATATCCGAAATATCCTTGATATTTATATAATTATAAACTTTAAAGAGAAAGGGAACAATTACAGACTTAAAAGATTTGAAAAATTCAGGTGTGAATCCATCTGGACCAGGAGATTTACCAGATTTAAGACTATCAATTGAATCTGAAATCTCTTGATGAGTTAGAGGAGCAGAAAGCAATTTCTGTTGATTATCATTTAACTTGGGGAAATTTAAAGAACTTAGAAAGTTTTTTATATGATTATCATCCAACGTACTAGATGGTTTTGAGTATAAATCTGTATAAAGTAAAGAGATGAATAATCTCTTCATCTGTGTTGTATAATTTATTCTTGTAAAATAATGATTAAATTTTTGGTTTATCAATATTATTTTTAATTATTCTAGCCAAAACTTTAGAAGGAACTTGAGCCCATTCTGAATACGCTGCTAACAATCTTTGATCAACTAAAGAAAGGTTGTTTTGATGTAACAAAATTAATTCTTTTTGACAATCTACTATTTGCTTTTCAAAACTGGAGTCTTGATTCAGTCTACACTGATTTTCAAGAGAATGAATTCTAGATTTTAAGAACTCTTCCTTTTTGTTGTAATGTTTTTTAAGATACGCAGCTTTACTGATAAACATACCTCTTAATCTCGCCTTACATGCAGCCCATTGAATATCATAATACCTGATAAATCTAGATAATTTTCCATTTCTTGAATAATTTCTGAGCACTGTATACAAATATCTTTATTTAAGAGTAAATTATTATTCAGTGTCCACTTATTTGAATTAATAAAATTTTTAATTTTGTGGGTAAAGTTGAGATTTAATAAGATTCTTGAATGGTCTGAAAGATATCTAGGTTCAATAGTAAAATCTGAAATAAATTTTGAGATAGTATTAGAAATCAGAAAAAAATCCAATCTAGACCATGAATGGTAGCATTTTGAGTAATATGTGTAAGGCATTTGAATTTATGAACTCCAGGAACCTTTGGGCTAGAAAGTTGGGGCTTGAGTAATGCTCCCAGTCTATATTCGGGTAGTTGAAGTCACCCAATATAATGGTGTTTGGAGATTCATTTATACCCTCCAGTGTCTTCAGGAAGGCTGTGTGGGGTTCCTGAGTTTGAGAGGGTGGCCTGTAGCATGCTACAAATTGTAGAGCAGTTTTGCCTATGGTTAATTGCACCTGGATGGTTTCCGATGCTTCGTGCGTTGCCACCAACCTGGAGGTGTGGGTATCCTTGATGAATATGGATACACCCCCTCCTTTTGTGGTGTGGTCCGGGGCCGGAACGCATGATATGAGGTAAAACCTGATAGTGCCGGGGTGCTCTCAGGAGCCTTGAACCAGGTTTCAGTCACAGCACAGACATTGATGTTCTCCATACTGAGAAGGGCCTCGAGAGCGTGCATTTTGAGATTTAGACTTCTGGCATTGAGCAGCATTACCCTTAGTTTCTTCCCATTTTGTTTTCTAGGGTGGTAGGTTTAGAATTTGAGCCTTGCCTAAAAAAGGCACTATGGGGGTGGCAAGAGCCTTAGCCAATATCTCGAATCCCAGGGGTTACAGGTGCAAGACCTTTCTTGCTAAGCAGCGTGGCTTGTTAAGCATGTCATCCCAGGCAGACAGACACTGGAACCCCTTTGAATGACACCAGAAATTAAGCCAATTGTTAAAGCTGATCATCTTGTCTCTATGTTGTGGCATCATTCTTGGTGAAGGAAGGATACTGCTCAGGGTCAGGGTCATACCTGCCTGGGCTACATAATCAGAGAGCTCCTCTATGTCTCTTTTCATGTAGTCCAGGTAGGTACATCTCAGGTCGTTCACACCAGCATGGACAATGACTGTGTCATATTTGTACTTGCTGTGGAGTGACCCAAGTGCTTGTGTTATGTGGCGGATTCTAGCGCCCGATAGGCAGCTTACTGTGACTCTCTCCTTGTTCAGCCTGGTGAGTGGGACGTCAGTGTGTCAGACTATGGAGTCACCTATGACAAGTATGTTTGGTGTTGTAAGCCTTAAGGGCTGTGACTGCTTTGCACACTGATTTTGTGGTTTATGTGTTGCCTGTGGTGTGTCATGAGGTGGCAGTTGCTTGGATGTCTGCTTTGGAGGCCTGTGCTGTTTAGGTAAATTTTTGCTCAGAGCCTCCAAGTATGACTTTGTGTGTTTATGTGTTTGATTCACTGAATTAGACTGAGGTCTGCTACGACCCCAGAAGTCATATAGAGTTGTGGATGAATTGAGGTACACCTTCGTTTTTTTTTTTTTTTTTAAATAACTTTTGACTTGATAATGTCAATAACAAAAATTCATGAGTAAGACAATATATTTAATCTTTCTGGGAATACTGCCTGCCTTTCCACCCCTCCAAAAAGACAGTTACCATCTTTGTACCACTGTGATGTTAGAGTAGGATGAAAAGTACAAGAACAAATTGCCACAGAATTATATAATATCATCACATAAAAATAGGAAAACAACAAGCCAAAACATGGCCAGGGCACAAACTTTATTAACGAAATATAACTAGTATAACAAAAGTACCAGGTTAGCTCTTTCACAAGTCAACGACTTGCTTCTTCAGACCAAACATTTAAAAAGAACAAAATACGCATGTTTTATAGATTTCATATCTCGTAAAACCTACAATGTCACTTCACAGATACATTATAACCAGTCAGAATGCATCTTAAATATACACATTCTTAAATTAAAACAGTGAACCTTTGAACTGGCACAAAATGATTATAGCATTAAAATTCATCTACTTCAATAGTTATGTAAAAATCTTTAAAAAACAAACACTGTTTAAAATTCCTACATATGGGTAATATAATAAACCATCATTCTATAATCTGATCATAAATCTGTGTGAATATAAACTACATAGTATACCATATTTCTAACTTGATCTCATACTCAAACACTACCTAATGTCTATCAGATCAACTAATACAACTATTTATAACAAAGTATTTATTGTAGGCAAATAGCTAATACACTGATAAAAACTGGAACATCTTAAAATTTGATAAAGACTTAAGGGATTTTATTACTGAAAAACCTATTATTGCTTACAGGAAAGAGATGAATCTGAAAAATGTGTTTGAGAAAAAGGTGGTTTCATAGACCAATGGTACTCCGAAAAGGTTTTTTTTTTTGCTTATATTGTTTGTCAGTAATAGAAGCTTCAGAGGTAACCATTAATGGGTATAAGGTGAAATTGTGAGCAACATTTTTTTGTTTGTCAGAGAGGGTGGTGTATTGTGCCTTATGCTGTTGTTGTGCATGTTTTTATATAGGTAAAACTGACAGGAAGCTTAAGTCACTTATATATGAACATTTGAGAGATATTAAACTTAAAAAAGAGACAAATGCCCTGTCAAAACACTGTGCATAAAATGAAGGACATTGTTTTAAATTTATAGTATTGGAAACTTTACAGCTAAATGAAAGGGGTGGAGCGTGGTCTTTATTATTAGAAAGACGTGAATTGATCTGGCAGCCATGCTTGAATGCTGCTACATGCTGGCCAGGTTTGAATGGGCAGGTTTCAATTAGTAATATTTTAAAACTTAAAGCATTGGATAGATGGGTTGCTTGACTATTGAAATATGAATACATTTGGAACTTTTTAAAGATAAATGTGCATATATGTATACATTTTATTTTATGTAGAGTTGCTGTAAAAAAAAAAAAAAAGGATTTTTTACAGCATTTTTAATCATGAACGGAATGGGGTGTGTGTCTTAGTATGCTTTTGTAATGATTGACAATTTTAAGGGGTGCATATAAAGTTGAAGTTTTGATGCTGACACTTTTATCTGACGAAGATTAGTTTTGTAATAAAAGCGCTTCTCATTTTTTTATGAAGAAATAGTGATTTGCCAAGGACGCTGCGGATTTGTTCAGATATAACATCTGTGTGGAAATACTAAGTTTTGTTTTTGCAGTCCGTTTCTAACAGGAGTGACTGAATCAAACTATTTTCTTTTCCTGGAGATAGCTGGACTTTTCCATTTTATGAACTGGTGTTCTTGTTTATTGTAACTATTATCTTTAACTTAAAAATAATAGCTGACATTTTGACTTGGCACATTTCTTTTTTTTCTCTCTCTTTTTAGCTGGGAGGCTGCACTTCAGCAGTCCAGTACCACGAGCCTTCACTATATTTTTGTGATTTCTGGGTGTGTCCAGGTGCTACTTGTACCATCTGACCCAACAAAACAACAAATGGTGATCAGCTAATAGCTCAGCATCATTACTAACCTGAGTAACAGAATGCATGGCTTCAGGACAAGTGGCTGTACTTCACAGCTGTTCATCAAATCTGGTCAAAAGTTTTCTGGTACAAAGTCTGCTTATGAGTATCAATGTGTATGAAGACACGTTTATTATACACAATTCATGACAATCACAGAAGCCCCAAAATAATTCACAATTAGGTCATTCCTCCCAAACACTACTCTCCATGAATGTCTTCCATTCATCAATGTGGGCAAAAAAGTATAATACTCCCATATTTGTTAAATGTGGACATCTGTAATGCGTTTACATGACAACACAGTTCTGTTTTATGTAATACAGCAATCCCATCTACACAAACACAGAGTTCAGAACAGCTTCAGCATCAGCGATGAAGTTCTATCCAGGTTCCTGGTACTATGTCAAGGTGATTTTTTTCCCAAATTTAACTAGGTAAACTCACAATGTTCAACTGCCTCTTTTTAATGACAACTGAAGAGCACAATCTTTTTAAATATCTTGCTCCCAGTAAAATCACAAACACGCACAAATGTAGAGAAGATTGTCCTCTGCTTAGGATATGTTTGGCTCACTTAAGTGAAAGAATAATATTAGCTCTCATTTAAGACTCAAACCCAAGCACACAATACTAATGTCACTGCTGCAAGATCAGCAAGAGCCTCTGAACAGATACATCACTGCTGTTGGATCAGCAAGAGCCTTTGAACAGATAGGTGCTGAGTTTTCACTTTAGAACCTTATACTCCCAGTCAGGAAACCCCCAACATGGTGATCAAGGATACACACACACACACACACACACACACACACACACACACACACACACACACACACACACACACACACACACACACACACACACACACACACACACACACACGCACACACACACACACACACACACACACACACCAGTACAGAGAAAGCCCTCTTTTTAAGCACTGTTCAAATAACTTCTCTGAGTAATACACTCAGCAAACAGAAACTGAAAAATCAAATATATCACTTTCAGATAAAGCAAATTAGCAGCTTTTAGATGTAATCCTTTAATAATAATATCTAATTATAGATTACTGTCTAAATATATAATATATAATTATATAATATAATATACAATAGCTGTAATATCACACCAAGTAATTTATTACAAGTACTCTGACAACTCAGATAAACTATTTCCATAACCGCTGGGTCGCTGGGTCATGTAGTACAATTTAAAGGCCTTAGTCAACATATTGAAAAAAGGGTAGGATGTATATATATCTGTGCAACAAAGAATTAATTATATTAACTTCTAAAAATAATTGTTTCTGTATCTAGGTACTATACTGAGCTAAAGGTTTGATATGTGCAAGCTATTGTCACACATTCATTATATATGGTCTGGCAGACCAATGCTTTAACCAGTAGAAAGTCTGCTTTATGATTAGTCTGAAATAGTCTACCATGAGAATCTACGAAATTTAATGTAGCAAAAGTTACTACAATTTTAAGTAAAGTTCCTGTATGAAGTAAGGGCTTGCAATGTGTTGTAAGGCAACTTGATATGCGTGTCAGGACTGAAGCTGGTGGAAGGGATTAATTTTCTGTAATTTAGTAAAAGAACAGCAGACAAAACTACAATTGAAAATACTAGTAGAAAAATTAATGTCTGAAAATAATGGGCTTAAAATTTTCATAGAAGAATTCAGCACCGAATTGACTGCAACACTTGAAAGCATGTTCTCATTTATATCAATATTCTGGTTAATCAATCTGCAAATGCAACTGGAGCTTGGTGAAGAAAGTAAAGAAACACTATAAAATGAAGTGTTTTGGGGGTAGCTAGAAATGAAAATGGGTGAAATGTAGGACTGAATTCCAGTACTTCAAGAATAAAACTTACAGTAGTACTGCATGAGATGATATCAAGTCTTACATTAATGCTCCGGAGTGCAGTTAAAAAACGTCCAAAATGAGTGAGGATATGAAGAAACCATGCCTGAATAAAGTATGGTAGGGACAGATTAAAGTATGTTTCAAAGTTTCTGGAGGAAAGAACATGCATGGGTGTTCATGAAAGAAAGTTATGTATTTAAGTAGTCACACCAAGAAAATTAGTGCTGTCTGGACAACACCAGGTAGAGGGGAGTGAATAAGTTACTGTAAATCAAACACAGCACAGTAGGAGTCTAAGCAGCCAGCAACCTAAATAAGGAAGAAATCGGTAGTTAAATTCAGAGGAAGAAAAGCTGGCTATGTAAAAGAAGAAAAAATGTACAATGAAACATAAAAGTCCTTTAATATTGCCACTGGGTAGAAAAAGTACAGTTGTGTACACTTACCATAAATGTAGATGTTGGAGTGTATTCACTGTTGTAGTCATCACATTTGGATTATCTGCCTGCAGGTAGCCCTCAGCCGGCCTGAATACCAAAGTCTTCGGATTCCTGTGTCTTATGCTGTCTCTATAAAACATGCAGCCGATGCCATTACATCAGTTTTTCTTGCCCCAGATGTCAGGTGCCCCCACAATGGGAAGCAATTATATGTTATGGTACACCTCCATCAAAAAGCAAATACACCAGAAAACTTAAATATACCAAGCTAGAAGGAAAGGTAGAGCCAAGAGAGGTCAGGGGGCTGGAGGGCGGGTAACCAGGACTGCAACAGTGAATACACTCGAACATCTACATTTATGGTAAGTGTACACAACTGTACTTCGTGTTTCACTACTGCAGTCATCACATTTGGGTTGATTCCCAAAGCTAAGGAAGGGAGGAGGAAGTTAGAGAGGATTAGGGCCAGCTATTAAGCCCTGCAAGACTGCAGTGGCAAAACCAGCTCTGGATTTAGAAAAAATAGGCCCTGGTAGGGACTCCTCTGAGAAAGGCTGCAGAGGTGGATGCAGGTCTGGTGAAATGTGATCTTATCCCCTGTGGGGTAGGTTTTCCATGGTGCTTGTAGCAGAAATGAATGCAATGGGCTATCCATTTGGAAATGGTTTGCTTTGAAATGGCCTTCCCCTCTGCCCCTGCAGCAAAGCCAACAAGCAGCTGTTCAGATTTTCTGAGAGGCTTAGTACTGTCCAAATAAAATCTAAGTTTTCTGTGCTCGTCCAGAGAGTGCAGTATTCATTCCCCTTTGTTTTGTGGATTAGAGAAAAAAAGTAGGCAAATGAATGGACTGATTTAGGGCCACATTAGACACCACCTTGGGCATAAAAGGATTGGTCCTGAGGGAAACCCTGTTTGCATGGAAGATAATGAAGGGTTCCACTGCCACCAGGGCTTGTAATTCAGACACTCTTCTTGCTGAAGTGATGACTAGAAGGAAGGCTGTTTTCCAAGAAAGGCATTTCAACTCTGCTGTTGCAGCTGGCTCAAAGGGGGGGGGGGGGGTGAGCTTTTCCAATACAAAGTTAAAGTCCCAAGCTGCAGTGGGGGCTCTCCTGGAGGTCTTAAATTTTTGGCCCCTTTAAGGAATTGTTTTAGCAGGGGGTGAGAGAAGAGAGATGTCTCATTATTATAATGCACTGAAATGGCAGAAGCATGAATTTTAATTGATGAGAAGGATAGGCCCTTGTGAAGCACTTCTGTTAAATACTGAAGAATATGAGGTAAGCTGGGCACCGTTGTGCCCATTCCTTCAGTCTGGCTCCAGGAACAGTATCTTTTCCACTTTTCAGCATAGGATTTTCTAGTGCTAGGCCTCCTTGCCTCCAGAATGGCATCTAGCACCTGCTTACTGAGGGATGCTACTGGAGAGCTCAAGGAATTAGTCAGGCTGCAAGGTTCTGGGTTTGAAGTTAAGGGTGCAAAATCTGGCCCGCCCGCTGGGACAGCAGGGAAGGGGTCTGAGGCAGGTGCCATGGTTCCAGCAGTGTCATACTGCGCAAGAGGGGGTACCAGTGCTGGCGTGGCCAGTCTGGTGCAATCAGTATTGTCCTTGGCTTGTCCTGTTTGATCTTTTGCAGAACCTTCGAGAGGAGAGGCAGAGGGGGAAAGGCATAAACCGAGAGGCTTTCCCAGGCAAAGGACAGGGCATCCACTTTCCAAGCTTGACTGTGGGGAGTCCTTGTGCAGAATTTGTACAATTGGTAGTTCTGAGGGGAGGCAAACAGGTTTACCTCTGGAGTCCTCCATTTGTTCATCAAGAGGTTGAATATTTCTGGTTCTAGTTTCCATTCGTGTGGGTCCATGAGATTTCTGCTTAAGTCGTCTGCCAGTGAATTTAGCTTGCCTGGCAGGAATTGAGCTTGTAAGTGCACTTGGTAGCTCACGGCTGTGTTCCACAGAGCCATGGTTAGTCTGCAGCGAGGGTACGAGTGGGTACCCCCCTGCTTGTTTATGTACCACATAACTGTGGTGTTGTCTGTCTTTACCAATAGTTGTCCTGGAAGAATGCGGTCTTTGAAGGCTGTCAGGGAATTCTGTACAGCTAACATTTCTTTTTGACTGATATGCAGGTGTATCTGTCTCGGGTTCCATTTGTCCTGAATGAACTGCCCTGCCAAGTGTGCCCCACATGCATAGTCTGATGCGTCTGTTGTTAGGGTTTGGGTGGCAGGGGGTAGAGTGAAAGGGAGCCCCTTGTTGTGGTAGCAGCCCTCTGCCCACCAAAAGAACTCTGTCTTCATACAAGGAATGGTAGGAATCAATGATTTCAGGTCCTGAGAATGTTGACACCATAGGCTTTTTAGATACCATTGCAGTTTCCTCACATGCAGTTTTGCATATGGAATTAGTAGAATGCAAGTGGCCATGAACCCCAGGGCTTGTAGAATTTTCCTTGCAGATAGCTGGGGTTTTGTGGCCAATAGTTTGAAGTAGGTTGTCAAGTAAACTTGTTTCTCTGGAGTGAGGAAAGCAATCTGGGAAGTTGTGTTCAAGCTTGCTCCCAGGAATACAATCTGTTGGCAGGGTACTAGGTGAGATTTATTTTCATTTATGGTGTACCCCAGTGAGGTTAGAAGTTTCTTTACAAATGCCAGATGTTGTAATAGGAAATTCTGGCTTTCTGCCTGAATCAGACAATCGTCCAAGTATGGGTATATTTGAATATTTCTCTGCCTGCAAAATGCAATGGCTGGAGCTAGGCACTTTATGAATACCCTGGGCACAGTAGATAAGCCAAAGAGAAGTGCAGAGAACTGATAGTGCATAGAGCCTACCCTGAAGCTTTGGTATTTCTTGCAAGATTCCCTTATTGGAATGTGCAGGTAAGCTTCCTTTAAGTCTAAGCTTGCCAGCCAGGCATCTTTGCCTAGCATAGGAAGAGGCTGTTGAAGTTTTAGCATTTTGAATTTTGAGATTACCAGAAACGTGTTTAGAATAGAGAGGTCCAGGATAGGACACCAAGAGCTGTCTTTTCTGGGTACCAGGAAAGGTCTTGAATAAAAACCTTGTCCCCTTTGTTCTGTTGGGACAGGTTGGATAGCCCTGATACTTAGAAGAGAGAGAATCTGCTGTTGGGCCTCCGCCCACTGATTTGGGGGTAGATCTGGCCAACCATTTGGGGTTGGTAGTGTGTGGAAGTGGAATCTGTATCCTTGGGAAACTATGTTCAAAACCCATTTGTCCTGGGTAATGAGTTCCCAGTTTTTTTGCATGCAGGGCGAGCTTTCCTCCTAAGGGTGCAGGCAGTTGAGCAGGGCTTAGAAGAGTTAAGGTTAAGTCATTGTGCCATTTTTCCGTAGGGGAATGGCTTACTACTCCCTGCTTTGGAAGTGGGAGCCCCCCCCCCCCCCCCCCCACTGCTTAGGCCTGTGCGCAGCCTGAGACTGTAACCTAGGAGATCTGCTGTTCCTGGGTTTGGACTGAGAAGTCCTGGAAGAGACTGAAAAGGACCAATTCTTTAAAGGCCAATGCCTACTAAATCTGGGAGGCTGTACTTGTAGAAAATTTTTAACAGTTTGCATAGATTTAGATTCTTCCTCCATCCTTTTCAGGACTTATTCTGCTTTGTTGCCAAAAAGGCGGTTGTGGTTTGAGGGAGCATCCAGTAATTTAGCTTTAACATGATCTGGCAAGTTTTGCTCCTTAAGTCAAGCATGCCTTCCAAGTACAGAGCCAGTGACAGCAGCCCTGCAAGATGCTTCAAAAGCATCAATACCACATTGCAAAGTATGTTTACCCACTTGTTCTGCAGAATGCATTAAATCCTGTAATTCTTTGTGTTCAGCACAGTCAGGAATCAACATTATTTTCTGTTTAAGTAGTCCCATAATATGCTGCTGATGCTTTAACAAATGAAACTGGCAATTTAAAGCCCTAATGGCCAAAGTAGCAGAAGTGTATACCTTCTTACCCCATCTATCTAAGGCTCTAGAATTTCTATCAGAAGGGGTAGGTTTTTTGGCAGCAGTAGCCTTAATGCCTTTTGGTCCTTGGGAAATGGTCTCTGGATCCGCAGTAGGATTCTTGAAGAGGAACTTGTGAGAGTTAGGTACTCTGTAATACATGTCAGGTTTTCTGTGAGATGGAGGTAAAGTGTCTGGTGAAAGGCTAGATTCCAAGAAAACATCTACAATGTCCAGAACAGGAGGGATAGCTAAAGGCCTGTGTTGAGGAAAAAGTAAAAATTCCCTAAGCCTCTTTTTGGAGTCAGAGGATTCCTGGCTTTCCCAGCGGAAATGCTCCCTAAGAGTGTGCAAGGTTTCACCAAAAGAAAAATCTTCTGGAGGGGAAGCAGAGGGACTGGAGTCCTCTGCATCAGAATCCTCACAGGTACATAAGGGCAAATCCTGGTAATCAGAAGGAACAGAAATATCAGATTCCTGATCAGAAGAATCAGAAGGAAAATCCGTTCTGGGTCTCTTAGAGGGGGAAGGCTGGCTTCCCGTAATTAAAGTAATAAGGTCTTCAGCCATTCTAAGCATTTGTTTTTTAGGCATATGGGCCTGAGCCTGTGGTTTGGACGTCGGTTTTCTAAGCATGGTGCGAGTTTAAGGCCTGGATGAAGATGATGGCATAGGTTTAAAATGCAAGTCTGTAGGTCTGAATACACCCTCAGAAGCCGGTGCCTGCACAGAGGCTCTGGACCCATCCAAGGTAGAGACATCCGCAGGTTCCTTAGTTGAAGAGGCATCTCGCGGCATACCGGACTCCGAATGGGTCTCAGTAGAGGCCTGCGAATGTGAAATAGTGGGTAGCAGGGGCGGCGGACTGGCGACTAGCTTAACGGAAGCGTCATCGGCAGTTTTGGACCTATGTGGTTTGTCTCTGTCTTTATACTTATTTTTTTGGAAGATCGGTAGTCGGATGGCTTAATGAAGCCATTTCGGAGTACTGAGACCGAGTAAGAAAATAGTTTTCTGCAAAGATAGCCCAACGACAAATAGTTCAGGGGTTGAACAAGGCACAAAACCAACAGCGAGAGACGTTGTGGTCTGGGCCTAAACAGGGGATGCAGTACGAATGAAAATCTTTATGAGGTATTTGCTTTCCACAGGTAAGACAATTGTTAACTTTCACTGACATCAGTTGGAGCAAGAAAAAGGATCCACAACGGGGTACTTATCTTTTTTGAAGACTTCGGATCTGAAACTCGAAAATGAAAATTTCAGGAGTCCGCCGACCGGCACTTGCAAACTGCTTCTGCTTTGGGCACTGCACGGCAAGAAAGACTGATGTAATGGTGGCGGCTGTATGTTTTATACCCCTGATGAGCGAACGTCATGGAAGAAGAGAAAACATCCGATGCAGGAATCCAAAGACTCTGGTATTCAGGCCAGCTGAGGGCTACCTGCAGGCAGATAACCCAAATGTGATGACAGCAACAGTGAAACACGAAGAACATCTATGTTAACTCATTAACAGAGAAGACAGGTCAATAAATAACTCAATAGCACCAGTAACAACAGAAGGTGACAGGAGTGTGTGCACATGTGAGTGACAGGAGACAAAGGAATAAGGTACATGAAAGCTGAGAGCAAACATAAAGCAGGGACACCTTACAAGGTATTAATATTTTGTTAGTGGCATATGCATAAGGCAAAACATTCTAAGACAGATAGAAAATGCAGGAATGTAGAGGGGCAATGGATACAGAAAACACAAGGTTTATAGGGTAAACGGAAAGGGGATTCGAAAAAGTACACAAACAAGTGTGTAATAAATTCAAGTACAATAAATGTTTTGGTACAACAAATAAAGAGTAAAACAGCAACAGAAATGGAAAATAGAAAAAAAAGATGAATGTATTTATTTAAATTTGTTTACTGGTGTAGAACACTAATGAAGCAATGACCAACTACAGACTCATCCAAGATTACATCATAATGTAACAAAACAAAAACACACGGTACAGTATACAAATAACAGTAATTTACATATGAGTAAGCATAAAAAATCTGACAAACAATATAGGTTCATAGGTTGGTGCTAGGCTATCAGCCCTAGGGCCTATACAAGCCTAGCCATAACAATTCCCTGGCTATTTCTTCCCACACTATTTACTTCCCTGGACCCCTGTCTAGCAGGGCAACTGACATGATCCCCGGGGTAAATTTCTTTCTCCCATCCAATCATCAAGGTTCCTTTTGAAGAGGGCCAGAGAGGCACTCTGCTTGACATGTATGGGCAATCTATTCCAGAGTCTGGGGAGTCTCTGGGTCAGGAACCTATCCCTCCAGCATGTTTTGTTTATTGTGATGACAAGGTTTAGATCCCTGGAGCGTATGGCTCTGAGTGATTGGGATTTCTTTAAGTGTAGCATGTCCAACAGCTCTGGGTTTGACATGGCCTTGCATGTTACGCAGAGATTGCCTTTGAGTAGACGATATGTGACAGAGTATAGCTGGAGTTTTTTAAGGCGGTCAGCATAGGGCATCTGCTTTAGGCCTGTGATTCTTTTAGTGAGGTATTTCTGCGGCCTTTCCAGTTGTTGCAGATGTCTTGAGAGGTACATACCAAATGGGGCGTTGTATTCTATAATGGGTCTAATGAGGGATGAATACAGTGGGACAATGACCTCCTTTTTTCTGGATGAAAAGCCCTTAGTGATGAAGTGTGCCACATAGAAGGATTTCCTGACTGTTGTGGCGATGTGGTTATCGAAGGTGAGACCACTGTCCACCTGTGTCCCTAAGTCTCTTATCACACTTTCGGTGTTTAGTGTACTGCCACCTATATGGTAATTCACGGATACAAGTTTTTTCCCAAAGGGGATAACTATACATTTCTTGGCATTGAGCTTGAGCCCATGGCTCTGGCACCAAGCATCTGTTTCTGTAAGGTCCTTTTGTAGAGTATCCACATCATTTGGGGATTCAATAATGGCTCCCAGTTTGCAGTCATCTGCAAACTTTGTTAGCCAGAGTCCCTTAGTGTTGGCCTGTACTTCAGAGAAGTAGATGCCAAACAAGAGCGGTCCCAGGACTGAACCCTGAGGTACTCCACTTTCACTTGTCTGGAGCTGGATTTGGAGTCGGCTACTTTTACAGTGTGGGTTCTTTCAGTAAGCCAGTTAGCAACCCATTGGGTGATGTAGGGATTAATGCCCAGTTTAGTAAGTTTATCTATGATTCCAGAGTGGGGGATGGTGTCAAAGGCCTTGGCAAGGTCTAGATAGGCTGTGTGGACCACCTTACCCTTGTCCATGGCTCTGGAGACTGATTCGAAGAAGTCAATCAGGTTCACGAGACAAGATCGGCCCTTCACGAACCCAAACTGTGTGGGGTCCAGTGTTTGAAGGTTGCCAATGTCTTTGTTTATAAGTTCCATGATAATACGCTCCATGGCCTTGCAGATAAGGCTTGTCAGACTGATGGTAGTGGTGGTGCATATTTTGACCTTGTGGGTCCTATACAGCCTAAACACAGAAAATCTAACAAACCAAATATATGTACAGTTACACAAGTAGAATAGAAAGGGTGAATAGAATTAAAATAAGAGGAGTAAAAGTGGTGGTGACATGGGCAGTAGTAGCTTGGCTAAGATAAGAGGGAAGCACAGACAGGCTGGAATGGCCCCTTCTGTGGCAGTCATCCAGCATCCAAGCCACAGGCAAAGGCATAGCTATTAACTGTCTAGATTTTTGCCTCATAATTTTTGGGCTGTTCCTCATAAAATGTCTGGTTTTCTGGCAAATCGCTGACAACTGAAGTCACTTAATAACGGCATACATTTGACTTTCAGACTTCAAACCCTTCAAAAAATGTATACTAACACAAATCCTGTTATTCTAGCAACTTTTTAAGCTTATAAGAACATTTAAAATCTGTCCCTATTTTGGGGCCTTTGTCCCCCTGAATTATTTTAGGCTTTACCCAGATTTGTTGCGCTAAGAGGTTGAGAGCAGGGGCAGATCTTGCTGACTTCTTTGAGACTGTCATCAAGGCCCTGGATGAGGGAAAGTCAGTAGATACAGCCTACCTTGACCTGGCCAAGGCCTTTGGCACAATTCCCACTCAGGCATCATCGAAAAGCTAACACAACTTGGTGTTAATCCCCATCTAGTCAGATGGGTGGCCAACTGGCTCGCAGATAGGACCCACAAGGTCAAAATATGCACCACCACTACCAACAGCAGACTTGTCACTTGTGGTGTCCCCCAGGGATCTGTCCTGGGACCCCAAATGTCTCAGAGGTCCAGGAAAAGACAAAAGGCCTGTGGCTTACCAAGTTTCTGGATGACTGTAAGTTGGGTGCTGTCACTGACTCCCCAAATGATGTTAACATACTGCAAAAGGGTCTCACAGCTACAAATAACTGGTGCCTAAGTCATGGCCTTAAGTTAAATGCAAATAAACGTATCATAATACCATCCGGCAAAAACACAGCCCTTGCAGATTACTACATCAACGGCAACCCCCTAAGTACACAACCTGTGGTAAGAGACCTGGGTACTCAGGTTGACAACAATCTCACATTTGACCATCATGTAGCAGCAGTGGTCAGAAAAGCTTTTTGCTTGGTTCATCTCATAAGTAAATGGATTGCATCCAGAAAAAAGGAGGTTATTACCTCTCTGTACTCCTGCCTTATTAGACCTATAATTGAATATAACGTCTTGTTTGCTATGCACCTCTCCAAACACCTGCACTAAGTGGAAAGGCCACAGAAATACCTCACGAAGAGAATAAATGGCCTCCAACACCTGTCCTATGCGAACATGCTTAAATCAGTATCGCTCTACCCGGTATCATACAGATTGCTCAGAAGTGATCTGTGTTTTGCCTACAAGGCAATATCGGAAACTGCCCTACTAGAGATGCTTCATATCCATAAGTCTAACTCCTCGTGCATTACCTGCTCGATAAACCTATATCTAATATGCAACATCAACAAAACCTGCTGGAGAGACAGGTTTGTCTCCCAGAGGCTGTCCTGTCTCTGGAATAGACTTCCCATACATGTCAAACAGAGTACCTCACTGACCCTCTTCAAGTGCAACCTTGATGAGTGGATGGGAAACCACAAATCTGTCCCACCATTGTCCCTCACTGACAGGGGCAACAGGTGCTGACTGAGGTTTCTTTTTTTGGGGATAAACTCTTGGCTAGGCTTGTTAGGGCCCCAGGGCCATTAGCCTAGTAACCTCCTATGATCCTATGAGAGGTATGGGCAAGGGGAGGGCTCACTCTCAGACTAGCCCCCTCGGTTCTCCAACCGAAAGCCGTTCCCAACCCATTTCTACCCACCCCCAAACATCTTGGCTTGTATATATGTAACTGAATTTGCCTGATAAACGTCATGTACTTAGCAGCGTTCATTTGTCCCACAATAAAAGAACTGAGATTTTGCAACTTGGATCAAGTTTTTCTTTCTTATGGATTTGAGCATATTCTGTTTTCTACCATAAATGCACTAAGCCCACTTTCCGCTGCACTGGGACAACCTGAACACTACGACCAGGGGTACGAAATATTTCCACTGTACGGCAAGTGTCAAGACTTTTTTTTTTACATTTACTTTCAGTAAACAAACATATACATAACAGCATGGGAATTATCTGCACATTAAATCATCTGAGACTTACAAATATTGATAATTTAAAAAGACATGTAATGGTTACAAATAATTAGACTTCTTTGAGACAGTTACCAAGGCTATAGACAAGGGAAAGGTTGTACACACAGCCTACCTAGACCTCGCGAAGGCCTTTGACACCATTCCCCATTCTGGCATTATAGACAAGCTCACCAGCCTGAACTTAAACCCCTACGTCACAATATGGGTTGCCAACTGTCAGAGGTACAGGCAAGCACAGGAGTACTATAGCTGACCAAGTTCGCGGACTACTGCAAACTAGGGGCTATAACTGACTCTCTGGCTGACACAGACATCCTCCAAAAGGGTCTCACTGAAACGGATACCTGGTGTCAAAATCATGGCCTCAAGCTAAATGCCAAAAAGCGCATAGTCATCCCCTTTGGAAAAAACAAAGTACCCACAAACTACCACATAGGTGGTAGTCCCCTAAATACGGAAGACGTAATAAGGGATCTGGGGACCCAAGTAGATAGTAATCTCACCTTTGATAATCACATTGCCAAAGTGGTTAGACAATCCTTCTACGTGGCCTACCTAATCACAAAAGGGTTTGCATCCAGATCAAAAGAGGTCATTGTGCCCCTCTACTCATCACTCATCAGACCCATCATAGAGAACAATGCCCCATTTGGGATGTACCTTACAAAACACCTGCAACAGCTGGAAAGGTCACAGAAGTACCTCACCAAGATGATCACTGGCCTCAAACAGATGCCCTATGCAGCTTGACTGAAGAAATTCCAGCTGTACTCGGTTGCATACCGCCTACTCAGAGGTGATCTCTGCCTGGCATACAAGGCCATGTCCAACCCAGAATTGATGGGCATGCTCCACCTAAAGAAAACTTTATCCCCTCGAGCCACACGCTCTAGGGATCTAAACCTCACCACAACAATAAACAGGACATGCTGGAGGGACAGATTCTGGTCCCAGAGACTTCCCGTGCTTTGGAACAAGATTCCAATCTACATTAGGCTGAGCTCCTTGCTAACACTCTTCAAAAGAAACCTTGATGAGTGGATGGGAAACAGAAGGTTTACCCCGGGGATCACTTCAGTGGCTCTGCTGGACAGAGGCACAGGGAACTAATCTAAGGGGGCGGTGAAAGCCAACACATTCTGGCTAGGCTTATAAATGCCTTCGAGCAGATAGCCTAGTACCTACCTATGAACTACAAAAAGTAAAAGTAATTTTTACTACTACTCATACAGTGGGAAAGTATCAACAGTATAACGTTTCACAGGAGCAGAATTTTAAACAAGGCAAGACAGCTCAATCATTTAACAGACTTAATAGGTATATCAAAACAGCAGCCCTTACATTTTCTTACTGCCTAAGTTAATACTAGGCTGTTGACCAAGGGAACATTAGTAGCCTAGACACAATATCGCAAGTTGCAGGTACCTATAACGTGACAAATTTATACTAGTTTTGACCTTTCAGAATGAGGACTTGGGAACAAGATCTGGGATTTATTTACAATTATTCATCCATTCATACAGGTTATGCTTCAAGATCAAATGCAAGTTTTTTTTTGTACCATTTCTTTTTGTTGTAATTATGCTGTTATCCTGTAAAGTGGGTTTTCTTACTCTAAAATGTATAGATTTTATTTTAGTTACTTCAATGAACCTATACTTACTGAGTTTAATAACCTGTTTTTTCTGCTTACTGTATGCTGAGCAAGTGTTCAATTATACCCTGATTTCATATCATTCAGCCCTGCCCTTTGATTATGATGCAGCAGAGGGAGAATAGTTTGCAGTGGGTAAGCATGTCTCTTATAGTCTGCAGCAGCTTTTATTACAAAGTAAAGAGAATGCAGCACATTCAGTAACTCAGTCAGACAATAAATCAAAAAAATAAAAGCAGCTATGTTCAAGGGAAAGGTAACAAATTTAACACGAAAGTGGTTGTGTATAGTGCTTGGCATACAGTGTAATAAAACAGATGTAAAACTACTAAATCACTGTCTGCCGATAGATTTGTTGATCACTTTCAGGGAGAAAATTGAGGATGCATAAATCACCTCAATGACAGTCCTACTGTACAGTGACCTTGTATGTAACAATGCAAGGAATTAGTGTTGGAAAGAAAGCATTGGGAATAATTTGCTAATCTGTGAAGATGAAGATACAGTAAAGTGACCAGTCCATAGTAGACAACTGTTTACTACAGTGTGGCATTTGTGTTATTACACAGCACACCAAATGCAATAAACTTTATTCGGAAATTATTTGTAGTAGTGCCCAATTATGTTATAAAATCAGGAAAATGATAAACTTAAGTGTTTTCCTTGTGTAAGACCCGTACTTAGGTGCAAATAAGAAGCTTTTATTAAGCACATTTAAGCTCTGTGTAACTGCAGGAGGTTAACTAGGACTAGATCCTTCAAGGTTCTGTAGACTAAACAGAGATTACATCTCAAGAGTCTGTAAGAAACAATCAAGAAAAGTTACAAATGGAAATATTTATGGAAGAATTAAATATGCCAAGGTTAGCGGTAGAGGAGGCTCAGTTACTAACAGGATTGGAGGAGATGAGATAAAAATGGTGATGCATAACCGATCTACAGAAAATTACCCAGGAACAGATGGTACTCCTGTGGAAGCTTAGAAGCTAGGAGGGAAAAACTGATGAAGATCTGGAAGGTTTTGTTTAATAGCATTTTAAGAGGAGGATAAGTATCAATATCCTGGAAGAAAGCGGTTGTAGCTGTTAATACTTAAATAGGGAAAAGATCGATCAGATCCAGCTTCATAAAGACCCATTTCAATAATAAACCATGATTATAAAGTGTTTATGTCTATAATGGCTAAAATAATGGCAAAAGTGATGCCAAAATTGATAGATATGGATCAATATGGTTTTGTGGAGGGGAGGCAAACATTTGACAACATTAACAGAACACTGATGATCCAGAAGAAGCAGAATGTAAGAAAATACCATTGTTGTTGGTGGGTCTTGATACAGGCAAAGTATTTGACACAGTAAGCTGGGATTTTATGAGCAGAGCAATGGAAGCATTTGCATACCCTGATAAAATTTATAAGGTTGATTACGAGGATATATGAGGGATCAGAGGTGAAAATTGAAGTGGGCAGAGTCCTCTCTGATAATCTCTGCTTGAGTAGAGGAACCAGGCACGGATGTCCTCTCTTCTCTTTGTTATTTGCGTTATATTTAGAACCACTGGCAAAGAAAATAAGGGACTCAGAAATTCAAGAATATAACTGGTATGGTAGTCAAGAAAAGTTGGCTCTACTTACAGATGACATTCATTTATATCTGACAAAACCACAAAGGGACATTACAGTGCTGTGGAACATATTGAGAGAGAGTTTTAAATCTTTTCGGATATAAAATTAATGAAGGTAAAACAAAGGCAATAGCAGTGAATTATATACCCACATACAAATTAGTTTGTCAATACCCATAGTTATGGAAACGTGATAAATTGAAATATTTAGTAGTACGGATTGAAATGATTGTGGTGTAGCAGCTAAGGATATATGGGAAGAGACTAAACGAAAGATAATACAAAAACTGAGAAAATGGAAGCTCTGTTATATGGATATCAATAGTAAGATACAAGCATTTAAAATGTTTTTAGCCCCTTTTGTTTTACACACAGGTCAGGAATATTTTTATCAAACAGACAAGAAGTTGTAGTTAGCAATTAAATAAAGAGCTGAAGAATTTTATCTGGGAGGAGAAGACGGCAAGAGTCAAGTGGGATAAGATTATTCTTCCAATAGAACAGGGTAGATTGGTATTACCTGATTTGAAGGGGTATCTCAGAGCTACACAGTTAAGGCTCCTATACATAACACAAGCTGAATACTATAATTCAAAGTGGAAAGAGATGATGATGAAACAGGGGGCATGCTCAAGAAACAAGGAGAGACTGGGATTTTGTATGTAGACCTTTAAGGAGAATAACAATAATCATACAGCATATTATATTCGTAAAGTAGCAGAAAGTATTCTAAGAACTAAACCATGCCAACATGGGAGGGGAGAAAGGAGATTTTGCTGATAGAGATAACTGCAATTAAGAATACAGACAAAAGGCAAGAGGGGGCTAGAATTTATTGGAGAAAACTGGCAAAGGGACCAAAGTACTGGAAGCAAATAACTAGGGAGGGAAATGTAATAGAATAGGAAGACATCAAGACCCTATTTGGGCTGCAGGTTAGAGACTGCCCTCCATATCAAAGATTGATATCAGAGTACAGGCAGAGAGAAAGAAATAGGGGGGGGGGGTCCTAAATGAAAGACCAGCATTGGCAGAGTTTTTAGTAGAACCTAGAACAGAAATTGCTGTTAAGAAAAGAATAATTGGTAGACCATATAAAATACTGCATGATAATTATAAGAATCAATCAGAGGAGGTTAGAAAGGATTGGGAACAAAGATTGGATAAGCAATTCACAAAGAAACAATGGGATATATATATATATATATATATATATATATATATATATATATATATATGTGTGTGTGTGTGTGTGTGTGTGTCTCTCAAATATGGAACAAAGTCTAAAAGATGTAGGATCTTTGCTTGGAAGTGTTTACATAGGTATTTTTATAACCCAAGTACACTCCAAAGAATTTCTCCTCACATAGACAGCAAATATTGGAGATGGGATGGGGAAGAAAGACGTAACTGCGAACATATCTTCTGGGAGTGTAATGAGTTGGCGACTTTAAAGATTCCCTACAGACTACTCTGGCGGAGATGTGGCGTGATCAAATTGGTGTAACTACAGAAATGATTTTTTGAGCTATGACACAGAATCGGACTTGCCTAGACATAGTAAAGCTTTGCTGATTCTAATTATAATGGATGACAAAAAAGCAATTACTAGAAGATGGAAATCAAAGTCTAAACCAACTTTACTAGAAGTAGCAAAGATAGTAATAGAGATAAAATAACTGGAATTGGGATCTTTAAAAAAGGGTAGGAGCAAATTGCATAGGAAAAAAATTGGAAGTGTGGAATCAATATATGCAGAGGAAGAATGAGGTTTTAAAAGAGTATAATGTTTGCAGTTACAGTTGTGTTGGCATGGTTTGAAATGTATAATGTTTGCAAATGAGATTGTGTCGGTAGTTTACTTTCATTTATAATAATTTAAGGCTGCCTATGTCATACATGTTAATTTAATAAAAATGTTTTTGGTTTAAAAAAAAGGAGTCTGTAAGAAACAAAGGGTGCTTTTAGGCATTCTGGGTAGCTCAAGGGAAACATGCTTTGTCATATGCTTGGACAAGTGCATAGTAAAGGAACCACTAATCTCTATTATGGGACTGTTGAGGGAGAAGCAGAAATGTATGATAACTTCCTTAGATCTGGAAGAAATATCCCTAAAATATCCCTAGTTATCAGTCTGGCTAGGTAATGAATAAGTTAGCTTTCAAATGGGTGGTAGGGTACATGGCTGCCCAGTTTTGCCAATGGATACAATGCTGAATTCTTGGCATTCACTTTTAGGAAGTGGGCCTGGCACCACTTACTGATGTGTTCTATTCCCTCCTGAAGAAAAGTAAGATAGAGAGTTAATGAACCCCAGGTTTGCAGTCATCTGAAATCTTGGTAATCCAAAGACCCTTAATGTCCACCTTGACAATACAGAAGTAAATACCAAAATTGGTGCTAGTATCGATCCATGGCGGACACCACTGGTAACAATTCCTTTCAAAGAGAACATGGTTCCCACACTTGGTATTTTCAGTTATGCAGCTTGCTATCCAGAGGGTAACATAGGGGGATTATATTTAGTTTGATTACCTTTTCGGTAATATGCACCTACGTAACAGAAACTGAACCAAATATATCATAAGACCGAGGACACGAACAATAACAAAACAGAAACACACCTTTGCATAACTTCACCAGGTATTTGAAAAGTGGGTAACCAATGCAAGGAGAAAGAATGGACAGCTCGAACAGTCTGACATACACACACACAATTATCACCGATAAAAGGCAAGTAGCTTTTGGGGTGCATGGGGAAAAATGTCATCAATTAAAACAAATGAGCAGCAATTCTTCCTCTGTATGGATTGTTGTGAAAGCACACCTGAAGTATTACATGCAGACCTTGATGTATTACATCTGCAAAGAAAACAAAATAAAGAATAATTTGGAAAGTAAGAGAACATATACAGCATGGTGTCTATACCAAAAGATGCACTAGCAAGTACAGCCTGGAAAAAAGAGGGATGGGCTTGACAGAACAATTTAAGTACCTCAAGGGAATTAAAAAAGACAACATCTTTCAGAGGGTTAAATATACAAGAACAAGGGCATAATCTGAAGACAAAAAATGAAGTAGCAGACGAAAGATATCTACTTACAATAGTTACATCTTCAAGATCCATGCCAATACACATCAACCAGAAGACTGGCAAGTCATATGAAATAGTCATTCAGTACCCTTACAACTTTCCCAGGTTGTAACCCCCCCCCCCACCTCTCACAATTCATTTCATCCACCCACCCTAATCTCCAGATTGAGACTGCACTTAGGAACTACATCATTTTAACATTACTGTATATCACTAATAGTCAAATCCAGCAAGTCTCTTCACACAGGATATTACAATACATGGGGGAAGGTGGATGGGATTGTTGAAGTGTATGGTTAAATCAAGAAGATCTAATTTTATGGTAAGTACATAAAACACAGTTGTGCTAGGAATTTACATGTTCAAAAAGCTTCACTGTTTCAATCCCCACATTTGGGAATATTCTGCATGCAGATATGGATGGCTCATCTTCCAGAGATATACCCTTCCTTAAGGCTTTGTTCAATGTCCCCACACCGAGAACATCAATGGTATCCTCAAATCTTTCTTTCTTGCCACCCCCATGGCTAAGGAAAAGACCCTACTACCAGAGTCCCAGTGGACCAGATGTTACAATCCCAGTAATGAAAGGTCCACCCTAGATGAACCCCAATTCCACATCTCCACATGGCAGACAAAGGAGGGGTGCGGTCCAGTAGGAAGGTAACAGAAGTTATGAGAGAGAGACTCAGGAGTTGCTCCAACCCATAAAGCAACCTAAAAAGGTCAAAAGAAACAGGAAAAGATTTCCAAGATGGCTACACACTGATCAACAGTTTACTTTCAGCTCTCCCTGTGTTAAAACAGAAATGGAAAAAGGGAGTCCCATTGAAACTGTTAGCTGGTTAAAATTTATTTACTGGCTAGTATGTTCCCTGCTTGGATGCTATCACAGTTGAAATATGGAGAACCTGAAAGAAAATCAACCAGAAAAGTGAAGAGGAAACACTGGCTGAGAAGGAACCTGCAGCTGTTCATCAAAAAGCAGTTGAAAATTTAGTTTGGTTCAAGAGATGGCTTCCAGTAATTTAGAAGAAATAAAAAATGTACTCAGAGGTGATTGAAATAAATGAAACATTGAAGGAATATATCAACTCAACGATCCCTTCCTGAAATTCGAAATCCCACTCACCCAAAATCTAAAAGACCGAGACGTAAATCCCGACATCCCAGAAAACTGACTGCCTGGAACACTGACAAAACACTAATGGTAAGTAACTGATCGCCCAACCCACAAAATCGGTAAAACCGAAGCAAAGAAAACTCACCCATGTGGGGGTTTTGCCTCCCACACCTCCCCTAAGTAAATATACCAACTCTGAGATCACACTACCATGGAGGAAAGGTCAGCATGCTGGCCAAGTGGTTACTTACGGTTAGTGATTTGTCAGGGACACAAACTCAAATAATAAAAGGCTGGGGAAAATTAACTAGCTATTCAGATGAACTGGTAAACCTGCAAAAATCAGAGGCTGAAATGAAGAAAAGGCTAGCTGAGTCTTAGGCTTCTGAAAAACAGTGGTTTAAGAAAACAGTAGATTTGAAAGTTGGCATGTGCAGAGGAAACCTGAGATTTTCTGCTGTACAACAGAACCTGGAAGGAGCAGACTGTATTAATTTTATGAAAACACAAATAAACAATGGGACTGCTCTGGCTAGGTAAACGGATTTCCTAGCAACAGACAACACGTGGTGATCAAAATATAATTCAATAAAATACCAAAATCCAGGAATCTTGTAACTGAAATATCACATGGAGTGTATGCCCCCAACCTGACCATGAGAATGCATCCAGTACCTATATTTGTAAATATACAATCATACCAGTAGAAAGAGTTGATCCTGACAAAACTGTGGCAGAAGGGGAAGTATTAAAAATTGGAGACAGCAGAGTGCTTGTGGAAATTTTTTCACTGTACATCAGGCAGAAGAGAAGCAAATTTATCCCAGCAATCAGGGAATGCCAAGAAGTAGATGTGAGATTCATGCTGCTGATTTCAGCTGTCTGCACAGTATTTTTTTCTGGAGTATCAAATAAATATTTTATGCATAATAGGCAAAGGAGGAAATAAAGTTTATCCAACAAAAAGTGAGCCAACAAGCAGAAGGTTCTCATTTTTCTGACAATAAGGCTCACAGACAAACTTTGCCAGTGAATCCTTTTTCAATGTTACAAACAAAAATGCTTAAGGGACAAAAGCAACTGTAAGAAAAATATTTTTGTTCTTATTTGCATTTGTATAAAACATTTCATGATATAAACTGCATGCTATATTACAAGCAGTTTTGTACAGTCTCTAGTCATGGGTATTTTTAATGTGGTAGGGGGAGCCTTTTCAGCGACTGCTGTATCATAAAAAAAGTACCTTTTGGCTAAAAGAAATATAGGTTTTATTGTATAATAAGAGTGGAAAAGCTGAACAGAAGCAAATTTAAGTTTAACACTGTGATCTTGGGCTTCTGGGTGGGGGTAGGGTGTAAACGTGTAATGATTACATTATATGTAGAACAAAGATAACTTCCTTGTTTTTACAAGGGTGGATATCTAGATTAATGTCCTTGGCTTAAACAATATACAGGTTTTAATAATACTACACTTCTTGTATCTTCAAAGATACTAGGATTTTTTCCCACTATCAAAAAGGTCAAAATAAAGAGGAAAAGATTTCCAGTGAGGAAAAAGAAGTCTACAGCTGAAGACTGTTGTCCAGGGAATGTTGTACATTCTGTTCTCAGTGAAATTTACAAAGATTCCTTCACGCATTTTCCAGTTGTTAGCTGTTTTTTATTTTATCATTGCAGACTTCGTTTACATGGAAATACATGCAAGCAATTAATATTGTGTTCTGATCATTCATTGCTGAGGGAAAACCAAAATTTAAAGGTTCAGTGAAAAATAAAATGAAATTATGGGAAGTCAACAAGAACTGGAAGCCTCCCCAGCAGCTTTAATACTTTAATGCATTTAATGGACAGTGAATAACTTAGAAAGGTATCTACTACTCTTTTTGTAGGGATAAATGTTAATGTTTTATGAAAACTTACAAACTATTTTTCACATCAGGGAGGGGAAACAGAGGTAAGAAAAGAACAGGCAGCAATTGGCATGTCAGAGAGAACATAGCCTGTAACTTGCACTTTAGCATGAATAACCTTAATTTTAGATTAGGTTATGTCTATATGTACAGCTGTTGATTTGGGGCAATTGTTCTTATCTTGAGGATTAAACTTCATTTGTTAAAAATGCACATCGTTTTGTGTGTCTGGTTTAAGTCATTAGGGAGTGGTGGGATTCTGAAAATATATTTAGTTTTCTGTTTGATGGTTTTCATTAAAGCAATAACTCTTGAGAAATCTGACATACGTTCAAATGGAGATAAACAAATGTATAAAATATCAGACTGCCAAACAACAGTGTGTGCATATTAGACAAAAGCTGCAAACAAACATTCAAGAAACCCCCATTATGTACAATAAGTGTTAACAGCAGCTATTTATCATAACAGCTAGTCTTTCCACAGCCTCTTGGAATCAAAATGGGCTTACAGGTAGAGACAAAAAGGAAACAGCATTGCATTTTATACTGAAATGCAGAAATGCAAATAGCAATGTTGCAGGAGACACCTTTGGAAAGAAATGAGCATGTGAATTTCACAAAGAAATTATTATAAGGTGGATATTCAGCAGAATATTAGGCACAAAGGAAAGGGAGGTAATAATACAGTTGTGTTAGGAACTTGGCTATAATTGTAGATAATTTTAGTAGATTCACTTTTGTAGTCTTAAAGCAACTTTATTAAAATATCACTGAAGACTTATGCACACATACATTACAACAAAAGGAAGCAAACCATATTAATATTTTCCATTTACAGACATTAAACATTACATGTTTTATTTCTTTATATCAGCTTTCTTTCAGTCCAACATTACATACATCACTGAAGTCCTGCCTTCCCCTTAAACCTCAACTCTTCCTCCTGAACATTATGCTGCATGCACTGTTCCCATTATTTCCATGTATTTCTATGTAGTTTGCTCTTTCCCTTTTCTAAAGATTCCCTTTCCAGCTGTTTTACTTATTTTATAATATTCGTCACTCCAAATACAGTTGGTTTAGACTTTTTAGATTTCCATTTTCTACAAATACAGCTGGTTTAGACTTTGAATTCCATTTTTTAGTAACTGCTTTTTGGCAGCCAACATAATTAAACTTAATATGCCATTACTAAGTCTACGTAATTCAAGTCATGTGTCCCAACTCAAAATAATCATTTCCTTAGTTACAGACATTTTGTTCACTCAATATTTCTGACAGAGTACTCTGTACTGTAAACACATTATACTCCAAGAATGTATGTTCCCAGTTAGCCATTTCTTATCAATCACACCTGAAACATTTAATATCTACCTGAGGAAAAATTCTTTGAAGTCTGCTTGGGTTATAAAAATAACCATGCAAACACTTCCAAACAAAAAACCTAAACCTTCTGGACTTAACTGCATACTTGACAGCCATACATATGTCCTTCAATTGTCACCTTCTAAATTGCATTTCTAGTCTCTCTTCTCAATCTTTTCTAACCTTCCCTGACTGACTATTACACTTACAGTGCAATATTTTACGTGTCCTACTAATTACCCTTTTTTAACTGCATTTTCAGTTCTAGATTCAACTAAAAACTGCCAGAACACATCTTTCACTTAAGATTACCCTATACCTTTATCTCAGCATATATTCTGATATCAATTCCTGGTAGGGAAGGCAGTCTCCAGCCTGCAATCTGAGTGTCTTCTTGGCCTCATTCCACTCTATTACCTTATTCACTCTACTTATTTGCTCCCAATATCTGGGTTCCTTTGTTAGTTTTCTCCAACAAATCCCAGCCCCTCTTGCCTATTTTCTATACCCCTACTTTCTGAAATCCCTATTAGCAAAATCCCATTTCTCCATTCTCGTGTTGGCTTAGTTCTTAGAATACTTTCTGCTACTTTATGAATATGATATTCTATATGGATATTATTTTTCACCTTAAGGACCTACAAACAAATCACACACACTTACACTCTGTATTCCTTGACCCCCCCCCCGCTTCATCATTATCCTATTCCATTTTGAATTATAACTTTCCTTGAACTCCTCCCCTCCCACATAAAACCAAAGGTATCTTACTACTGACATCCACAAACAAGAGCTTCAAATTTCTCAGTTTTTGTATAATCTGTTATTCAGTCTTTTCCACATATCCTTATCTGTGATATCGGAAGCCTTTTTTTAACAACTTTATTGAATTATCATACAAGACATAGGTAAACATACACTTATATAAAAGAGAACGAACCACATTAACATGTTCACAGTTACACATATGCTTTTATACAATTATAATAAAGCCAACATTACAAAATATTGCTCAATTCCTTCCTTCCCTTGAACCTTACCCCTCCTCCAAAGCATTACTTTGCATGTATGTTTCCCCAAATTTCCATTTCTTTCTACGTAGTTTGCTCCCACCACTTTCTAAAGATCCCACTTCCAGTTCTTTTAGGTCTGTTACAATAGTCACTACTTGAAGTACTCTGCATTTGCACCTCTTTTTATTCTGTGAGATTTTCCTCATTATGCAACACTTTAACCTTTGTCAACCCCACTAAGTTATCCTATTACCTCTAAACTATATATATCTTTTATTTCTATTCCATTTTAAACTCCATTTCATCACACTCACTAGCTATAACTTGTGAAGATAGTGTTATCTTCCCTAATAACTCTTGAATAACTTCCACTACCCATTCCTTACATTTCTCTCTGTTTAAGAGATAGGTGGAAAAGCACCAGTGCCTCATGCTTATTTCATTACCCTGTATTTTTACCTTACTTTTTATTGCTGCATGATCTAAATAGTTATCAGATGAGTGTCAGAGTTTTCAATTAAATGTACATTCTCCTGTAAAATATAATTTCAATCAAGTCAAGCGAAGGTATTGCACCCTGGGGAATAATATGTAAATTTTGTCAGAGTTCCTAGTAATGAATTCATATCTTTCATATCAAATATTTTCATTATCTTCTTCAGAAATCTACTCTCTTTTGATATATTTTCCCTTCTAGGTCCCCATGATACAGCCTTGCTATTGCAAATCAAATATCAGTCCCTCCTATATGTAATATTCCCTTGCTGAAAGCTGTTTATTCCTCTGAAAAATTTCTTAAGCTTTATAACAGAAGTTATTGGTGGAATAATATAAATACATGTCAGAATAATCCTCATCCCTTGACAACAGCCCCTTACTATCACAAATCTACCATTGTTGTCTTTTTCCCTCTTCTATCATTACTGGAGCTCCTCTAGAAATTTGTATAAATACTCCCCTTGTCCTTCGCCCCTAATATTCTGCTGAATAGCTATTCTGAAATATTTTCTTTGTCAAAGCTCACATGCTTATTTCTTTCCAACTGTGTCTCCTGCAGCATTGCTATTTGCACTCTGCATGTGTTAATATAATTCAATATTATTTTCTTTTTCTCAACACCTGTAAGGCCATCTACATTTCAGGATAATATGGATAGCACAGTCATTATAATAAACATGTACTGTTCCCATCTATTATACATGACAGTTTTTAAATGTGTATTTCCAACTTTTGTGTTACATGCACACACACTTTGCCAAGCTGATCTTTTATACAGTTGTTTCCTCTCATCTCCATTGAACCTATGTCACATTTTTCTAGACCTTTTGTTTAATTCAACTCACCAACATAAAAGAAAACCTAAATACTTTTTTCAGAACTCCCCATTCTCTAGAACAAATACACAAAACTATATACATCTTCAAAAAATTAAATTTAACCTTACAGATAGGAAAACACTGCTGCAAATCAATAGCTGTACCCACTGGCATTACCTAACCTAAAATTAAGGTTACCCATGCTAAAGTGCATGCTACAGCCTGTGTTCCCACTTAAACTGAATACTGTCTGTTTTTTTATTATCTGTGTCCCCCTCTCAGATGTAAAAAACAGCTTGTATACATTCAGAAAACATTAACTTAGCCCTAAGAAAAACTGTACTGGCTACCTTTATGTAAAATTAAGTTGCACAGTGTTCTATTAAATCCATTAAAGTATTAAGGATGCTATCTCTTACTCACTGAACTACTTGTCATTCTACCTTTAGTTTAAATGCTGCATTTTCCTCAACAAAGAATGCTCAAAAGAACCCTTAAAGTAATTGCTTGCACCAGCAGATAGCTTGTTTCATTGTAAAAAAGCCAGCAATGAATCTTTGTCAATTTAATTCAGAAGAGAACCTATTAATGCATCCTGCTGCAGACTTCTTGACTCCCACTTAATACCTGCTAATGGAAAAAACAAGCTATTTTCCTAATTAATGAAAATGGTATAAAACTGGCTAAAACTTGTAATATGAATTATTTGATATTATTTTTCTAAAGCTCTTTAGAATTTGATTAATAAAATCAAATTTCGTTGGAGGATAAATAGTAAACTGTATATAATTACAAATTCAGATTTTAAATTTACATTATCAAATGCTTCACATGAACAAATTAAAAATTCTAAATCTTAATCTCAAATTCTATAATCCTTTTTCAATATTTATTTGCAATTATATACAACTTACTATTTACCCTCCAACAGAATCTGATTTTATTAATCAAATTCTAAAGAGCTTTAGAAAAATAATATCAAATAATTCATATTACAAGTTTGTGATAGAGACTATTATACTATTCTCATTATTAAAAACGTCAGCAAATGATGTTCCAATTAATATTTTTAATAATTGGGAAAGACAATTCATTTTTGGCATCAATGTTTTGATGGTTTAAAAATTATATCATTTGAATCTGTATGCACAGAAATTAATATTGCTATTAGTAATTTATCTCATTTACAATTTATTACTTTAATTCATAAGAAATTTTCACATACTTCTAATTATGCAGATAAATGGTTTTGCACGACTGTTAAAACATTTAAATATTTATAAAGATTAAGAAATGAATAACTTAATTACCACATTCTTGCAGTTGATTACAGTAATTTGAATGATAAATTTTGGAACTTTATTATTAAAGAACATCAGATTACTTTCACTGATCAAAATAAAAAAAAACACTTCGTAAAATCTCCTGGTCTCTATATTCATAGGTTGGTATTAGGCTATCAGCCCTAGGACCTATACAAGCCTAGCCATAACAATTTCCTGGATATTTCTTCCCACAATATTTACTTTCCTGGACCCCTGTCTAGCAGGGCGACTGAAGTGATCCCCGGAGTGAATTTCCTCTTTCCCATCCAATTGTCAAGGTTCCTTTTGAAGAGGGCCAATGAGGAGCTCTGCTTGACATGTATGGGGAGTCTATTCCAGAGTATGGGGAGTCTCTGGGTCAGGAATCTATCCCTCCAGCATGTTTTGTTCATTGTGATGACAAGGTTTAGATCCCTGGAGTGTGTGGTTTTGAGGGATTGGAATTTAAGTGGTGCATGTTCAACAGCTCAGGGTTTGACATGGCCTTGTATGTTAAGTAGAGATCACCTCTGAGTAGACGATATGCCACAGAGTATAGCTGGAGTTTAGACGGTCAGCATAGGGAATCTGCTTTAGGCCTGTGATTCTTTTAGTGAGGTATTTCTGTGGCCTTTCCAGCTGTTGCAGATGTCTTGTGAGGTATATACCAAATGGGGCGTTGTACTCTACAATGGATCTAATGAGAGATGAGTACAGTGGAAAATGACCTCCTTTTTTCTGGATGAAGAGCCCTTAGTGATGACGTGTGCCACATATAAGGATTTCTTTACCTGGCAATTCATTTGTAGAGCTTTTTTGACTCCTAATAGAGTAGCTAAATGTAATAAATATTCTGTAACTGAATGTTGGAGATGTAAAAAACATAGTAATGCCAAGTGGTCTCTCATATTTTTTGACTGTCCCACGTTATCTGAATTTTGGGAAAAGATTTAAGATTTTTTAAAGCTTTTTGGACTGATTCTTTTACACTTTCAAAAGAGATGATTCTACGCAATGTCACTGAGATTAAAAATTTGCAAAAAACACTTTTTCTACTTAACTTGGACAATTCTTACTGTGGCCAGAAAAATCATCACAAGGAACTAGCATAAAGTAGGGTATACAGTTTATAGTCCACACACAAGTTTAACAAAGTCAATAAAAATCCACTCTCTATCAGACACTTCTTTTACTTTTTTACTAAGTCATAGTTCACAAATTTAATTGATGCTTTATACTCTCACATTTATTCAGTAATTTCAGTGTTGCTGGTCTTCCTTCTGTTCATCTCCATCTCCTAATACTAGCATCTGGATTTCAAGTCTAAGGTAACTCCTCATTCTTCTAGTCAACTCCTGTGCTCATTTTCTGTCTCTCAAACATTTTCCTTTAGCACACTGGAAAAGTTTCCCTGGCAAGTCTCTCTATGAGCTTTATTGTCAGAAGAATGAGAAGCAGAGTCTCCCTTCTGTTTGTTGTCTCACTTTTTGTTGGCTAAATTTCTTTTTTATTTTCTCCTTAGCCTCTACTGCATCAAAAATGTACTTGATCCTGCAGAAAAAAAATATTCTGAAGATAGATGGATACAAGCAGCTTGAATCTCACACCGGTCTCTCGACATTCCCTGATTACTAGGATAACTTTGCTTCTACTTGGTGTACAGTGAATAATCATTTTCCACACATACTCTGCTGTCTCCAATTTTAATATTTTCCTTTCTGCCACCATTTTATCAGGACCAACTCTTCTGGTGGCATGATTATATCTTTACAAATACAGGTATTGACTGTTTTTTTCTCATGGCCAGGTTTGAAGCATACTCTCGATGTGCCCTTTCTATTAACAAATCTTGTTGTGGAATACCAATCCAGTTGCTTATTTGTGCTTTCATAAAATTAATATAGCCTGTTCGTTCCAGTTTCTATGGTATGGCAGAAATCTCAGGTTTTTCTCTGTGTGCACTGTCTTTCTTTTTGAAATGGCTCTTCTTGATAAGTCTCATAGACAGCCATTTCTTCTTTTCAGCCTGTACTTTTTGCAGTTTCATCAGTTCATCTGAACAGCAAGTAAATTTTCATTTTCCAGACTTTTATTATTTGAACTGATATACTCCTTCACTATTTCATATACTTTAATCACCTCTGAGTACATTTGATTTATTTTTCCTCTAAATTACTAGAAGCCATGACTTGTACCACAGATGAAACTGCTTTTTGCTGAACAGCTACAGGATTCTTCCCAGACATTGATTTTTCTTCACCTTTTTGGTTAATTTTTGTTCAGGATTGCTACGTTTCTTCTTTGCTGGCGTCCAGGCAGTGTATTTACTAGCCAGTAACTGAATATTACTCAAGCTACAATATCAATGACTGCCATTTCTCAGTTTCCTTTTTCACACAGAGCAGAAATTAATTGGTTGAACAGTGTGCAGCCAGTCTGGAAGTCAATGAAGTCCTACCCTTATCCCTTATGAAAAAAATCATATACAGAGGTCTTGAAGTTAGAGCTCAGAGTTTGAAAACTCTTCTAGTGGAAGTGACTACATAATGTAAACTTGAGGTCACAGCACCCATGACACACAGCAACACCAGTGACTCAACCACCAAGCCAGTAAGGCGTAACACTCAAAAAACTAATTTTCTGGTAACTGGAGACTCAATAGTGAGACACATGGATGTCACACTCACGAGGATGGGCAAGGAGAAAGTCGCGGCTAGCTGTCTGTCTGGTGCCAGGATGCATCAGATCATGCATACACTCAGGTCTCTCAGCAACAAGTACTGTTATGATTCTGTCACAGTTCATGTTGGTGTGAATGACCTGAAACGTACCTCACTGTACTATATGAAGAGACACATGGCTGAGTTCTCTGAGTATATGTCCCAAGCAGGTATGTCCCTAGTCTTGAACAGCATCTACCCTCACCTAGAATGATGCCACGATACAAACAACAAATGATTTATTTCAATAACTGTCTCAGTTTTTGGTGTCATTCAAAGAGGATCCAGTTCCTATCAGCCAGGGAAGCCATGTTTGACAAACCTCACTGCTTTGCCAGAGACGATTTGCACCTGGCACCTCTAAGCTTTCAGCTACTGGCTAAGGCTCTTGACTCCCCCATACTAACTTTTTAGTCAAGGTCTCAAAAACAACAATACCAACGTGAAGTTAGCCAATCAGAACAAAATAATGGTCATGCTGCTAAATGCTAGGAGCTTAAACCAAAAACTGTACTCCCTGGAAGCACTTCTATCACTAGAAGAAGTACACGTCTGTGCAGTTCCAGAAACCTGGTTCAAGGCCTCAGAGAGTACCCTGGCCTTGCAAGGCTACAATGCTTTCCACACCTTCAGACCACAAAATGAACATGTGAAAACCAAAGGAGGCAGTGTTTCAATCTATATTAGACATAAAGTCATATCCCATCTAGTCAGACCCGACAACTCCCTTCTGCACAAACAATGTCCCCTCAGACTATCAAACCAACAACACCCTAAGTACCCATGAAGTGGTAAGGGACCTGAGATCACATGTTGACTGAGACCTTAACTTTGATCACCATGTGTCTGCTGTAGTAAGGAAAGCTTTCTACGTGGCACACTTGATTAGTAAAGGCATCATTTTGAGAGCAAAAGAGGTTATAACCCCCCCATACTCTGCACTTATCCGGCCCATAATTGAGTATAATGCCCCATTTGGCATGTACCGTACTAAGCACCTACAGCAATTAGACAGACCTCAGAGACTTCTAACAAAGGTCATCAAGAGGCTCCATCATATGCCTTACACAGACCGACTAAAGTTCCTGTCACTATACTCCATATCATACAGAATTCTTAGGGGAGACTTATTCCTGGCCTACAGAGCAATTCAAGACCCAAACCTAATGAACGTTTTGCATATCTGTAAATCAAATGGGACTAGGGCTACCTGTTCCGGGGACTTAAATATGGCCTGCAACTTAAATAGGACATGCTGGAGGTACAGATTTATCTCCAAGCGACTGCTGCATCTTTGGAACAGGCTATCAATTCATGTAAAAAAAGTGCACCTCTATGACACTGTTCAAGACAAACTTGGACGAGTGAGTGGGGCACCATAAATTCTTACTAGTGATAGAGCCCACAACCCTCCTGGACATAGGCAGTCATCATTAAATGCAATCTTGGCTATTGACTAGCATTTCTACAGTATTACATTGGGATGAAACAGCTAGGCTTAAAATGATCTCTGGATTGATAGCCTAGTAATCTCCTATGATCCTTTAGCAGTGGATTCAAAGAGAGGAAGAGTCAGTTTTTTCAAAATAAAATTGGTAACTCTGAAAAATGCCTTACAATCATTTAGCAATGCTAGGGAAGATGAATTCATTCCCTGGTGAAAGTCTGAAATGGCAACAAAAAGAACTTAGATTATATGATAACAAGAGCCCTGACTGAAAGGATCCCTATCATATGATAGAAACCTCATTTGACTGAAACCATAAGACTGAAAAGTCACTTGACTGAAACCCATAAGACTGAAATTCATAATACTGAATTTCAACATACTAAACTGTAAACTGGACCATATAAAACCAGAGTAGGTGGGGGTCTGTGCCCCCCACTCCCCCCCCAACTATATATACTAACTCCAGGAATGCACTACAGTGGGGAAAAGGGCATATACCTTTCACGTAACTTGCAATAGTCTACATGCTGCCACTACTATGCCCTTTTCTACACTGTAGTGCGATCTTGGAGTTAGTATATACAGTTGGGGTGTGTGGGGGCACAGCACCCCACCTAGTCTGGTTTTATATGGACCAGTTTAAAATTTAGTATGTTGAAATTGAGTATTATGGGTTTCAGTCAAGTGACTTTTCATACTTTTGAAATTTTGTGAATTCTGAACTCTTCCACTGAAGAAGTCATGTGATACTTCAAACAGGTTATTAGGAATATTGTAGCTAGCATTAGGACTTTTTGAAACACAAGGCATCCATCACTTCTAGAAGTATCAAAAGAATATGTACACTACTCTGCTGAGTAGTTGTCTGTCTGGAAGGCCTGTCTGTCGCAACAGTTTCAACTAGGACTTTTGCAGTGCTCACTGAAATTCCCAGGATTCAGGACAGAAAGAGTAAATACACCATGGCTTGTGTGAGAAACTCCTTTGTGGTAAATGCTACAAACCAGTCATCCAGATAGGGCAAGATGCTGTTTCTTCTCACCATGAAGTAAGCTGCTATGGCTGCCATGTATCTGGCAAACACTCTTGAGGATTGTGCTGAGACAGTATTGTAAAGACCCAGAACTGCTTCCGGTGAGCTTCTACTCTGAACTACAGGGATCTACAGGAGGTCTTGGCTATCTATGTGCGTAAAGATGAATCCTGAAGACCTAAGGAGCACATCCAGTATCTTTTTTCATAAGCATAGAATGATGGACTATACCACGACCATCTGAAATCTGGTTTCCTTAATTACAAATTTAAGACTGCAGAGATCCAGTACTGAAAATCTGCAAAGGTTAAATATAACCTGAAAATTTGCTGGTAAAAATGTGTCAAGATAAACATTAAAAAAAAATGTATGTGCTTACCCTAATGACAGATCCATGTTGTCTGATTTTTTTCAGGTTCAACTATGGGCTCTGATCCAACCTCAGCACCAACTCTGATTCCTCCCCAACCCATAATTCCCACCACTCAGAAAGTGATGAGAAGACATCGCCTATTGCCAAACCCTTATGGCCTCTCAACATAGGGGACAGGAGAGTGTTCCTCCCTGCTTGTTGATGTACCAAACTATCAACATATTGTCTGATTGTACAGAAATCACACTCTTTGGGAGGATTTACTGGAATGCCTGCAGTTCTAGAAGAACTTCCCTGATCTCCAAGATATTGATGTAAAGATTGACCTCCATGTGAGAACAAGTACAGCAGACGGTCTTTCCTTCCAAATGCTCCCTACCCACCCTAGAAGGGATGAGTCCATAGTTACTACAGCCACAGATGGATCCATCTTGAATGGACGTCCTTCTGTCACTAGGGGAGATTTTATCCCCCAGGAGATGTGCTGTCTGCAGCTTCGAGTAGGATGAATTTTTGTATGTAGTGGGGGAAGACTTTGGGACCACTGTACTGCTAGAGTCCACTGAAGCACTCACATGTAAAATATGGACAGGGAAACTATGAGGATAGTAAAAGCCATTAGACCTCAGAGATGAAGAATTACTCTTGCCAGAGGTGAAGGGTGATGTAGTACTTGGGTGGCAATGAGGCACAGGGAGAGCATTCTGGAATGGAGAAGTGTGGCGATCTGTAAATTTGGATCCAGATGGCATCCAATAACGTCCATCTGTTGAGTCGGGGTAAGATGATGTGAAGATAGGTGAAGGCTGCCAACCTAGCCAGATAGAATTTTGTAAATAATTCTGTCATTTATAAACATTAATGTAAGCCACAGGCTTGTTCTCTTAAAATATGAAAAGACTGCATTGGACATTAAACTACAAAAATGTAACAGCAGTGCACTCTGCTTTAAGAAAGCTAAGTCATGCATTTTATGACTTTGACTTTTGATGTCAAAATTTGGAGCCGATATGTCTAGAGGGAGGCATCCTGCCTATTGTTTTAAGACGAAAGTTAATGGCTAGAATTTGCATGTATAGATGTCCTTTATTGCTCTAGTTTCTGACCACGTGTAAAGAATGTAAATGTAGTTTCTGTTAGCCTGGGAACACCAGAGAAGTGTGAAGAATGATGTCATGTGAAGCAGCTCTGTGTTATCAATTTAAAGAGAGAGAATCAGAGAGCTCAGGGCACTTTGTCTTGAGAACATCCAGCATCACCAGCACTGCCTGTTTCTATATGTAAGTTATTTAGAACTGTGTTTTCTCTTAGAAATAGCTAGAAATTAGGAAGATTAGACTAAGTGTTTTTCTGTGTTGATGTCAGAACTTTTCTACGGTATTATTTTAAGTGTTTCTTTGTGATCTCTGAACTCTTGACTAGCACTGTGTAGTAAGAAGTATTGTCTTGCATTTTTATTATTTATTATTACATATCTTTAAACCTTTCAATGGTGGCTGTTGTATGTAGAGTTAATTTAAGCTCTAGAGTACATTGCATGTATATAGTGATACTGTACCAAGTCACTTTAATAAGCCTTGACTGTTCAGTCACACTTACCATTTGGATAATAACATTGCACGGTAATAATTGGACACCCTTTCAGAAGGGCCTTTGAGTAGGTGATATTACTACCGTATAGTCTGGGTAAAAGGGGCACAGCTGGAGAATCTGTGCCAGCCTTCCCCAGGAGTGTCTGTGTGGTTGTATAAAACTCTTATCTCAAAGTGTGTGTGTGTGTCAGCTACTTGGGCAGGGACACGAAACACTGGTTGGACAGAGAGGGTGCTGGAGGTTTTAGCTTGCTTACTAGGCTGAGATCTGTACGCTATAGCTGTGCCAGTGGGGAGTCTTATTGGGGACCTGGAGAGAAAGGGGAGAAACCAGCCCCAGACTGACTGTGATCTCTGTGTGCTCTTAAGGGAAATTGTACTTTACTGTGTGTGTATTTGTTATCCTTCCCCTATATGGATACCCCTCACTGGTGTTAGTAGTGAGGATTGAGGCTCCTTGATTGGTGGGTCAGTGCAAGGGCTTCACATATTAATTGTTTGGCAGTGGTGGGATATCCACACCACATATTAATTGGTTGGCAAATTCTAATTGGCTTGTAGTGGTGTGGGTAGAGTGAATTCCTGTGGCTTGTGTACAGTGATCACTGAAGGTGTTTTGTACTCTAAATCAGCTACACAGTGACTACTCAAGATTTCAGATCACAATTGTTTTATTTATTTTGTTAGCTTAGTTAGTCAGGGAGAGCAGGCAGCATGTCAGAAGAGGAGTACGGAAAGCTGACAAGGAACCAGCTGGCTGAGATGTGCCAGGCTAGGGGACTGGTGCATGGAAACCTGACATATGGCAGACATGATTGCAGCTTTGGTCACAGCTGCATTAAAAAACAGCAACCAGAAGGACAATCAGACTGGCAGTAAAGATGTACCACTCTCAGAGAATGGACAGCTCAACCTTTCTGGAGAGGACTTAAAAATCCATCTGGAGCTAAACAGACTTGAGTTGGAGGCCAGGAGTTTGGAAACAGAAGCAGCTGAGAGACTGAGATGTCTGCAGGCTGAGGAGAATGAGAAACAGCTACAGCTAGAAGCTGAGGAAAAGAAGAGGCAGAGGCAGCATGAGAAGGAGATGCTGACTCTTCACCAGAGTCATGGAGGTAATGTGGAAGGGAGTAACTGGACCCAAGAAGCACAAAAGGTCAGTAAATTTCTTCCTCAGTTTAAAGAGGGGGATAATTTTGATAGTTTCATTAATATGTTTGAGAGGGTATGTAAACAGTATGATGTTTAGCAAAGGCTCTGGGTACGGTTCCTGACCCCCTTACTCCATGGTAAAACTGTAACTGTGTTGACTAAATTTGCTGATTGTAAATATTTTGATTATACTGCTGTTAAAAATCACTTGTTAGAATGTTTTAAGCTAACACCTGAAACGTATCGGAAAAAGTTTTGTGAGCATAGACGCAAGGCAGATGAAAGTGTGTGTGAATATGTTGCTGAACTGAGCACTTATTTTCATAGGTGGGTGAGTGGATGTCAGGTCATCACTTTTGAAGGTCTGGCAGACCTTTTGGTGAAGGAACAAGCCCTTAGCACTTTGCCTGAGGACATGAGGATCTGGTTAGCTGATAGACAATGTGCTACTTCAGATGAGTTGGGAAAGAAGGGAGACCTATACCTAGCAAGCAGGGCAGCCCTGCACAGGAAAGGGACCCCCAGTACTGCTCATGGGTCTAAAGGAACCCATGGTGGGCAGCACAGACTGCCCCCAACAGAATCTGCCAAAAGCAGGGGAAGCCACTAGTCCAGGTACATGTCCAGGACCTAGAGTTAAATGTTTTGAATGCAACCAGTGGGACCATGTGGCATATAGATGTCCACAGAGGCAAGGTGGGGAACAAAAGGTGAGAGAGCCAGTAAGTGGGAAAGACAAAATGGCAATAGTAGGTTGTCTTGAGACAACAGGGGTACCGAACTACCATCCTGCAGATGTCCTGAAAGGGAAGGATTTAATGAGGAAGTACTATGTGTTTATGCATTTACATGCAGTCAGGCTAGGAAACAAGCATGTGGGTCTGGTAGCCTGGGGGAGACCCAGAGAGACTGCATACTTGCAGCCAGGACTGGTGAGGTGGTTACTTCAGGGAGGAAGCTACACTGCAGCAGTGAGACTGAAGGTGAGCCACAGCTGCTTGTGGGTACTGATGTTCCCTTGGACAGAGTGACTACAAAGGCAGAGGTAAGTAGTAGTACCCAGGCTGAAAGTGAGCCACCACTGTTAGAGGATGTCAGTCTTCCTGTGGAAGGAGAGCTGGGAAGGGTTACAAAGAGAGAGCTGAGACAGGCTCAACTCTCAGACCCTACATTGCAAGGCCTGAGGCAGGTAGCTAGTAAGGCACCTGATTCTCAAGGGAAGGGGGAGTCTGTATACTGGGACAAAGAGTTACTGTACAGAGAGTAGTCCCCTGAGGGAGGGCTAGAAGGTGAGAGGGTACAGCAGTTGGTAGCCCACCATCTGGCACGTGTAGCCATAGCCCATGATATTCCCTTTGCAGGTCAAATGGGCATAAAATGTACAAAGAGATGTATTATGCAGAACTTCTATTGTCCTGGAATTTCCAGAGATGTAACAGGGTACTGCAGGACCTGTGAGCAGTACCAAAAGGTAGGCAAGGCAGGAGACAAGATTGAGCTCCTTTGATGCCTTTGCCTGTGACTGAGGAGCCATTTCAGAGGGTAGCTATGGATATTGTGGGGCCTCTGAGTACCCCAAGTTCCAGATGGAAAAAGTATATCCTAGTGGTAGAGGATTATGCTACGCAATACCCCGAGGCAGTGGCTCTGTCTTCCAAATGCCTTGTTACAGATTTTCAGCAGGGTAGGTTTCCCAAAAGAAATACTGACTGACAGAGGTGCCAATTTCATGTCAGACCTGCTGGTTTGTCTGTGGAAGTACTGCGGAGTTAAGCACATGAAGACCACCCCTACCATCCCCAGACTAATGGTCTTGTTGAGATGTTAAACTCTACAGTCAAGTCCATGCTACGGGCATTTGCAGACCAGTTTAAGAGGGACTGGGACAAATATTTGCCCTATCTGTTGTTTGCTTATAGAGTGGTTCCCCAAGGTCTACAGGTTTTTCACCCTTTGAGTGACTGCATTGGCATAGGGTGAGGCGACCTCTAGATTTAATTTGAGATGAGTGGGAAGGTGAGTGTGAACCTCACAAGGAGTCTGTTGTGGCATATGCCTCAGGGAACTAATGGGCTTGGCCCAGGAGAATCTGGCAGAAGCCCAACAACAGAAAAAGGTGTGGTATGACAGGAATGCTCAAGCTAGAGAGTATGCTGTGGGGCAGCAGGTAATGGTTCTCATTCCTGTCAGACACAACAAGCTGCAAGCAGGTTGGGAGGGACCCTACAAGGTGCTAAGAAAGGTAAGTGATGTTGACTACATGGTGGAACTGCTAGGCAGGAGGCAAGGGCACAAATTGTACCATGTTAACATGATGCAACCTTGCCATGACAGGGAGGCCCTTGTGCTGAGCATTTGCAGTGGATTGCAATAGGAGTCTGAGGGAGATCTGGTGACTGATCCCCTCAGTGAGGCTTGGACTAACACCTCAGTGGAAGGGGTACCAATGTCTCAGCAGCTATCTGCTACCCAGGTTTGAAAAATCCGAGCAGTGTTACAGGAGTTTGGGGACATGTTCATTGGGAAACCAGGGTGCACCCACCTGGTGCAGCACCAGGTGGATAGAGGACCCCAAAGGCCTATTAGGCAGGCCCCTTATAGGGTGCCTGAGTGAGTCAAACAGACTCTGAGGGAAGACATACAGGAGATGTTGGAACTAGGGGTAATTCAAGAGTCCAAGAGTCCCTGTGCCTCCCCAGTGGTGCTGCTGCCAAAGGAGGATGGCAGCACCAGGTTCTGTGTGGACTACAGGAAATTAAATAGTCACACAGAGTCAGATGCTTAGCCTATGCCTAGGACAGATGAGGCCCTAGAGCAGCTGGGTGGAGCTAAGAATCTTACAATCATTGATCTTACCAAGTGTTACTGGCAGGTGCCCTTGACTCCCAGTGCTAGAGAGAGGTCAACCTTTGTGACTCCTTTCAGCTTCTGTGAGTTCACAAAGATGCCCTTTAGGATGAAAAATGCCTCAGCAACTTTCCAGAGGCTGGTAGATTATATCCTAGGAGGAGCAGGAGGGTTTGCCCTTGCTTATCTAGATGATATTGCCATTTACAGCCATTCCTGGCAAGAGCACCTTCAACATGCTCCCCTCACATACATGACAAGGAAGAACAGGCCAGATAAGGTAGTGTGGACCACAGCATCTGAGCAGGCATTCCAGAAGCTTAAGGAAGCTTTGAGAGGACCCCCTGTGTTAGGCTGTACTTAGCCAGATTTCTTCAGTGGGAGAAGAGCACCCAGTTGATTATCTCAGTCGTAGACTCCAGCCCAGAGAGGAATGCTATGCAGCTGTAGAAGAGGAATGTCTAGCCATAGTGTGGGCACTGCAGACACTTCACCCTTATCTGTATGGAAGAATATTCACTGTAGTGACAAATCAGAATCTCCTAACATGGCTAAAGAAAGCCAGCCAGCAAAATGCCAAGTTGCTAAGATGGAGCCTAGGGTTGCAAGCATAAGATATGTCAGTGCAGCACCGCAGTGGGATTAACAATGTCAATGCAGATGGTCTCTCAAGACAGGGAATGGGGTATGGTATTGTCAGACAGACCTAACCCTCTCAAGCAGCGTTTCTCAAGGGTCACTTGAAAATCTAGCTTGAGTTCTTCAGGGGGAAGATATGTGAAGATAGGTGAAGGCTGCCAGTCTAGCCAGATAGAATTTTGTAAATAATTCTGTCATTTGTAAATATTAATGTAAGCCACAAGCTTGTTCTCTTAAATGTGAAAAGATTGCATTGGATATTGAACTGCAAAAATATAACAACAGTGCACTCTGCTGTAAGAAAGCTAAGTCAAGCATTTGATGACTGTCTTTGATGCCAAAATTCGGAGCCAATATGTCCAGAGGGAAGCATCCTTCCTTTTGTTTTAAGACCAGAGTTAATGGCTAGAATTTGCATTTATAAATGTCCTTTATTGCTCTGGTTTCTGACCAGGTGTAAAGAATGTAAACGTTGTTTCTGTTAGCCTGGGAACACCAGAGAAGTGTGAAGAATGACGTCATGGGAAGCAGCTCTGTGTTATCAATTTAGAGATAGAGCTCAGGGCATTTTGTATTGAGAACATCCAACATCACCAGCACTGCCTGCTTCTATACGTAAGATATTTAGAACTGTGTTTTCTCTTAGAAATAACTAGGAATTAGCAAGATTAGACTAAGCGTTTTTCTGTGTTGATGTCAGAACTTTTCTATGGTACTATTTTAAGTATTTCTCTGTGATCTCTGAACTCTTGACTAGCACTGTGTAGTAAGAAGTATTGTCTTGTGTTTTTATTATTTATTATTAAATATTTTTAAACCTTTCAACGGTGGCTGTTTTATGTAGAGTTAATTTAAGCTCTAGAGTACATTGCATGTATACAGTGATACTGTACCAAGTCACTCTAATAAGCCTTGACTGTTCAGTCACACTTATCATTTGGATAATAATACTGCATAGTAATAATTGGACACCCTTTCAGAAGGGCCTTTGAGTAGCTGATATTAGCGGGTGGTGGCAGCTGGTTCTACCGTATAGTCTGGGTAAAAAGGGCACAGCTGGAGAACATGTGCCAGCCTTCCCCAGGAGTGTCTGTGTGGTTGTATAAAACACTTATCTCAAAGTGTGTGTGTGTGTGTGTGTGTGTGTGTGTGTGTGTGTGTGTGTGTGTGTCAGCTACTTGGGCAGGGACACGAAGCACTGTTTGGACAGAGAGGGTGCTGGAGGTTTTAGCTTGCCTACTAGGCTGAGATCTGGACCCTATAGCTGTGTCAGCGGGGAGTTTTATTGGGGATCTGGAGAGAAAGGGGAGAAACCAGCCCCAGACTAACTGTGATCTCTGTGTGCTCTTAAGGGAAATTGCACTTTACTGTGTGTATTTATTATCCTTTCCCTATATGGATACCTCTCACTGGTGTTAGTGAAGAGGATTGAGGCTCCTTGATTGCTGGGCCAGTGCACGGGTGTCGCAGATGACTTTTGGCTAGGCTGCCTCAGACAGAGCAGAAAGTCCAGATGGTTCGATAATATGGTGCTGGAGGTAGTGGTTAGGAGCCAATTGTCAAGATACGAAAAACATGGATCCCTAGCAGGTGAAGACATGCTGTTACCAATGTCATTATCTTGGTAAACACCCTGGGAGCTGTAGTAAGACCGAAAGGCAGAGATCTGAATTGATCATGATTGGTCCCAAAATGGAGGAATCTCCTTGATCACGTTTCTAACTTTAAATGACAATACGCAGCCTGGAGATCTATGAAGCACATCCAAATGTCCATCCTCACAAGAGGCAAAATGAACTGAATTGTGACCATCTAGAATTTTGTCTGTTCACAAATTTGTTTAAATGATTCAGGTTCAAAATGGGTCTGAGGTCCCCTGTTTTTTGAGTACTAAAGAATCTAGAGTAGCCTCTGGACTGTAACTGGTCTTTGGGGATTGGCTGGATGACTCTCTTAGAAGCTTGGTAACTTCTGTTGCCGTGAATTCCCATGGACCGGGTGGAATAACGGGAACTTTCTTTTTCTTTATTGCAGGAAGGGAAAATATCTTTAGCACACAAGAATCTGTTATGTTTTGCCAGGCTTACGGGTACAGAGATAAACAACACTGACTGCATCCACAGTGCAGCAGACAGGCAACCCTTATGGTGAGCCGAAAGGGCTTCTCAGTAAAGGAACCATATAAGCCCTGGTTTTGTGGTCTGCCTCTGCCTCTCAGGTTGTACCCATTGTAGTTAACTCCTCATCTGCCATGATAAGATCTGTCCCCAGGGCTGTCATGATAAGCACTCTGTGACTTGCAGAACCATAGTTTATATCTAGCCCTTTGATTTCTGGAAAAGTTTCTCTGAGGGGTGGAGAAATGGATTCCAACTGCAGAGTGTATTTTACTTTTGGACAAATACAGTAGAGCCCCCACAGGGGGCACTTTTGAAGAATGTCTTGAAGGTTTCTGCAAAATCACAGAGAGACATCCACGCATGCTGATGCTTGGTGGTGCTGGTACCTGCTGCTCTAGCTGTGCCATCAGCTGTGTTAGAAAGCAGTCACATGGTTACACTGAAATTAGACTGAAGAGTAGAAAGCTGGTTGTCTACGGTCTCCTGAACATCTGCAGGTAGGTTACCCAAGAGAGCCGGAAAGCTCTTTGGTCACCTCTCACTGAAATCTAGCGACATGGGCTAAATAATTCAGTGCTCTAAGTGCAAAAGTCACTAAAGTATTTGTCCATTTACCTAACTGGTCCATAGACCTAGACTCCCTTTCAGAGGGAAAGATTAAGCTTTCTTTTCTTTCTTTTTCTCCACTATCCTGTCAGTTTTTTGTGGATGGGTCCCACCACATGAGGGTCCTTCCATGCCCATTGAACTACAAAGTAAACAGGTTACACCACCCAGGACGATGTTGAGCTGGAACCAAAGGCTTCCACGAACACATACTCATCTGGAGAAGGATAATCAATGGACCATCCCCCTCTGTCTTCATCAATTCAAGGATCTTACTGAAGGTGATGACTTCTGAGAGGCATCTAGGGGAGTCTTTGCTTAATCCAGATCTGCATCTTCACTGAAAGACTCTGAAGAACAGTCAACGTGCTTCAGCTACACGTATACTACTTATGAACTGGTTCCAGTGGGAGATCAGAAGGCTCTGTGTCAGACTGGGAGCTAATGTACCACGCAGCCTGAGAAGCCTGTGGTACCGACTGCCCCTGTCTGACAAGGTGATGGGAAGTAGACGGTGAGTCCTGCTGGCGTTCAGATGGAACTGAATGGGATAGAAGCTCCTTTTCCCCCATCATGAATAGGACCCTTTCAAAAGCTTTGCACGCTGAAGTCGCCATTGGCTCCATAGGCTTCCTCCTATCCTCAGAACAGATACCTTGGCACTGATGGATCTTGACCCCGATATCAATCTCAGAGTCAAGCCATAGAGTGCAGAGGCCTCGGGGGAAGGGACAGTTTCGACAACTTCAGTATCAACTCATTCGCTTGTACCCTGGCTCCAAAGCTTTGACTTCCTGATCTGAGCAAATTGGAGTTGAAAGAGGAAGGGATACTGTTGGAGTTGAAGTAACTCAAAATGATGGCTCTGGCAAAGGCACTATGGGACAGATCAGATCCAAGGCAGTCAGGTCTGAAGGGACATGAACCAGAGAAGCAAGAGGAGGGGCAGATGGCCCAACACTCAGTATATTTTCAGGTGACAGTACCCAGAGAACCCCAAGCTGAACTTGTGTTCTAAGGAACTTCCTCATCATCCTGTCAACATCTTGTTTGATGAGACTTCTGGATCTCCGTGTAGATGATGCCACTGAAGGTGGTCACTAATACCTCCACTCCTAGAGAATGGGAGAATGCAATCTTGGATTCAATGGATCTGGAGAGAAATGAGACCGAGAAGGTGAGGAATAGACCTGAGAAACTGTCAGCTCTGACCATCAAGGATTTTTCAGATCCAGCCCGGACAGCAGTGTTGGATGCAGGGAATGTTTCCTTGACCTTTCAGAATACGACTTATCCTTTTCCTTCATCTTTTCCTTCTCTTTTTCTTTCTCTTGCTCCTTTGCCTTGTCTTTAGCTCATTTAACCTTGTTGGCCGGAGAAGAGGTGATAGAAAAAAAAGAATTTGCAGTAATTTGCAGACCCTGTCTGTGGAGAGAGAAGGCCCTTGACTATGAGCTTCTCCCTTCTGGGCTAAAGTGCATTAGAACTGAAAGAGGCACAAGGTTGACATTAAGTGTCCCGGTGGGCAGCTCATAAACAGTAACACTCAACATATGTGGATTGTGGGGTGGCAGTTTGTGCCCACATTCGGTAACATGAAAACATTTTAAACTAGCTGTCAGACATATTTCCTAGACTGTCACTCCTATCTATGCTAAACATAAAAACGCACAGCCTACTAAATATGCATATGCAGTTAACTGTGAAACAAAAAACACACAGTCCTAGCAGCTATAAAACACTTTATTAAAGCCTAAAGCCTGCACTGTGAAAAACCAGATGATAGCAGTAATAATAATACACATTATTAATACCCATCAACCTAACAAGAACCTAATTCTAATACTAAACCTAGAGACTAGAAGGATGAAAATCTCTCGGTAGAGGGAGAAGTAATGAAAAACAGAAAAAACAGCAAAAAACTGCAAAATGATACAGGTGCTGGCAAGCCCTCGAAGATGTGACAAATGAAATCTGAGCTACTCAGGTGAAGTAGAGGGAAATCGCATGAAAACACACAATATTGGATCATGAATTAAATAAACTCAAGCTATGAGCTTGGGAGCATCTAAAGATGCATAGTTTTCAAGCAGCAAGCAATAGAGTAATGGGGTGAGGTATACTATGGGTGGGAAGGGAGGACTTTCAGAGCCTGAAAGAATCATGAAGATACTGAGTGACTGTTCCACGTGGCTGCCAGTCCTATGGTTAAAGTAGACTGAATCATACAACATGTGATGTTACAATGATTTTTTCATAGAGAGGGCTGCAATTGCATGAACAGGCTTCTATAGAATTTGGTGGAATAAAAAAAATGCAGATTTCAAAGATGCATAAGATTGGACCAGCCTGCTACTATAGGGAGCAATGCATCCTCATCAATCACAGGGGAGACCGAAAGGAATAGCCTACTATTATTTTACTGAAGAATGAACTGAAGGGAGAAGTGTGCCTGTAGTGCACCCTCTGTGTTTGCACATTTTTAGTAACCTGTGATATAAAGGAAAACACATGCCAAAGTGGCATGGTTCCACAAAGAGGATCTTCTTTATATGAGCGAGAAACAGTACTATCTCTTCTGCGTCACTGCACAGCCATAAAAAAGCTAAGCTGCCATATCATCTGTAAATGTCATCCTGGAAACCAAGTAGGATTAAAATAAACGGAACACACTTTTTTTCCACTGATGTTGGGCCTATCACCTCAACTCTCATCCCTAAAGGGAGTAATGACCAAGTTCTGGTAAAGTTTAAACTCCAGAGTGAAGCAAGTGGGATATGAAAGGAAATTAAGTAGCTTAAAAATGCATATTACACTACTTAAAGCAGTTACTGTATGACCTAAGAAGGAGGATACTGGTGAACAAGGAATTGAGCATATCCATTACTCAAAAAAAGACAACAGAAAAAAGGGGACAACTATGTGGGTCAAGCAATCCTCATCAAGGAACATATTCTACAACTATTAAACTCCGTTGCACTCTACGCAATGAAACATGATATTTACTTCACGTAGTGCCATTTACAATAGCACATGTCCAGCAGATCAACTCAAATGTTATCAAGAAATGGGGCTCCTATCAGAAGCTTGACATCTGTAATACTGAATCTCACAAACACACACAAAAAAAAAAAAACTGCAACCTCAAAACATATACAGCAAATACTGAAACCTACCGTAACACCATTAAAACAATGTTACAGGAGGCTTCACTCTCCTGCACTCCCTAGTGTGAGGTCTGTGCAATATCAGCTTCACTGCACCACACAAGTAAGAGAATACTTTAAGGAAGTGCAACCTGCAACTTCGTGTGCACATAAATTATGTGTGTGCATGTGTGGTTTATTCCCTTTTGCACTTACAGTTTCAGTGTTCTGAGAATTGCAATTGCGGTCCTTGGAATTTCAACAGAAACCTGAAATTGCCCTAAAGTTTGCGAGTTACTACCATGCATTCCTACATTTAATGTGGGTATGTCCAGTAGTCACTCACAGTGCAATAGCAAGAAGTTAACAGTAGTGCTACTCTAAATGCTAAATTGTTTCCAGAAAATAGTCACTGAATGTGTGTTTATTGAACTCCAAGGTGAAGTTAGTAAGGACAGAAGCAAATCTCTTCTGGAGTTTCGCACTCATTGTGGCAAAATAAATTATGGCATAACACCAGTGGTCTGTACCAGAAATAACAATGTCCTTGGATGGAGCTTATTTATCCTTTAATCCTTAAGTACATGAAGCTGGAAAACCTGAGTCTGAAACACAGAATAACCAAATACCGGCTGCATTAGGAACCAGGGAGAGCCCATGCACTTTCAGTGTTTCCACTTATTAAACTTTAACTCTCTTGAAAGATGAAATGACTTTCTATAACATAACTGATGATCTGACCTGTCAGATTATTACTTATTCTTGACTGAAGCAATGATTATGTGAACTGCTATTCCATGTCAGTGCTGTTTTAACAGATACACATATCTTTGCCAACACACAGCAACTGCTGAGCACCAAAACTTTCTTGCAAAAAATGGCAATTGAAACCATTTACACAAGAAAGCCCTATGTATGAGCACAAGTGTCTGGGACATGAACATAATAATCAATGCATTTTAATAAAACTACATTAAAAGTGTGTTTTAAATATATTTTAAGCAATACCTCATAGCTGAACAGTAAAAACCTTCCACATTAATCCTGCTTGCACAAATTTGTTTTGCTGATGTCTCGAGGGGTGGGGACAATTCATCATTTTATAGTATTTGTACGCTCTTTTAAACACATTTTAACAGCTTTGTGTGCAGACCAAAAATATCACAAAAAGGATATGAACTGCTGCCATAAAAATAAGAAAAAATAAATTAAGTCTAATGCACAAAACAATTTAGTATAAGAGACTGAACAAACCTTGCCTTTTCTTAGTGGCAGTGCACGTGATAGGTCAAGGTTTGTAATATTCTGGCAGTAATCCATTACGTAAATACTGTCTCTTGCTGCCTGTTTGAATTCTTCCAGAACTTCCAGCTTTTTCCAACAGCTGTGCCGGGCTGAAAGACATTTCAGCAATAAACAACCAAATGCGTGACTATATACTTGGCCTTCCTGGTCTCTGCCCACTCCACAGCCAGTGAGCTGTGTGTACTTTATCAAAATAAAATAGAAATGGGTCTGCAAATAGAAGTATATTCTAAAGTGTCTGTACTATATAACAAGAGGAAAGAACAGGAACCATGTAAATGCATCATATGTCAAGTTAGTGTGGGACAGTTCTCAAATTAACAAATTCATGATACAAACTTTTTGGTTATAACAGAGAACACATGACCTCAGCAATGTTTTTGCATATTGTTAGAAAGTAACTGTGGGGGAGCGCTACAGAATCCTGAAAGTCCAAAATCCTGAAAGTTCAAAATCCTGAAAACTCAAAATCCTGAAAACACACAGGATACTTATTCCAGCATAAGTACATACAGAAAGAAATAAAACACAAACTATATTACTGTTCTACAAGTACAGGCAGGGGGGCAAGCCCCCTTGCACCCCCCCACACACCCCCTGCTACTTAAATATATCAACTCCAAGATTGCACTTAGTGTAGTGAAGTGCAATCTCAGAGGTAATATATTTAAGTAGCAGGGGGTGTGGGTGGTGCAGGGGGGCCTGCCCCCCTGCATATAGTTGAAGGGTAATATGTTTCTGTATGTACTTGTAGTGGAATATAGTAAGTGTTGGTATCCTGTGTGTTTTCAGGATTTTGAGTTTTCAGAATTTTGAGTTTTCAGGATTTTGGGCTTTCAGGATTTTGTAGTGCTCCCAACTGTGGTAGTGCAGTTTGACATCTGCTGCAGTAACACTCTCTCCATCCTTAAAAAAATAGTTGTGGGGGGTGAAGGGGGTAGAAACCCCTTTGAAATGTTATTAACAGTATACTCTGTCTGCGCAGCCATCCATCTAGCTGACTAACTGCCATGTGTGTCAATCTGTTGGGTTAATTATCTACTTAAGATAGATGGTGCACACAGGGAAAAAAAACATCTGCCTTGTCTATCTTGCCATTTATCTACCTATCTAATACATAGCTATTTCCCTGTCACAATTAAACTGTGTTGCACTAATGGCGCATGTCATGCAGATCAACTCTGTTGTTGCAAACAAATGGGGTCCCTATCAGAAGCTTGGCACCTGTAATTCTGTGTCTCACAAGTGCAAAAAGTAAACTGCAATCTCAAAACAAATACAGCACATATCAAAACCTACAAAATGTATAGCTTGACCACAAAGGAAGGAGCCAGACACCAGAATGAGCACTTTCATTCTATTTAATTTAAATCGAACTTCTTCAAAAAACAAAAACAATTAGTTAGACCACCCAACTATATATAAAAATCAAGTCCATCGTGTGATATTACAAACCAATAAAATAAATTCATTTAAATTAAATAGAACGAAAGCGCTCATTCTGGTGTCAGGCTCCTTCCTTTTTGGCCAAGCTATACATTTTGTGTGTTGATCTTCTTCTTTGGTTTCTTGGTGGTTGTGGATTACATATCAAAATGTACTATAACACCACTAATTCATTGTTGCAAGGAGCTTCACTTCCCTGCACTCCCCAATGAAGGGACTGTGCAACCCCAGCTTTACTGTACCACACAAGAAGAGAGAATACTCAAAGGAAATGCAACCTCAGACTTAGTGCGACTGCGCAGCACTCTCTCCATCCTTAAAATATGTAGAAACAAGGGTGGTGTACAGAGGGCAGCAGCCCTTACAAATGCTTCTAACAGAATAATCTGTCTATTTGTCTATGTATCCATGCTAGCTGCCACATTTGTCAATGTTTGTTAATTACCTACTTAATACAGATGGTGCACACAAGGAAAACACATCTATTTGTCTGCCTTGTCTATCCTGCCCTATCTACCCACTTATCTATCATAAATAAAAATAACTTTGGACCACATAATATGGTTATCAAGCAACAGACACCTCTTCTCACATAACCACTTCATTTGCTATTCTGGACCCGCATGTACAAAAAGTCCAGTGCTAGCCATAATTGCCAAATTTTCCACCCAGAATCTCAGTTTCCTTTTCAGAACAAATTTGCTATAACACAAGTGAAGAAACCTAATTCTTAAGAAAAAACTTGCAAACTTGGCTTCTTTCACAGCCATTAGTGGATGGTAATGCTGGAAGCATTAATCTAGACAGACAACAGACCAGTCCCAGTATTGCTTGGCCTTGACCTTGGGTACACTGTACCACCTCAAAGTAGCTGTTGTTTCTGTCATGCTTTTCTTTATTTATATACTATATCACATGAGTATGCATGTGTGTGCATATATGTATATATGATTTTCTATATATTATACAAAATAGGACTATAATCTAAATCTATACAGAAACACAGATGCACTAATATATATTTATATATACTTGCACACACTCAAAGTAATGGCATACATAAATATAACAAAAGAAACAAACCGATAAGCAAACATTTTCTGCTTGTTTTAGAAGTAGGACAGTATGCTGTACGTGTTTATTACTTTATCTGCATCTTAATAGTAAAGATTGCATATACCAGTACCTACACAACAGATACACATGTACACACTTCATGACTGGTTGAAAATCTCCGGCAAATGAAAAATAGCACAGTTGAAGCCGTGTGTTCAGTAACTGATGCACAGTACCAGGTGTTCAAACATAAATCTTTATTCAAAACACTATCAGAAATAGTTTAAACAAGAAAAAAAAACATCCTTTTTCATTAGTAAACATTTAGGAAATAATAATAAAAAACAGCCTTTCATTAGTAAACACTTACTGGAAAAGTATACTAAAATTTCCATAGCTACAGAGAAATACATCCATCATTTCTACCACTGAGGCTGGGCATATATTCATGCCAGGTATTTTCACATGGGAATAGAATTTGTTTCTTTTTAATGTATGCAAAAGAAAACTTCTACTTCTTTTTCAGTAATAAATATATCTTGAAATTATGGTCTCTAATAAAAATGGCACTTCACTAGGATATGGTTTAATGCAGGAACTACCATTTCTAGAACAGTGCTTCAGACTACTTCTTGTAGGTGGTTTACTATTTAAAAATATATCTTGTGAACTGCTGTATTGGTGGCATAGAGGAATGAAGTTCAGACTTGGGCCTCGGAGACCAGAATTCAATAAGTGGCTTGGACATTTGACTGCACATGCTGCAAAGACGGGTATGTACATCCTGGGAGAAGGGGATGATTCACAGTTTCCCAGGTCACCTCTCGCAACAATCATTGTCACAGAGTAGCGATGCTATAATAAGGGCCGGGACTGGTGCAAGGATGACATGGACATCACTACTCAGGCTAGTGATGGTAGCCCTGAAAAGCAGCATAAGTAGACTGATAGATGGAAAAAGGTCAGGTTTCCCTTTTCTGGCCAGAGCTGCATCACCAACTTTTCCAAAATATGTGTAGTCAGCTCTCCAGTTGTTTCCTCCCCAAACCACCAGCAGTCATTAACTACATTAGGAAACATTCTATGTAGTCTGCTTGGACAATAAAAATATTTATGGTGGCACTGTCACAAAAAAAAATAGAAATTTCTACACAGGGTGGCATTCTTTAACCATGTGTTTACCTCACCCTGTTGCTTGGTAGTCATCTGTTGTCCCAGCATCTTTTTCCACCCATTTTCAAATTTCTGCGTGATATCTTGTTTGGTAGTCTTAATTAAAAGTGATGTAATCTTGTTACTAATCTATTAAGCAACAAATCTGAGCTCCATGTCTTGCAGAAACTTCCCCATAATGAAATATCTAGTTGATTAGTTTAACATCTTCTTAACTTTCCATAGAGCCTCCTAAGCCCCTTATATATTATGAATCCATAGGATCAAGCATGAATCCAGCTCTGAATCATTCCTATGTTATAAAAGTCTAAGCTTCTTTAAATTTATTCCAGTACTTAATCTCTGAATGTCTCGCAAGTCAAGATAGCATCTAGTCCATCCCACTTACATTCATCAGAACTGCTTTTACGGGGAAATTTATCCCTAAATTCCTTCATTTCAGATGCCTCCATTATCCAGTTATGATCATCTCTTACTTCCATCCAAAGGCCTTTCAGGTAGTCATTTATAAATGCACTCTGGGTTAATGCCTTAATGTTGCATGATTTGATGCTCAAGTTCCACCCACCTTGCTTCTTCTACCAGAAAGTGCCACAGGGAAAAGTTCACAAGTTTATTGCCAGTATGCCCAGAGATCTCTTACCCCTAGATTACCCTGAACATATGGCAATACAGATCTCTCCCAATCAACTCTTAACTTTGACTGACTGACCCCATAAAAGCCCCACCACAGTGTTCTTTAGATCACTTAAAAAGGGTTTTTCAGGGTTTATTGGAATATCTTGCTGACAGTATCCTGCTGATCATAATTATACAAATGGCATACAGATAACACCTTAAAATGTAAAACTTGATTAGCTATACCAATCACTGAAGTTGCACTAAACTGACAAGTTAATCAAAAGTACAGTAGCTGCACTTAAGTATAGGACAGGACACTCTAAATTATGGCTTCTGAGAAAAAGAAAAAATATGGCTGTCATACGGCCTTCACCATTAATTTATAAAATTGGAGCAAAAGGACCTTAAGCATGCAGAAGTCTCTTTTATGAAAAAAGGAGACCAGTCCAGTTGTAAGTGTCCAGACAGGACTAAAATTAATCTTTACCTATAAAAGATCCTCCTCCTCTATTAATCTAATGGAGCATACATGGTGCCATCGTTGTTCAAAGAACCTACATTTAAGTTAACCCAACCTGTATGCACAACACACACACACACACACACACACACACACACACACACACACACACACACACACACACACACCTCTCTCTCTCTCTCTATATATATATATATATATATAGAGAGAGAGAGAGGGAGAAAACAAGAAATGCTATTAACTAATGTATTGTACAAGGGCATACACCCTGTAAAAACCTCTGTAAAAAAAAAATCCAACATTTAATGGCTTTACTTAAAAAGCAAGCCATTTATTTTTTTAAATAATGTCACTGTACATTTATGTGTCATACATTTGTGAAACAGTCTTTTCAAATAACAAACAGAGCTTGCACAAAATGTATCATAGTGTAGCTGCGTTACAGCAGAAACTTCAATGACAGCAGAGAAAAACAAAAGTTATTTTTTCATGCTAATGTTTCATGTTAAGGCTTTTAATATAAACTTCTGAATTAGATACAACTTAAAACTGTAACCTTTGGAGATGTCTAAATGGACACAGAGGGTATTGCTCAAATGTATGACATCACCCTGTGGCATGGCCAGAAATGATATATTCAGGGAGTCTGGCAGATGGCCACTTAGGTAACAATGGCTCAGAAGTAGCTAATTTACTTTTCCTAGGTCATTATTGTACTCCTGCTGAACATCAAGCGTCTACACTCCAAGGATTCCATCTGGAGTAAATGCAAGGGCTATTTAAGGGAGACTGTCATTCAGGCAGCCATGAGCGTTGTTTGTGTTCCTGTCAGTATTCTGGCAATGACAGCATTGTGGATAGCTTAACCCCCCCCCGGTGTAGGAAGTATATATCGTTGGGGGAGATATGGGTGGTGAAGCCCCCCACTTGGATGGGTTTTATTTGGTTAGATGTGGTCTGTTGTGCCATGGGGAAGTATTTCATTGCCCTTGGAATATTCAACGAATCGCGGAAAGTGAATTTCCCTGAATACGGGTTGTTGAATTAAAGTTTGCTGAAAATGAATTTCGGTGAACTAATACAGACCCGTGCAGGGAGGGGGTCGAGGAAGGGTCCGGGCACCAGTTGGCATAATGGCTAAGGTCTTCTCTTTCCATGCGCAAGGTACAAGGTTCAATCCTGACCTCCAATCAATGCCTTTTTGGAGTTTGCACATTCTCCCTGTGTCTCTGTGGGGTTTCTCCCATGTCCGAAAAACATGCTGACCATTTCCATCTCAATCTCACCAATGAATGGAGCTGTGGGTAGCAGCACAGACTCTACATGGTGCCCTATAGGTGGAAGAGTTGTACAGCCCAGCTGCTTTGGGCATTTGCTGCGGTGCACAGTATCCTCAAGATAGGAGAACATGGATCACAGACGGCTCATAGTGGCAGGGCTAGCCACTTGATGGTGTAAAATATGGCTCCAGTTGATTCAGTTAATGTCACCAAAATGGGCATGGGTAGTTACCAGTGAGGACCCGGCCTACTCTGACCTATGCCAGGGACCCTTGCTAATTATTACAGGTGGGGTATATGTGCCCCTATCGGCCAGTGTGTGCCTGCCATAAAGCCCAGAAGCCCTGGGTCAATAAGCTACTGGCTGGCCAGTGTCTACGTGTCCATCCTGAATTACCTGGGATAGCTATGTTGAATGACAGCTGGACGTAGAACCAACCAAACTGCCAAACATGAACTGAAAATTGCTATGCTTAATGTGGGTTCACTGACAGGATGCAGCTTGGAAGTGCATGACATGATGATACGGAGAAGGCTGGACATCCTATGTATCCAAGAGACGAGATGGAATGTCAGTGCAGCAAAGCCACTTGACTTGGGATCCAGAGTCTGCTACTCAGGAGGTGGCCAGGCTAGAAATGGTGTAGGAATTGTGGTGAGAGAGAGAGGCTTCAGAAGGCAGTGAGGGATATCATCAGAATTAATGACAGACTCATGGCAATTAGACTCCAGTGTAACGATACGGCAGTATTCATAATCTCAGCCTATGGCCTACAGCAGGGTTGTGATAGTGAGGAAAAGAGTGCATTCAGACAGCAGTTGCAGGACCTACTAGACACAACAGGACAACATGAATTGGTGTTGATAATGTGTGACTTGAATGCACATATCGGGACAGAAAGAACAGGATATAAAGACTGCTTGGGTCCACATGGGTGGGGCAACAGGAATAAAGAAGGAGAAGCCATTCTAGACTTCTGTCTGGAAAATGGCTTGATAGTAGCCAACATATGGTTCAGAAAGAGAGACAGTCACAAGGCCACATACAAGAGTAGCTAACATGTAACTCAGGTAGACTTCCTCCTGGTAAGGAAAAGGCACTGGGGTAGAATCCATGACTGCAAAGTCATCCCCAGTGAAACAGTTGGCCCAAAGCATAAACTACTAGTTGCCACAATCAGCTGCAAGCAGTGGTGAGAGAAGGCTTTAAGGTCAACAGAGACCAGGCTGAAGACCTGGAAGTTGACTGGAGAGAAAGTACAACAGTTCAATGAATTACTCAGGGCTCTAGCACCCCAAGAAGAGGATGAAATAGGTGGAGGTGAACAAGAATGGCAGTGCCTAAAAAAAAGCAAGTGTCAGGACTACAGAAAAGATATGTGGCAAAGCCAGGTATGGTAATAAGGTACATAAGGAAAGCTGGTGGTGGAATGCGGAAGTCATCAAAAGAAAGAACGAGTACAGGAAGAAGAGGGAGATAGAAAATACTGACCAGGCTTCGAAGGACTACTGGTTGGCTAACAAAGAAGCTAAGAAAGAAGTTGCAATAGCAAAGAACAGGGCATCGGAGGCACTGTGCCAACTTCTGGAAAGTGACTCAGTAAGTGGCACAAAGAAAGTATATGAGGTTGCAAACCAAAGACAGAAAGATAAAGAAGATAGTCAGACACTCTTCATAAGGGATGCCAGCAACAACCTACTCACCAGTCCACAGGACATTAAAGGCAGATTGAAGGAGTATTTCCATTAGCTTCTGAATGAAGAAAACACCACAGAAACTGTACTGCCCCAGAAACAGCCTACGATGAGAGAAGAAGAGGTGCCCATCCTAGAAGAAGTAAGAACAGCACTAAGGAAAATTAAGTCAAGAGGAAAAACAGCAGGCTGACATGAGTTCATAGCAAATATGATAAAGATGCTGGGTGAGACAGGGGAGAAATGGCTCCTGAGGGTACTAATAGCAGTGTGGAGAGAAAGGTGTATCCCATGTGACTGGAAAATAAGCATATTCGTGCCAGTGTGCAAGAAGAAAGGGGACATCCAGAACTGTGGGCACTACAGAGGCAACAAACTCCTATCACACTGCATGAAAGTTCTAGAGAAGGTGATTGATAAATGGATACACAAACTAGTAGACTAAGATGGGAGATGAGCTGTTCGGATTCAGATCAGGATGCAGCACAACTGACCCGATGTTTGCAGTGAGACAGATACTTGTGAAGCTAGAGATGAGGACAGAGCCAACTGGTCATTTACAGACTTGGAGAAATCATAAGACAAGGTCCTAAGAAAGCTGATCTGGGCAGTACTACAGTGGCTTGAAGTCCCAGAAACATTGGTAGAATTAGTGCAGGCTATGTACCCAATGACTCAAGTACGAACAGTGTTCGACCTCACAAAGGGGTTCCAAGTGGGAGTAGGTGTACCCCAGGGTTCAGCTCTGAGCCAACTGCTGTTCATACTGGTGATGGACTACATTAGCAAACAGGTCAGACCGGGCAGATCAACAAAGCTGCTGTATGCAGATGATGTGGCAGTACAGGCAGACTCTGAGCTAGAACTTCAGCAAAGGATAGGAGAATGGAATGCAAATCTGAGGGACATCGGATGAAACTAAGCACAGATAAGACAATGGTAATGGCAGTAAATTGGGGAAATCAAAAGAAGCTGAGAATAGAGACAACAAAAGGGAAGATAGTGGAAGAGGTAAACAGCTTCAAGTATCTGGGAGGGGTAGTTAAGGAGATGGAAAGTTTGAATGAAGATCTCAAAGCTTGAATCAGAGGGGCTGCAGTCAACTGGCATAGAGTGTCAGGTGCAGTCTACGATAGAAGAATGGCAAAGAAGCTGAAAAGTAAGGTGTACAAGACAGTGGTGTGACCTGTACTAATTTATGGTACAGAAACCTGGGCAGTAAAGGCAGAATAGTTGAAGAAGCTAGAGGTGATCGAAATGCAGTGTCTGAGAAGGGCGGTAGGAAGCACACTGTGGGACAGATGAAGAAATTATGACATAAGAGCAGAAGCCAAAGTAGCTAAAATTGCAGAAAAGATCAAAGAGAACAGATTATGGTGGTTTGGACAGCTGCAGAAAAGTAGAAGACAATCTGGTGAGGAAGATTCGGGACAGACAAGAAGAAGGTAAGAGGAAGCGAGGACATCCAGCAAAAAGATGGATGGATTGTGTGAAAGATCTGCAACAGTCAGGCATGAGTGCTGAAGAACGCAGGAGTGTGGCACTGAATCGAGAGAGTTGGCGACAGTCAATACCCCAACCCCATGTAGAAAAAATGGGAAAAAGGGGGCTGATGATGATGACGAATACAGACTCATGCAAATGCAGAGTGCTTAAAGAAAATAACACCGTATTTGGATAACATGCATGAGTTTAGAAATGTTTCTGTTAAGCAAATATTATTAGATAACAACTCTAGAATACAAAAACTTTTAGCACAACAACTTAGGCAACAAAAGAAGAGTTGTAGTCAAACTTACATTGCAAACAAATAAATAAATAACCAAAGATTGTATAGCTGTATTATAATGGCAATTCAGAAATTCTATGAAAGTATGTGTAAAGTAGTGGAATGCGGAACACGGAAAAGGCACAAACGGAAATATGCATGAAAGACATTGTTTTGCCAAGGTTAGAGGAAGACGTGGCTCAACAATTAATATCTAAAACAGGAAGAGATGAAATAAAAATGGTTATGTATGAGGAAAATCTCAATGAACAGATGGTATTCCTGTAGAAATTCTGAAATTAGGCGAGAAGAAAATGATAAAAAATCTGGAAGGTTTTGCTTAACAGTACTTTAAAAAGTGGAGCAGAAGCATACCTCTCAACCGTACCAAATTCCTTGGCATTTACAGGTTTTGAAGTCCAAATAATGGGGTGTCACGAATTCCCGAGTGACCCCCTTTATTCCGGAATTTTCCAGCTTTTTTTTTTGTTTAGTTTTAATTTTCTTTTGATGTCATCCACATACAGAGGCATGCGAGATGACGTCAACTTCGTGAGCAGCCTGTCAGCCTGGCGGAATTGGCTGAGGGCTCGACGGGTGTGACTGACTGATTCACTGTACTTTGTTTATAGGCAAAGAATCGTGCATGTGTTTCCCCAGCTCCTCCAGGTAAAAACTCAGCACTTTTAGCTGTTAGGATCGTTTTTTACGTGCTGCCTGCTGCATTTTTTGATGGTGATTTATAGAATGTAGAATGGGATGGTTCCATTCTTTCTGGTCTCGCGCAATCTGAACTACTGTGATGTTCCGTTCTGAATAACTGTACTGTGATATTGCATATAGTTCCGTTCTGATTTTTGCATATAGTTGAAGTAAGTGTGTGAATTACTTGTTGCTGCATACAGTTGCAGTGTGGAAAGCTTTCTGGTTGCACTAGTTGAATTACTGTGATATTGCTGCTGTTTTAACTGTTAGGACTATTCCGTTATATTATATGTGCTGTTAGGACCATTCCGTTCTATTATATGTGCTGCCTGTTACATTTACTGATGATGATATTTACTATTACTCTTATGTGCTGATGATATATACCTGCTGCATAGTCAGGTGAAAGAGAGAGAGAGAGAGAGTGTGTGTGTGTGTGTGTGTGTGTGTGTGTGTGTGTGTGTGTGTGTGTGTGTGTGTGTGTGTGTGTGTGTGTGTGTGTGTGCGTGTGTGTGCGTGTGTGTGTATTTGTGTGAAATGCCCCACTTAGGTATACCTGGTGGTTAAGGTTACTCGGTCTCAAACCCTGTAGCTTAGGTACAAGAAGCAAGAGCCTGAGTTCTCTACCCATACCACCACTTCTGAATGAAGGAGTTATAGCTCTCAACTGTACAAATTTTCACAGAATGTCTGGAATGTTAAGCTCCTATGTTTGATCTGTTCCTCACAAAATTTGGATGGTGCAGTGGTAGTGTTGTCACCTTACAACAAGAGGTTCTCTGGTTTGATTCTCGGCCGAAGTGCCTTCTTTGTGGAGTCTGCATGCCCTTCATGTGTTTGGGTGGGTTTCCTCTGGGTGCTCTGGTTTCCTCCCATGATACAAAGACATGTGTCTGAAGCATTTCTCCCTGAACCTCTGCTGAAAACTGGCTTCATGCCAAGTCGGACTTTCAGAGTAAACAAGTTTAAATAAAATAATATGTGTGGTTTTCTGGCAAATCAATGAGAACCAAATTCAATAAATAATGATAGCCATTTATGTTTGTCTTCCTATCTTTCAGGAAACACATGGTAACACAACATTTTATTCTAGCAACTTTCTAAGATTATACAAGCAATGTTTAAAATGTGACCCCGGTTATGGGCCTTTGGCGCCCCCCCCAATAAATTTTGGCTTTTACCTGATTTCTTGTGCTGCACAATTCTTCAGGGGAAAGAGAAGTTTAGTGCTGCTTATTCAGAGTCTACTTGCATTCTTAGTAGAACAACAGGTAGTATACTTGCTTTTGCTGCAGAAGGCTGTGGGTTCCACTCCCACAGTATGTAGTTGGATTGCAGATACTGTACTGTGTTGTACTTTTAAATGGGGTGGATGCTGCAGACCTGAGAATGTCCTCCTTTGGTGGAGATACAGAGTCACTATGAACCTGTTATCAGTTTGCCGTCCATTCCTACCGAAATATTACTAGCTTAACATACGCAACTTATTCTTCAAGGGCAACAGGCACTTTACTTGTAGATGAAACAATGAAATATAAAGTTGTTTGCTAGCAGTAACCTCTTCATTGGTTACAGATCTCTTTAATGTGGAGTTATTTAGATGATGTTTACTTCTGCAGATATTGTGCATATTTACTGACAGTGGTGGATTGTAGAACTTTGAGTAAACTTTTACGATGGAAATGTTCTGAATTGGGCAGTTTGTCATTATTGGTTCATGCATTTTGTTTTGTTGCTTATTGGAAAAATGTTCAAAACAATACATTTAAAATGTGCTATACCAAGTGTGCTGTATTATACAAGGAATATAATTTAATACAGTCAGGAAGGTGCATCAAAGAACACATGTATGTTTCATGTGCAAAGGGCCTATGATTTGAAAACAGCCCAAAGGTAATCTTTATCTGCCACTGGCCAGATGCATTTTCTTTGAATGTGGGTTTCAATGCTATCTCAATGAATGTGAGTTTCACAGGCAGAAAACATTTAATGTTGTCTATTTTCACTGTGAGACGGTACTGCTTTATTTAGCAGATGTCTATTGGTGTTTGTGCTATAAAAGGGAAAATAAAAGTTTTAAAGGAAATCCAAATAATCATTGTGGAAGTAAAGCAGTATGCACATTACAGTGTTTATGGTAAATGGGGTGAAATAGACAAGTAATGGGACACTGGAATGGCTGCGGGGGGGGGGGGGTCTGGGGCCATATTTGGTTGTCTTTTCTTCAGTTTATGTTTGAAAGTTAGTATCCCAGAATTCCATTGGAGTGGGTTGGGTTACATAATTGTGTATGTAAATTTTATGTTAATCATCTTTTTTGTACCTATTTTTCACAGACCTTTGTCGAGATCTTTGACATTTCCAGGTTGATAGGTATGAGTGGAAGTACTAGCATCTTAGAAGAAAGATATAGTATTACCCAAAGAGGTTAGACTTTAGATCCAGTTTCATATGGAACCATTTCAATTTTAAACCATAACTCTTGATTATGAAAACAGATAAGAAGATGCAAACACTGAAAATGTCTGTAGCCCCTTTAGTCTTAAATACAAGACAGGCATATTTTATCTACCATAGAAGTTGTGGATGATAATTAATAACAATTGAAGGAATTTATTTGACAGGAAGGCTAAGTAGGATAAACTGATTCTTCAATATATCACAGTAATTTAGGTTTTACATGATTTGAAGAAATACTTTGCTGCTACACACTTACGTCTCATATACATAATTCAGACAGGTTATAAATAAAACTGGAAAAGGGCCAATGATGAAATGAGAGGGGTTCAAAAAATAAATACACTAGGTTTTGGATTTAAGCTCTTAAAGAGAGTAACAACAACCATACAGATTATTATACTCAAAGCAGCAGACAGTATTTTAAGAACCGAAGCAGTGCATGACTGGAGCAAGAAGATTTTACTAAGAAGAATGTCTGCAGGTAAGAGTATAGAAAATAGGCAAGAATGGGTTAGGATTTACTGGAGGAAATTAGCAAATGAACCAGTGCACTGGGAGTACATAACCTGGGAAGGAAAGGTAACAGAAGGAAAAGGCTGACCAGAGTTTGGACTTTGGGTAAGAGACTCCCTTCCCTATCACAGACTGATAAAAGAGTATAGGCAAAGATAAAGCGATATGGGAGTGCTAAGTGAAGACCATATCTGATAGAGCTTTTAGTTGAGTCTAGAAGAGATGTTATTAAAAAGGGTTAATTAGTAAGGTATATAAATTATTGTAACTAATGATAACTATAATACTCAATCAAAAGAGATTAGAAAAGATAGGGAAAAGAGAGTGGAAAAACAACTTACAAAGGAACAATGGAAGAAATCTGTAAGGCGAGCATGCAACAAGAGAATGTTTAGTAGTTTTGTATGGAAGTGTCTGCATGGGTATTTTTGGTACTGCCTTATTATAGTGGCCTCGGTGATAGCGACCTTAATTTCCCTTTAAGAACACTGAAATGAACCACACTGAAGGCCAGTACAGAAGTAAAATATATATTTTTAATAATTTGATAGAGCTATGATAATACATTTCATCTACTCAAAATAAGGAGATTACCTCCATTGATCCTAAAGGATTACATCTCTTAACACGGAAATGATGCTCCATGCATCTGATCCTAAAGGATTACATCTCTTAACACGGAAATGATGCTCCATGCATCCACTTTTTACAGGTAACACACAGTTATAACAACATGCTGTTAGACTTGGGAGTTTTGTGTGCAGCATGACAGGCTACCATACACAAAGTAACTGCGGAAATCACTGTTTTAGGGTTACCTGCTTTACCTTACTGACATGTACTTGTGTTTATGGGTAATTTCTATTTAAGTTAGTGTTGTTTTGCTTGTTACTGGCCACTTACACAAGTTCCGTAGAACAGGACATCAGCGTCCGTCACGGTTGCTTCACTTACTTGGTACTATGCTTTACCTTATCAGCAGAGAAACTAGCTATGTCCCTGATGATGGCCTTTCAGCACAACAGCTCTTCGGAAATGGTGACAGACTCACTTATAAGTGAGTTGTTAAACATATATTTCCTATAGTTCATTACCAAATTAGTTGATGTGTATACAGATTGGGTTACGGTAGTGTTTAAAACTACTGATCTTTTCAATAGGTCAGGAAGTCACAGAGCTGAAATGGGCATTGCCTAATTTTTTTTGCCCTTGGATTTAGCATTGCTCCGCATAAGTGTACTGATTTTCTTCCTTCAGTCTTACATGTTTATGGGTAACTTATTAAGTAGATAAATTCTGTATCCCTTAACTGTATGCAGTCCACTATGTGAAGAATGTCTGTTGTGAAAACAGAAAGTATTAATTTTTCTCTATAACTGTTATGGTGCTTTGGAAACCACATTTTGCGATTAATTACATGGTTTAGTCTTTGGCTAACTATATCACCAAGGCCGCTATAATAAGGAAGTACTGTACTTTTATACCCGAAGTAGCTGCGGTGGTGGTGCTGCGGTAGCATTGTCGCCTCACAGTAAGACGTTGTCCTGTTCGATTCTCAGCTGAAGCGTCTTCTGTGTGGAGACATGCGTGAATGGGCGTACCTTCGTTGAAGGCTGTGCGTCAGGCCTGGCAAGTCGGTACGTAAAAATCTACTGCCAATCATTAGCGGACCGGAGTTCCGCTGTGGCGACCCCTAACCGGGAAAAGCCGAAAGATACAACAACAGACTATGGAGAATCTTCCATTGGATAAACAGCAAATGCTGGAGGTGTAATGGGAAAGGGAAGTCACTGTGAACTTTTTTTTTTGCGTATGTAACAGATTGACAGATTTTAAAAATTCCCTGCAGAGTACTTTGAAAGATATGTTCTGGGAACAAATGGTTTTAAATAATGAAATGCTATAAAGTTTTCACAGTTATTTTTAAGTATAATGGGGATTGTAAATAGGTCTGTTCTTTTTTCATTTTCTTTCTCCCTTCTCTCTTTTTTCTTGTTCAGTTTTAAGAAATGTATGCACTGCAATGTGAAAAAAACAGCCTGGTTAAAAGGGCAAGACAAAAGAAAAGAATGTGCTTTTTCTCATTCTTGCATTGGGGAATAACTGGCTTAAGGACCTTAGGTTGAATTAGTAATAAGTTTTAAGAGAAAGCAAGCAGATGAAAAATAATATTGAATAGTATGAGACTTTTTTTCTAGCAAATGAATGCATGCTTAGTAACAATTATGTATGTGGCCCTCATGTCTCAATGGAGACAAGCTGATAATGAGAAATTGGCTGTCTGATTCTCATGTCACAATAGAGACAATCTGCTCAAGACTGTACATGTGAAACCTTTTCAAATTTGTCAATGGAAAATGTTGGAGAGAAGGAAGGGAGCACAATAGCTGACTAGAAGAATCAAGAGTATGTTGGAAATGAAGCAGAGATAGGATTTTGGAGATGAACAGTAATAAAACCAGTAACTTAACATGGGATTACAGTGCAATAGTTATATTTGTGAAATATGACAGAACAAGAAAATATGGAAATATTGGACTTTTTTTCCAGAATCTGTTGGACTTGTGGGGGACTCTAAAGCAACCACCCTACTTCATGTCATTAATGTTTGGAAAAATGCTTTGAGGATGGGAAGAGGGGAGGAAGTTAACTGTAAGCAAAAACATTTTTCTTAAATAGTACCAATTTTGAGGCAAGTGGATTCTTTACATGCTATAAAGTTTCTTTTCAAGTTATTTTTAAGAGTAATGGGAATTTTAAACAGGCCCTGCTGTTCTTTTTTTCTTTTCTTTCTCATTTCTTATCTCTTTCTTTTTGTTCAGTTTTAAGAAATGTAAGCACTGCAGTATAAAAAAGCCTGGTTAAAAGCACGATAAAAGAAAAAAAAAATAATGTGATTTTTCTTATTCTTGCATGGGAGAATGACTGGATTAAAGACCTTAGACTGATTTAGTAACAAGTTTTAAGAGAGAGCAAGTAAATAAAAAACAGCATTGAATATTATGAGGCTTTTTTTATAGCAAATACATGTATGCTCAGTAACAATTCTGCAGATGGTCTTCATGTTTCCATGGAAACAATCTGAAAGAAACTGGCTGCCTGGTTCTCATGTCTCCATGGAGACAATCTGATAAAGAGAAACTGACTACAGTCTGGTGGAGAGTGACTGGCTGAGGGAAAAAAAGAAACTGTCTAGGAGATGATGTTCTCTGAAGGCATTTGGGGGTTTTCCAAGCTAGATAATGTTCTCTAAAAGCATTCAGGGGCTTTCCCAAAGGTAGTTAATGTTCTCTAAAAACATTCAGGGGTTTTACCAGCTGGCAAAACTATAAAGATAAGACAAAACCAAATAGCACTTAGTAGAAGCACAGGGTGCACCATGCATCTTATTATATGGATTAGGTTTCAGGTTAACTCAAGTCTATCAGCATGGCTGATGGTTTGGGACTTTTATTCCTGTTAGGAGGGTTAGGAGAGGCACAGTTTTGTGTGTTAGTATTGAGTTAATAGGTTTTATTGGGGTATTGGGGGGTGTTTGTTTTTTTGTTTGATGGCTCAAATTACAACTGTATAAAAGTTCAACCTGCCAAACAGTGTATGCATGGAACACAAAAGTTGGAACTAGACATTAAACAAACAAGGTGTTATACATAAAAGGTGGGAATAATACATTTTAATACAATGATGCTTTCTCTAATGTCTTTAAATATAAATGGCCTGACAGACAAATAAAAACAAGAAAAAGTAGTGAACTATATTAAAAAATGTACAGTGCAAATAGTTATGTTACAAGAGACACACTTAGAAAGAGCTGAACATGTGAATTTAATAAAGAGAGGTTTTCATGATGGTTATTCAGCAGAACACCTGGAACAAAGGAAAAGAAAAGTACTTATATTAATCACAAGAGGAGCTCCAATAGTGATAAAAGATAAAGATAATAATGTCAGATTTGTAGTACTAAGGGGCTACTGGCAAGGGAGGAGGATTACACTGGCATGTATTTACATTTCACCTAAAACTGCTATAATGGAGCTCAAGACAATTGTGGGAGAAATAATCAGTTTTCAGCAATGAATATTACTTATAGGTGGGGACTGGAGTTTGATTTGTAGCAGGGAAGATGTGTCTGGAGGGGGGTCCAGAAGGAAAATATAACAAAGAAGAAATTTATGAAAACATTTCGCCTGCATTTAAATTGGAACCTGTGTTCTGAGAGACAGCCTTACAAGATTATCTGCAAATATACAGAGCTGAGTATATTTTTCTTTATTATAAAGTTTAATTGTTGCTTAGATACTGATCTGCAAATATACAGAGCTGAGTATATTTTTTTGGTTTTATAGTTTATACTGTTAGGTGGTTGCTCAAATCTCTGCTGAAACTGTCTTCCCCAGCCCCCCACCCCCATTTTCTGCCTTGTCTTCAGCTGATATAACTGTTTTTTATAGCTTGTGTGTTACCTAACTCAAGGTTCCCTTAATTTGACCTGTTAATAACAGCCTGCATTTAAATTGGAACCTGTGTTCTGAGAGACAGCCTTACAAGATTATCTGCAAATATACAGAGCTGAGTATATTTTTTTGGTTTTATAGTTTATACTGCTAGTGGTTGCTCAAATCTCTACCGAAACTGTCTTCCCCAGTCCCCCCTCCCTGTTTTTGGATTTTGCAGTGCCCGCCCCACTGTAGATTTGATCTAGGACACTCCCCCAGTCTCATCTCTTTACCGCATTCTACCTAATAAACCCTTTCTGCACTTGCTTTTAGTCCTTTTTAATTTAATTACATTTTTCAAACTGTGTGTGGTCTAATATTGCTACATACTCGTGTGCTAGCTTGCACTGCATGTGAATTGTTTTTACTACTGTTCTGTAAAAAACAAAAAAAAAACAAAAAAAAACTGTAAGCCTATTTCCTATCTTTCCTGTAACTAGTGTTCCAAATACAGATTTGCTGTATCCAGGACTGTTTGTAAGCTTCTGAGCCCCTCAAGCCTTTCTGTGTTGGAGGGAAGCCTTCTAGCTTATCAGTGGGAGTGGTAAGCATTAGGTAACCTGTCTACCACATAAGGAGTGGTTCTGGCCCAGAATTTGTAGTTATTGGCCATTTGGGCAATCTTCCATCTCTCTCAACTTTCTTATTTGAAAGCCTGCATTTGCACTTGTTTCTGTCATGTAACTCGTCTAGTGCAGATACAGATTCTTAGTTTTAGCACTTAAATTTGCTTATTCATACTCGCACTTGTTCAGAACTTGTAAGCACTAAATAAGCTACTAATTACTATAGCACTCAATCTTCCTCATTACCTAGAGGAAAACAGTTTTTGTACTTACTTTTCTCACTGGCGTTGAGAAAAACAGCTCTTGTACTCACTTTCTTCACTTATCTAGAGGAAAATAGTTTTTTATTCAGGCATGTCCAAGGGTCAGCTCCCAGTGTTCTCCCCTGTCTATCTGATGAATCTGGGCATCTTGAGGCAATGTAGAAATTGCCTCATGTACACAGACAACCCTCTCCTCCTACCACCCAACACTACAACCTGTGAGAGATGCACTTATCTAGCCAAACTGGAGGTAAAGCTCTCTCCAACCAAGACTGAACCTGACAGTCATGAGGAGAAGGTAAACATTTGCACCACACCACACTCATCACATAGTCCCACTACGTCTACACCATCAAAATCCACACATAGAAACTCAAAAACATTTGCGGAGGCTCTCAATAATAATCTGCCTAAGCAACAGAGACCTCCAAAGCAGAAATACAAGCAACCTCCATTCCCCAACACAACATAATGACACATAGCCCACAGACTCAGTGTGCCACTCAAACACAGCCAATAAGGCAAAACAGCATACCCAACACACTAGTCATAGGTGACTCTATAGTCAGGCACACTGATGTCCCACTCACCAGGCTAAACAAGGAGAAGGTTACTGTCAGCTGCCTGTCGGGTGCCAGGATCCGGCACATAACCCACGCACTCAGGTCACTCCACAACAAGTACAAATATGACTCTGTCATTGTCCATGTTGGTGTGAATGACCTGAGACGTACCTCCCTGGACTACATGAAAAGAGACATGGAAGAGATCTGCGATCTTGTAGCCCAGTCAGGTATGACCCTAGCCTTGAGTAGCATTCTGCCATTGCCCAGAATGATACCGCAGTACAAGGACAAAATGATTGACTTCAACAATTGGCTAAGCTTCTGGTGTCATTCTAAGGGGATCCAGTATCTGTCTGCCTGGGATGACATGGTCGACAGACCACAATGCTTTGCCACAGATGGCCTACACCTGTCGCCCCTGGGATTCCGGATACTGGCTAAGTCTCTTGCTGCCCCTATAGTGCCTTTTTTAGGCAGGGTTCAAGTAACAAATTCACCACCATAACAGGAACAGGCAAGCAAAAACTGATGGTAATGCTACTCAATGCTAGAAGTCTAAATTTCAAAATGCACTCACTCGAGGCACTCCTTAAAATGGAGAACATCGATATCTGTGCAGTGACTGAGACCTGGTTCAAGGCTCGAGAGAGCACCCCTGCACTACCAGGCTATAACTCATACCACACTTTTTGGCCATGTAACCTGGACCGAAACACCAAAGGTGGGGGTGTGTCCATATTCATTAAGGAAATCCACACCTCCAGGCTAGTTGCTCAGCATAATGCATCCGAGGTTATCCAAGTGCAACTAACTCTTGGCAAAACTGCAATCCAAATTGTACCTTGCTACAGATCCCCCACCATGCCCCAGGATTCCCACTCCTCTTTTCTTGATGTACTGGAAAATATTAGGCTTCAACCAAACACCCTAATAATGGGCGACTTCAACTACCCCACCATTAACTGGGAAAACTACTCATGTACCAACTCCTTAGCGCAACGCTTTCTGGAATTCATAAACTCCAATGCCCTAGATCAACTTATCCACACCCCCATCAGGGGCAACAATATCCTAGACCTAGTCATTACCAACATGAGTGACCGGTGTTCCACACCTGAAGTCAACTCCTCGTTGGTCCGATCCGACCATAAGCTAATCACCCTTGTTATCCACATCCCACCCCCACCCCCCATTAAGGAAACCACAGTAAAAAGTTTCTCCAAAGCCAACTTCATGCTTCTTAAGACAGAAGTAGTGAACTTCATGACACCCATGCAGATGGACAATACAGTTACAACTGCTGAATCCTACACAAATGCACTCTATAAGCACTTACATGAGTGCATGGATCGTGCTATCCCAAACAGAACCAAGATGCTATCCTCCAAAAAAAGGAAGCCAATCTGGTGGTCCCCTGCCATAAACAAACTGTACAACAGAAGGAAGAAACTGTTGCAAAAAAAATAAAATCCCATGAGTGGAGGAGCTCCCTGGTCAGCTTCAGTAAGAAGCTGAGATCCCTTATAAGATCCTCCATAGCTAGCTACGAAAATAAAATCGCCACCAATTCCAAGGACAACCACAAAGCATTCTATAGCCAAGTCAAGAATCCCGATGGCAACACCTAGATCTGCTCTGAGTTACAGCACAACGGCATGAAAATTACAGAACCAACTGATATTGCCTACATCCTGGCACATAGGTTCAGTGCTAACTTTACCCCCCCTCACCCCGTAAAGGGCCCATATCTATACAGGAAGAATGCAGAGTCCCTGTAATCACAACTACGCAGGTGAAAGCTGCACTCTCTAAAGCCAAAAACACAGCATCCATGGGACCGGACAACATTCCAGGCTGCGTTTTACACGAACTTCAGAATGAACTGGCTCCCCACTTAAGCACCATGTTCAATAATAGCCTCGCATCAGGCTTTGTGCCCACTGAATGGCGCATAGGGACAGTTATCCCACTCCACAAAGGGGGAGCCACCAATGATCTCGGGAACTATAGACCTATTAGTCTGACAAGCCTGGTCTGCAAAGCCATGGAACGTATCATCATGGAACTCATAAACAAAGCCATTGGTAACCTCCAAACTCTGGATCCCATCCAGTTCGGGTTTGTGAAAGGCAGATCATGCCTCCTGAACCTGATTGACTTCTTTGAGGCAGTCACCAAAGCCGTAGATGAGGGTAAGGTGGTTCACACAGCCTATCTTGACCTCGCCAAGGTTTTCGACACCATCCCCCATTCTGGAATTATAGCTAATCTCAATAAACCAGGCATAAATCCCGACGTCACAAGATGGGTTGCCAACTGGCTCACTGACAAAACCCACACTGTAAAAGTTGCAGACTCCAAATCTGACCTCAAACCAGTGACAAGTGGAGTACCACAGGGTTCCGTCCTGGGACCGCTCCTGTTTGGTATCTACTTCTCTGAAGTACAGGCTAACACAGAAGGCCTCTGGCTAACGAAGTTTGCAGATGACTGCAAACTAGAAGCCATAGTCAAGTCCCCAAATGATGTGAAAATCCTACAGAAGGGCCTCTCTGAGACAGATGCCTGGTGTCAGAGCCATGGCCTCAAGCTCAATGCCAAAAAGTGCAGTGTCATCCCCTTTGGTAAAAACTCTGTACCCATGAACTACCACATAGGCAGCAATCTACTTAACACCGAATGCGTGATAAGAGACCTTGGGACCCAGGTGGACAGTAGTCTCTCCTTTGATAGTCACATCGCCACAGTAGTCAGGAAGTCCTTCTACGTGGCACACCTCATCATAAAAGGGTTCTCATCCAGGAAAAAAGAGGTCATCGTTCCCCTCTACTCAACACTCATTAGACCCACTATAGAGTACAACGCCCCTTTTGGAATGTACCTCAGAAGACATCTGCAGCAGCTGGAAAGGCCACAGAAGTACCTCACAAATTGGATTACTAGACTCAAACTAATGCCCTACACTGACCGCCTCAAAAAACTCTAGCTTTACTCCGTAGCATATCGCCTGCTCAGAGGTGATCTCTGCCTAACATATAAAGCTATGTCAAACCCAGAGCTGTTGGACAGGCTACACCTAAAGAAATCCCAATCCCTCCGAGCTACACGCTCTAGAGACCTAAACCTTGTCACCACAATAAACAGGACATGCTGGAGGAATAGATTCCTATCCCAGAGACTTCCCATACTCTGGAACAGGCTACCCATCTATGTTAAGCAAAGTTCTTGATTAGCACTCTTCAAGAAAAATCTTGATGAGTGGATGGGAAATAGGAAATATACCCTGGGGATCACTTCTGTGTCTCTGCTCGACAGTGGCACAGGAAAATAACTTTCTTGGGTGGCGTAAGCCAGGGAACCTTGTTGGCTAGGCTTACGTAGGCCCTTGGGCCGATAGCCTAGTACCTACCTATGAACCTATAAGATATTAATTCAGTACTAGGATTTCAAAGTGAATTTACACATCATTCCCCAAGATATAAAAACTAGGCTAGGCTAGACATAATTTACATTTCACAAGAACATGTGCATTTAACTGAAGTATCGGTACTCACCCAATAGCTATTTCAGATCATGCGCCAATAACAGCTAAAATAAAAGCACAAGGTGATTAAATAAAATTGAGACATTGGTGCTTTCTCAACTATCTGTTGAAAAAGAGGAATTTAAGGAATGGGTTATGGAGATTATCCAGGAGCTGTTAGAGAGGATAGAACTTTCTTCTGAAAATTATAGCTAGGGAGTGGGATAAAGTTAAGGCAGAGTTTAAAAATATGGTGGAAATGAAAGAAAGGGAGCTATGGTTACGAAGTGACAAGAATTATTTAAAGGGACTGACAAATGCTGAAGTACTGCAGAATAGGGTAAAAATCACAGAACAAGAAGAGGATCAACTGCAGAATGTTAGGTAGAAAATAAGGGATTACCTCGATGATGTGCACAAGCTTAGAAAGATTGGTGTTATGCAATTGTTTTTTGATAATAACACTAGAGCAAAAAAACTTTTAGCACAATGACTCAGGCAACAGAAAGCAAAAAGGGCTGTAGCCAAACTTAGGGGGCCTATAACAAGGAAGGCAACAAGAGATCCTGCAGAGGTATTAAAAATATTTCGGAAAATCTATGAGAGTCTCTATAAAGCAGAGAAATATGAAAATCAAGAAAAGATACAAATGGAAATGTTTATGGAAGAATTAAATATGCCAAGGTTAGAGGTAGATGTGTCTCAATTACTAACAGTTAGGATAGGAGGTGATGAGATAAACACTGATGTACAGCTAATCTACAGGAAAGTCCCAAGAAATAGATGGTATTCCTGTGGAAGTTTGGAAGCTAGGAGGAAAAAAACTGATAATGATCTGGAAAGTTTTGTTTAACAATACCTTAAGAGTAGGAGAAGTACCACCATCCTGGAAGAAAGCAGTGGTAGCTGTAACACTTAAAGAGGGTAAAGATCCATCAGATTCAGCGTCATAAAGTCCTATTTCAATAATAAACCATGATTATAAAGTGTTCATGTCTATAATGGCTAAAAGAATTGCAGATGTAATGCCAAAACTGACATATATGTATCAATGTGTTTTTTTGGAGGGGAGGCAAACATTTGACAACATTAACAGAACACTAATGATCCAGAGAGAGGCAGAATGTAAGAAAATGCCACTGTTATTGGTGGGTTTTGATGACAGAGTAAGCTGGGACTTTATGAGCAGGGCAATGGAAGCATTTGCATTTCCTGAAAAAATTATAAGGTCAATTAGGAGGATATATGAGGGATAAGAGGTGAAAATTAAAGTGAGTGGGGTCCTCTCTGATAATTTCTGCTTGAGCAGAGGAACTAGGGAGGAGTTTCCTCTTCCCCCTTTACTATTTGTTTTATATTTAGAATCACTGGCAAAGAAAATAAAGGACTCAGAAATTCAGGGATATAATTGGTACAGTACTCAAGCAAACCTGGCTTTACTTGCAGATGATATTACTTTATACATGACAAAACCAGAAAAAGATATCACAGTGTTGTGGAACATTTTGAGACAGTTTCAAATCTTGTCGGGATACAAAATGAATGAAGCAATAACAAAGGCGATAGCAGTAAATTATGTACCCACACATGAACTGGTTCAGGGATATCCATATTTATGGGGACATGATAAAATGAAGTACTTAGGGCTAGTGGCAGCTAAGGATATGTGGGAAGAGATTAAACAAAAGGTAACACAAAAACTGAGAAAATGGAAGCTTTGTTATATGGATATGGACAGTAAGACACAAGCAGTTAAAATGTTTTTAGTCCATTTAATCTTATTTTTATCAACCAGAGGAGAAGTTGTGGATAGCAATTAATAAAGAGCTGAAGGACGTTATCTGAAAGGGGAAGATGCAAAATTCAAGTGGGATAAATGGGTTCTTCCAGTAGAACAGGGCAGATTGGGATTACCCAGTTTGAAGGGCTACACAATTCAGACTCCTATACATGGCACAAGCAAAAATCTAAGTGGAAAAGGATGATAATGAAATGGGCAGAGCTCAAGAAACAAGGACAGACTGGGATTTTGGATCCAGGCCTTTAAGGAGAATAACAATAATCATACAGAATATTATATCCATAAGGTAGCAGAAGGTATTCTAAGAACTAAACTAACACGAGAATGGAGAAAGGAGATTCTGCCGACTGGGATGACTGCAATTAGGTATACAAACTACAGGCAAAAGGGGGCTGGAATTTATTGTGGAAAACTAGCAAAGGAACTAAGGTACTGGGAACAAATAACTAGAGAGGAAAAGATGATAGCATAGGAAAACGACAAGACTTTATTTGGACTGCAGGTTAGAGATTGCCTTCCCTATCAGGGATTGATATCAGAGTATAGGCAAAGAGAAAGAAATAGGGGGGTCCTAAATGAAAGACATGCACTGTTAAGAGTTTTTAAAATAATCTAGAACAAAAGCTGCCATTAAAAAATGAATAATTAGTAGAGCATATAAAATATTGCATGATAACTACAAAAATCAATCAGAGGAGGTTAGAAAGGATTGCGAAGAGAGATTGGAAAAGCAATTCACAAAGAAACAATGGGAGAATATATGTATGTCTCCCAAATATGCAACAAAATCTAAAAGATTTATCATTTTTGTCTGGAAATGTTTACATAGATATGTTTGTACCCCAAGCAGACTCCAGAGAATTTTTCCTCAGGCAGACAGCAAATGTTAGAGGTGTGAAGGGGAAGAAAAGGTGATTGGGAACATATTTTCTGGGAGTGCAATGAGTTGGCAGACTTTAAGGATTCCCTGTGGGACGCACTGTCAGAGATGCTGGATGGCAGACTGGTCTGAAGAGCGAGATAATTTTTCTGAGCTATGATACAGAATCTGAATTGCCTAGACATGGTAAGGCCTTGCTGTGTCTGATAATTGTGGCTGCCAAAAAAGTAATTACTAGAAAATGGAAATCAAACTCTAAATCAACTACACTGGAAGTAGTGAATACAGTAACAGATAAAATAATTGGAATTGAGATCTTTAGAAAAGGGTAGGAGCAAACTACATACGAAAAAAATGGGAACTGTCAGAAGAATGCTTACAAGGGAGGGATAAAGTTTAAAAGGCTGCAGGACTTAAATGAGCTATATAATGTTTGAGTACAAAAGATTGGGTACATTATAAGTGATGTATAATGTCTGATACTGGGAGTGTGTCAATATGTTTTGTGATGTAAAATGGTTTCTACTAGGATTGTGTTGGTGTGGTTTGTTTTAATTTATGTAAATGTATGATTGCCTATCTAGTAAGTGATTGTTTATTAAAGATATTTCTTGTTTAAAAAATAAGGCAGGAATTGAATAATTTATGTATGTTGCTTAGGTTATATGATGTATAGCAATATATGTGAAGTATAATGTTTGTTATGTTAGTATAGTTTCATTAATTTTATATGAATGTAAATTAGCCTATGTCACAAGTGATAATTCAATAAAGGTGTCTGAGGAAAAAAAAGACCTACATTAGTAAATATGCAATCATACCATCAGAAAGAGTTGATCCTGACAAAAATGTGGCAGAAGGGAAAAGTACTAAAAGCTGCAGAGGGCAGAGTCTTTCTAGAAAATGATTATTCACTGTACACCAGGCAGAAGAGAAGCAAATTTATCCCAGCAATCAGGGAATGTCAAGAAGTGGATGTGAGATCAAGCTACTTTATACAGATGTCTTCAGAATACTTTTTGCTGGAGAATCAAATAAATATATTTTTGATGCAGAACAGGCTAAGAAGGAGGAAATAAAAAAAAGTTTACCCAACAAAACATGAGCTACCAAGCAGACGGGGACTCTGCTTTTCACTAATTTCACAGTAAAGTTCATAGACTTTACCAGTGAAACCTATCTCAGTGTTCCAAAGGAAAATGTTTGTAACACAGAAGAGTACACTAGAGTTGACTAAAAGAATCATAAGTATCTAGGTCTTGAACCAGAGTCTGGTGGAAATAAGTCAATAAATGGGAGACTATAAAGCAGAATGACATTCATGAAATATGGTTTTGCAAGTCAAGTAGCTAAAAAGGCTGGAATTTTGTTGACTTTGTTAAACTTGTGGTTGGACTATAAAGCATATACCCTACTTTACATTAATGTTTAGAAGGACACTAAAAGGGAGGAAGTAACTAAGTAAAACAAGGAAACTACCGCCCCATTAGCCTGACGAGCCTGGTCTGCAAGGCTATGGAACGTATCATCATGGAACTTATAAACAATGACATTGGTAATCTCCAAACTCAGGACCCCACCCAGTTTGGGTTTGTAAAAGGCAGATCATGTCTACTAAACCTGACAGACTTCTTTGAAGCGGTCAACAAAGCCATAGATGAGGGTAAGGTGTTTCACACAGCCTATCTAGATCTCGCCAAGGCTTTCAACACCATCCCCCACTCTGGAATTATAGATGAACTCACTAAACTAGGTATAAATCCCTATGTCACAAGATGGGTTGCCAACTGGCCGACAGACTCCAAATCCAACTTCAGACCAGTGACAAGTGGAGTACCAAAGGGTTCTGTCCTGGGTCCTCTCCTGTTTGATATCTACTTCTCCGAAGTACAGGCTAACACAAAAGGTCTTTCGCTAACGAAGTTCGCAGATGACTGCAAACTAGGAGCCATAATCAAAACTCCAAAAGATGTGGACATCCTACAAAAGGGCCTCGCTGAGACAGATGAGATGCCTGGTGTCAAAGCCATGGCCTCAAGCTCAATGCCAAAAAGTGCATTGTCATCCCTTTTGGTAAAAACCCTGTACCCATAAACTACCACATAGGCGGTAGTCTATTTAACACTGAAAGTGTGATAAGAGACTTTGGGACACAGGTGGACAGTAGTCTCTCCTTTGATAATCACATCGCCACAGTAGTCAGGAAATCCTTCTACGTGCCACACCTCATCACAAAAGGTTTCTCATTCAGGAAAATAGAGGTCATTGTTTCCCTCTACTCGTCACTCATTAGACCCATTATAGAGTGCAATGCCCCTTTTGGTATGTACCTAACAAGACATCTACAACAACTGGAAAGGCCAAAGAAATACCTCACAAAGAGGATTACCGGCCTCAAACAGATGACCTACTCAGACCGTCTAAAAAACTGCAGCTTTACTCCATTGCATATCGCCTACTCAGAGGTGATCTCTGCCTAACATACAAAGCTATGTCAAACCCAGAGCTTTTGGACATGCTCCACTTAAAGAAACCCCAATCCCTCTGAGCTACACGCTCTAGGGACCTAAACCTTGTCACCACAATAAACAGAACATGCTGGAGGGATAGATTCCTGTCCCAGAGACCTCCCATACTCTGGAACAAACTACCTATCTATATCAAACAAAGCTCCTCATTAGCACTCTTCATGAAAAATCTTGATGATTGCATGGGAGATAGGAAATTCACCACGGGGATCACTTCTGTGGCTCTGCTCGACAGTGGCACGGGAAAATAATTTTCTTGGGTGGCGAAAGCCAGGGTACCTTTTGGCTAGGCTTATATAGGCCCTAGGGCCAACAGACTAGTACCTACCTGTGAACCTATTAGTATTTGCATAAAACATTTTATGATATTACCAGCAGGTTATATTAAAAGTAGTTGTGTACAGTGTGCAGTCATGGTTATTTTAAATGTGTGGAAATATTTTTTAGTGACTACTTTAAGTACTAAAGATATTAAAGTAATGAGTACTATTTTAGTTGCAAGAAATTAACTCTTTACAGTATAAAATAGAAGAAAGATTTGACAACAGTAATTAATTTTGATATGTTGTGACTCCAGGCTGCTGGGGAGGGAGTGAAGTATAAAAGTGCACTGATATACATATATATAAATTCATTTTTTTATTTTTACAAGGGTGAATGTCTAGATTAATGTCCTTGGCTTATCCTATAAACAAGCATTTTTTTTAATTTTTTTAAGCAAGTAGGCTTTAAAAATAAGGTAAAAATGATGAAAGACTTGGAAAATGCTAAATTTCTTACATCTGCAGCTTGTTTATTTTTTTCCATTAGCAAGTGTTCATTCAGTGGGAGTCAAGACATCTGCAGTTGAAGGCAGCTGCACATTCTTATCTGAGTGAAATTTACAAAGATTCATTGCTGAGTACTTTTCAATGGAGATGATTTGTCTGCAGGTGGAAGCAATTAGACTTGAGAAGTCTGAGCATTCTTTGCAGAGTAAAATGCAAAATTTATAGGTACAATGGCAAGCTGTTCAGTGAAAAATAAAGTTTGAAGTTATGGTAACTGAATAAAAGATGGCCTCCCTAGCACCCTTCATACTTTAATGCATTTAATGGAACAAAATACAATTCAGTTGTATTTAAAGATAGACAGTGTACTTTTTCTTAGGGCTAAAGGTTGATGTTTTCTGAAAGCATACAAGCAGGGCATACTAGAAAAGAACAAACAGCAATATGTTAAGTGGGAACACAGACTATAGCATGCATTGTAACATGGGTAACCTTAACTTTAGGTTAGGTAATGTCTGTCTGTCAAAGCAGCTGTTGATTTGGGCAATTGTTCCTATATGGACAGTTAAACTTTTGTTTTGTGTGTTTGTTCTAAGTCAATATGGGATGGGGTGTTTTAAAATATATTTAGTTTTTTTTTTAATTTGAGTGTTCTGGAAAGACCACTGAGCAAAAAGAAGCCACTGTAGAACCTGCATGTGGAAGTGTGCTAAAAAAACTAGCATAATTGCTGCAGCCATTGAGCCCAGCACTTGTAAAACCTGTCTTGTCTGAACTCTCATCTTCTTTATGAGAAATGAAACTTGCTGATGAATGGCTGACACCCTGTCTTGAGGTAGTTTTGCTATCATGCATCTTGTATCGTAGTCTGCCCCTATAAAGGTAACAGACTGACAAGGCAACAAGGCAGACTTTTCGTAGTTTTTATGGTGATGCCTAACTGGGAACAAGTTTGGATTGTGTAGTCCTGTGCTTTGACCAGTTGATGCTCGCTGGTAGCAGTGAGGAGCCAGTCATCTAGATATGGAAACACCTGGAATCCTAGATGCCTCAGGTGAGCTGTGACCACTGCCATACATTTGGTGAACAGCCTGGGGGCTGTGGTGAGACCAAAGGACAGGGCCCTGAACTGATAATGACTGGCTCCCAGCCGGAAACGTAGGAACCTCCTGGATTGCCTGTCCATTTTTATATGGTAGTACGCATCCTGGAGATCTATGGAGCACATCCAATTGTCCTGACCCATGAAAGGAAGAATGGACTGCAGTGTTACCATCCGGAACTTCATCTTTTTTACCGATTGGTTTAGTTTGCTGAGATCCAAAATGGGTCTCCAGTCCCCTGTCTTTTTTGGAACTAAAAATAACCTTGAGTAAGTTCCAGATCTGATTTGGCCTGCAGGGACTTCCTGGATGGCTCTTTTGTCTAGCAATTTTTACACCTCTAGGATTACATGATCCCGACGTCTGGGTGGAACATCTGGGATAGAAGATTTGTCTTTTGAGGGAGGGTACTGAGAAAAGGGAATTTTGTAGCCCCTGGATATTATCGACAGTACCCATGTTTCTCTAGTGATAGATTGCCAGGCTGCTGTGTACAGTGACAGTCTACCCCCAACTGCCTCCAGAGGTGGACAACTGGGCTTCCCCTCAGGAGTGCTGGAAGGGCCTAGCAGAGAAAGTATCTCTGTCACCCTGCTGTTGCCAACCCTCTCTGCCGCAAGGGCAGCATCTTTCATTGTTTCCCCCTCCGCCCCTGGGGGAACAATCTTCACGTGTGTCAGTCGAAGATCCCTGGGATTTTCGGAACCACATTTTTCCACTCTTCTGACCTTTAGGATAGGGTCTAGATGGAGTGGAAAAATGGACTCCTATGGCAGAGAGAGTCTTGCCATCCTGTTCACACCTGGTGAGAGTCTCTTTTACCTGAGGCCCAAACAAGGATGAGCCATCAAAGGGGGTGTTGGTAAATGAAGACTTAAAAGGTTCTGCAAATTGACAAAGGCGCATCCAGGAGCGTCTCCACAAAGCTACTCCGGTTACCTGCTGTCCTACTCACTCCATCTGCCACATAAGAAATGAGCCTCATGGAGGAGTTAACCACGGAGGTCAAGATTGCAAGCTGGGAAGCATCCCTGTTCGCAACTCCCTCAGCTGTAGGATCTTGCAGGGTATCTCCTAGCTCCTTCAGGAGATCCCTCTGAAGTCATGTGAAATGAGACAAGCAATTCAGTGACCTGAGAGTAAAGGTCGCTGAAAAAAACATATGCTTCCCATACCTGTTCATTGTACGAGACTCTTTGTTTGGTGGATAGACAGATGAAGTTCCTGCAAGTTCCTTCTTAGTGGCTGCTGCCACCTTCATGGCATCAACAGGGACCCCATTGGAAAGGAAAGACTTATCCTCTGGAGCAGTAATAAATGTGTTTGGTCTCCTCGGAACTGATATCATGGTCTCTGGACCGCTCCACGCCTTCCTACATACTACACACAAAAGTGGGTCGAAAGGCAGAGACACCCAAGAGGTGGAGGGTCAAGAACCAAATGCATCCAGGTAGACAGACTCATCCTCAGAAGGGGCTAGGGACTTCCAGCCACCCCTCAGTCTAAGGATTTCCAAGATGTCTGAAAAAGCGATACCCTCAGAGGGGGACTGTGGGGATCCCTCTGATTCATCCAAGTCTGTATCCAAAGTGATAGACTCTGGGGAGTCTAAATGCTTCCTCTTACATTTCTTCTTCCGAGGGACCTCCTCTGAATGTGCGGGGGGGTTGGGTTCGGAAGAGGTGTGGTCATCCATTGGGGCATCCTGGGGCACAGGCTCCCTACGCTTGGAGGCAGGAGGAGGGACAAAGGCAGGCACATACACAGAGGGAGAAGGAGCCATTGGAGCCGAGGGGAGAGCAGTCTCAGGAGACAGCACGCTCATCACCTCGAAGGCTCCATAGTTCCGAGTCAAAGGAGCTGCCCACTCTTAAGAGCCCTGAGAGCACCTTCGAACCGGGAGTGACTGCTCCAAGGCTGATGTAGGAGTCGAGCTCACCTGTGCCGAAGCTCCGAGAGGGAGAACGGGGTCGGACAAGGATCCGATGTCAACCCCCCCCCCCCCTGGAGCCGGCTAGACAGCTTCGGCGTCCAGATTCCCTTGACGGACTGAGACATCGAGGAGATCAGAGTGGTAATCGGAACTGATAAGGGAGAAGAAACCGGAGCTGACGGTTCCACCACCATGACCTCCATGCACTCTGGCTCAGAGCTCAAGAGAGTTGGAGGAAGAATCAATGGAGAAGCTGGGAGGGCCGAAGGAGCCAATTCCTTATGGGTTGGGCTTGAAAGTAAATTACAAATCCAGGGTACACGCACGTAGGACAGGCGTGCACGGTCCCTCAAAAACACCAAATCAACATACAAAAGTGGACCAGCACGTAAAGAATTGCCAGATAAAAAAGTATTTATTCCATCATAGTTTCATCAATCCATACAAAGTAATGGTGGTAACCATTACTGAAAGCAAACCGGTTTCGGCTTGTATGAGCCTTTGTCAATGCAAAAAATGAAAAAAAATCAAAATCTCCACCATTTTGAGTACTATTTATAGTGTAACTCTTAAAGGACCATGCCTCCAAATCTTACATATATACAATGTGGGTGAATTGAATATTCTGACTAAACAAATAACTGTCATAGAGAACCAAACAACATGTATATCAAAAAATGTACATCAAAAAAATCATACTAATATGGATATGTATAAAAATAAATCCATATGTATATATATATATATATCTCTAGTGTATACATGTTTATCTCCCTGCTGATGACAACTTGATTATACAAGTCTTAATATAGTATAAAGACCATATCATGCATATAAATATATAATGTATATATATGATTAATATATAAAAGATTATCAGGTCTAAGGAAAGTCACTGTTAGTCATGAGCAAAAAAATAATTTTTATCTTGTTACATGATTGTGTATTCATGGCTCTCTTATAATTGTTCGAATATGTTCAATCCAGGTCTGAAAAGACCCCCCAATTTAGTAATCCATTTGTTTTCCATGTCATTAAGCTTTTGATGCCATCCTGCTTTGAAATTTCTATGTAACATAATCCTGTCTATAACAACAAATTTAAATGTGGCAGAAGGATGTTCCAAAGTATGTTTGCACAATGCATTTGTAATATGTCTATTTCTGATCGCACTCATGTGCTCACCTATTCTGAGTTTAACAGACCTCGAAGTCTGTCCAATATAAAATGCAGAGCAGGTACACGTGGCCAGATATACTGCCCAATCTGAGCTGCAATTTGCAAATATCCTAATATCAAAAACCTGGGAGGTATTTTTGCTGGAAAATTCACTGGTTTTTAACATATATTTGCAAACAGAACAGTGGCCACATGGAAAGCAGCCTTTTAATTTATCTCCAAATAGAGTAATTTGTTGTGGTATGTGTGGAGTGTATCTCTTATAATGAGTGAAATGTGAATTCAAATTTCGTCCCCTTCGGTAGGAAAATGAACATTGATCCGGTAATATTCTGTTCAAAACCTCATGTGACAATAATATGTCCCAATATTGATTAATGATGTCAATGAAACGATTTGTATTTGCCCCGTAAGTGGTTACCAACCTTAAAGGTTGATTACATTGTGATGCAGAATTTGCCACATTATGTGATTTATATTGCAGCAGTTCAGAACGTGATAGCTTATTGGTTATATTCCTAGAAGTAGAAATGTTATGTGCCTTATAACCACGATTAACAAATCGTTGAGATAAATCAACACTAAAATGAGAACAGTCTTCCGGGGAAGAGCATATCCTTTTCATCCTCATAAATTCAGATTTAGGAATATTGCGGATGATGTGGCGTGGATGACAGCTCTGAGCATGTAACAACGTGTTATATTGTGGAAATTTTCTATAAACTGACGTAGCTAATGTATTATCCCAAAGTCTAGTTACCAAAACATCCAAAAACACAATACATGCACGTTCCATAGTAGCCGTAAATTTAATACCAAAAGAGCTGTCATTAAGATAGGATACAAATTGAGGTAGTTCTTCCTTGTTACCACGCCACACCATCCAACAATCATCCAGATATCTCCTCCAGATATCAAGATGTGGTAAAAATATGTTGTGTTGACTATCATATATAAATGTGGCCTCGTAATAACCCATGAAAAGGTCGGCATATATAGGTGCAAATGAGGCCAATAAGCTTTACCGTGGTAATAAAAGATGTTCTTGCGTAACACAAATTGAGTAAGTTTAGTCAAAAAGTTGTTAAACTCTGTTGAATATAACTCAGATTTATACAGCCAATATGATACAGCAAGAATGCCTAAATCATGGGGGATACTAGTGTATAGTGAAGCCACGTCTAAAGTGCACAACCACCACGAAGAATCTAGCTGAGAGTCTTTAACAATATTAAGGAATTCAGTAGTGTCCTGAATCCGTGACCTAATTTGACTCAACAATGGTTTTAAATATTGTGTAAGAAAGGCTGACAAAGGTTCTGTTAAAGACACAACATATTTTTACCACATCTTGACATCTGGAGGAGATATCTGGATGATTGTTGGATGGTGTGGCATGGTAACAAGGAAGAACTATCTCAATTTGTATCCTATCTTAATGACAGCTCTTTTGGTATTAAATTTACGGCTACTATGGAACGTGCATGTATTGTGTTTTTGGATGTATTGGTAACTAGACTTTGGGATAATACATTAGCTACGTCAGTTTATAGAAAATTTCCACAATATAACACGTTGTTACATGCTCAGAGCTGTCATCCATGCCACATCATCCGCAATATTCCTAAATCTCCATTTATGAGGATGAAAAGGATATGCTCTTCCCCGGAAGACTGTTCTCATTTTAGTGTTGATTTATCTCAACGATTTGTTAATCGTGGTTATAAGGCACATAACATTTCTACTTCTAGGAATATAACCAATAAGCTATCACGTTCTGAACTGCTGCAATATAAATCACATAATGTGGCAAATTCTGCATCACAATGTAATCAACCCTTAAGGTTGGTAACCACTTACGGGGCAAATACAAATTGTTTCATTGACATCATTAATCAATATTGGGACATATTATTGTCACATGAGGTTTTGAACAGAATATTACCGGATCAATGTTCATTTTCCTACCGAAGGGGACGAAATTTGAATTCACATTTCACTCATTATAAGAGATACACTCCACACATACCACAACAAATTACTCTATTTGGAGATAAATTAAAAGGCTGCTTTCCATGTGGCCACTGTTCTGTTTGCAAATATATGTTAAAAAACAGTGAATTTTCCAGCAAAAATACCTCCCAGGTTTTTGATATTAGGATATTTGCAAATTGCAGCTCAGATTGGGCAGTATATCTGGCCACGTGTACCTGCTCTGCATTTTATATTGGACAGACTTCGAGGTCTGTTAAACTCAGAATAGGTGAGCCCATGAGTGCGATCAGAAATAGACGTATTACAAATGCATTGTGCAAACATACTTTGGAACATCCTTCTGCCACATTTAAATTTGTTGTTATAGACAGGATTATGTTACATAGAAATTTCAAAGCAGGATGGCATCAAAAGCTTAATGACATGGAAAACAAATGGATTACTAAATTGGGGGGTCTTTTCAGACCTGGATTGAACATATTCGAACAATTATAAGAGAGCCATGAATACACAATCATGTAACAAGATAAAAATTATTTTTTTGCTCATGACTAACAGTGAATTTCCTTAGACCTGATAATCTTTTATATATTAATCATATATATACATTATATATTTATATGCATGATATGGTCTTTATACTATATTAAGACTTGTATAATCAAGTTGTCATCAGCAGGGAGATAAACATGTATACACTAGAGATATATATATACATATGGATTTATTTTTATACATATCCATATTAGTATGATTTTTTTGATATACATTTTTTGATATACATGTTGTTTGTTCTCTATGACAGTTATTTGTTTAGTCAGAATATTCAATTCACCCACATTGTATATATGTAAGATTTGGAGGCATGGTCCTTTAAGTGTTGCACTATAAATAGTGCACAAAATGGTGGAGATTTTGATTTTTTTCATTTTTTGCATTGACAAAAGCTCATACAAGCCGAAACCGGTTTGCTTTCAGTAATGGTCACCACCATTACTTTGTATGGATTGATGAAACTATGATGGAATAAATACTTTTTTATCTGGCAATTCTTTACGTGCTGGTCCGCTTTTGTATGTTGATTTGAAAGTAAATTAGCAAGTGCCTGTGACTTGGGGAGCCTGTTGACCACTCTCACTGTCGTGATCCAAAAGCCTGCAGGACTGAGAGGAGTGTGAAGAGGACCAGTGACTGCCTACTCCAGGTTGCAGCAGAGGAGATTGTGGAGCAGAGCTTATTGGTTCCAAAGAAGAAGACCTTGATCTCTTATGGGTCTGGACTGGCTCCGAGGACACAGATGGAGCCACTGGAGACTTAGCTTTGTCAGAGCCAATGCTGGGAGCCGACAGAGCCGAAGGCTTTTCGGTGATTTTTATCTGTTCCGAACTCAGAACCGATGCCTTGGAGTGTTTCTCGGACACTTTGGCTGGCTGAAGACCCTGAGACGAAGAATCTTGAGGGTTCTTCATGAAGCCACTTAAAATAAGCTTATTTCTTCTCTCCTGCAGGACTCTTGGAACTGAAAGCGTGACAGATCAAGCAAGAGTCCTGCAGGTGAACAGCCCCTAAACAATAAATGCAACTTGTGTGCCCGTACGTAAGGGACATTTTCTGGCAACGTGAATTGCATTTTTTAAACCCAGAGGGTTTTAACTCTTTAGACATGGTACACACAAGACAAGGAATTTTTCACAGTACCAGAAAAAACAGAACACTATCAACTAACAGCACACAACAACTAACTGCAACTAGGTTGTAACAGGTAGCCCAACAACAAAAAAGGAAGAACTTTGTTTTTTTTTGTTGTTGTTTTTTTAAGGGGAGAAGAAAGAAGAGGGAGAGCCTCTAACTTAAATGGTGACTCCCCTGATGGGAGAGCCTCTAACTTAAATGGTAATCCCAGAAAGGGTGAGGAAAAAAGAACCCTCTAATTTAAATGGGCTCTAAGGGGAAAGCAAGGCCTGAGGAGAAAAAAGACGACAGCCAAAAGCACCACAACAAGCAGAGAAAGGGGTTGTTAGACTAACGGGGGATAGTACACACTCTAATGAGTCAATACAACCACAAAAAGTTAGGAAAATAGTGATAAATAGAAAAAAAGTACAAAGTACTTAGCCTGAGCCAGTAGTGGCAATCTCGATGCTGCAAGCGGCAAACGAGATCTGGGTAGCTGCCGCTAGGCATGTTGGGATAAGGGGTAGCCTCGAGCCAGCAAAAAGCTCTCAAGCTATATTAAATCGGCCTAGTCGGAGCCAAGGATTGGCTCCAAACCCAACCAGGAAGAACGAAGGCGAGATGGAACAACATAACATCAGTTATATCAACAGATATACTAGACCTCTTAAGAAACCAGGCATACACATGGACGTTTTCACTCTAACTGTGCACTGCAACTGTATGGTAGATGTGTTTATGTTTCTCCTGTCATCCTCTGAGCTATGCTGTCTGCAGCATTATGCCCCCCGGTGGGATCACAGCAGGCAAACGGGTCTGAGAAGAGAGTCAGATTAAAACTGAGCCACAGTATCTCCATAATGCTTCAATTAAAGAATCTGAAAATCTTGTCCATAACAGGGATACCAGGATCCCTCCTGGTGTCATTCCTTTGGAGTGGTGTCCAACAGCGAGTACCTAGTGGCTAGGTAAGTCATGCTGCGTAGCTAGAGTCATCCCCATAAAAGTAACATGAAGCCACCACTGGAGCTCATCGCTTGAAAGGAGAAGGGTGAGGGTGAGATGCAATACCAATCAACTGGCACAAAGGACGGGAATAAATAATCTAGACTACCTACTGGCAATTAGAACTGCTTCTTAGTCTCAGTAGTGTCATCTCACTACTAGAGAAGGTTTGGAGCTTACGAAATAGAAAAAAAACAGCTCGATTCAGTTGGTCTTTACATATAGCATTGGTTATAGAGATGGACTTCTTAACTTTGAGTAATTTCTCTTCTTTCCTGGTACTTACTCTAAGGACAAGTACTGGTTGTGTGTGTGGGGTATCGTTCAGTTGGGAGTTTTGCTAGTGAATAACAGGGTAATTTCAATGCAATTAGGAGTCACAGAAAGTAAAACTATTTGTACATATGCATCTAACAGCTACTTGAAGGATTTGGACTTCTTAAAAAAGACTATGGATATGGTTTCTGACAGGGTACCAGTTGTGGATACTATTGGAAGACTTCAGAGATCATATGTGGAATGATGGAAACACCTGGAGAAGTTGATTGGGAGGAATGGCTTACCTAATGTGAACCTGAGCTGGACTATATTTTTTTTTTTTTTTTTTTTGATATTTCACTAGTCTTGGATTGTCCATGAAACACAATATGTTCAAACTCAATAATGCTCACAAGTGTAACTAGTAACTGATCTCATTGGACCAAAGGTCAATGACTGACTTTATAGTCATGTCATCAGACATAAGGCCAAATATTATGGACAATCAGGTTAGGAAGGGCTCTGAGCTGTCAACTAATTACTGCTTATTGGTGACCTGAGTCAGATTTATTATATATGTTTTCTTAGCTGAGTTGTCAAACCAGTTTTCAGTGGATGCCCAGAAGGATTGGCTAAGTGATTTGCTCACAGTCAAACAGCAGGCAAAAAGAGAGTGAGGGAATTAACACCAGGACCACAGTAAGCTCATCAATAGCTTGTAGCCTTAACACTATGCACAATCTCCTAGTCAGTTGAGGTGATGGCGGGACACACCCAGCCCAGGAAACCCAAAAGTGTACTGTTGGTATCCTAGGAAAGGCTAGTTGATGTTTTGCGTAGAATGAGTTCAACTCCCACCTCTAGAAGTAGCCTTCTCATGTATCTGGGGAGTTCAGGAATGTGAAACCTGAATGGAAGTCAAGACCTCAATATTTACGATGGCAGCAAGGAGCTGTAGTCATAAGGTAGCCGGCGTATGTCATAGTGGTAAATCCTGGGACCTGCCAATGGACACTAGTGGTGAGGGAAGCAGTCAGATTAAAGAAAAAGGCTTTCGGTACATCTCCAGCAGTGAAGAGATCTGACTGAGAGTTACTGCAAAACCAGGATGGCAACAGATGTGGCAGTCACTGAAATTAAAGCTTCAGTATGACAGGAGTTTGGCAACATAAACTACTTTGGTCATTCTTAAAGAGCTTTCTGCAAACCATCTTGTAATGCAAGAGCAGGAGATGGCATAATGCCCAAGCTGCCCTCAGCAAGGATGGAAAAACATCAGTATTACATAGGAATACTGTTGAGAATTGGAAGGGACACAATGAGAAACTACAGAATCTGGAGAAAATGCCCTCTCAGGAAGCACTGTCAAAAGCAGACAAAGGAACTGGTTCCACTTTAGTAGATGAGGTCAGCAAATAAAACATTTGTGGTACGACAAAACCTTTAAGACTGGATAGCAAAGTGTTCGAGATACTAAAGGCACTTCACACTTGTCGGATTTTGGGGCAAGTACACATTTTCAGTGTGGAATAGAACGCTAGGGCAGTACCTTAGGATTGGTAAACAGGGGTATTGCTGCGACATTTCAAAAATGGGGATAGAAGGGTGTGTTCCAGTTATGAAGGGATCATACTTCTCAACCTCCAGGAAGAGAGAAGAGTATAAGTGGAATTAAGGAGTTGAAAAAGATACTTTATTCAACAGCCAAACCTGTGACTCGAGGAGCAATATTTATCTGTATCCTGGCTGTGGAAGAATGGACCAATTCCTTTGTCATGGGAGTTAGTCAATACTATCTACATGTGTGGTGTGTTCTGGACTTGAAGAAGGCATATGATCATGTACCCTGGCAAGTCTAACGGGAACTGCTACAGAAGTCCAGAGTTCCAAGACCCCTGCTGTATGCCATTCAGTCACAGCATAACAAGAATGAGAGTTTTTCCACATTCTCAATGTTACACTGAGTACATTCAGTGTGGGTGTTCCACTCAACCAATGCTATATCTCATCTACCCTCATAGGTAGTTACTAGGCTATTAGCCCAAGGGCCTAAGTAAGCCTAGCCAACAAGGTTCTCTGGCTTACGCCACCCAAGAAAGTTAATTTCCTGTGCCCCTGTCGAACAGAGACACAGAAGTGATCCCCGGGGTGTATTTCCTACTTCCCATCCACTCATCAAGATTTTTCTTGAAGAAGCCTTTTAGAAAACCAATGATACGGAGAACATTTGTTGAAGAACAACATTTAGATGTTTGGAGTGACAAAATTAGAGGGAGAAAACATGATTTCATTATTCGGTCATGCTTACCTACAAAACTTTGCCTTAAGGCTATTTGCACTTTAACCAACGAAAAAAACAGTGCTGAATAAAACAAACCACAAAAGTTCAGCTACCAGTCCAGGAAACTTCCACCACAATGAAATGGATGTTCTCGAACACCGACATTAGAAAGCTCACAATAAGGTTCCACAAGTTAAAATACAAACACCGGCAGCAAATAAAGCTCTCCTGAAGGTATTGCAAGCAGCATGTAATACATGTAATACATGCTGCTTGCAATACCTTCAGGAGAGCTTTATTTGCTGCCGGTGTTTGTATTTTAACTTGTGGAACCTTATTGTGAGCTTTCTAGTGTCGGTGTTCGAGAACATCCATTTCATTGTGGTGGAAGTTTCCTGGACTGGTATTTGCACTTTAACCAAAGGACATGTTCACTACATGCTTGGGCTAAAACCTATTTATTAATTCACAAGCCCTCAGAGGATCAACACTGCCAAGGTTTTGTCAGTTCTAAGGATAAGAGCATGATCTTTCAAAAGGCTTGGGCTGAGAAGAACAGCCACTTTAATGGCAATCCTCTCATTTTAACAATGACTATCTAACAGGCGTACCTAGACAGTGTAAAGAGTTTGGTTTCATCTACTGCTTCAGCTCAACAGACTGAAATGGGTAAAACTCTCCCAGCATTACCCAGCCAAACTTTTTTTTTTTTTTTTTTTAAACAAGAAGTACCTCCTTTATTAAATTATCACTTATGACATAGGCAATCATACATTTACATAAATGAAATAAACCATACGGACACAATCTTAGCTGCAAGTATTTTTACATCAGACTGTACTGACATAATTTTAGATGCAAACATACATCACTTATAATCTACCCAATCACTGTCAGTCAAATATTACATAGCTCATTCAAATTCTGCCTTATTTTAAACTTCACTCTTCCCCTGTATGTATTGTTCCCACAGTTCCAATTTTTCCTATGTAATTTGTTCCAACCCTTTTTTAAAGAACCCAATTCCAGTTGTTTTACCTCTGCTACTACATTCTATACATCTAGAACAGTTGGTTTAGACTTTGATTTCCATTCTTCAGTAATTGCTCTTTTGGCAGCCACCATAATTAGACACAGCAAGGCCTTACCATGTCTTTGGTCAGTTTCAATTCTGTATCATAACTCAGAAAAAATCATTTCAGTAGTTGCACCAATTTGTTCAGATTATCACTGATAGAATAGTCTGCAGGGAATCTTTAAATCTGCCAACTTAATACACACCCAGAAAATATGTTCTCAATTACCTTTTCTTCCCTGTCACACCTCCATCATTTACTGTCTACCTGAGGAAAAAATTCTCTGGAGTCTGCTTTGGGTATAAAAACATCTATGTAAACAATTCCAAGCAAAAATCCTAAATCTTCAAGATTTGTTGCATGTTTGGGAGGCAAAAATATATCCCCATTTCTTCTTTGTGAATTACTTATCCAATCTCTCTTCCCAATCTTTTCTAACCTCCTTTGACCGATTCTTATAGTTACCATGCAATATTTTGTATGTTCTACTAATTATTCCTTTTTTAACAGCAGCTTCTGTTCTAGATTCTACTAAAAAACTAATGCTGGTCTTTCGTTTAGAACCCCCCCCCCCCCCATTTATTTCTCTTTGCCTACACTCTGATATCAATTCTTGATAGGGAAGGCAATCTCTAACCTGCAGTCCAAATAAATTCTTGGCATCTTCCCATTTATTACCTTTCCCTCTGTACGTATTTGCTCTCAATGCCTTGGTTCCTCTGCCAGGTTTCCCCAATAAATTCCAGGCCCCTCTTGCCTATTGTCTGTATCCCTAGTTACAGTCATCCCTTTCAGCAAAATCTCCTTTCTCCACTCCTGTGTTGGCTTAGTTCTTAGAATACTTTCTGCTACTTTATGAATATAATATTCTGTAAGATTATTGTTATTCCCCTTAAATGTCTGCATCCAAAATACTCCATGTTTCTTGAGCTTCCTCTCTGTTTCATCATCACCCCTTTCCACTTTGAATTATAGGTTTCTGCTTGTGCTATGTATTCTTTTTTAATTGCTATCCACAACTTCTGATTGATAAAATATGCCTGACCTGTGTAGAAGACTAAAGGAACTAAAAACATTTTAACTGCTTGTATCTTACTATCCATATCTATACAACAGAGCTTCCAAATTCTCAGTTTTTGTTTTATTTTTGTTTAATCTCTTCCCACATATCCTTAGCTGCCACTCCAGAATCATTTCAATCCATACTCCTAAATACTTCATGTTATCATGTCTCCATAAATATGGATATTGCTCAACCAATTTGTGTGAGGGTGCATAATTTACCGCTCTTCACTTTTCACTTAATTTGCACAGGAATTTTGCCACAAAAAAAGCAAGGCAACATTTGTTCAGAGAACTGACACTGGCTACAAATTCAAAAATATACTGTTTAATCTATTAGAATTTAAATGCAAAATACTACAGCATTATTACATCTCAAATACCAGCTACATAAAATACAACAAAGACCACAGAAAGCAGATGCCCATCTTCCCATTACCCAGGTTATTCTAAGTAGATGTCACAAAAGGCTAAGTAATAAAAAGGACTTAGCCAGTGAAAGAATATATTACTCTTATGCATATGTACTTTCTAGTAAATATTACAATGCAAATATCTGTTACGTTATTTTGTCAAGAGGCAAACATTCGAGAAGTTGCCGCAGTCTGGCACACAGCAAACTAACAACTTATAAAAAAACACAAGCTCAGTGTTAGCAATGGTATGCAGTACTACTGCTGCTAACACATTTCAATAGCCACAAAAAAACCCCACCATAATACAATACTCAAAATGTAAAACAATCATGAAGAAAGTTGCATAACACAGCGGATCATAAACCATGATTAACATACTGACAAAATGTGCACAGAATTAAAATGCACCCAGTTATTGCCACTGTTGTATTATCTTGTATTGTATTATCTTGTATTGTTAATGCTATTAAAAGGATGCACTTGCAGCATTTTAAATATTCACATATTTAATACTCTTATTCCAGGTATGGTCCCTGTGGTGTGAGGTTCACTAGCATTAACACACCACATAAATAAATCCCAGGCATATACAAGTTCTCTATATACATTAACAGGGTTATGTGTACCACTACACTAGCCTAAGTGACACCACATAAATGGTACGACAGTCAAAGTGTTAAACAGTTAACAAAACACATGGATATACATAAGTAAATAAAATGTTAAACTTACATATAATGCAGCTTGTGGTGGATTAAGTTTCATGACACAGAACCCTAGATATAAAAATAAAGGATACACTTAGATATCACAACAGCATTCTTACTAAGAGAAGAATCAATACATAAAATTACAATACTAATGGTAAGCTGTATAATTCAAGCAATGTTAAACAATAACTCCACTGTGATGTAGTCCATGATTGTTAGCACAATTTATCACCTCTGTATAATGGCCTTCTTAAATAATAATAATAAAAAAAAAATCAAAGAAGCAGAATTACTTAATTATCGTGATATGTGTTGCATTTTAGCAAGCTTCAAGATAAACAGGTAACCTGTTTGCATTTCCTGAGATACAGTAGAGTGTTGATTATCCAAACTAACTGGGAATTAGGGTAGCTCGGATAATCAAACATACATTGAATCAGATAAAAAAACTTCTAAAATCTTGTATTTTCTGCTTACAGGGAATATACTTTTCAACCATTCAGTGATTCCAGTGGACAATAAAGAATATTTTTCATACATGAGCAGGCTACAAGCTCAAAAAACATGAACAAGCAAATATGTATAACGTTTAAATATTAAGACTTTTATGATTTTTCCTATCTGAAAACTTTGGAAGGCTGAGTTTGGATAATTGACATTTCTGATAATCGATGTTCGGATCATCGACTCTCTGCTGTACCACAACTGCAATCTTAGAGAGCAAAATCCTGAAATTGCACACTAGTGATCAGACATTAGTGTGTCAGTTACTATTGTGTCATACGTAAGACTGACACCAGTTGTGACTGTGTTTAACTCTCTAAACTGGAAAATACAAACATTATCTATATGTGTCTCCAAACAGATCCGTAGATGGAGAGTACTGAGTCCATGGTGTAGTGACAACTGGCACTGAAGATTCCAGCTTAGAAACTGGTAAAAGGGGAATAATCGGAGCCAAAGTCACAGCTGGGGTGGAAGTCAACAGCGGCTCCGAAGAGGCTGTCGGAACCGACGTCGGAGCAGAGATGGGGGACATCAGTGCCGAGATAGAGGCAGGCAAACTGGCTGGAGCCGAAATCAAAGTGGGAGCCATGGTCTTCGGTGCCGGGACCAGCGTTGACGAGGCAATCATGACAACTCCCGTATGAAACACTGGAGCCAAACTCAGAGCCGAGGTGGTCAGAACTGAGAAGGCGATTCTATGCTCAGAAGAAGTCTTATGGGCCTTATGCTTATGAGGCTTGCCCCAATCAAACAGATGTCAAAATGAGGATGTTTTTTGTCCACAGATGGAGGGGTTGAGACCTCCGATGCAGAAATAGCCTCAGAGAAGGTAGAAGGAAGCAGGCCTTTGAGAATTAGCTTACTACATCTTTCATTCAGCGTCCGCTGACCGAAACTGGCACAAATGTCACAGGGAGGTTTCGCCGATAAGTGCGGAACCCCCAAACAATAAACACATTCCTCAAGTAGACCGCTATTAGGGAGTTTACCATTACAAAAAGAGCAATGTTTAAGCCCCATTGTCCCTTTCTTTTCAGACATATCAACAGTAAACAGCACAACGCTTATCTTAGAGATAGAAAGGAGGGACATACCAACAATGGTATTGGGAATACCACAAGGGTAAAAAGGGCGAATACCAACAATGGTACAAGAAAAGAGAAACCCATGGGTAGAGCTGAGTAAGTTATCAGAGAAAAAAATAGTTTGACAGGAAAGAACTCACAAATACTACAAAATCTGAAAAATACAACACTTAGCTGGAGAGCTCGGTGAAACGCTGCTATATGGCTGCGCGGCAAATGAGATCTGAGGTAACTGAGTGAAGGGCATTGTGGGTAGCAGCTTAGCTCAAAAGTTTTGGTGCACCCGAGCTTGGTATAAGTCCGACTCAGTTCCGTGGGCTCAGAACAGAACCCATGAGTGATGAATATGAAGAAGATTAACAACTTCAGATTATGATATATTACTATGCAGCTAAATTTATAACAGATAAAGTCTTACCACAAGAACACAAGGTAGTAAGGGAAAGGAAGGGGAGAAACTGAATGCCATCATGGAAGTATCGAATAGAGAAAACTATAAAGCAATTAAGACAAGAAGTGTCTCTGTTAGAAGAGTATAGAAGTGGGAACAGATCAATAAAATACTCAAGAGAGATAGAAGTGATAAAAGCAACATGCAGTATTGTAACAGATCAGGATCTATCATGTACTATCGTAAACAATAAACTAAAATATCAGCACAGGCAGAAAAACGTATATGATATGTAGTTAAATATAAACAAAAGTACAAAATAAGCAATTTATTGATGACACAAAAAAGTTTTATTGAGGATTCAGAAACAAGGCAAAATGAATTGAAACACCATCAAAAAAGAAGAAACAAATACATTTTGTAGAAATATCTATGAAGATCCTGTGGAACATAAAGGAAAGGAAGAAGTAAAAGAAAGAATGTTGTTGTTGGTCTTCTTTGTCTTTTGGCTTTTCCCGGTTATGGGTTGCCACAGCAGAACTCCAGTCCGCTAATGATTGGCAGTTAGTTTTTATTGTGTCGAGTTGCCAGCCCGATGCCCAACCTTCAATGAAGGCACGTCCATTCAATGCATGTCTTTCGAATGCCCACTCGACCGCGGGGAGGACATGCAGGCTCCACACAGAAGGCACTCCCCAACCCAAGCTGAGAATCGAATGGGAGAACCTCTTGCTGTGAGGCAACAATGCTACCGCTGCACCACCGTGGAAGTACAAGAAGCTGAAATGCACAGGATATGAAATGGGATGAAGTAACGGCCTGAGAGACTGAAACAAAGTTAAGAAAAGCTCCTAATTAGAAAACCCCAGGGCCAGATGCAGTACCTAAATTCTGGCTACAAGCATTAACATCTTTGCATGATGATTTAGCCAGGAGTAAGAAAGTACAGTTGTGTACACTTACCATAAATGTAGATGTTCGAGTGTATTCACTGTTGCAGCCATTACATTTGGGTTATCTGTCTGCAGGTAGCCCTCAGCTGGCCTGAATATCAAAGTCTTGGATTCCTGTGTCGGATGCTGTCTCTTCTTCCATGATGTCAGGTCGTCAGGGGTATAAAACATGCAGCCGACGCCATTACATCAGTTTTTCTTGCCCCAGGTATCAGGTGCCCCCATAATGGGAAGCAATTATATGTTAGGTTACACCTCCAACAAAAAGCAAATACACCAGAAAGCATAAATACACCAAACAAGTAGAAAGGTAGAGCCAAGAGAAGTCAGGGGGCTGGAGGGAGGGTAACCAGGACTGCAACAGTGAATACACTCAAACATCTCCATTTATGGTAAGTGTACACAACTGTACTATGTTCTTCGTGTTTCACCATTGCAGTCATTACATTTGGGTTGATTCCCAAAGCTATGGAAGGGAGGAGGAATTTACAGAGCATTAGGACCAGCTATTAAGCCCTGCAAGACTGCAGTGGCAAACCAGCTCTGGATTTAGAAAAAATAGGCATGTGGTAATGCTTAGTGAAGGTATGTACAGAGCTCCAGGTAGCAGCTTCTAGGATGTCCCTGGTAGGGACTCCTCTGAGGAAGGCTGTAGAGGTAGATGCAGCCCTGGTGGAATGTGATATTATCCCCTGTGGGGTAGTTTTTCCATGGTGCTTATAGCAGAAATTAATACAATGGGCTATCCATTTAGAAATGGTGTGCTTTGAAATGGCCTTCCCCTCTGCCCCTGCAGCAAAGCCAACTAGCAGCTGTTCAGATTATCTGAGAGGCTTGGTCCTGTCCAAATAAAATCTAAGTTGTCTGTGCACGTCCAAAGAGTGCAGTATTCGTTCACGTTTATTTCGTGGATTCGGGGAAAAAGTAGGCAAATGAATGGACTGATTTAGGGCCACACCAGACACCACCTTTGGCATAAAGGAAAGATTGGTCCTGAGGGAAACCCTGTCTGAATGGACGATAATGAAGGGCTCCACTGCCATGAGGGCCTATAATTCAGACACTCTTCTTGCTGAAGTGATGGCTAGAAGGAAGGCTGTTTTCCAAAAAAGGAATTTCAACTCTGCAGTTGCAGCTGGTTCAAATGGAGGGAGAGAGAGCTTTTCCGATACAAAGTTATCGTCCCAGGCTGGAGTAGAGGCTCACCTGGGGGGGCTTAAATTGTTGGTCCCTCTGAGGAAGAGGAACTGCTTTAGCAGGGGGTGAGAGAAGAGGGGTGGTTCAGTATTATAATGTGCTGAAATGGCAGAGGCATGAATTTTAATGGACGAGAAGGATAGGCCCTTGTGGAGCATTTCTGTTAAGTACTGAAGAATATGAGTTAAACTGGGCAATGTTGTGCCCATCCCCTGAATTTGGCTCCAGGAACAGAATCTTTTCCACTTTTCAGCATAAGATTTTCTAGTGCTAGGCCTCCTTGCTTACAGAATAACATCTAGCACCTGCTTACTGAGGGATGCTATTGGAGAGCTCAAGGGATTAGCCAGGCTGCAAGGTTCAGGGTTTGAAGTGAGGGTGCAGAATCTGGCCCGCCTGCTGGGAGAGCACGGAAGGTGTCTGAGGTAGGTGCCATGGCTCCAGCAGTATCATACTGCGCAAGAGGGGGTACCAATGCTGGCATGGCCAGTCTGGTGCAATCAGTATTCTCCTTGGTTTGTCCTGTTTGATCTTTAGCAGAACCTTCAAGAGAAGAGGCAGGGGGGGGGGGGAGGTGTAAACCGAAGAGGCTTTCCCAGGAAAAGGACAGGGCATCCACTTTCCAGGCTTGACTGTGGGGAGTCCTTGTCCAGAATTTGTCCAATTGGTAGTTCTGGGGGGAGGCAAACAGGTCTATTTCTGGAGTCCCCCATTTGTTCATCAAGAGGTTGAATATTTTTGGTTCCAGTTTCCATTCATGTGGGTCCATGAGATTTCTGCTTAGGTTGTCTGCCAGTGAATTTAGCTTGCCTGGCAGGAACTGAGCTTGTAGGTGCATTTGGTAGCTCAACGCTGTGTTCCACAGTGCCATGGCTAGTCTGCAGAGAGGGTACGAGTGGGTTCCCCCCTGCTTGTTTATGTACCACATAACTGGTGTTGTCTGTCTTTACTAATAATTGTCCTGGATGGATGTGGTCCTTGAAGGCTGTCAGGGAATTCTGTACAGCTAACATTTCTTTTTGGTTGATATGCAGGTGCACCTGACTCGGGTTCCATTTGCCCTGAATGCACTGCCCTGCCAAGTGACCCATGCATAGTCTGATGCATCTGTTGTTAGGGTTTGAGTGGCAGGGGTTAGAATGAAAGGGAGCCCCTTGTTGAGGTGGCAGGCCTCTGCCCACCAAAGGAACTCTGTCTTTATACAAGGAATGATAGGAATCATTGTTTCCAGGTCCTGAGAATGTTGGCACCATAGGCTTTTTAGATACCATTGCAGTTTCCTCATATGCAGTCTTGCATACGGAATTAGTAGAATACAAGACGCCATGACCTTTGGTAATCACATCGCCACAGCAGTCAGGAAATCCTTCTACGTGGCACACCTCATCACAAAAGGTTTCTCATCCCGAAAAAAAGAGGTCATTGTTCCCCCTCTACTCATCACTCATTAGACCCATTATAGAGTGCAACGCCCCTTTTGGTATGTACCTCACAAGACATCTACAATAACTGGAAAGGCCGCAGAAATACCTCAAAAAGAGTATTACTGGCCTCAAACAGATGCCCAACACAGACCGTCTCAAAAAACTCCAGCTTTACTCCATTGCATATCGCCTACTCAGAGGTGATCTCTGCCTAACATACAAAGCTATGTCAAACCCTGATCTGTTGGACATGCTCCACTTAAAGAAATCCCAATCCCTCTGAGCTACACATTCTAGGGACCTAAATCTTGTCACCACAATAAACCGAACATGCCGGAGGGATAGATTCCTGTCCAAGAGACTTCCTATACTCTGGAATAAACTACCTATCTATATCAAACAAAGCTCCTCATTAGCACTCTTCAAGAAAAATCTTGATGACTGGATGGGAAATAGGAAATTCACCCCGGGTATCACTTCTGTGGCTCTGCTCGACAGTGGCACAGGAAAATAATTTTCTTGGGTGGCAAAAGCCAGGGTACCTTTTTGGCTGGCTTGTATAGGCCCTAGGGCTGATAGCCTAGTACCTACCTACCTATGAACCCCAGGGCTTGCAGAATTTTCCTTGCAGATAGCTGGGTCTTTGTGGCCAGTAATTTGAAGTAGGCTGTCAAATAAACTTGTTTCTCTGGCGTGAGGAAAGCCATCTGGGAAGTTGTGTTCAAGCTTGCTCCCAGGAATACAATCTGTTGGCATGGTACTAGGTGAGATATCTTTTTGTTTATGGTGTACCCCAGCAAAGTTAGAAGTTTCTTTACAAATGCAAGATGTTTTAATAGCATGTCCTGGCTTTCTGCCTGCATCAGACAATCGTCCAGGTATGGGTATATTTGAATATTTCTCTGCCTGCAAAATGCAATGGCTGGAGCTAGCCACTTTGTGAATACCCTGGGTGCTGTAGATAAGCCAAAGGGAAGTGCAGAGAACTGATAGTTAATGGAGCCTGCTCTGAAGTGTAGGTATTTCCTGTAAGTTTCCCTTAATGGAATGTGCAGGTAGGCTTCCTTTAAGTCTAAGGTTGCCAACCAGGAATCTTTGCCTAGCATAGGAAGCAGCTGTTGAAGTGTTAGCATTTTGAATTTTGAGATTATCAAAAAGGTGTTTAGAATAGAGAGGTACAGGACAGGACGCCAGGAGCTATCTTTTCTGGGTTCCTGGAAAGGTACTGAGTAAAAACCTTGTCCCGTTTCTTCTGCTGGGACAGGATGAATAGCCCTGATACTTAGAAGAGAGAGAACCTGCTGTTGAGCCTCTGCCCACTGATTTTGGGGTAGGTCTGGCCAACCGTTTGGGGTTGGTAAGGTGTGGAAGTGGAATCTGTATCCTTGGGAAACTATATTTAAAACCCATTTGTCCTGGGTAATGTGTTCCCAGTTTTTTGCATGCAGGGCGAGCTTTCCTCCTAAGGGAGCAGGCAGTTGAACAGGGCTTGGAAGGGTTAAGGTTAAGTCATTGTGACATTTTACCATAGGGGGGTGTCTTTCTACTTCCAGCTTTGGAAGTGGGAGCCCTCCACTGCTTAGGCCTGTGTGTAGCTTAAGATTGTAACCTAGGTGGTCTGCTGTTCCTGGGTTTGAACTGAGAAGGCCTGGAAGAGCCTGGAAAGGAACAATTCTTAGAAGGCCAATGCCTACTAAATCTGGGAGGCTGTACTTGCAGGAAATCTTTAACAGTTTGCATAGATTTAGCTTTTTCCTCCATCTTTTTAAGGACTTCTTCTGCTTTGCTGCCAAACAGGCGGTCTTGGTTTAAGGGAGCATCCAGGAATATAGCTTTAATATGATCTGGCAAGTTTTGCTCCTTAAGCCAAGCATGCCTTCTAAGTACAGACCCAGTGACAGTAGCCCTGCAAGATGCTTCTAAAGAGTCAAAACCACATTGCAAAGTATGTTTTCCAACTTGTTCAGCAGAATGCATTAAATCCTGTAATTCTTTATATTCAGCACAGTCAGGAATCAACATAATTTTCTGTTTAAGTAGTCCCATAATATGCTGCTGATACTTTAACATATGAAACTGGCAATTTAAGGCCCTAATGGCCAAAGTAGCAGAAGTATAGATCTATCAGAGGGGGTAGGGTTTTTGGCAGCAGTAGCCTTAATGCCATTTGGTCTTTGGGAAATGGTCTCTGGATCCGCAGTATGATTCTTGAAGAGGAACTTGTGAGAGTCAGGTGCTCTGTAATACCTGTCAGGTTTTCTGGGAGCTGGAGGTAAGGTGTCTGGGGCCAGGCTAGATTCCAAGGAGGCATCATCTACAATGTCCAGAACAGGAGGGATAGCTAAAGGCCTGAGTTGAGGGAGGAGTAAGAATTCCCTAAGCCTCTTTTTGGAGTCAGAGTAATCCTGGCTTTCCAAGCGGAAATGCTCTCTAAGAGTGTGCAAGGTTTCACCAAAAGAAAAATCTTCTGGAGTGGAAGCAGTGGGAATGGAATCCTCTGCATCAGAATCCTCACAGGTAGATAAGGGCAAATCCTGGTAATCAGAAGAAACAAATTTCAGAATCCTGATCAGAAGAATCAGAAGGAAAATCAGTTCTAGGTCTCTTAGAGGAGGAAGGCTAACTTCCCGTAATTAAAGTAATAAGGTCTTCAGCCATTCTAAGCATTTGTTTTTTAGGCATACGGGCCTGACCATGCAGTTTGGACATCGGTTTTCTAGGCGTGGGTCGAGTTTTAGGCCTTGAAGAAGATGGCATTGGTTTAAAATGCAAATCTATAGGCCTGAATACACCCTCAGAAGCCGGTGCCTGCACAGCGGCTCTGGACCCATCCAAGGCAGAGACATCCACAGGGTCCATAGTCGAAGAAGCATCTCGCGGCATACCGGACTCCGAATGGGTCTCAGTAGAGGCCTGCGAATGTGAAGTAGCGGGTTGCAGGGGATGCAAAAGTTCCTCACTGAGTACCGGCGAACTGGCGACTAGCTTAATGGAAGCGTCGGCGGCAGTTTTGGACCTATGCGGTCTGTGTGTCTTTATCCTTACTTTTTTTTTTTCGAATATCAGTAGTCTGATGGCTTACTAAAGCCATTTCTGGATAGTTAAACTGAGTACCAAAATAATTTGCTGTGAAAGTAGACCAACGATGAATAGTTTGGGGGTTTAATAAGGCACAAAACCGACAGTGAGGGACGTCGTGGTCTGGGCCTAAGCAAGGAATGCAGTACAAATGAAAATCTTTATGAGGTATTTGCTTTCCACAGGCAAGACAGTTGTTAACGTTTACTGACATCGGTTAAGAGCAAGAAAGAGAATCCCCAATGGGGTAATTAGCTTTTTTGGAAGACTTTGGTTCTGAAACTCGAAAACGAAAATTTCATGAGTCGGCTGATCAGCACTTGTGAACTGCTTCTGCTTCGGGCACCGTGCAGCAGGAAAGACTGATGTAATGGCAAAGGCTGCATGTTTTATACCCCTGCCAACCTGACGTCATGGAAGAAGAGACAGCATCCAATGCAGGAATCCAAGACTTTGATATTCAGGCCAGCTGAGGGCTATCTGCAGGCAGATAACCCAAATGTAATGGCTGCAACAGTGAAACACAAAGAACATCTATTTATTTGCGTACCCTGAACAGACAGCAGCTTAGTTCACAACAGGAAAGACAATGTTGCTACTTAAGAGGAACCTGCAAGCTGTCCTAGAAACTATAGACCAATAACTTGTCTTCTGACGACGTATAAACTATATATTGGAAGAGTTTATAGTCATTTAGAAGAAAACTCAATCACAGCAACAGAACACTGGGTAATAAAAGAAAGTCATATGGAACAAAGGAGTATTTGGTGTTAAATAAAGTCATAATGGAGAACTGTAGAAAGGGGAAGAATCTATGTATGACAAGGACAGTCTACAAAAAAAGCATTTGACAGTATCGCACATTCATGGATAAAAGAGTACTTAAAAATAGATAAGATACACCCTACACTGATCAATTGCATTACAGTGACCATGAAATAGTGGCAAACTATTCTGTAGTTAAGCCACAATGCTGTTGTTGCTGCTGTTGTCTTTCGGCTTTAGGGGTCGACACAGCGGAACTCCGGTCCGCTAATGATTGGCAGTAGATTTTCACGAACGCTGAGGTGCCAGCTCAACGTTCAACCTTCAACGAAGGCATGCTCATTTACGCATGTCTTTTGAATGCCCACCCAACCGCGGGGAGAAGGACAAATTATTATTTCAGGGATAAACATTCAAAGGGGGATATTCCACTGTGACTCTCTGTCACCGCTGCTTTTTTGTCTTGCCCTTAATCCATTAAGCTGTTTGTTTAACAGATTAGGTCATTTCTACAATTTGGCTCTCAGAAAACAAAGTGTAAAGACTTCTCATCTTCTTTTTGTAGATGATTTAAAACTGCATAGTTCATCAGATGAGGAACTGAAAGCACAACTGCAAGTGGTCAAAAATTTTCAAATGATATAAGAATGTCATTTGGTCTTGATAAATATGCAAAAGCAACCTTTAGAGAAGAAAAGCTGTAGCACCAAGAAAACATCAGTTTGGAACAAGAATGTGATATAAAAGAACTTGAGCAAGAGGGAGTGAATAAATATTTGGGAATTGATAAAGGATCAACAATAAAACATGAACAAATGTGAATAAAACTTAGTAAGGAATATTTTAGAAGACTTAAAATAAAACTGAAAACAGCAGTGACATCTAGGAACCAAGTCCAAAGAAAACTCTTGAAACAATCTCAGGTTGATTGGGATCGAATGCAGGAATGGTTAAGGAGAGGTGAATTTAAACCAAAAGAAGAAAGGTTAATACTGGCTGCCCAAGATAGTGGACTATGTATACGCTGAGTTACAAAGTCCATTGAACATATGGGAGAAACAGACAAATATGGGTTTTGTAAAACAGAAGTGGAAACAGTTGCACATCTTGTTGCTGGTTGTGACATACTAAAGCCAGAAGGACTCTATACTGAAAGGCATAATAATGTGGCAAGACTGTTGCATTGGGGATTGTAAAAATATTATTGTATTGCAGTGGCGGAAAAACACTGGAGTCATTAGCCACAAAGCATTACAGAAAATGATGAAGTTTACATCACATGGGATCACCCATTACCAATAGTTAAAAAAATGATGCAAGAAAACCAGATATAGTAGTCCATGAAAAGAAGACAAAAGTAGCATTGATTATTGAAAGTGCTACACACAGTGACTACAGTGCTTATCTACAGAGAGACACAAAGTCATAAAATACCAGAATTTGCATGCAGAAATGAGGGCATGTGGAAGAAGGATACTCAGACAGTTCCAGTAGTAGAAGCAACGGGGTCTTACAAAAAAAAAAAATAATTTACAATCGTGTTTAGATATGTTACCGATACATGTAACTCTGTACGAATTGCAGAAAGGAGTCATTACTGGGCACATTGCAGGTGCTGTGAAGAGCACTTCTGGCTAATAGCAAAGACTGAAACAATCACAGAAAAAAACGCAAAGCACTGAAGTCCAGCACCGTAAATGCCAAACATAAAATCTGAAAAATAAAACCAGTGCGGACACCACATAAAGGAACATATGACTGCTTTAGTTACACAACAAAACAGATAAGCGCTTATCTGTTTTGTCTTTTAAATAAAGCAGTTGCTTTAATAAAGCAGTTGCTGTATGTTCCTTTATGTGGTGTCCGCACTGGTTTTATTTTAAGATTGAAACAATACTAATTTCAGGTCTATATCATATCACTGAAGAGGAGTTACAGCGAACGCCTCTTCATCGACACATACATAGCGAATGCACAAAACCGCGAACGCTGACAGCGATTTCTTTCCCTGGGAAAGAAATCGCTTGCCTCAAAACATAAACACATCACTACAAACATAACAAAGGGGGAGGCTTCGTCCCCCACACCCCCCAATGTGGAGGGCTGTGCCCCCCCCCAACTAAATATACCAACTCCGTGATCACACTACAGTGGGGGAAATGGATGGCCAAGCGATTTCTTTTCCAGGGAAAGAAATCGCTGATGTCAGAGTTCGTGGTTTTGTGCGTTCGCTGTGTATATGTTGATTAAGAGGCGTTCACTGCAACGCCTCTTTGAGCATTTGATATAGACCCCTAATTACATGAATTTTAATCATACTTTGACTTAGGAATGGAGTATATTCCCATCATGGTATTAGAAACCCAAAATACTTGGAGAAATTAAAAAAGAGCAAGTCTTTTGGAATCAGGGCGGACTTACACTGACAGTAACTCTACTGGAATCTAGCCTTTAGACTTGTGTACCATCCAGCACCACTCATAATTTGGTGTTGATAACAGTTCTCAGCCTCCAACGTCTGGATACAAAAATCAAGATGGCCATAGCCACGTATATATATACACACACACACACACACACACACACACACACACACACACACACACACACACACACACACACACACACACACACTTTGTGAACAGTTCTCCAGAGCCAAAAATCTATATACTGAACTTGGCAACCTCTAATTGCGAAACTGTGGTACTCAGTGAATTAATTTAGTTTACATTTGAGAATTAAATGTCCTAATCCTGGAGGGACAGGAGTGTGTGTGTTGTTTACAGACTGCTCCCAATGAAAAAAATCAGATGATGGAAGCTAGAAATTTACCAGCCTAATGCAGGTTTTAGGGAAACTCATGGATTTGTTTGTGAAAGCACAAATATGTTGAGCCAGTGATTCCCAGGACCCAAGAATTTCTTGCTGTTATACTGCCTGATGACAAAATTCCCTCTCACTTCTTACTTATGAAATGTCTGAAAAAATGTTAGCCTGCTTTGCAAAGGAAAATTACTTCAAGATGGAGTAATATGTACACATCTTGAAGCTACAACATGGATGTGAACATGTTGTTAACATTTGCTCATATTAAATCAGATTCCTTTGTCTTGATCTGTGACGCCTGTGCTGCCTTCAAATTACAAAACCATTTTGTGAAATAAACTGGTGTTCAATGGATACTAGTAATGGCTCACAACTTTCAAGTTCATCAGCATGTCATGCAAGTAGTGCTGTGATTACGCTCCAATATTTGGAAAAAGATAAACCACTTAAGTGCCAGAACGGGATGCAACTTGACCTTAACAACTGTTCAGCACACCTTGCCAGTGTTTTTAAGGTCAGATCTAATGCTAGGCAGTAAAATCTGTACTGGCTAGCAAATGACAGTGGCAGAACAAAACACTTGTTTCTGCTTGCTGTCTGTTCCAGTAACATGTCCCTAAGTTCTTCTAATAGGTTCATAGATTAGTACTAGGCTTACTGCCCTTGCGAGCGATTTTAAGCCTAGCCAATTATTCCTTGTGAGACTCAAACCTTGCATCCTGTGTTTGCAAGGCAAACACCTTAACCATTAGGCCACCCATCCAGAACTTAGAAAGATGCTAGAATAACAGGATTTGTGTTAGCGTTTATCTTCTGAAGGATATAAAACTGAAACTTCAGTGTATGTCATTATTTATTGGTTTGTCCGAATACCACAAATTTCATGAGGAACTAACCAAAAATAAGATGCAATAATCTGGGTATTTTATGAAAATCTGGAGAGTTAAGAGACATAAAAGTTAAGTGTAAACATAACCTATATTGTTACACTGCCTTTCTGACAGTGACCGCTTTGAAAGCCAACACAACACTTAGTAATATTTTTTCGGTTTACCTTTACATGTGCGTATTGCACACGGATGACAGTCAAATGTTCAAAAGACAGTTTTCAAGTTCTGAAAACTTCGAACGGAAGACGGCTCGAATGTGCAATGAGCGAATGCACAGTGAGAGTCTCTCATTGCACATTCGACATTTAGGGGCAGAGCACACTATAGTGTGGAGTTGGAAATGGTTCCATTCCCCGCTGTAGTGCGATCTCGGAGTTAGAATAATAAAAAAGGGGGGGTGTGGGGGGCGCAGCATACACGGCATATACTTTTGTTGTCGACATTCATGTTCGAAAAACAGCAAATCGGCTGTTTGATTTGCTGCTTTTCGAACATTAGAAACTGTCGCTTTTTCCAGTTTCGTTTTTACGATGCGAGGATATGACCACTCGCACAAGTGTGATTCGAGGTTTTAAAGGTAAACCTATTTTTTCCTCTAACTACTAGTACATGCAGCAGATGAAGCTCCAGGCATTACAAAGAATTATGACTATGTCACCGATCATAACCCTTTATTATGTGTTCTCAATACGAATGCCAAAATTCACCTTGGCATCCATGTCTTGAGCACATAAAAAGCAGGTTATGATCAACAACCCAGTAGTGCAGCACTTAGCATTGTCACCTCACAGCAAGATGTTCTTTGGTTTGATTCTTGGCTGGGGTGCATTCTGTGTGGAGTCTGCATGTCCTCCCTGTGGTCCCGTGGGTTTCCACAGGGTGCTCCGGATTCTTCCCACATTCCAAAAACATGCAGTAGGTGGACTGGACACTCTAAATTGGCCATAGGTGTGAGTGAGTGGTATGGATGAACTGCCGTGGCAAGGCTGGCCACCCAGCGGTGTAAACCTTGGCTCGAGATGATTGTCACTGTTGAAGTGACACACTGACCCCATGTGCAAAAAGGGAAAAAGGGTTGAAAATGGATAGATGAATGGATACAAGGATGGATCAGCAACTCGATCATAATCCTCTATGTGGTTGGTAGCTCAAAACATTTAATTCCAACATATGTACTGTAGAGATGATATCTGCTTCTGGTACCAGAGTAATAAGCAAACCTATGAGTGGAAAAACATGGAAATGTTACTGGGTCTTGAAAGAACTTAATAAACTAAGCAAAATAGCACTAGGGAGGCAAACATCTACGTAACACTGACAAAAGACAAAAGGAGTCAGAAAAGGAGGGAAAACAGGAAAAGCGAACATGTGAAGGTTCAGAGTGTGACAGAGAAGCCCACTGATAACATGGTCAGGGTGCTGAAAAGAAAGTACATTTGAAAGCAGTCCATGAGAAAGCTCAAAACAATATTCTATATGCTTCACATACAGACGTAAGGAGAACAGTGACATCAGTATCTGCAGAATCAAAAAAAGTCGAAAAAAGAGAGCATGCTCGAATAAAGAATACAGTAAGTGCAGACCTTCAAAAGTCTGTAACATGTCTCAGTCAAAAGTATGGATGAATCACAAGAATATCAGTAGCATCTAACACCGAGCTCCCAAAAGCAAATAATACAGTGGAGTCTGTTGTCAATACTTACTTCTTCACCTATATCATGCAATTGCAGCCAACCAGGTCTTTCCAGTAAAGCTACTGACGAGAATGCAACTCGTACCTCTGCCTTTTCATTATGATAATTTCTGACTGTACTTCATCAGCTGGTTTGAGAATAAAAATGAGTTTGTTTTCATCAGGAGCTCCTTTACTATTAAGTAATCATTCTGTATATTTCAAAGTTGTGCAGTGGATAAAGAAATGGATTGGTTGAACTGTTATATATGATGCTGCTGAGAAGTTAATCAAACCTTTGATTTTTGTACTTCAAAAATATATACATAAAAATATTCTTATTTTTCATATTTAGAAAAATAAGTACCAAAAATGACTTTCCCCTACAGTACTATGCATTATGTTTTGAAAAATAACATTTCTTAACACACTCTCATAGCTTTGCATTTCATATTGAGAAAAACTGAACCACCAGTATCACTTTCCTGAAATTCACTACTTTGATTCAGACTATCCACACTCCAACCACCTCTGAAGCTGCATGGTATCTTACCTGAAAACTAGAAACTTTGTATCTAGAACTCCAAGAGGAACTGCAGAGAAACCAAAGAAAGTTAAAACTGCAATGCTTCTATAAATCTCAGACAAGGAATTTACAAAAGTATTTGACACGTTTAGCCACAAAGGGGAGGATAAAGACAATTTAGCAGTAATGACACAAACATTTTAAGCATATTATGAGCCAAAGAAAAAAGCTTCCATGTGTAAGGCATATCTTTTCTAAACAGAAATAAAGAAGTTAATAAAAATGTTTATGCAATTAAGTACAAAAGTAGAACTACAGACTATGAATTTGGTAACTTGTGTGATTCAGTGGTAAGAGATGGAATTGTATGTGGCAATAATGTGTATACATGTGCATTATGTACATATCTACAACAATTTGACTATATTAACACTGCTGATCAAGAAATAGGATCTTGTACAATTAAAGCTAAAACTGACAAAGCAAGCAAAATCCAGCCCAAAGAATTTGTATTAAACAAAAATAAAAATGACAGCAGGAAGGCGTCATGGATCCAAAATGGCACCTAGGAGCAGCTACAAAGTTATAAATAAATCTACATACAGTAGGTGTGGTTACAGGCATGAGAAAAGGCAATGCAAAGCTTATAAACAAAACTGCAGGTTCTGTGGTGGTCAGAATTGTTTGGCAAAAGTACGCAAGTGATGAAATATTTTTTCACAAAATTTATGTTACTGAATCCACAGTGGAAAAGAAGGCTGAGAAGTGTATGGGTTAAGTAGAAAATGCATAAACATACTTCAGTACAAGACATAGCAAGTAATAAAAGCAAGCTTGACATTACTTTTCAGTCAGATACTGGTGCACAGTGCGATATTTTATCTGAATCTATGCTTAGCTTAAAGGTTTAAAGCACTAAAAATACTGGCTGTTGTATGAAAATTTGCAGGCTGTCTGCTGATAAATTCTGTTCATAAGATGAAGACCACTAGTCACATTTTGTTTACTTTAAGTACATCCCCAGAAAGTATAAAGTTATACTCAACTGGTGCATTTAGAAATCAAGCAAAACAGCCAAATCTGCATTGTCATGAGGCTTGTGAGACGCTTTGTATAGTTAGGAGAAATACAAATGTAGAACAGCTCACATGTTCATGCTGGTAGCTTCATGAATATCTACAAAAGCCACACAAATGTTTAAAGAAGCCACAGTATGAATGGCAGTATGCTAGGCAGCACAAATATTTCCCAGAACTTCATGGATGATGAAAGAATAACATTATGAATGACAGCATGAAAGCTGACATGAATGTTTCCCAAGTAAGCCATCTCAAATGATTCCTAAAGGCAGTTCCAGAAAGTTCTTGCAACAAGGAATTCAAACAGTAACTGCAAGAATACAGTTGTCAGTACCTCACTTAAAAACCAACAGGAAAATGATGAAGAAATGAAGCAAGTTAATCTGGATACAGCAGGTATTAATGATATTTTGCAGCAAAATGCTGATTAGTTTACTGGATTAGGCAATTTACCAGGACAATACAACAATAAGATTTCTTCAGAAACAGTGCCGGTTACACATGCAATGAGAAAAAAAACAGTAGACCTTAAATAAGGAAATGACCAGGATCTAAAAGGAATGATGAGCCTTGGTTTTGGTTGTTAAACAGGTGGAACTGACTGAATGGGTATAAAGCATAGCTTCAATCACTGAACAAGCCATAGAAGACATGGTAGAGTAATTGTTAAGACCTTTTCCTTTCAGACACACGATCAATGTCAGTACCCAGGGTTTGGTCCCCTAACTCGTATTACTGTGCGGAGTTTGCATGCTGTGTGCATGTCTGGTTGGGTTTCCTCTGACCTTATAAAAATATGCTGGAGTTCGGTTATCAAGGATTGAAAACTACCAGTTTCAAATCCAGCTCTCCAAACTGAATTTGAGAAGTCTGATAACAAAATTCACCCAAAAATAAACTCAGTTGTGGGAGATATTGGCACAGACTCTAGATGGGGCTTATGGGGGGGGGGTCATATGGACCAACTGCTTTAGGCATCAGTTGTGGTGCTCAGTATCCTCTAGATAAGAAAACATTTCCCAAAGGTTGTGACCTACATCAGAGCTAGTGAGTCAGTGGGGTAAAAATTCACTCAAGGTGATCTAGTCATGTCAACTAATAGGTATTTGCTGGTGTTAAATGGGTTAAGGACCTGGCCAACTCCAACCTCTACTACAGAACCATGTTAATGGTAGGAGGGGTCTAAATGATTGTACTAGTCTCAGAGTTCATGCAATAAAACCCAGCAGGTCTGGTCAGTAAGATACTGGCTGGATGGTATTCAATTTTCGACACACTAATCTGTTCAGCAAAACCTGGACCTAAAATCAATCAACCCACTGAACATGAACTAAGGATTGCTACAATGAATAAATATTTACTGATCTGATGCAACCTGGAAGTGGATGACATGATAGAAGGGAGAAATCTGCATATTTTGTACAGCAAAAGACAAGGCAGAGAAGTCTGTTGGCCTGGAATTCAGTATCTACTGCTTGCTCAGGAGGAGAACTATCTATAAACGGTGTGGAAATTATGGTGAAAGTGGGTTTTCTGCAGAAAGTAAGGGAAGTCATCAGAATCAGTATAGACTCACAGCCATCAAACTTTGATGTAGAGATGGAGTAGTCTTCATGATCTCAAGTCACCTCCACAAGAGTGTTGCATATGTGAGGAAAAGAGGGCATTCTAGAAGCAGTTGTTTGACATCCTCAACAAAGCAGAAAAATAACACTTTTTTATAACTGGTAATGTGAATGCTCATATTGGGACAGACAAATCAAAACATTAGGATTGCCTAAGTCCACATGTTGGGATGGCAGGACGAAAGGAGAGGCCACTGAAGACCTTGGTTTGCCAAGAAGACAGTTACAAGATCACATATAGTAATTGCCAACATTCAACTATAACAGACTTCCCCCTGGAAAGGAAAGGGCAGCTGAGATGAATCAGAGATTACAAAGTCATCCACAGAGAAATGGTTATTTTCCTTCCCCAGCATAAACCACTGGTATCCAAAATCAGATATAGGCAGTGATGAGAAAAGACTCTAAGATTAATACAGATGAGGCTGAAAAAACTGAAAGTTGACTGGAGTGAAAGCTTAGGAGTTCATGTAAATACTCATGTCTCTAGCATCTCAAAAGAAGAGGGAATGGATGGAACAGAAGAATGGCAGTGTCTTAAAACAGCAATAGAACAGATCTGCTTGTCGAGGGAGGTGTGAAATTAAGGTACATAAGGAATTATGGTGGCAAAATGCAGAAGTTTAGGAAGATAAGAAAAGAAAAAAGGAGTGCAGGAAAGTGGATAATAGTATAGATGGACCAAACTAAGAAGGAATACTGGGTGGCTAACAGAGAGAATAAGAAATCATTCAAAGAAAAAGCATCAGAGAAACTCATCCAACTTCTGGAAAGTGAATGAGCAGATACCACAAAGAAGCTGTTATCTGGTTGTTAGTCAATAACAGAAAGACACAGAAGACATAGACAGACATAATTTTTAAGTGCTGCCAGCAACAACCCATTCACCAATACACATGACATCAAGGGCAAAAAGAAGGAATACTTCAAGTTGTTTTTTAATGAAGAAAAAATAACAGATGTTTTAATGCCGTATGCACATCCTGCAATGAAGCAGAAAAGAGAAACCATTCTAGTAGTAATAACAATACAAAGTAAAATTAATTCACAAAAATTGACAAGCTCAGGCAAAGTCACAGCAGGCATGATCAAGATATTGGGTGCATTAGATGAGAAAGGGCTCTGGATGACACTCTTCACCATACAAACAGAGAGATCCCACAAGTCTGGAGAATAAGGATTTTAGTGCCAGTGTATACCAACATAGGAGATATTTACAAATGGAGACAGTAATGAGGCGCCAAATTCCAGTCACACTGCAGGAAACTTCTGGAGAGGGTGAACAGATACAATAGTAAAAGCTAACTGAGTTCAACTGACCCAATGTTTGCTAGAAACAGTCAGTGGAAAAGAAGATAGATGGAGATGATGAAAGATTCCAGGAGACCTGTTAGGCATTCCTAGACATGGAGAAAGCATGTGACCAAGTCCAAAGAAAGTTAATGTCAACAATCCTCCTCAGGTTTGAAGTCTTGAAAACAACGGTAGAATTATGTACAAGGATGCAATTACATATTTAAAAACAGTGTTCAGACTCACAGAGGGGATCACAGCAGGAGCAGGTAGTCGTCAAGCCAGCTTTAAGCTCACTACTGTTTGTAATGGTGATGGGCTACAGCAGCAAATGGAGAGGAATTGACAGATCAATAAAGCTGCTGTATGCAGACAATGTGGCACTACAAGCAGACTCTGAATAAGGAGCTCTAGCGGGTGTTTAGTGACTGGAATACAAAACTGAAGGCACAATGGATGAAACTGAGCAAAGATATGACAGTGGTCATGACATCAAATGAAGGAAATCAGAATAAGCCTAAAACGGAGACAAAGGGGAATATAGTGAAACAGGATAACATTTATGAGTATCTGATGTGTCAATGAGAACAGAAATCTGAATGAGAGAGTCAAAATTAGAACCAGAGGTGCTGCAGACAACTGGCACAAAGTGCCAGGGGTAATGTGTGACAGACAAAATGTCAAAGAAACTGACAGGTAAGGTATAGAAAAATCAGTGGTGTGGACAGTGTTCCTGTATGGCACAAAAACCTGAGGGAGCATGAAATGACAGAGATGAAAGGCAATGGGATGCACACTGTGGAATAGATGAAGAAATGAGGACATCAGAATGGAAGCCCCAAATGCAGAGCAGGTCAAGGAGAACAGGTTATAGAGGTTTATTACTTGCAGGAAAGCAGACGTCTGTTCAGTAAAGCACATTTGGAAGAGACAGGAAGAAGGCAAGAGGAGCTGAAGACATCTAAAAAGATGGAGGGACAGCGAGACCAATGGGAGTCTGGGATGACTGTCAAAGAATGTATGAGTGTAGATCAGAATCACAACAGGTAGTGACAAATGACATGACACCTCACCCCATGTAAAATGGGGAAATGGGGTTTGATGATGATGATGGAGATCATCAGCATCAGCATCCTCATCTATTGAACAAATCAGGTCTGCATCAGTTTGCACAAATTCTACCATCGAATGACCATTATCCTTTTGAGCTTGATTTATCTTGCCCCTTTGTATTAACCATGTTCTTTTTTTCTCTTCTCCCTGCATAAATGCAAAGACTGAAAGGGCCACAGGATCGTACAAGTTTCTTATGTCCTCTTTTATACTAACTTATAGGGCTAACATTCACTCCTCTGAGACAGACTTTTGATGTGTTTGGATATGTCTAGGATGCCATATCCATGAACAGAACCATGCCCTAAACTAGCATAAATATTTGCTGCTTTGAAATGCAGAAAATCATTTACAATATTCCCACAGAATGTACCTTAATAGCACTGAGTTTTTAAGATAAGAAAGAAAGAAGGGTGAACTGCCTGAGTGAGGAAGAATATGGGTGGCTAAGTTTACAGAAAAGATTAGACTCTTCTTAACACTGCATCTTTCCAGTGATGAGAAAGGACAATTATAGAGTTTAAAAATAAGAACTTTATTAGTTTTGCTTAATATTTCACAGGCACAATTCCGCCACTGAACTACCTAAATGAATTGGGAAGCAGAACAATTCCTTTCTGTAGTTTAGGTAAGCTTGTCTGGATGTGGAAGAATGCTCTGTCGACTGTGTGCGTGCGCGAGCATGTGTGTGTGTGTGTGTGTGTGTGTGTGTGTGTGTGTACACACACACACACACACACACACATATATATATATATATATATATATATATTGGATTTTTTTCCACAGTTGGTAATGCAAAGTGAACTAAAATGTTATGCTACATAATAAATTGTGCCAGTTTTTAATGCTGGCATTGCGCATACAATTCTGCCTAGTAAAGCATTTCCTTAGTTGTTTAAACTCTTCATTCCATTGGTCAAGACATGAATATATACATTTTATATATATTTAACACCTTTACTGAATTTTCACTTAAGACACAGGGAATCTACATTTAGATAAAAATAAACAAACCGTATTAACATGTTCCAGTTACAAACACTATACATCATATATATTCTTTTGTATTGCTATCATCAATCCAACATTACATACACTGCTCAGTTTCTGCTTTCCCTTAAACTTCACTTCTCCTGCCTCCTCTAATACATTCTTCTTCATGTATTGTTCCCACAATTTCTATTTTTTTCTAAGTAATGTTTTCCAACCCTTTTCTAAAGATCTTATTTACAGTTCTTTTATCTCTGTTACAGTATTCAACACTTCAAATACAGTTGGTTTAGACTTTGATTTTCATTTTCTAAAAATTGCTTTTTTGGCTGCCAACAGACTTAAACTTAACAAGGTCTTACTATGCCATGCAGTTCAGATCCTGTATCTCAGCTCAAGAAAATAATTTCCTTACTTACACCCTTGTGTACACACAATATTTCTGACAAGAGAACTCTTTAAATAATTTTTAAAGTTGGTTAACTCATTACACTCTCAAAACAATGTTCCCAGTTACCTCTTTATTCCCCATCATTTAAGACATAAGCATTCAGCATTTGGCATCTACCCAAGGAAAAATTCTGCTTGGGGTATAAAAATACCTATGCAAACACTTGCAAAAAATCCCAGATCTCCTAAAGTTTGTTGTATATTTGGGAGCCACACATATGTCCTCCCATTGTTCCCTTGTGAATTGTTCATCTAATCTATCTTTCCAATCTTTTCTAACCTCCTCTAATTGGTCCTATACCTAGTGTACAATATTTTATACGCCCTACTAATTATCCATTTTTAACAGCAGCTTTTGTCAACTAAAAACTCTTCTACAACAGGTCTTTCACTTAGGATTTCCCTATCCCTTTCTCTTTACCTATACCCTGATATCAATCCCGGATACAGAAGGCAATGGCTATAGCCTGCAGTCTAAATGTCTTCTTGGTCTCTTCCCATTCCATTCCATTTCCATCTCTGATTATTTTCTTCCAATACCTTGGTTCCTTTGCCAGTTTTTTTTCCAATAAATTTCAGCCCCCTCTTGCCTATTGTCTACATACCTAACTGCAGTCCATCCTTATCACCAGAATCTCCTTTCTCCATTCCCGTGTTGACTTATTTCTTAGAATGCTTTCTGCTACTTTATGTATTTAATATTCTGTATGATTATCGTTATCCTCCTTAAAGGCCTGCATCCAAAATCCTACTCTCTCCTTGTTTCTTGAGATCCCCCCGTTTCAACATCATCCTTTTTCACTTTGAATTATAGTTTTCTGCGTGTGCTATATATAGGAAACAACTGTGTAGCTCTGAAATACCCCTTCAAATTGGGTAATCCCAATCCACCCTGTTCTACGGGAAGAATCAGCTTATTCCACTTGACTCTTGCCGTCTTCCCCTCCCAGATAAAGTCCTTCAGCTCTTTATTAATTGCCATCCAAAACTTCTCCTCTGGTTGATAATAAATATGCCTGACTTGTGTATAAGACTAAAGGGACTAAAAACATTTTGACTACTTGTACATTACTATCCATATCCATATCCATATAACAAAGCTTCCATGTTCTTAGCTTTTGTATTATATTTGTTTAGTCTCTTCCCACATATCCTTAGCTGCCACACCAGAATCATTTTTAATCCATACTTCTAAATACTTAATTTATCATGTCCCCAGAAATACGGATACTGCTCAATCAATTTATGGTGGGTACATCATTTACTGCTACTGCCTTTGTTTTAGTTTCATTAACTTTGTATCCTGAAAAGATCTGAAACTGTCTGAAAATGTTCCACAACACTGTAATGTCTCTTTCTGGTTTTGTCAGGTATAAAATAACATCATCTGCAAATACAGCCAGCTTTTCTTGACTACCATACCAATTATATCCTTGAATTTCTGATCCCTTATTTTCTTTGTCAGTGGTTTTAACTATAAAGCAAATAATAAAGGGGAAAGAGGACACCCCTGCCTCATTCCTCTGCTCAAGCAGAAATTATCAGAGAGGACCCCACCCACTTTAATTTTCAACTCCAATCCCTCATATATCCTCCTAATGAACCTTATAATTTTTTCAGGAAATGCAAATGTTTCCATTGCCCTGCTCATAAAGTCCTAGCTTACCTCTGTCAAATGCTTTCTCTGTATCAAGAGCCACCAACGACAATGGTATCTTCTTACATTCTGCTTCCCTCTGGATCATCAGTGTTCTATTAATATTGTCAAATGTTTGCCTCCCCTCCACAAAACAACACTGATCCATATCTATCAATTTTGGCATTACTTTTGCCATTCTTTTAGCCATTATAAACATAAACACTTTCTATTCATGGTTTAGTATTGAAATGGGCCTGTATGAAGCTGGGTCTGATGGATCTTTACCCTCTTTAGGTATTACAGCTGCCACTGCTTTCTTCCAAGATGTTGGCACTTCTCCTCATCTTAAAATACTGTTAAATAAAACCTTCCAGACCTTTATCACTCTTCCTTCCTAGCTTCCAAACATCCACAGGAATACCATCAATTCCTGGGGATTTCCCTGTAGACTGGTTATACATCACAATGTTTCTGTCATCTCCTCCTATCCTAACTATTAGTAATTCAGCCTCATCTGCCTCTAACCTTTGCATATTTAATTCTTCCATAAACATTTCCATTTGTATCTTTTCTTGAGTTTCATATTTCTCTGCTTTATACAGACTTTCATAGGATTTCCGAAATATTTCTAATACCTCAACAGGATCTCTTGTTAGCTTCCTTGTTACAGGCTCCCTAAGCTTGGCGACAGGTCTTTCTACTTTCTGTTGCCTGAGTCACTGTGCTCTACTGTTATGATTGAAAAAAAGTAGCTTAACAGCAATCTTTTTAAACTTGTGCATATTATCAATGTAATCCCTTATTTTTGGCTTAGCATTCTGCAATCCTCTTCTTTTTCAGTGAGATTCTCCCTACTCTGCAATAATTTAACGTTTGTCAGTCCCTCTAAATAATTCTTGTTACTTCTTAACCATAGGTCCCTTTCTTTTACTTCAACACATTTTTAAACCCCGCCTTAACTTTATCCTACTCCCTAGCTACATTTTCAGAAGAAATTTCTATCCTCTCAAATAGCTCCTGAATACTTACCACTACTCATTTCTTAAATTCGTCTCTTTTCAAAAGCTAGGTGGGAAAGCGCCAGTGTCTCATTTTTATTTCATTACCCTGTATTTTTATTTTAGTTATTAAAGGCACATGATCTGAAATAGTTATTGGGTGCATATCAAGACCTTTAATTAAATGCACATGTTCCTGTGAAATGTAAATTCTGTCTAGTCTAGCCCAGTTTTTATATCTTGGAGAATAATATGTAAATTTACTCTGAAATCTTATTACTGAATTCACATCTTCAATGCCAAATATTTTCATAAATGTCTTCAAAAATCTACCCTCCTCTGTTATTTTTTCCCTTCTGCCCCCCCCCCCGACACATCTTCACTGTTACAAATCACATTCCAGTCCTACCTATACGTGATATTCCTTGCTGAAATCTGAGGATTTCTCCCAGAATGGTCTTAAGCTCCATTATTGTTGTTTTAGTTGGAATATAAATACATGCCAGTGTAATCCTCCTCCCTTGCCAGTAGTCCCTTAGCACTACAACTCTGCCATTACTATCTTTTTTACCCTCTTCTGTCACTATTGGAGCTCCTCTTGAAATTAATATAAGTACTCCTCTTTTCCTTTGTCCCAGGTATTCTGCTGAATAACCATCCTGAAAACCTTTCTTTATCAAATTTACATGTTCAGTTCTTTCTAAGTGTGTCTCCTGTAACATAGCTATTTGCACCCTACATTTTTAATATAGTTCATAGGTTGGTACTAGGCTATCGGACCTAGGGCCTATACAAGCCTAGCCATAACAATTCCCTGGATATTTCTTCCCACAATATTTACTTCTCTGGACCCCCTGTCTAGCAGGGCGACTGACATGATCCCCAGGGTGAATTTCCTATCTCCCATCCAATCATCAAGGTTCCTTTTGAAGACGGCCAAGGAGGCGCTCTGCCTGACATGTATGGGCAGTCTATTCCAGAGTATGGGGAGTCTCTGGGTCAGGAACCTATCCCTCCAGCATGTTTTGTTCATTGTGATGACAAGGTTTAGATCCCTGGAGCGTGTGGCTCTGAGGGATTGGGATTTCTTTAAGTGGAGCATGTCCAACAGCTCAGGGTTTGACATCACCTTGTATGTTAAGCAGAGATCGCCTCTGAGTAAACGATATGCCACAGAGTATAGCTGGAGTTTTTTTTAGATGGTCAGCATATGGCATCTGCTTTAGGCTTGTGATTCTTTTAGTGAGGTACTTCTGTGGCCTTTCCACCTGTTGCAGATGTCTTATGACGTACATACCAAATGGGGCATTATACTCTACAATGGGTCTAATGAGGGATGAGTACAGTGGGACAATGACCTCCTTTTTTCTGGATGAAAAGCCCTTAGTGATGAGGTGTGCCACATAGAAGGATTTTCTGACTGTTGTAGTGATGTGGTTATAGAAAGTGAGACCACTGTCCACCTGTGTCCCTAAGTCTCTCATCACACTGTTGATGTTTAGTGTACTGCCACCTATGTGGTAATTCATGGGTATATGTTTTTTTCCAAAGGGGATAACTATACATTTCTTGGCATTAAGCTTGAGCCCATGGCTCTGGCACCAGGCATCTGTTTCTGTAAGGCCCTTTTGTAGCATATCCACATAATTTGGGGATTCAATAATGGCTCCCAGTTTGCAGTCATCTGCGAACTTTGTTAGCCAGAGTCCCTTAGTGTTGGCCTGTACTTCAGAGAAGTAGATGCCAAACAAGAGTGGTCCCAGGACTGAACCCTGAGGTACTCCACTTGTTACTTGTCTGGAGCTGGATTTGGAGTTGGCTACTTTTACAGTCTGGGTTCTCTCAGTAAGCCAGTTGGCAACTCATCGAGTGACGTAGGGATTTATGCCCAGCTTAGTAAGTTTATCTATGATTCCAGAGTGGGGGATGGTGTCAAAGGCCTTGGTGAGGTCCAGACAGGCTGTGTGGACCGCCTTACCCTCGTCCACAGCTCTGGAGACTGATTCGAAGAAGTCAATCAGATTCAGGAGACAAGATCGGCCCTTCACAAACCTAAACTGGGTGGAGTCCAGTGTTTGAAGGTTGCCAATGTCTTTGTTTATAAGTTCCATGATAATGCATTCCATGTCCTTGCAGATAAGGCTTGTCAGACTGATGGGACGGTAGTTCCCGGGATCCAAGGCAGATCCCCTCTTGTGGAGTGGGATAACTGTAGCTGTGCGCCACTCAGTGGGCACGAAGCCTGAGGTGAGGCTATGATTAAATATGATACTTAGGTGAGGTGCCAGTTAATTTTGTAGTTAATGTAGTACACAGCCTGGGATGTCATCTGGTCCCATGGATGCTTTATTCTTAGCTTTGGAGAGTGCGGTTTCTACCTGTGTGGCCGTGATTACCGGGATTTGGTAATCTTTTGGTATTGAGATGGGTCCTTTAGAGGGGGGTGAAGTTGTCACTAAATCGATCTGCCAGGATATTGGCAATATCCTTGGGATCAGTATATTTAATGCCACTCTGTTGTAGCTCAAAGCAGACCTGAGCATTGCCATTTAGATTCTTGACATAACTATAGAATGCCTTGTGGTTGTCTTTGGAATCTTTGGCAATTTTATTTTCGTAACTAGCTTTTGAGGATTTTATGAGGGATCTCAGCTTCTTACTGAGGCTTGTGAGGGAGTTTTTTTTGCATCCTGGGATTTTTCTGCAACAGTTTCTTCCTTCTGTTGTATAGTTTGTTTATAGCAGGGGACCACCAGACTGGCTTCCTTTTTTTGGAAAAGAGCATCTTGGTTATATTTGGGATGGCACGATTCATGCACGAGTGGATGTGCTCGTACAGTGCCTTAGTGTAGGATTCTGCAGTCGAACTTTCAGATCCCGTCTGCATGGGTGTCATGAAGTTTGTCACTTCTGACTTCAGTAGCATGAAGTTGGCTTTGGAGAAGTTTTTTTTAAGAAGGTTTCCTTACTGGGGGATGGGGGTGGGATGTGGATGTCAAGGGTGATTTGCTTATGGTCAGACCTGACCAATGAGGGGGTGACCACTGGTGTGGAGCATCTATCTCCCATGTTGGTAATGACCAGGTTTAGGACATTGGAGCCCCTGGTGGGACAATGGATTAATTGATCCAGGGCATTGGAATTTATGAATTCCAAGAACCGTTGAGAAAAGGAGTTCGTACCCGAGTAGTTTTCCCAGTTAATGCAGGGTAGCTGAAATCACCCAGTATTAGGGTGTTTGGTTGTATCTTAATATTTTCTAGTATGTTTAAAAAGGTGTAGTGAGAATCTTGGGGCATGGTGGGGGATCTGTAGAAAGCTACAATTTGGATTGCAGTCTTACCTAGTGTTAATTGCACCTAGAGAATTTCAGATGCATTGTGTTGGGCAACTAGCCCGGAGGTGTGAATATCCTTGGTGAATATGGACACTCCTCCACCTTTAGTGTTTCGGTCTTGATTTTGTGGCCGAAAAGTGCGTTAAGAGCTGTAGCCTGGTATTGCAGGGATGCTCTCTGGAGCCTTGAACCAGGTCTTAGTTACTGCACAGATATTGATGTTCTCCATTTTTAGGAGTGCCTTGAGAGACTGCATTTTGAGGTTTAGACTTCTAGCATTGAGTAGCATTACCTTCAGAGTTTGCATGCTTGTATCTGTTACGGTGGTGGTTTTATCCTTTGAACCTTGCCTAAAAAAGGCACTATAGGAGTGGCAAGAGCTTTAGCCAGTAACCTGAATCCCAGGGGTGACAGGTGCAGACCATCTCTGGCAAAGCATCGTGGTTTGTCGATCATGTCTTCCCAGGCAGACAGATACTGGATCCCCTTTGAATGAGACCAGAAGCTTAGCCAATTGTTGAAGTCAATCATTCTTTTCTGTATGCATCTGTGAGACTGTTGACATTTGAAGACTGTAATTATTCCCACCCTTTTATGTATAACACCTTTTTTGTTAAATGTCTATTTCCAGTTATTGTGTTACATGCACACTGCTTGACAGGTTGAACTTTTATACAGTTGTTTTTTCATAGTTTCAAAGTATAGTACTAGGCTATCTGCCCTGGGGCATTTGTAGGCCTAGCCATAGTGATGTGGCTTTTGCCACCCCATGAAATGGTAAAAAATGTACAGAATAAATCTAGAATACTGTGCCTCTGTCTAGTAGTGACACAATGAAGGTCCCCTTATATAATAGAATTAGTTTACTGTGCCCCTGTCTAGCAATGACACAGATGTGACCCCTAGGGTAAACTTTCGATCTCCCATCCACTCATCAAGATTTCTCTTGAAGAGAGTCAGTGAGGGGCTCTGCCTAATATGAACTGGGATCCTGTTCCAAAGCATGGGAAGCCTCTGGGTTATGAATCTATCCCTCCAGCATGTCCTATTCATACTTGTGCCGAGGTTTAAGTCTTTAGCTCTCGTGGTCCTGATGGATTTGGATTTTTTGAGGTGGAGCAAGTACATCAGATCCTGATTGGACATAGCCTTGTACGTCAGGCAGAGATCACCTCTGAGCAGGCGGTATGCTACTGAATAGAGCTGAAGTTTCTTTAGTCTGGCGGAATAATACATATGTTGGAGACCCTTGATCCTTTTGGTGAGGTACTTTTGTGGTCTCTCCAGCTGTTGCAAGTGCCGGGTGAGGTACATACCAAATGGGGCATTGTACTCAATCATGGGTCTGATGAGGGAGGAATATAGGGGTACAACGACATCTTTGGATCTGGATGTGAATCCCTTCATGATGAGGTGTGCAAGGTAGAATGTTTTTCTAACCACTTTGGCAACGTGGGTGTCAAATGAGAGGTCGCTGTCTACTTGGATCCCTAGGTCTCTGATTACTTTTTCTGTACTCAGTGGGTTGCTGTCTATGTGATAATTTGTGGGTACTTTGTTTTTTCCAAAAGGGATGACTATACATTTTTTGGCATTTAGTTTAAGGCCGTGACTACGGCACCAGTTGTCCGTTTCAGTGAGGCCTTTTTGTAGGATGTGTGTGTCTGCTGGTGTATCGACTATGGCGCCTAGTTTGCAGTCATCTGCAAACTTTGTCAGCCACAGCCCTCCCATGTTTGCTTTAACATCTGAGAAATAAATGCCGAACAAGAGGGGTCCCAGGACAGATCCCTGTGGGACACCACACGTGACTGGCTTTGAGTCTGACATTGCTCCAGCGATTTTAACTTTATGGGTTCTGTCCTTTAGCCAGTTTGCAACCCATCTAGTGACATAAGGGTTTACTTTTAAGCTGTTTAGCTTATCTATGATGCCTAAGTGGGGTATTGTGTCGAAGGCCTTAGCCAAGTCCAGGTATGCTGTATGGACTGCTTTGCCTTCATCATTGGCTCTAGTGACTGTTTCGAAAAAGTCAACCAGGTTTAAAAGGCAGGATCTGCCCTTTACAAAGCCGAACTGGGTGGGGTCAAGTGTCTGTAGGTCCCCTATGTCTCTGTTTATGAGTTCCATAATGATTCTTTCCATAGCTTTGCAGACCAGGCTAGTTAAGCTTATGGGGCGGTAGTTTCCAGGGTCTGCAGTGGCACCCCCCTTGTGGAGTGGGACCACTGTTGCTGTACGCCAGTGTTCAGGTACATATCCCGAAGTAAGGCTAAGGTTAAATAGCATTTTTATGTGTGGGTTTAGCTCCTCTTGGAGTTCACGTAACACGCACCCCGGGATACCGTCAGGTCCCATTGATGCTGTGTTTTTTGCTTTGTATAGGGCGGTTCTCACTTGGACATCTGAGATGACAGGGAGATTACATTCAGCTGGGATAAATATTTCTTCTTTTGGGGGTGAAGGAGGCGAGAAATTTGCACTGAACCTGTCAGCCAGAATGTTAGCAATATCTGTGGGTTCAGTGTATTTTTTGTTGTTGTGAACCAACTCTGAGCATATCTGAGGGTTTCCACCTAGGTTTCTAACATAGCTGAAGAAGGCTTTGTGGTTATCTTTAGTGTCCTTAGCGATTTTTCTCTCAAAGTTTGCCTTGGATGTTTTTATGAGAGAACGTAGTTTTCTGCTAATGTTGATCAGAGATGTCTTCCCTTCATGGGATTTCACTCTGACATGCAGTAGCTTCCTTCTTTTGTTATACAATTTGTTTATGGCTGAGGTCCACCAGACAGGATGCTTGCATTTGGTGGAGAGGGACTTGGATTTGTTTGGGATTGCATGATCCATGCATTCTTGGAGATGTCCATAGAAAGCATTTGTGAAGGATTCGGCATTGTGGGATGTGGTATCCACTGGCACAGTGGGCTTAAAGGATACCATCTCAGTCTTAAGAAGAGTGAAGTCTGCTTTTGAGAAGTTTTTCACTGTGGTCTTTTGTGCTGGGGTGGAGGTGGGATATGTATATCCAGGGTGATTAGTTTGTGGTCAGATCTCACTAGTGAGGGGTATACTTCCGGTGTGGAGCATTTTGTCCCCATGTTTGTGATGATCAGGTCTAGTATATTATCTCCCCTAGTGGGAGAGGTGACTAGTTGTTCCAGTGCATTTGAATTTATGAATTCCAGGAACCTTTGGGCTAGGGTATTAGGACTAGACTAATGTACCCAATCTATGTTTGGGTAGTTGAAGTCTCCCAGTATGATGGTATTTTGTGATACATTCATATCCTCCAATGTCTTCAGGAAGGCTGAGTGGGGTTCTTGAGATTGGGAGGGTGGTCTGTAACATGCTACCAGTTGTATAGCAGTTTTGCCTATAGTTAGTTGCACCTGTATGGTCTCTGATGCATCATGTGTTGCTACTAACCTGGAGGTGTGGGTGTCCTTTATGAATATGGACACTCCCCCTCCCTTTGTGGTCCGGCCCGGGTTTTGGGGCCGAAAAGCATGATACGAGGTATAACCTGGTAGCGCTGGGGTGCTCTCAGGAGCCTTGAACCAGGTTTCAGTTACTGCACAGATGTCGATGTTCTCCATGCTGAGGAGTGCATCAAGTGCCTGCATCTTGAGATTTAGACTTCTGGCGTTGAGCAGCATTACCCTTAGTTTTTTTCCATTTTTGTTTTCTAAGGAGGTGGGTTTGTCTTTTGAGCCTTGCCTAAAAAAGGCACTATGGGGGTGGCAAGAGCCAATATCCGGAAGCCCAGTGGTGACAGGTGTAAGCCATCCCTTGCGAAGCAGCGTGGCCTGTCCAACATATCATCCCAGGCAGACAGACATTGGATCCCCTTAGAATGACACCAGTACTCGAGCCAATTGTTAAAGCTGATCATCTTGTCTTTGTATTGTGGTATCATTCTTGGTGAGGGCAAGATGCTGCTCAGGGTCAGGGTCATACCAGCCTGGGCTACATAATCGGAGAGCTCCTCTATGTTTCTTTTCATGTAGTCCAGGGAGGTACATCTCAGGTCATTCACATCAGCATGGACAATGACGGAGTCATATTTGTACTTGCTTTGGAGTGACCTGAGTGCGTGTGTTATGTGGCGGATCCTAGACCCCGACAGACAGCTCACAGTCACCTTCTCCTTGTTCAGCCTGGTCAGTGGGACATCAGTGTGTCTGACTATGGAGTCACCTATTACTAGTGTATTAGGCAAGGTGTTTGGCCTTAAGGGCTGCGACTGGTCGACACACTGATTTATTGAAGCATGTGTTGCATGTGTTTTGTTTTGAGGTGGTGGATTTTTGGATGTCTGCTTTGGGAGCCTCTGTTGTTTTGGTAAGTTTTTTATTAGAGCCTCTGAGTATGTCTTTGTGTTTTTATGTGTTTGGTTTGCAGTTGCGGTAGGTCTATGTGGGACTGGGATTGTTGTGTGTGTGGTTGCCATCTCCTCTTGTCTGGTCATGCCAGCCCTGGGTTGAGAGAGTTCAGCCTCCAGTTTGGCTATATAGTTGCATCTCTCACATGTATTTGTGTTTGTTGGGAGGAGGAGAGGGTTGTCCGTGTACATGAGACAATTGTAGCATTGTCTCAAGATGCCCAGATTGACCAGCTGAACTGGAGACGATGCCAGTAATCTACCACTCGACATGCTAGAACAGTATAAGGGAGTGGTATACCTTTAAGGGAAGTGGGTATTCACAGGGGTGGTAAGTAGATGTAGTGCTTTACTTAGTACGAGAGTGCTTACTTAGTAGAGAAGTATTGAGAACAAGTGCTAGGCTTATAATACAGTGAGTAGTCTGGTTATACTAAGAGTAGAGCTTCCTTAAGGGAAAATTTGAAGAGCAGACTTGGCGGAGCCAGAAAAAGTTTAACCTTGTTTAACTGGCGCTGCGCTATGCGCACGACCGTGCAAAGCCGTGCAAACGCGGATTTTAAACAGTGAACTACAAAAGAGCTAGAAATGGTCCCAAACAACCAATTACTACAGCTTCTTGTGCTGAGGTCACTTCCCCCAAGGACAGGTAGGCTGCTCAAGGCTCCCCACTCCCACTGGTGAGCAAAGAAACTTCCTTCTATCCAAGTAAGGTAATGGACAACACAGGAACTACACCACAGCCCAGAATACAGCAATGCCTGTAAACTGGTTTAAACTAGCCGAGGAAGGCGGTAAAACAAGGATTATTTTTTTGTTTTTTTGGTAGAAACACACAGAAAATGCATATCCATTTGAGTCTATGTCACATCTTAGAAAACTTTTCTTTTATTGAAAGCTCTCAAACAACAAACAAACACATCCCCAATACCTTCCTAAAACCTGTTAACTTAATACTAACACACAAAAATATGTACATCTTCAAATACTGAAGGTTTACCCTCCTAATAGGAGCAAAAGTCCCAAACTGATAGCAACACTCACAAACTTGAGTTAACCCAAAAGAAAGGTTAAACATGCTAAGACGCATGGTGCAGCTCATGCTTCTACTAAGTGCCAAATGGTTTTGTCTTTTCTTTACAGCTCTCCCAGCTGGGAAAACCCCTGAATACATTCAGAAAACATTATGGCCTAGCCAATTTCTCTTCTCAGATTTTTTTCTTCAACCAGTCACTCTCCACCAACCTGTAGTCAGTTTCTCTTTATCAGATTGCCTCCATGGAGACACAAGAACCAGGCAGCCAGTTTCTCTTTATCAGATTGTTTCCATGGAAACATGAAGACCAGCTGCAGAATTGCTATTGAGCATATATGTATTTGCTAGAAAAAGCCTCATAATATTCAATCTTCTTTTTCATTTACTTGCTTACTCTTAAAACGTGTTACTAAATCAATCTAAGGTCCTTAATCCAGCCATTTCCCAATGCAAGAATGAGAAAAAACACATTATTTTTTTCTTTTGTCATGCTCTTTTAACCACGCTTTTTTCACTGCACTGCCTACATTTCTCAAAAGTGAAGAAGAAGAGAGAAGGGAGAAAGAAAAAAAAAAAACAGCAGCACCTGTTTGCAATCCCTATTACACTTGAAATAACTGAAAACATTTACTTTATAGCATGCAAAGAAAACCATACACCACAAAAATAGTACAAGTAAGAAAAACAATTCTTTAATTACAGTTAACTTTCTCCCTCCTTCTCCCTCTTCCTCCCTTCCCCAAAGTATTTTTTGAACATTAATGACATGAAGTAGGGCTCATGCTTTAGAGGCCCCACGAGTCCCACAAATTCTGAAAAAATCCAGTATTTCCAGATTTTTCTGTTCTGTCATGCTTCACACATATAGTTATTGCATTCTAATACCACATTAAGTGACTCGTTTTATTACTGCTCATCTCCATCTCCCAGATCTTGTCTATGCTTCATTTCCAACATACTCTCAATTCTTCAAGTCAGCTCTCGTGCTCCCGTCCTTCACTCCAATATTTTCCAGTGAAACACTAGGAAAAAGTTGCACAGGTACAGTCTTTCTCTCTCTATCTCTGGTCTTTATTACCAGAAGACCAAGAAGCAGAATATCTTTCTGTTTCACAGCTCACTTTTTGTTGGACAAACTTTTGCATTTCCTTCTTAGCATGTACTTCATCAAAAAAATGATTTTGTCCCTTCAGAGCTGGGTAAAGCAACTTGAATCTCACACCTGTGTCTTGATACTCCCTGAACAGTGGAATAATCTCTTCTGCTTGGTGCACAATGAGTAATCATTCTCCACAAACACCCTGCTGTCTCCCACTTTTAGTAGTTTGCCCTTCTGCTACAGTTTTGTTAAAATCAACTCCTTCTGGTGGTAGGATTGCATTTTTACTATTAAAGGTCTAGGCTGCTTTCTCATAGTCAAGTTTGGAACATTTACATGATGTGCCCTTTCAACTAACTACTCCTGCTGTGGAATACCAGTCCTTCCATCTTCTCTGGTACAGCTGAAAATCGCACGTTTTCCCCTACGTGCTTCTATTATTTTTTGAAAAATCTCTTCCTGAACAGTCTCATATTCAGCTAAACTTTTCTTCACTTCAATTTCAGATTTTTGCAGCTTTATCACCTCATCTGAATATCTGTTTAAAGCTTCTTGCATTTTTTCCACCTTCTTGTTGTTTGCGTTGATATTTTAACCAGGTCTGTGTGTATTTGTCTTACATCTTCCTGTAGGTTACTGGAAGTCATATCTGGAGGTTGCATTGCTTTTTACTGAACAGCTGCAGAACTTTCCCCAGTCACTGCTTCTTCCTCACTTTTTGTAGCTGATTTTTTTTCCTGGTCCTCTGTATTTCTTTATTCCTGGCATCCAGTAGTACACTTGCTAGCCAGTTACTGAAATTCACCCATAAACACAATTCTACTGGCCTTCTCTGCTGAGTTTCTGTTTTCATAATGGGAGAGCTATAATTAAGCTGTTACTCAATGGTCAGCTATCTTGGAAGTCCTACTCTATTCCCCTTTTGGTATTCTTTCTATTCTCGAGCTGGAAGGTCCTCTAGCAGAGGTGGGACCAAATATATTTGTTCCTTGCGAAAAGGGGGAATTCCTGCATACCTCTCAAATGTCCAGATTTTCACCTCATATTTTTGGTCTGATCCTCATAAAACGTACGTAATTCTGGCAAATCACTGAGAACTGCAGTCACTAAATAATGACATGCATTTGAGTTTCAGACTTTATATCCTTCAGAAAATGCATGCTAATACAAACCCTGTTACTGTAGTAACATTCTAAGTTTATAAGAGCAATAATAAAAATGTGTCCCTATTTTGGGCACTTACTCCCCCCCCCCCCCCATTATTTTAGGATTTGTCCAGATTTCTTGCTCTAAAAAGGTTTAGAAGTAGAATTCGTGAGAATGTTGGTTTACTCAGAAAGTGGAACTTTAATCCTTATTATAGAATGCTGATTATCCACAGGCTCTGGGTGATCACCTCTCATACATGCATAGAGAGGCTCAAAGATCCACTATTTTTATCAGGGAATGGGGTGGTTAGAACAGTGGAAAGGAGACTAGAGACTCAGGACAAGATTTTTAGGGAACAGGGAGGGATGACCATGACTTTATCATAGATGTTCCCTCCGGGAGTCATGGTCCTGATGGCTCTCATGCTTATCCTTCTGTTCTACTCGTCTTTTTTTTCTGTGGGGTGTTCTCTTTCCCTTGTTGAGAGTTACCCTTTTACTGTTTAGGGTAAAAAAGCCAGATTTTGTTGGTTAGTTCCAGTTATATTTAGAAGCTTGGAGATAAAAAAAAACTGCATATTTTCCCTTTGCCAAGCAGATTTCTAAACACCTTTTAAGTAGGGGGTCTAAAGAACAGTTCCTTGCTCAGTAGTGAATACCAGAGCTCTACCTTCATACGGTCTAAAAGCTGTTGGGTCATCAGCCAGGCATGTATGCAAATCACTGGGCAGTAAATGTTACCCTGCATGGTAGATCTAAAGTACTGTAGTCCCATTCCATAAACTGCTTGTCAACCTGTGTACTCTGGCTGCACAACTCAAGCATTTCCCTTTCACAGTTTGTGGACATGATTCACTCTGCCTTAAAAGTTCAGCTGGGCAAGTACAAGTTCCTGACATTTCAGAATGTGAGTTTGGCAGCTAAGGCACCTAAAAGTCAGAGTAGAAGATATATAAGCCTTTTTCCCAAAGCAGTACAAGTTCCATCCTTTCCACTGTATTTCGAACAGGATTTCTGGATGGAGCTGGAAATATTCCATTGCTAAAACCCAGGGAAACTACAGCAGGATCAGATAAGGGGTTACTGTATAAATTTGTGGGAATACTGGCCCCAGTAAAACTGGTTAGGCTTCCTGAGAGAAGAGCACAGGGAGTGTAGGTCTACTGATGCATTAAAAAATGCATTTTCTAATACTTCTAAAAATGAAGGCACAATAAGTGGATATTGTTTAGTAAAGTCCATAAAGCATTGTATCATTATTAGGTCTTTGAGAATTCCTCTGCCTCACATGTGAAAACTTCCTTCATTCTGTGAAGGGTGTCTACAAATGAGTTATCCTTTGGTAGAGAAGGAGAGGATAGGGTGTCCTCAGAGTTTTACATAAAGTATGAGAAGGAATACATCCAACTCATATACAACAGATTACCTGCCTCTAAATCTGGTGCGCCTGAATTCACTTGTGGGGTATGTTCAATCCTGACACCACAGCAATTTCCAAAGTTGGCTGTTTAGATTTAAAAAGCTTAGGAAATACTGAACCAGAAGGAAGATATCCTGGAAAGAAGCCTGGGTAATGGACTGGGATGAGACACTGATGAACCTAAGATCACGTAAGCTTGCAGGAATATGGTTTGGTTTGGACTTCTTGGCCCCAAACACCCATGAGGTCTAGAGGTGTGGATGAACAACTGTTACCTCTACTCAGTCTCCACTAACATTCTCTGGAACATACAGTATGGAGATACAACCCTCCTCTTTGCTACTGACAATACTGGTGTCAGCTCCGCAGGCTCTCAGGAAGCCTCTGGCAAGGAAGAACTCATCAGTTTCAGTCCACAAGGACAAGCCAATATCAAGTCACAGCCTCCACTGAGATCATGCCAGACGCTTCAGCATTAACAGACTCTGACTTCAGGGCTGCAAGGATGCATTTTTGACTTATGTGTTGTCAGCTAAAGGGAAACCCTTGGATTCCAGATGATGTCACCAATTTCCCTTTGCTTCCATCTAAAGTGCCTCTTACGGTGCTTACTCTTCAGCTAGTGGACAGGTGGATACTATAGGGGATTGGGACCATGTGCATAGCTTCCTGTGAGCAAGGCAGCTCTGGAGAGTATCTGCACTGATTGATTTCATCTGGTTGAATTTAGCACAATGAAGACAACCGTCTGTGTCATGCTCTGGGCCTAGACAGATGAAGAAAAGTACAGTTTTGTACCTACCATAAATGTAGATGTCCGATAGACATGCAACTGCAGTCATAACATGTGGGTTGTCCTGCCTCAGGCAGCCCTCGGTCGGCCGGATTCCAAAGTCTGGGTCCGACGTCGGCTGATGTCGCATTTCTCTCTGACGTCAGAGCGGCTGGAGTACATAAGCATCAGCCGACGCCATTTTCTTCAGTGTTTCTTGCCCCAGATGCCAGGTGCCCTCCAAGGAAGGCTGTAATCAAATTGGAAGACAAAAACAGGATTCCAGACAAATAAATGAGCAATAAAACAAATACACCATAACAGATATCCCCAGCTAAGAGTAACAGGGATAGGAGTGGACCCTAGGCATAGAGGGGTATGGAGGGAGGGAAAATCCGACTGCAGTTGCATGTCTATCGGACATCTACATTTATGGTAGGTACAAAACTGTACTATGTCCTTCAAGAATGCAACTGCAGTCATAACATGTGGGTAGAATACCATAGCTTAGCTGGGGGAGGAGGAATGCTCTAGGAAAAAGATGGTGTGGCAGTCAAACCCTGCAGGACTGCCGAAGCAAAGCCTGCTCTGGATCTGGAGTATAGAGGGAGATTGTAGTGTTTGGAGAATGTATGCACGGAGCTCCATGTAGCAGCTTCTAGAATGTCCTTAGTAGGCACCCCTCTTAAGAATGCTGTAGAGGTGGCTGTTGCTCTGGTGGAATGTGGTCTGACATTGGCTGGAACAGTCTTTCCATGAAAGGAATAACAGAATCTGATGCAATGTCCAATCCATTTTGAAATAGTCTGTTTTGAAATTGCTTTTCCTTGGACTGCAGGGGGTAAGCTACAAAAAGTTGTTCAGACTTCCTACTGGCCTTGGTTCTGTCCAGGTAGTATCGAAGTTGTCTGTGAATGTCCAAGGTATGCAACAGTCTTTCCCTCTTATTCTCAGGATTGGGGAAGAAAGCAGGCAGATGAATGGCTTGATTTAAAGAAACCCTAGATACCACCTTTGGCATAAAAGTAGGGTTGGTCCTTAATGAAACCCTGTCTCTGTGAAAAATTATGAATGGTGGTATTGCCATTAGGGCCTGTAGTTCTGAAACCCTTCTTGCTGAGGTAATTGCCAACAGGAAAGCTGTCTTCCATGAGAGAAATTGCAAGTCAACTGAAGCTGCTGGCTCAAATGGAGGTAGAGTCAGTTTTTCTAGGACAAAATTGAGGTCCCAGGCTGGCACTGGGGCCTTTCTTGGTGGCTTAATGTTCTTGATTCCCTGAGGAATTGCCTTAGCAAAGGGTGTGAAACACAGGAGGATCAGTGTTGTATCTAGCTGAAATAGCTGATGCATGTATCTTTATGGAAGAATATGAGAGGCCGTTCTTTAGCATATCTGCCAAATATTCCAAGATGAGTGGGATGTTCAACAATGATGCATCATGTCCCTTGCTGGTATTCCAATTGCTGAATCTTTTCCACTTTGCTAAGTAAACCTTTCTGGTGGATGGTCTTCGAGCCTCTGTTAGTATCCGCTGAACTTCCTTGGAGAGATAGGTTGAGGTTATTTATGGGATCTCCCAGGCTGTTAGCTGCAGTGTCTGAAGGTTTGGATGCACTGTTTCGAAATTGTGTTTAGTCAAAAGTAGAGGCCATTGGGGAAGGGCCCACCTCCTGGTGTGACATATGCTCCGTAGTAGTGGGTACCAGTGTTGTCTTGGCCAATCCGGAGCTATTATGATTCCCCTGGGTCTCTCTGCTTTGATCTTTAGTAATACTGAGGTCATCAGTGGCAGAGGTGGGAATGCATAGATTGTTAGGAAGTTCCAGTTGAATGAGAGAGCATCTATTTTCCAAGCTTTTGGATGGTATGTCCTTGTGCAGAATTTTGGTAGGAGATGGTTGAGGTGAGAGGCAAATAGGTCCACTTCTGGCCTGCCCCATGTCGAAGTGAGTTGTGTGAAGACCTTCGGATGTAACCTCCACTCGTGTGGATCTGTGAAATTCCTGCTTAGGCTGTCCGCCAACACATTGTCTTTGCCTGGAACAAACTGGGATTGTAGCTGGATGTTTAGGCTCAGTGATTTTTCCCAAAGATGCATTGTCAGTCTGCAAAGGGGGTAAGAGTGGGTGCCCCCTTGCTTGTTTATGTACCACATCACAGTGGTGTTGTCTGTCCGTATCAGTAAATGGCCTTGCTGAAGTTTGTGTTGAAAGGCCTCGATGGCATGCATTACTGCCAGCATTTCCTTTTGGTTTATATGCAGATGTGTTTCCTTTGGAGACCATTGTCCTTGTACACATCTGCCTTCCATGTGCGCCCCCCATCCAAGGTCTGAGGTGTCTGTGGTCATGGTCTGTGTTATCTGTGGTTTTTTGAATGACATACCTGTGTTTGCCTGGCTCACCGAGGCCCACCATAGGAATTCCTTTTGTAGGCATGGAATGAGCGGTATGATTGTCTCCAAGTTGTTGCTGTGTTGAGACCAAATGCTTTTTAGGTACCATTGAAGCTTTCTCATGTGTAGTCTTGCTAATGGAACCAGGAGAATGCAGGATGCCATGTAACCCAGGGCCTGTAGGAATCTCCTTGCCGTCATCTGGGTGAGTTTTGCTAAACCTTTGCAGTAATGAGTTAGCTTCTCTTGCTTGTCTTCTGTCAGGTAAGCCATTTGAGAGGCTGTGTCTAGTTTGGCTCCTAAGAAGATTATTTGCTGGGATGGCTGCAGTCTTGACTTTTGGAAGTTGACTGTGTATCCCAGAGCTTGAAGTAATCGTATGACATAGTCCAAGTTTTTTGTCAACATCAATTTGTCGTCCGCTTGTATGAGGCAGTCGTCCAGGTACGGGTAAATTTGTATCCCCTGGAGCCTGCAATGAGCAATTACTGAAGCCAAGCATTTTGTGAATACTCTGGGCGCAGTAGATAAGCCAAATGGCAATGCTGAGAATTGATAATGCTCTGGCCCTGCAAGAAATCTGAGGTATCTTCTGCAGCTGTGTCTGATAGGGACATGCAGGTATGCCTCCTTGAGGTCCAGAGTAATCAGCCAAGACCCCTTGCCCAGCATGGGAAGGAGTTGCTGTAGAGTCAGCATTTTGAACTTTGGTACTATGAGAAAGGTGTTTAATGCGGACAAGTCCAGTATTGGTCTCCATTGAGATTCTTTTCTTGGAACAAGGAACAGTCTTGAGTAAAACCCCTGGTCTTGTTCTTGTTGTGGAACTCTTTCTATTGCTTTCATCCGAGTCAGCAGAGTGATTTGCTTGATAGCCTCTGCCCTCTGGTTTTGTGGTAGGTTTGGCATGCCTTGTTTTCTTGGCAAGGTATGAAAATGGAACCTGTACCCTCGGTCTATAATGTCCAAAATCCATTTGTCCTTTGTCAGTCTGTGCCAATTTTCTGCAAACAGAGATAATTTCCCGCCCAAGGGAGCTTCTATTTGTTCCCTGGTAGGCGGAAGTAGAGGAAAGTCATTGAGATTGTGGCTGTGGGGCAGGTGAAACCCCTGCTTCACTTCTTTGGTTTCCTGGCTGCCATTGTCGTCCCCTGTAAGGGCTTCTGTATTGGCCTCTTCCTCGGCCACGTCTGTTTTTACCCCTTTGAAACTTTTCTGGACTAGGAAAGGACCAGTTTTTTGAAGGCCAATTCCTACTGAATCTGGGGGGGTTGAACCTGGAGGAAATCTTTCACCGTCTGAACTGATTTTGCTTTTTCTTCGATGGTCTTTAACACATCCTTAGCATTAGCACCAAAAAGCTTGTTCTTTTCCAAAGGTGCATCCAGAAGTTTTGCCTTTATATGATCTGGTAGAGGTTGATCTTTTAAACACGCATGTCTATGAATGACTGCCCCTGTCATAGCTGCCCTACATGAAGCTTCCAGTGCATCATATCCACACTGCAGGAAGTGATTGCTTACTTGCTGAGTGTTATGTACAGCTTCCTGCAAAGCCTTCCTGTCTAAAGGATCAGGAGTGGCTAATGTTTTTTGTAAATCTTCTAACAGGAAATCCTGATATTGTAACATATGAAAAAGGCAATTCAAAGCTCCCATAGATAAGGTAGTGGATGTGTAAACCTTTTTGCCCCATCTCTCTAATGACCTAGCTTCCCTGTTGGAGGGCAATGGATTTTTAGAGGTGGAAGCTGAAACTCCTTTAGGCCCCTGTGAAATAGTTTCCAAATCAGCAGTATGGGCCCTGAATAGCAGGAGGAAGAGAATCAGGGGTAGCACTAGAGTCAGAATATAAATCATCTAAAACATCAAGTACAGGAGGAATAGCTAAGGGCCTGTGCTGGGGCTTCTTAAGGAAAGTCCTAAGGCGTTTTCTGGAATCAGAATATTCCTGTCCTTGCCACTTGAAATGTTCCCTCATGGTATGCAGAACTTCCCCAAAAGAAATATCCTCAGGAGGGGAGGCCGAGGGGATGGAATCTTCTGCATCCGAGTCCTCATAGGTCTGTAAGAGCTCTTCCTGGCTATCAGAGTGGACAGAGCCCTCAGAATCTTCATCTGAAGGAATAGGGTCAGAGGGTTCAATCCGGGGCCTTTTATCAGAAGGAGGCTGGGATCCTCTCTCAGGATGGGCCTGTGAACCTCTAATCATAGAAATTAAGTCAGCAGCCATGGACATCATTTGTGTCTCTGGAGTAGGCTGAGGTAAGGTTTTAGTAGTAAGATGCTTTGTTTTGCTGGCTGCCTTAGCCCTAGGGTAGGCCTTAATAGACATGGCCATAGGAGGCCTGGCAGCTCCACGTGCAGGAGTGACCTTGTCTACAGCAATGGTCTCGGGCATTTCCTCGGTTTCGGTATCCGGAGGAAAATCGATAACTGGCGTTGGAGTGATGTCCGGAATCGGAGTCGTCAGTAATGCGGTGTCTTCGGTTCGGAGCGGTGGAGAGACCGTCTCAGAGGGAACCAGAGCACTCGCGCTAGGTTTTGGCGTGGAGTCGGTGGTAGACGCGGGCCGAGGATGTCGGTCCCGGTCTTTTCGCTTCTTGGGAGTTTGCGATGTCGGAAGTTCCGACGGCATGGTGTAAGCAAATTTATCGCCGAAAAAGTCTTCAGCGAACTCCACCCGGCGCCTGAGAGTGCGCTTGTTGAAGCGAGCACAGGCTACACAGGCCGAGACGTCGTGGTCTGGGCCAAGGCAAGGAAGACAGTAAGAGTGGAAATCCTTATGAGGTATTTGTTTACCACAAAAAAGACAATTGTTAACTTTTTCAGTAATTTCTGACATCGGCTGAGGCAAGAAAAGGGCCCCAACGGGGTACTTAGCTTTTTTGATGACTTTGGAATAGAAGAATACAGGAGCTGACCAACCGGCACTTGCGAACTGCTTCTGCTTCGGGCACCGCGCGGCAAGAAAGACTGAAGAAAATGGCGTCGGCTGATGCTTATGTACTCCAGCCGCTCTGACGTCGGAGAGAAATGCGACATCAGCCGACGTCGGACCCTGACTTTGGAATCCGGCCGACCGAGGGCTGCCTGAGGCAGGACAACCCACATGTTATGACTGCAGTTGCATTCTTGAAGGACATCAGGGTTAACGGTTCTTGAGTACGATTTGGTTCCTGCATTAAAGGCAACTGTTCACTTTTTCAAAGTAACAATCAGACCAAACAGCAACTATAAAGCAAATAAAAGATTTCCTCAACAGAATACCTATCTGAAACCATTGAAGCAGGCTGACACTCTGGACTGATGTGGCAAGAAAGATCTGAAGATGGCATCAGCAGACACCATTCTTATACTACCAATGTCCTGATGTCTGAATATGAGGAAGTTGGCTAAAGCCATGAGATAGAAGGTAGAGTTATTTACGACTGGTTGGTTGTCAAGCTATTTCAAGGCAAAAATCTTGGATGTCACAAATGCAACAGCGAATATTACAATGAGCATTGAGTCTTAGGCAATCCAAAACTATTCTGGAAGGAAATTAAAAGTACAGCAAAAACAAATACCCAAACTATTCAAACAAGCAGGCAACTATATGATAAAAAAAAATATCAGGGAATTTAAAAACTGTTGCATCAACCAAACAATTCAGCAACAATAATATCCCCACAATCAGGTACAAACTCGGGTATAAACACCCCCAGAAAACCATCTTACAAAATTATCACAAGTGATGATCAGCCATAACCACTGTACTAAAAAAAAAGTCTTGCTTTAATGCCTTACTGTTCACTTCTTAAAGCTCTCCCCGAAACCAGTTCAATGGGCTCTGATGGACTGTGCCCATTCTTTCTAAAATTAACCCCCATCTTGTAAGCCCCATGCTTAATTATACATTACTGCTGCTAAATGAGTTCTTTACCACAGCCTGATATTCCATGTACAAGAGTAATGCTTTACTTTGGCTTTCCCTTTACTGCATCTCTGCCTTAACTAACTCACAGCTAATTTACCTTCTTTCTCTCATTAACATTAACACTATTCTCCCTTTAGCTGAGGGCTACTACTATACGTACAGCTCATGACTTCAAAAATATATTCTTGTACAGGTTCTAAAAGCTCCAATACCTGACACACAATGCCTTTGTATATGTAAAATGTGCATATGTTAATAATGGCAACTGTTTACCCAAACTTTCTAAATACCTTTGTGCTGGTCTTTCATTAACTTGCGTTAATTCTAGTACAGTCAGATCTTTATCATGTTCTACATGACCTTCGCTATTGTGGCTTACTCTTGATATAATGAATGCCTCTCAGCTGAATAATTATGTTTTAGTTGACTCTTACATAAATGAATAACACTAAACGAAATGTATTTTAACATGGAAATTAAATATATACGAGACACACAAGTGTGCGTGTGTGCGTGTGTGTGTGTGTGTGTATATATATATATATATATATATATACACACACACACACACACACACACATATACATACATACACGGGTCTACTTTAAAAAACTGAAATTTCACAACACTGAAATTCAAAACACTGAGACTATAACATCAAAATCCCAAAACAACGATAACTCAGAACAATGAAAGTGTGCATCATAACACTGAAAACTACAACGCACATGTAAATAACATCCCCTCCACCTATAACAACACCAAACTAACAAACACACTTTTTACTACGTTTATGCAGGGAAGCTAGCCCCCTGCACCCCCCATGTGGGGGGCTCTGCCCCCCTCACCCCCTGTAAATTAAATATACCAATTCCAAGATCGCACTACAGTGGAAAAAAGTTAATTTTCTAACCTCACTGTAACACGATCAACATACAGAATGTAAACATAATGTCTAAATCACTTACCTGTATGGCCTAAAAACATGTACAGATTGGCAAAATAAACACTTTTTCCCCTACTCACTTCTCCCAGCACTTCTCAGAACACCAACTTAACTTCCATAAAAGCAACACATCCATATGTTTACATTCTATATGGTGATCATGTTATAGTGGGGTTAGGAAATTAACTTTTTTCCACTGTAGTGCGATATTGGCATTGTTATATTTAATTTACGGGTGGTGTGGGGGGGTGCAAGGAGGCTTGCCCCCCTGCAGAAACGTAGTAAAAAGTGAGTTTGTTAGTTTGGCGGTGTTATAGCTGACAGGATGTTATTTACATGTGCATTGTAGTTTTCAATCTTATGAAGCAAAGCTTTACTGTTCTGAGGTTTCATTGTTTTGGATTTTCAGTGTTTTGCATTTTCGATGTTATGGTCTCAGTGTTTTGAATTTCAGTGTTATGAAATTTCAATGTTATAAAGTAGACCAACATACACACACACACACACACACACACACACACACACACACACACACACACGCATATATGGATTCACTTCAGAATCTCGAAATTCTGAAACATTGAATTTCATATGATCAAGACCACATGACCGGTTTCGGAATATCGAAATTCTGAAACAAATCCAAAAAAAAAATGTTTTTTAAATGTTTCTGCAGGGAGGCAAGCCCCCCTGCACTACAGCGAGGAAAAGGGAAATCTCTCATTCCGCGCTGTCAGATTCCAAAAGTTTGATCATATGGTCTCGGCCATATGAAATTCAATCTTTCAGGATTTCGGCATTGTGAAGTGTTCCCATATATATATATATGTGTGTGTGTGTGTGTGTGTGTGTGTGTGTGTGTGTGTGTGTGTGTGTGTGTGTGTGTGTGTAAACTTAACAGATAACACCTAAAATCACTACTGCTACACTTTTGTAGGTAGGAATGTACCCCTTCATCTAATTATGTAATCACGTGGGGAACTCTATCCCAACACATAATGCATACTAAATCTTAGGCTATACTACCTTTATGACAGACACATTTTCTGGTGAAGCCCTTAATGTCCTTTTACGGTGCAGAAGCTGAACCCCCACGGCTAGTATATTAAGTGTAATGGGACATGGAGAGAGAGTTTACACTAGTGGATACATCTCTCTTCAACCTGTAAAAATATTATAGTTAAGATTTGCTGTGTCACTTGTTAATAGTCATTTTTTTCTATCAATTAAGTTATTTAAAGGTTCTGTCATACTGTCACACTGCATCCTTCCTTTATTTCCATGTCACAATTTTTAATTTGTAGAAACATATATCACACTGCACTGGAGCTTGGAACTTTAAATTCAGACTATCCCATTTATGAATTCTTTTCTGTGTTATACCTGCTGAATGCTTATTTACGCTATAGTTTCATTACAATTGTCACTGGCACATACCAAAGATTAGACAATAAAAGAATGAAAAGCTTACACTGGCAAGTAGTTTTACACTTTCAATTAAAGTTTAAGATCCTGCAAGTTTTAAGTCAAAAGCTAGACTTTCTATATACAGAGCAGTTAAAGTACTACTTATTCAACTGAAGTTAAAGTTTTGGATAATCTGAAGTGATTTAATACCTACTGCTTCATGCGTAAAATACCTAGCAGCTGTTTCAGAATTTCAGAAGTGGCTTAGTCTTCACTTTATAACATATTTAGTTATTTTTACACAGGGGGCAGCCATGGTGGTGCAGTGGTTAGCATTGTCACCTCACAACAAGAGGTTCTCCGGTTCGATCCTCAGCTGGGGTGCCATCTGTGCGGAGTCTGCATGTCCTCCCTGTGGTCGCGTGGGTTTCCTCCGGGTGCTCCGGTTTCCTCCCACATCCCAAAGACATGCTGCAGGTGGACTGGACACTCTAAATTGGCCCTAGGTGTGAGTGTGTGTGTTCTTTCTGAGGAAGGTTGGGTGCCGGGCTGGCAACTCGACACTGTAAAACTCCACTGCCAATCATGAGCGGACAGGTGATCCGCTGTGGCGACCCCTAACCGGGAAAAGCCGAAAGAAGAAGAAGAAGTTATTTTTACACAGGATTAACTTTTAGCAATGGGGAGTTCTACAATTAACAAATCAAATAAAAATGACCTATTTAACTAATAAATGTTATTGCAGCTCAATTTAATTTGCAATACTGTTTAATTTCTAAAGTTAGCCATTATTCTTAAGTCACTTTTCCTATTTTCACTGACTAATACACATTCATCTGCTTTGTGGCACAGACTGTGGGGGAAAAATTCATCCTGGCCAGCCAATTTGTCATTACCAAATGGATAAACTAAAGAAAAACAAAAAACAAATAAAACCTTCCCCAAACAATGCCACCCATTTTATATATATATATATATATATATATATATATATATATATATATATATATATATATATATATATACATATATATATATATATATATATATATATACATACACACACACACACACACACACACACACAAACACAAATACTTTCTAAAAGCAGCTCCTCCTCTGTCACAGATGATGACTGATCAATCTCAGTTTTACTCATTACCCATTCTGTGCGAATCTTACATAGTAGTCATACTGTCTCAGCTGACTGAATATGCAGGAAAATCGTGGCAACATAGACAACAATCAACAAAGGTTCCATAAACAGTACAGTACCTCAGCCACATTCTGAAAAGTTCAAAATCAAACTTTCATAAATACTGACCAAAACTAGATCAATGAAGCAATTTTCACTGACTTCAAGAATGTACATGACAATGTCAACCACACACCATAACACTCAAACATCCATGCAAAACTGGCATCTTCAAAAAAAGAAGTACACCTAGTTTGCTGACTACATAAGAAATAAAACCTATACGATAAAGTGCTCCATCACAGTTTACTACTAACTTTATGTACCATGGAATCTCGTGCTTCCAGAATATTCCTGCATTTTCCTTTGGTCAGTGTCTTGTTTTCCACTATGAATTTCTCCTGAATGACATAACCAAAACTTTCACTGAACTTTACCCTCAGTGATGTCAACACAGGGTAGTGTGTGCAGGTGCATCCATAAACATTAATGGGTACACCACAGTGCATACATGGGTCCCCATCCATTACACTCTATGGATGGACCCCACACTATCCCTCAAGTGACATCAGCGATGGATAGGCTAGAATTATGTGGCCAGTTTCCAAACAAAAAAGTTTATGAACCTTTTTAAGAAAACAGACATACAATTTTGGTTAGATATGGTGGAAAATACATTGCAACCCTTAAGCTGCAACGTACTGTGTTGTATAGGCAAATCATGATGGACACTTTAAGCAGAACCTTTCACAGCAAGTGATGCTAGCAATAGAGCTCTCTAGTAATCAGATCTTGGTCCCCTTTTATTTAGCCTTTTCAAAATTAATCTCATTAGCCATCTCTGAAGCATAGAGGAATAAAGCCCTGACTACTGTACAGGTAACCTGATATCCATTAGCATCTCACGTTCCTGATGGAGCCAGTTGGACAGAATGGGTGTGAGCAGCTGCTACTACTTTGTCCATCAGGGGATGGGGGGAAGGTGTCTCTGGCTTGCCACTTGCAGGAGTTCTAAGTGCAGCACCCAAAGGACCACCAAGCTGACTCATTCCCTATCTCCCAACGCTTGCCACTTGGTAACAGAAGGGCTTCTTGGGCAAGAAAGTACAGTTGTGTAAAATGTTACCATAACAGTAGATGTTCTTCTCTCTACTGCTGCAGTACTCCTAACGTAAGGGATCTCCTGCCAAGGATATCCCAGCATCCGGCCAGCATACCAAAGCTTTTACTATCTACAGGTGCTGTACATCACAAGTATGCTACCTGCGCAAGGTTTAGAGAATAAAGGTGACGTATGGATGCACACACTTCTGAACGGAAGAGTGCCAGGAGAAGCAGAATGTCCCTTGGTACCAGAAAGAAAATGTGCATCCAGAAGGAGAAAAGAGAGAGAAGAAACCCTCTGCCAGGAGGACAAGGAGAACAGGCTAGAGCAGAGGAGGCAGGAGGGAGGAAAGAAATACTGCAGCAATGAAGAGGATGACATCTACTGTTATGGTAAGACTTTACACAACTGTCCTTCCATATAACTGTTTCAGTATTCCTAACGCAAGGGAGAGTAGAAAAGCTCAAGAGGAAACCTGGTTGGCGGAAGGCAGTGAAGAAATCTCAAGAAACCCACAGAGGAGAGCCCTGGCAAAACCTAGTCCTGGAAATAACATCCAACTTATAATGCTTAGTGAAGGTATGGACAGAAGACCAAGTAGCAGCCTCAAGAATAGAACTGGTATACAAACCTTTGAAAAAAGCACCAGAGGAAGCAACAGCGCTTTTAGACTGGGCCTTTACTGAAGATGATCAGCATTTGCCATGAAAGAATAACAAAAAGACATGGCTTTAAAAATCCAGGAAGAAATTTTCTGCTTAGAAACAGCTAAACCCAAAGACCTAGAATTAAAAGAAACAAAACGTTTCTCAGATTTGTGAATAACTTTAGTTTTATCCAAACAGTATCTGAGCTGTTTATGCAAGTCCAAGGTGTGAAGAACCTTATCACTGGCAGACTGTGTAGAAGGAAAAAATGAAGGCAAATGCATACATTAAATAAAGGACAACTCATAGACCACAATGGGCATGAAAGGAGGATTAGTAAAAAGAAACACCCTGTCTCTGTGAAACAGCCATGAGAACTACTTGAATTTCAGAAACCCTCTTGGATGAAGTAAGAGCCAAAAGAAGAACAGTCTTTCAAATACAATTTTGTAAGGAAGCTGAAGCAGTAGCTCAAAAGGGGCCTGAGTCAATTTTTCAAGAACAAAACTGAGGTCCCAGGGACAGAATATGCTCCCTGAGAGGCTTAGTTAGAAGGATGCCTTTAATAAGCTGGTAGACCTCATATCTGGAGGGCAGAGGAGGATTCCAGGGCAGACAAGCAGAAATGGCTGAGAGGTGAGCTTTAACTGAAGAATACACCAACCTAATCTGGGGCAGATCACACAAATAAGAGAGGACCAGAGAGAAACCACCCTGATGGTAAGAGAGGCACCAGATAGAAAAAATCTTCCATTTGAACAAATTTGATTTTCTGGTAGTAGGTTGTCTGGCCTCCTGTAGGTCCCGAAACACATTCTCAGAAAAAAGGTGCCTAAAAGGGATCAGAACCCTATCAGCCACAGCATTGGTTGAAGAGTGGACAAGTGAGGATGGATAACAGACTCCTTGTCTTGTGTGAGAAGATCCATCCAGTGAGGAACAATGTGATTACCCCTGGCCAAGTGAGAACGAAGGGGGAACCAATGATTTCTGGGCAAAAAAAAGAAGGAGTCACCAACAAGATTTTTGGAGAGTCCTCTCTGATCTAGTACAAGACTCTCAGAAATAGAGGAAGGGGTGAGAATGTGTACAGAAACATCCTTTTCCACGAAAAGGACAGGCCATCCACTTACCAGGCCAAAGGACTTGGGAATCTGGAGCAGAACAGAGGAAGTTTTCCGTTCAGAGGGAAGGCAAAAAGCTCTGCCTGAGGAATACCCCACTGACTGACAATATCTAGGAACACAGCTCTGTGAAGCATCCACTTGTGAGCTTGTGTGCTGGACCTGCTCAAAGAGTATGCCACTAACATGTGCTCTGAGGGAATGTAAACAGCCTGAAGAGTCACTTGATACTTGACAGCTAGATCCCAGACTTGAACAGATAGCCAGCAAAGAAGGTAGGGCCTTGTACCCTCTTGATTGTTGACATACCATATCACTGTGGTACTGTCTGTGAAAACTTTGAGGGGCCCAGGATGAAAGAGGGTATGAAAAGCCTGGTGAGCCAGAAGCAGAGCCTTCATTCTCCTTGATGATGATGTGGTCTGTCCTCTGATGAAGAGGCCAGAGACCCTGAACCTTGAGAAACCCAAAGGAAGCCCCCATCCCCTTTCTGAGGCATCTGTAAAGAGCTCTTGAGTTGGGACTGGAGACTGGAAAGGAAGCCACAGGTTGAGAGAAAGTTAATGAATTCACCATTGAAACTCAAGCTTGAGACAAGGAAGAAAGGGAACCAAGGCGTTTGGGAGGGAGGGGCTTACAATGTTGAAGTCACACTGACTTGAGGTGCCAATGAAGCTTTCTTATATGGAACCTTGCAGAGACAGCATGGAAATGGTGGAAGACATAAACCTGAGGACCCTGAGAAAATCCCTGGCTGTGACTGAATCCAGGGAAAGAGCAAACTGGAGAAAGGCAATCAGAGACAGGGCCTTGAATGCTTGCAGAGATGTCAGCATGTAGATGGTGGGGATCCTGCAACCAAGGAAAACATGACCCTGAGAAGGAGTCATGACTGAGTTGTGAAAGTTTAATGTGAACCCCAGACTTTGCAGCAGAGAAACAGATGGGAGATCCTGAAGCAGAGCCTTGGGGGATAAGGGCTGAATGATCAGATCGTCTAAATAAGGAAAGATCTGAACCCTTCTCTTCCTGCAAAAAGCAATGACAGGAGTGAGGCATTTGGTGAACACCCTTGGGGCAGTACAGAGGCCAAAGGCCAAAGTAGAGAACTGATCTTAAGAAAAGTGTTGAGCTGAGAAAGGTCAAGAATTGGTCTCCAGGTACCATCCCTTCCTGGGAACCTGAAACATTCTGGAATAAATCTCCTTGCCACCCTTCCTGGGCAGGGGCACAGCCTGAATAGTGCCCTGGGTCAAAAGAGAATGAAGCACTTCTGGGAAGAGCGGAAGCTATTCTTAAGGAGGTTAAGGGATATGCAAAAAGGGAGGCAATTTCCAAACCATGAAATACTCTTGAAAAATAATGGACAGAACATAAGAGTCTGTTTTGATCCTTAACCAATATGGAAGGCATAGGGAAAGAGAAGAGACAAATAAACCTTGGCGAAGGAAAAGGGAAGCAAATTGTCAAATGAATCCTGGCTTGTTCTGAAAAGGATGCTTCTGAGAAATAGCGGTCTGTGTAGATTTGGCAGGAGGTACACATCTAGAAAATAGAAGTTATGTTCTTACCATAACGTTCCATGTTAGTTGTCTTCTTCTCGCCTTCTTTCTTGCTGGATGGGGTTCGGAGCCAACCTCGGCTCCGACTCGGCCACTCTAAAAGCTCGAGAGTTGGTTCCACCGGCTCGAGGCTGCCCCTATATCCCACAATGCTAGGCGTGAATTACCTCAGATCTCATTTGTGAGCTAGGCCCAGCTAAAAATACAACCAGGAATACTGGAAAATTTCCACCTCTAAAAACAAGGGGAAGAGAAAGGGTGACCTAAGCCTGACTCTAGGAAATATGCACAGCAGAGCATATACCTATCGCAAAGAGGTGGTAGAAAGAGAGGTCACAATCAAACTCCTCTAGATCTGTCCAGGCCAGGGGGAAGGAGGGTGGGACGCAAGAAAGAAGGCGAGAAGAAGACAACTAACATGGAACGTTATGGTAAGAACATAACTTCTATATGTTAAGTTGTCTATCTCGCCTTCATTCTTGCTGGATGGGACCGCGTCCCTAGCACCTTGTCCCGGGTGGCCTAATGGAACAGACTCTTGAGAACAGTGGAACCAAAGTTAGCTCTATGCCTAGAAGCTAAATCCAACTTATAATGAGAAATGAAAGTGTGAGGAGTAGCCCAAGTAGCCGCTGCACAAATGGTGTCAATAGGCAGTCTGTCTTGGAAGGCTATAGAAGTAGCCAAAGCTCTGGTGGAATGGGCTTTAGGTTTGTTAGGCAGCTTTTGGTGTCTAATTTCATAAACAAGGGAAATCAGAGATGTTAGCCATCTAGATAATGATACCTTTGAAACTGAAAATCCCTTTCTGCCTTCTGCATAGGAGACAAACAGCTGATCAGATTTTCTGAATTGTTTGGTTCTATCCAAATAGTACCTTAACTGACGATGAACATCTAGCCAATGCAATTTTTGTTCAGACCTATTAGAATATTCTGGAAAAAACCCAGGGAGGTCAATGCTTTGATTTAGGTTAGACGCCGAGGCTATCTTAGGTAAAAAGGACGGGTTGGTTCAGAAGATACCCTGTCCTTATGGAACAACAGATAAGGAGGTCGACAGCTGAGTGCATGAAGTTCTGGAACTCTTCTAGCTGAAGTAATAGCTACCAGAAAGAGTGTCTTCCATGATAGCAATTTTAAAGAACAGGAGGCTGCAGGTTCGAAAGGGGGAAGAATCAAAGAACTAAGAACTAAATTTAGGTCCCAAGGAGGAGGAGGATTTCTTATAGGAGGTCTGAGTAGAAAAACTCCTTTCAAAAAGGCTTTGCAAAGCTTGTGGGACATTATGGCAGACTCTGAAATGCCCACATGAAAGTTAGAAATAGCTGCCAGTTGAACTTTAAGAGTAGAAGGAGATGAACCTGCATGGAAGAGTTCAGCTAGAAAATCAAGGACCATTTGGATGGAAGCAGTGAAAGGATCTATGTCCCTTCCTTGAGCCCAATAGGCGAAACGTTTCCACTTACTCAAATAAATCTTTCTAGTGGAAGATTTATGGGAAGCTATCAAAATATCTCGAACAGAGTGAGATATTTGAGGAAGCCTGGCTAAGGTTGGAATTGGAGGAACCAAGCAGTGAGGTTCAGAGAGGGAAGGGAGCGATGAAACTGACCCGACTGATGGATCAAAAGATCTGGAACTAGGTCCAGATGCCAAGGTCGCTCCAACAGAAAATGATGTAGAAAGGGGAACCAAACCTGTCGAGGCCAGTAAGGAGCAATGAGGATCAACAAGGCCTTCTGAGCGATAGCTTTCTGTATCACTTGAGAGATTAGTGGGAAGGGAGGAAATGCATACAGAAGTCCCCGGGGCCAAACTTGGACTAGAGCGTCTCTGCTGGGCTGGCCTGGTAAAGGGAATAGGGTGAAATAATCTCTGCATTTGCTGTTTTGGGGAGTAGCAAAAAGGTCGCAGCAAGGCTGACCCCACTTGAGAAAAATTTCTCTCACAACAGAGTCTTTCAGAGACCACTCGTGAGGCATGAGGATAGCTCTGCTCAACTTGTCCGCGATTTGATTGGACTTCCCGGGGATGTGCGTTGCTATCAGAAACCGCTGAGAAGAAATCGCCCATTGCCACAGTCTGAGTGCTTCTCGACACAGGGGGTAGGACCTGGTTCCGCCTTGTTTGTTGATATACCACACTACGGACATATTGTCCGTCTGGATTGCTATTGTTCCCAAGGGAAGAGAGTCTTGAAGGGCTTGCAACGCTAAAAGCACTGCTCTCATCTCTAGAACATTTATGTGCAAGTGGCATTCGTCTGGTTGCCATGTGCCCTGGACAGTTCTGCCCTGATAATGCCCCCCCCACCCGATCAGGGAGGTGTCCGTTGTCAGAGTAGCAACCGGAGGAAGGAACAAAGGGTCTTCCCAATAAGAGCTGAGGGAAGACATCCACCACAGAAGATGATTTCTGCATGTTTGCGTGATCATAATGGTGTGGGACATCGGAAGTTGCTGGTATGACCATTGCGTGAAGAGCATCCATTGAAGGATTCTCATGTGGAATCTGGCTAATGGAAGCAGAGGTATGGCAGCCGCCATAATCCCCAACACTTTCAGAACTAACCTGGCTTTGATTCTGTTGCTGCTGAAGAGGAGCGAGACCAGTTTGTGTATGTCTGCTATTCTCTGATGTGTTAGTCTCGAACATGTTGACTGTGTCTAGATTTGCGCCTATGAAGGTAATAGTACGACAAGGCGACAAAACAGACTTTTGCAATTTATTGAAATGCCTAACTTTTGACAAATGCGAAAGGTGTAGTCCCTGGCCATTAGAAGAAGATGCTTGGTGGGAGCTGTGAGGAGCCAGTCGTCCAAATATGGAAACACCTGGAATCCTTGACGTCTCAGGTGAGAAGCTACCACTGCCATGCATTTGGTAAACACCGGGGCAGTGGTGAGACCAAAGGGCAGGGCCCTGAATTGAAAATGACTGGTTCCCAGCCTGAAGCGGAGGAATCTTCTGGAGCGTCTGTTCATTTTTATGTGATAGTACGCATCCTGAAGGTCTATAGAGCACATCCAGTTTCTCTTTCCCAATAGGGGGAGGATGGACTGCAGCGTGACCATCCGAAATCTTGTTTTCTTGACTGACTTGTTCAAGATACTGAGATCCAAAATTGGTCTCCAGTCCCCTGTTTTCTTTGGAACTAAAAAGAACCTGGAGTAGATTCCGGATCCTAGTTGGTCTGCTGGAACTGGTTGAATTGCTCTTTTTGCAAGCAGCTTTGAAATTTCCAAAGCTGCAAGATCCCTTTGAGCGGGTGGAACATCTGGAAGGGATTTTTTTGATTGGTTTGGGATGCGAACGAAGGGAATGGAATAGCCTTCGGAAATGATGGACTGTACCCACTTGTCTTGAGTCAGGGATAGCCAGGCTTCTGGGTACAGTGACAATCTTCCCCCAACTGCCTCCGAAGGTGGACAGTCGGGCAACACCTCAGGGATGCTGAAAGGGCTTATCGGAAAAGGTTTCTCGATTGCCCTGGTTCTGCGGGCCCCCTCTGCCTCTAGGGCGACGTCTACCATTATTGTTCCCTCCTCTGCCTCTGGAGGGGAACTGACTCTGTGCGTCAGGCAAATTCCCTTGAGATTGTTTGCGGAACCACATTTTCCCACTTTTCTGGCCTTTGGGGTAAGGTCTAGAAGGAGTAGAAAAACGGACTCCGACGGCAGATAGAGTTTTGCCATCCGTCTCGCACCTAGTCAAGGTTTCTTTCACTTGAGGACCAAAGAGGGATGATCCATCGAACGGGGAGTTAGTGAAAGACGTTTTAAAGGGGTCCGCAAAATTGCATAGTCGCATCCAGGCATGCCGGCGTAAGGCAACACCTGTCCCTGCGGCTCTACTCGCTCCATCAGCCGCATATGAAAGGAGGCGCATGGAGGAGTTAGCTATCGAATTAAGGGTAGTCAGCTGGGTGTTCATTTTGTCCTGAAAATCTGCAGCTGTAGTATCCTTCAACATCTCACTCGCTTCCTTGATCAAGTCTCTCTGGAGACGGGTGAAATGGCATAGGTAGTTCAGCGAACGCATTGCAAAGGTCACTGACGAAAACATCCGCTTCCCATACCTGTCCATAGACCTAGATTCTTTGTTAGGGGGATGAACAGGCACTGAAGGATCAGCTAGTTCCTTCTTGGTGGCAGCAGCTACCACCTTAGCATCCACAGAAACACCTTTTGTGAGAAATTGTTTGTCAGTTGGTGCTGTTATAAATTTCGAAGGTCTCCTGGGGGTAGGGTCCACTGAATCAGGAGCCGTCCAGGCCTTCTTTGCCACCACCTGCATGAGGGGATCAAAGGGGGGGGACACCCAGGAGGTGGAAGGGCGAGAGCCAAACGCCTCAAGATACACAGATTCATCCTCCGAAGGGTTAAGGGCTGGCCAATTTCCCCTCTGTTTCAGGATCTCTAGAATGTTTGCGAAGGAGACATCTTCAGACGGGGAACGTGGGGAATCCTCGGAATCCTCTAAATCTGTGTCAGAGGTGACAGACTCAGGTGAGTCTATGTGCTTCCTCTTACACTTTCTCTTCCTAGGGGGCTCCCCTGCCAATTCAGGGGAGGCCTCGGAAGAGGATGAGATCCCCACAGGGGATTCTTGAGGAGCTGGCTCTCTGCGGTCTGGGATGAGGGAATGAGTCGACATAACCAAAGGCACCGAAGAGGGAGGGGCGGACGGAGCCGACTGTGGAGTCGAACAAGGTTCCAACACACTCCGCATGACCTCGAACGCACCCCTGTCTGGCAGAGCCAGAGGTCCCCGCTCCGAGAAGCTGAGAACCTCCCTCGGCACCGACAGAGATGGCTCCGAGGCCGATGTCGGAGCCGAACTCACTAGCGCCGAAGCACCGAGAGGGAGAGGGGGGTCGGACAAGGGTCCGATGCCACTCACCCCCTCGGAGCCGACGAGGGAAGCCCGGCGCCGAGATTCTTCAAAAGAAGAAATCGGAGCCGACGACGGAGCCGAAAACAATTGTATCGGCTCTGACGCTACCACAGTTTCGGTCCCGAGACACCCCGGCTCCGAGCTCAAAGGAGTCGGAGGAGGAATATTTATAGGAATAAGTTGAGACATCGACTGATGAGTCGGGCTCTGGAGCATTTGGGCCAGTGCCTCGGACTTTAAAAGTCGACTCACTACCCTCTGGAGGTCGTGATCTGAGAGCCTCGATGACCTGGAGGAGTGAGATCTGTGGCTCCGTTCAGACAGCAAGGGAGACGCTGGAGCCGAATGAACGGAGCCAAGGGACGGTGACCTCGATCTCTTTCTAGATGTCGGCTCCGATGGTCTGATCGGAGCCGACCCAGGAATCTCTAATGCCTCGGCTCCAGCCGGAGCCGAGGGAACCACAGATACTGTAGTCAAAGACTCATCGGCTCCAGCCGGAGCCGATGAAGCAGCAGGCTTCGAAGCCTTAGGCCTCGACTCTGAAGCTGGAGCCGAGGTCTTGGAAGCCTTAGAAGGTTTCCCCGATGTAACAGAAAGGGAACCTTCAGGCTTAAGCAAACCCCTTAATATGAGTTTGTTTCTTCTTTCCTGCAGGACTCTAGGGCTGAAGCCATGGCATACAGCACAAGAGTCCTGCAGGTGTAAAGGTCCCAGGCAATACACACAAGAAGTGTGACCGTCTGTCAGAGACATTTTCTGACAGCACGAGTCACACTTCTTGAAGCCTGAGACCTTTGAATCCTTGGACATACTCAAGGAACCGAAGTGTAATCACACACAGAAACACACACACACAGATTACACTGATAGAAGTCTAAGTAGAATTATTTAAAACAAAACTTCTGAAAGGTGAGTTAAGTTAAATATTCCTAACCAAACACATACACACCCTAAGGAAGGGAAGGAAGGGCCCAAAGGCCTAGGGAAAGAACTTATTAGTTCTTGAGAAAAAAAAAAAAGGGGCTGGATAAAGAAGTAGAAGGGATAATATCCACTACACTAAGGGTAAAAGAGAAATAAACTAAGCTAGCGTAAGTTTAAAGTATTTAAACTAATCTAACTTTAACTAACCTGGAGCCGGTAGAAAAACACCTCGATCGCTGTAGCGGCAAACGAGATCAGAGGTAATTCACGCCTAGCATTGTGGGATATAGGGGCAGCCTCGAGCCGGTGGAACCAACTCTCGAGCTTTTAGAGTGGCCGAGTCGGAGCCGAGGTCGGCTCCGAACCCCATCCAGCAAGAATGAAGGCGAGATAGACAACTTAACATCCCTATTTACCTATGGGCAAAGGGAGTGACTGCGAACAAAAGGAGATTTGGAATGGTAATTCCTTTGAAACTTTGGAATACAAGAAACAAAAATATCTTTCAACTCCTGCAAAGCTTTGCCATTAACCTGGAGAGATTTAAAAAGTTCAGCAGCAGCAGTACCAAAAAGATTTTTATTATCCAAAGGAGCAGCCAATAATTTGACCTTAATATCATCAGGTAAAACCTGAAGATGAAGTCAAAAGTAACACCTCATATCAGAATCAAAAGCAACAATTCTGGAAGACGCATCAGCTGCATCATAACTGCACTTAACAGAGTGGAGGGCAATTCAAGAGGTAGCACCCAACAAGGAAAGGGCCAAAGCCTTCCCCTTAAAAAAGAAAGGTCAGAAATCACTCAAAAAAGGACGGCTAAACCTGGTCATATGAGTCTGACAATTAATAGCCCTAAAATATAGGTTTGGCAGCAGTATAGACATTTTTGCCCAGCCTTTCCAAGGCCCTACTAACCTAATCTGAAGCAATTTGGTAGAGGCAACAGCTTGGAAGATTTGTCAGAGGAGACAGACACCACAGGACCTAGAGACCGAGAATCAGGGGCTACATAAGTTGCTGAAAAGGTATCCAGGAGGCCAGCCTAAACTGGAGGAAGAGCAGAAGGCTGGGAAGAATCCATCTGGAGGTGCTCATAACACTTCTTCTGTATATCAGAAACCTAACAACAAGCCCACTTAAAGAATTCTATCATACAGGGAATAATGTCCCCATAGGAGAGTTCCTCTACAGGGGAAGCTAGACTGATGGAGATCTCTTCCTCTGAACTATATTCCAGAGGGGAAGGAATCTGAGAAGATTATGTTAATGATTCTTCCCCTGAATCCTACTCGTCAGAGGAATCTTGCTCCCTAGGTCTCTTAAGAAAAGTGGAAGACCAGGGAGGGGCAGGCACAGACACCCCTTCAGGAGGCTTTAAAATCATTAAAGTGCTAGATAACCCTTGAGTAAAACTCTGTCATTCACCTCGGGGATCCTAAACAGAAGGGGAAATATGTTTGGTTTTCTGAGGGATGGTGCAATAACCCCCCCCCCCCCCGGGAGGATCAAACCATTGTCAACACTCAATAAGCATAGTAGGGATCTCCTTCCTCACAAAAATCTACAGAATCCCCCTCAGTCCCTTGGATATAATCAGCTGGGATTCCCCCTCAACATCTGGGGTAGATGTCTGGAATGCCTCTGAGGAAGTGTGAGCAATTAGATTCAAGCTGGCCTCCAACGGGCAGAGGAATCCAAAGCAATGACCAGACAGTCCTCTGGGCCTTCACTAGCCTTGAGACAAACATCTCTAGGAGGAAGAACAGCAGCTGTATCAGACTTGAGTTTTTTGGCCTTTTTCTTGGCAGATGGCTGACCCTCAGGACAGGAAGAATCTATCATAGCACTGTGAGCAACAGCTTAAGACATTGGTTTTCAAGGTAAATAGACAAGGTGGAGAGGTGTCTACATAGGGTCTTGGGGACAAACACTTGGCAGAAGAAAGTACGGTTGTGTACACTTACCATAAATGTAGATGTTCGAGTGTATTCACTGTTGCAGTCATCACATTTGGGTTATCCCTGCCAGGGCAGCCCGCGGCCGGCCAGAATACCAGAGGCTTAGTATTTCTGTGTCAGTTGCTGTCGCTTCAGGACTGACGTCAGGTCGTCAGTAGTATAAAGTAAGGCAACTAACGCCATTACATCAGTTTTTCTTGCCCTAACCTGTCAGGAGCCCCCAGGTAGGAACCAGGTTCTGGTGGAAGAACCCCACCAATAGAAAGTAAATACCAATATGTCCCTTGTAATGAAAGAGAAGAAAGGGGGATACAGGGAGGGAAACCAGGACTGCAACAGTGAATACACTCGAACATCTACATTTATGGGAAGTGTACACAACTATGCTATGTTCTTCATGTTTCACTGTTGCAGTCATCACATTTCGGTTGATTCCCAAAGCTGAGGAAATGGGTGGAGGCAGACAAGGAAACTAGGGACTGGCTAGGATGCCCTGCAAGACTGCAGAGGCAAACCCTGCCCTGGATTTGGAGAAGAGAGGCATGTGGTAATGTTTGGTAAACGTGTGAACAGATGTCCAGGTGGCAGCCTCCAGGATGTCCCTGATGGGGAAATGGTGGCCCAGGTGCTTGCGTGAAAGGAGAGTTTTCCTCCTGGGGTAAGTGAGGGGGTGGGGGAGGTGAATCATTGTGAGTTCTTACCATAAGGGGGTGGCTTAGAACACCCTGGTTTTGAAGTGGAGGTAGTCCACTGACTAGATCTCTGCATTCCCTGTGGCTGCTGTCTGGGGGGGGGGGGGGTCTGGGCTGGACTGGCTTAGTGGGAGCAGGAAAGGACCAGTGCTTGGTGGGACAATGCCTGCTGAACCCGGGTGGCTGGATCTGTAAGAAATCCTTAACTGTCTGCATAGATTTTGCTTTTTCTTCCATCTTTTTTAAAACCTTTTCTGCCTTTGTGCCAAATAAGTTGTCTTTGTGCAAGGGGGCATCCAACAATTTAGATTTGACATGGTCTGGCAGGGGCTGTTCCTTAAGCCATGCATGCCTTCTAATGACAGATCCAGTGACTGCTGCCCTGCAAGAAGCTTTTAGGGCGTCAAAACCACAGTGCAAGGTGTGTTTAGTTACTTGACTTGCTGAATGCATTAACTCTTGTAACTTTTTAGATTTTGCACAAGCAGGAAAGGAAGATATTTTTTGTTTGAAGAATTCCACGGTATGTTGCTGAAATTTTAGCATATAGAAATGACAAGAGTAGTTGAGGTGTATACTTTTTTTACCCCATCTGCCTAGTGCTCAGGAATCCCTATCTGAGGGGGTAGGATTCTTAGCAGAGGTTGCTTTAATCCCTTTAGGCCCTTGAGAAATAACCTCAGGTCAGCAGTAGGATTTTTAAAAAGAAATTTGTGTGAGTCAGGGACTCTATAGTGCCTGTCTGGTTTTCTGGGTGCAGGAGGGAGTGTGTCAGGAGTCAAGCTGGATTCCAGGAAAACATCCTCCACAACATCCAGGACTGGGGGGATGGCCAAGGGTATGTGCTGTGGAAGATTTAAGAATTCCTGAGTCTGTTTTTAGACTGAGGGTAGTCTTGACTCTCCCATTGGAAATGCTCCCTTAAGGTATGAAGGTTTTCCCCAAAGGAAGAATCCTCTGGGAGAGAGGCTGAAGGGATGGAATCCTCTGCATCAGAATCCTCATAAGTAGAGGGGTGTTGCATGTCTTCATATTCAGATGCATCAGAGTCATCTGACTCTTGGTTAGACAAAACTACAGGGGACAGATCTCTTTTCCTTTTGGAGGGGGTAGCTTGGCTTCCCCGAATCAGCATGATAAGGTCTTCTGCCATTTTGCGCATTTGAGACTGGGGCAAGGAAGCAGGTGCCTGAGATTGGATCGTCGGCTTCTTGGGTGTGGTTCGTACCCTGGGCCTAAGAAACTCGATTGTTTTCGAATTAACAGTAGTCACGAAAAAAGACATCGGTTTGTGTCGAGAATCGGTAGTGTGAAGGACTTCTTCGGAAGCCGGTGCCTGCTCAGCTGCTCCAGACCCATCCAAGGTAGAGACGACCACAGGATCCTTAGTTGAAGAAGAGTTTTGCTGCATACTGAACTCCGAAAGGGTGTCGGTAGCGGCCTGCGAATCCACAGAAGCAGGCATCAGGGGCTGCGAAAGCGCCTCACTGAGGACAGGAGAACTGACGACTAGCTTAACTGAAGTGTCATTGGTAGGTTTGGACCTGTGCGGTCTGTCTCTGTCTTTATCTTTATGTTTTTTCAGAAGATCTGCTGTCGGATGGCTTACCGAAGCCATATCGGAATTCATGGACTGTAAGCGAAAATATCTAGCTACAATAAGGACCCTACAATGGATAGTTCTGGCGTTAAACAAAGCACAGAAGCGACAACGGGGGACGTCGTGATCTGAACCTAAACAAGTTACGCAGTTAGAATGAAAGTCTCGGTGTGGTATTTGCTTTCCACAGGCAAGATAATTATTAACTTTTTCTGACATCGGTTAGTGCAAGCAAAAAGAATCCCCAACGGGGTACTTAGCTTTAGAGGACTTCAACTTCAATTCGGTAGATGAAACTCAGGTAGCGGCCGACTGGCACTCATGCGAAATGCTTCTGCTTCCACGGCAAGGAAGACTGATGTAATGGCATTGGCTGCCTTACTTTATACTACTGATGACCTGACGTCCGTCCTGAAGCAACAGCAGTTGATGCAGAAATACTAAGCCTCTGGTATTCGGGCTGGCCGAGGGCTACCCTGGCAGGGATAACCCAAATGTGATGACTGCAACAGTGAAACACGAAAAACATGACTGTGTGTGGTCATCAGAAACAACCAAACAGAAGAGAGACTGGTCATGATAATCTTCTTGGGGAATCGGCCCCCCAAACTGACATTTTCTCTTTTGGGATGACATGAAACCAGCAAAGAATGGGGCACCTATATGAAAAACGTCTCAGTAACCAGCACAGGAGAAAGGTGTTCAGACCGACATTTAATTATGGCATTCAGATACACAGCAAAGAAGTTCTGAAGTGTGTGCATCTGATGCCCTACGCCTTGCGCAGGGATCATATCTGTGATGTATGGCGCCTGCAGATACTAAAGGCTTTGGTATGCTGGCTGGACATTGAGTTATCCTTGGCAGTAAATTGCTTAAATTAGGAATACTGCAACAGTGATATGGAATGACACTGAATGGGGTATAGGTCTCACTCACCTATGGAATGAATGGGTCGGTTGGGTGCAGGAAAACAAGCCATCAGGGAAGGTCCTGTTGGGAAGGAAAAAATAAAATCTTCCTGAGCTAAATGTTATATTCTTTGCATATAATCTACTTATCCTAAGTAGTAGACAAATCAAAAACATATACAAAAAGCACCAAATGGGAATTTTGCACTGATACATGAATGGTGCATATCCAATAAACAATGTAATTTTGAAATTTACAAAAACTTAACACAGCAAATGAATGTATTATCTATGGTGAACAATGAACAAACAAACAGTAACTGAATCAAATGAAATACGTAGGATTATGATCAACTCTCACCCAGTACAGTAATACTCATACCTCCCAAGTAACCAATAAAGAAACATAAAAACTCAAACTAAACTTCAGGTATTCCATTAGACTTCTCACTTCGACAGGCAAGACATTTACTGTTAAAATGTGATCCTATCAGAAACATACATTACTGCTTACCCATAAACTTCCCAGGATTACTAAATAATGTCAGCTACATACAGTGCACAAACAAATAAGCAGTTGTTTTTTATTTCTTCTATGCCACTGCAACTCCCTGTTTAATAGAAACGGTCTTCCAGCTGACCCCAAGGGAACTGATGACTATGCACATTACTGCATAAACTCCAGTATATATAGCATGCTACTTCTCCATGACTGAATATTTCAAACAAAACCTCTCAGTACAATTTACAGTCATAAGAAAACTATACTGTACTACAAAGTTCAAAACAAAAAACTAAATAAGGGCCCAAAGCATTCACAAACTCACTGTAGTTGTAAGAAACAGGCGTGTAAATCTAAGGAGCAACACTTATTAGCCACAATGTTTGAAGCATCTTAACAAGCTTACCTTTTCAAAAATGTAGACGTACATGCCACAACACAAATGCCTGCAACTCTCTACCCACAGCAACATCAACTGCAAGCAAATCCCACCACTTCTTAATCTGATACTACTCTCAGACAACAATAACAATTCAAAGCAAAGATGTACTCTCTTACTAGGGAAACAATGCACTCCGTAAGTTAGTAAAATCTCATCGGTCAAGTCATAGAGTCATGTTTTCTGCACTACTGGGTATAATGCCTCTACTGAGAAACAGACTCAGTGAAAATAAACGTAAGTCATTACAAGCAGTCAAAATCATATTCTAGAACCATTTAAGTACAAACGTCTGGAAAATATGTTCAATTAAAAGTGCACTGGAACTTAGAAAATTGTCACATTGTTTACATGACTAATTGTATTTTATTTTATTTTTTTCTACAAATTGGTTTTAAATACCATTTTAAATCATTTGAAATTTAAGTATATACTTTGTTTCCATCATCATACATATATATATATATATATATATATATATATATATATTTTTTTTTTTTTCTTTCAACTTTATTCAAAATGATGGTAATAACAATACTAACTAATTATACAATTATATAGGTTTTTAGGGTTCTTGTAAACAGACCTGAAGAAGTCTAGAAGGACGAAAGCGATCTTTGTTAACAATAGGTTATGAAAAAAGAAACTGATTTTTACATGCAAAATGTGTACGTATATATTTATATATAATTTTTATGTTTATGAGTAAATTGTGATACAGTCACTATTAATTACAGATCAAGTTAACAGAAGTAATTAATAATCATAACAATATGTACAATATTTACAAATGGTCCAATGAAAGGAAACAGAGAGAAAAAAAAAAAAAACACATATGACATTTATAATTATATATTCCTTTAAGTTCACATTATTCCATGTCCCTTTTAAATTCATGAAGAGAATGTTGTGTCTTTTTGTAGTGTTTATATATAATTTTTGATCGCAAAATGAACTAAGGTTTATATATTTCCAGCCATGTAGTACATTGCCTTGTATATAAAATCACAGACTTAATAATCTACTTAATAATTTGGTTAAATAAGATGTACCATTAAAGTACATTAGGGCTATATATTATTATGACAGCTACTAGGTAGGGCAGGCCCAGCTCGAATGTCACACTGATGGGGGAAGGGATGTGAATTTAACATGTGTACCAATAACACTTTGTTTTACAGCACAATAAACCACTCCCATGCCTGATAAAAAGTATATATATATTTAGAAAGCTTGTGAGGAAATTATTACTCTATTTTTGTTTTACTTGGATCGCTTGTCTGTGTACTTAATAAAGGATTTTCGACTGGAAACAGACTGCCTGCCTTGCTTGGATTACTTTCGAATACTTAGTAATGCTGTAGAATTATATATTTTCTATTATTACTTTTTGACTTGACGAGTTTACGTTCGCTACTTTTACTACTATTGTCTGATCTGATTATATACAGTGATTAACTAGAAATATATGGACTGAAAATCTTCCACACGGAGAAGTTTCTTACACTGTTTTGTTTTTAGACCCACTACACTTTAGTGGGTTGTTTTGAGACTTCGGGGATACAATGGAGATTACTTGTTTTTTGTTGGTACTTGGGTTTCTGAGACCAAGGTTTTTGTTCCGTTAAAGGATCCCTGAATCGGTGTGGAATTCCAGCATTTTAAGACATGGATAATGACAGGCTAAAAGATTTACTAACTGTACCTATCTGGAATGGTACAGAAGCAGATCAGATACAAACGGATAAAGAAAATGGACAGGGAAGAATAGGCCTAGAAAATATGAATTCAGAGACTTTTTCTAAACTAGAAAAGCAACTGAAACGCATGCAGGGTCTCTACTGGGAACACATTTATTTACAACAAAGCATAGATAAGAAGAGACTACCCCGGGGATTTAGATCGAACAAAAAATCAATGTGGAAAAATATGGATGATTCACTTTCTAAGGAATGGGAAGATATTTTAGAAGATGCCAGCTACAAACTTATTCGTCTGCTAGTAAGGAACAACTTTAGTGTGCAGGAAGCTACAAAGGCTGACATCACATCTTTAAAAACAACATTGGAAAATGAGAACCACAATAACCTAGATGGTAAATTTGAGCTACTTAAAGAAAGAGTGAAAGGATATGAGCAGTCCATTAAAGAAAGAAAGATTAATAAAATGAAACTAGATCAACTGGACAAAGATGATCCTGGGAGACTTACTAGGAGGTACAATAATAATATCAACAACAACAGGAGAACCAACAACAGACAAGATTTTAGTTATTACAGGTGATAAAAGGGAAAATATAACCGTGCCAGCAGACCTCAACGGGATTTTCCCAGGGGAGATCCTCGCACAAAACCAGACAGAGGCACAATACAGGACCACCAGGATACTGCCCCTCCAACATCTCATTCCCCACAATCCCAATCCCCTCTGACTATCAACACTCCGCAGAAGCCTTTGACATCACAGAAGGATCAGGACAGGAACATAAGCCACAGCGGCAACCAGAACCGACAGAGAGTTCTACAGGACGAATTACAGAACTACCAGGACAACCGGGACCACAGACAATCCAGCTACCAGGAGCAGCAACACCATCACAGAGACCAGTTTCTTCAGGAAGACCAATATCGACAGCACAGACATCAACCACCACACCAATACCAAAGCCAGCACCAGTACCAGAACAAGAACGACGACCACCACCAGAGCCCCAGAGCTTGTCCCTCTTACCAGGTCCCCCCATACCACAGCCACAGCGAGGAATACTACTACAACCCTCCGAGATTCCAGAAAGCAGAGAAGGAATTCCAGAGGTCTTATACTCTATCCACAAACTCCCAGGGAGACAGGAGAACCAAACAGTGGACAGGGGTGAGGGAAATACAATACCTGGGCAATCCTGACTGGAACCCCGACTACAACCCAGGTCCCAGGCTCAGACAGAGGAAACAGCCACAATAACAGGTACAATAACAACAACAACAGGTACCACAAAAACAGGTGCTCCACTTATATGGAACCACTCTGTTAAAGCACTGACTGAAGAGGAAAAAAGTGTGTTGTCCAAAGGACTTACTTTTGTACCAAGCTGCAGGAGTGAGGTTGCTCAAGTACTGATAGACCTTAAAATGTTTGTGAGGAAGCTCAACTTAAGGGTACAGTTTCATGGCAAAAGTAATGACACTGAAAATAAGCCTATTGATGAAACTATAAAAAGGCTTAGCAGCTATTGTCCAACTCTACATCAAACACTAGCTGCTTTCGAAGTGAAATGTGAGATGGATATCAGGAAACTGCTTAAAAAAACCTCCACAGAAAAAACTTTATAACTTAACACAGGGAGAAAGAAAAGCATTGCTTGCGCTAGGCAGTGATAAATCCAGGCGTGTAATGAAGGCAGACAAGGGAGGAGGTATACTTGTGACTGATACCACTAGCTACAACCAAAAGATAGAGAACATGCTGGAGGATAACAGATTTTATGAGTTATTTACTATGGATGACATAAAAAGAGCATATGATTTATGGAACACTAATCTCACCACATTATGGGAAGAAAAACTTATCACTGAAAATCTTTATAATTATTTATGGAGACCATGCCCACGTTTACCTTACTTTTTTGGAATACCAAAGCCACACAAGAACAGAGAAGACCCACCTTATAGACCGGTGGTAGCAAGTGGAGGTTCCCTTACTGAAGCCACAGTCATTTACCTTGAATACTTGCTGAAACCTCTAGCAGAAAAGAATAAGTCATACATAAGAGATTCAATGGATTTTTTGAAGAAAATAAAAAACATTACAGTGGAAGCTGACAGTATTTTGGTAACTATTGATGTGGAATCCTTGTACACAGTGCTCCCTCACAATTACTGTATAACAGCAGCTATGGAGTCTTTTAAGAAACATAATCAGGGTACACAGGCACAACTTCAAAAGTTAAGCAAGCTCATTATAGGTTTCATAGGTTCATACTAGGCTATCTGCCCTAGGGCATTTAAAAGCCTAGCCAGAGTGTGTGTGGCTTTCACCACCCCTTAGGATGAGAATACTATACCCATTAGTTTGCTGTGCCTCTGTCCAGCAGTGATACAGAGATGATTCCCGGGGTAAACCTACGATCTCCCATCCACTCGTCAAGATTTCTCTTGAACAGAGTCAGTGAGGGGCTCTGCCTCACATGGACTGTGATTCTGTTCCATAGTGTAGGGAGTCTCTGGGTGATGAATCTGTCCCTCCAGCACGTCCTATTTATATCCGTGTTGAGGTTTAAGTCTCTTGCTCTCGTGGCTCTGGTGGATTTGGATTTTTTGAGGTGGAGCATGTCCATTAATTCCGGGTTGGACATGGCCTTGTATGTCAGGCACAGATCACCTCTGAGCAGACGGTATGCGACTGAATAGAGCTGGAGTTTCTTCAGTCGGGCATCGTATGACATATGTTTGAGCCCCTTTATTCTTTTGGTGAGGAACTTTTGGGGTCTTTCCAACTGCTGCAGGTGTCGGGTAAGGTACATTCCGAATGGGGCGTTGTACTCAATCATTGGTCTGATAAGTGAAGAGTACAGGGGTACAATGACCTCTCCTGATCTGGATGTGAATCCCTTCATGATCAGGTGGGCAATGTAGAAGGTCTTCCTAACCACTTTGGCAATGTGAGTGTCAAAAGAGAGGATGCTGTCAACTTGGGTCCCCAGGTCCCTGATAACTTCTTCCGTGTTTAATGGATTACCACCTATGTGGTAATTAGGGGTTACCTTGTTTTTCCCAAAGTGTTTGACTATACATTTTTTGGCATTTAGCTTAAGGCCATGGCTCTGGCACCAGTTATCCATTTCTATGAGACCTTTCTGGAGGATGTCTGTGTCTGATGGAGTGTCAATTATGGTGCCCAGTTTGCAGTCATCTGCAAATTTTGTCAGCCACAATCCCCCTATGTTTGCCTGCACTTCAGAAAAATAAATGCCGAACAAGAGGGGGCCCAGGACTGAGCCCTGTGGGACACCGCTCGTGACCGGCTTAGAGTCTGACATGGCACCAGCAACTCTAACCCTGTGTGTTCTGTCCTTGAGCCAGTTTGCAACCCATCTTGTGACATATGGGTTTACATCTAAGCTGGTGAGCTTTTCTATGATGCCCGAGTGGGGTATTGTGTCGAACGCTTTTGCTAGGTCAAGGTAGGCTGTGTGAACTGCCTTACCCTCATCAATGGCCTTAGTGACTGTTAAAAGTCGACCAAGTTCAAGAGGCAGGATCTGCCCTTGACAAAGCCAAATTGGGTAGGATCCAGTGTCTGTAGGTCCCCAATGTCTTTATTTATGAGTTCCATTATGATCCTCTCCATAGCTTTGCAGACAAGGCTCGTCAAGCTTATGGGGCGGTAATTTCCAGGGTCCGTAGAAGCACCGCCTTTGTGGAGTGGGACCACAGTTGCCGTACGCCATTCTTTGGGTACGTATCCTGTAGTAAGGCTAAGATTAAACAGCAGCCTTATGTGTGGGTTTAGTTCCTCATTGAGTTCGTGTAGCACACAGCCGGGGATACCGTCCGGTCCCATTGATGCTGTGTTTTTTGCTTTAGAGAGAGCAGCTCTCACCTGGGCATCTGAGATGTTTGGGAGGCTAGACTCTGGTGGGATAGATATTTCTCCTTTTGGGGGGTAGGGAGGGGAGAAATTTGCACTGAACCTGTCTGCCAGTATGTTGGCAGTGTCTGTGGGTTCAGTGATTTTTTTATCATTTTGGACTAATTCTGAGCATATCTGGGAGTTTCCACCCAGGTTTCTAACATAGCTAAAGAAGGCTTTATGATTAATCTTGTACTGGACTTCAATTTCTTTACTTTCAATGGCAAACACGACAAACAAAAAACTGGTATAGCAATGGGGGCTGCCATGGCTCCCAGCATAGCTAACATAGTCCTGGGCAAATGGGAGGAGGACTTTGTGTTGAACAACCCAGACTACATGCAGCATATCACATGCTATTTACGTTTTATTGACGATGTCTTTATTGTGTGGGAAGGTGACACCTTGCAGCTTGGAGATTTTATCACTTACCTCAATCAAACAACCCCCTTCCTGTGGTTTACCTCTTCCCATAGCTCTACTTCAACCACTTTCTTAGATATGCAGATTTCCAAGGACAAGAACAATAATAGAATCACCACTGATCTATTCAGAAAACCAACGAGGGTTAACTTATTACTCCACAGTAAAAGTCTACATCCTACAAAAAACAAATATAATGTAGTGAAATCCCAAGGCTATAGATTAGCTCGAATTACCACAGAGATGGAACCATTTTTGAAAAATCTGAACAACTTAGAGAATGATTTTCTAGTGAGAGGCTATGAAAGTCAGATGTTAAAAAACATCCTGGAACCCATTATAGAACTGAAAAGGACTGAAGCACCTTCACTCAACCTCCCCAGTAGAAAAATGTTAAGTAATTCCACAGAGAATAACAAATGCTAAAATAGCTGCATCCTGACATACACTTTGGATTATCACAGTATCAAAAATATTATTGAAGAAAACTGGGACATTGTCACAGGAAACCCTTTTCTGATTAACATCTTAGGTGAAGCCCCATCATTTGTTTATAGGAAGGCCAGGAATATTAGAAGTTTTGTTGAATTTAAACCTAGACCATGTGAGAAAAGCACTAAAAGATGTGAAACTAATTGTACATTTTGTATATTTATACAGCAAGGTGATAGCTTTTATTGCCCTTATTTAAAGAAGATCATTAAAACCATTCAAGGGGTAACTGTAACACTAAAAAGTAATTTACAGGGCACAGTGCAATGAATGTGATGCATTCTATGTCGGCAAGACTGTAAATAAACTCAAGCGAAGGATTTCATGTCATCTGTCAGAAATCCGCTCTGGATGTAAAAATAATGCACTAGCCAAACACTTTTCTCTTCATAAAGGACACACAGGTTTTACGTTCTAGATCCTGGATTGCATAGATATGGGTGATCTTGAAGGAGACATCCCGAATATTCTGGAGAAACATGAACTTATGTGGCAATTAAAGCTAAACTCTTTTAGAAAGCCTGGACTAAACTACTACTGTTCAATTAAAAGTGCACTGGAACTTAGAAAATTGTCACATTGTTTACATGACTAATTGTATTTTATTTTATTTTTTTCTACAAATTGGTTTTAAATACAATTTTAAATCATTTGAAATTTAAGTATATACTTTGTTTCCATCATTATATATATATTTTTTTTCTTTCAACTTTATTCAAAATGATGGTAATAACAATACTAACTAATTATACAATTATATAGGTTTTTAGGGTTCTTGTACACAGACCTGAAGAAGTCTAGAAGGACAAAAGCAATCTTTGTTAACAATAGGTTATGAAAATAGAAACTGATTTTTACATGCAAAATGTATATGTATATATTTATATATAATTTTTGATCACAAAATGAACTACGGTTTATATATTTCCAGCCATGTAGTATATTGCCTTGTATATAAAATCACAGACTTAATAATCTACTTAATTTGGTTAAATAAGATGTACCATTAAAGTACATTAGGGCTATATATTATTATGACAGCTACTAGGTAGGGCAGGACCAGCTCGAATGTCACACTGATGGGGGAAGGGATGTGAATTTAACATGTGTACCAATAACACTTTGTTTTACAGCACAATAAACCACTCCCATGCCTGATAAAAAGTATATATATATTTAGAAAGCTTGTGAGGAAATTATTACTCTATTTTTGTTTTACTTGGATCGCTTGTCTGTGTACTTAATAAAGGATTTTCGACTGGAAACAGACTGCCTGCCTTGCTTGGATTACTTTCGAATACTTAGTAATGCTGTAGAATTATATATTTTCTATTATTACTTTTTGACTTGACGAGTTTACGTTCGCTACTTCTACTACTATTGTCTGATCTGATTATATACAGTGATTAACTAGAAATATATGGACTGAAAATCTTCCACACAGAGAAGTTTCTTACACTGTTTTGTTTTTAGACCCACTACACTTTAGTGGGTTGTTTTGAGACTTCGGGGATACAACGGAGATTACTTGTTTTTTGAAAATATATCCCTTCAGACATACGTCTCATAATACCACTGAACGTTATTGCATATATATATATATATATATATATATATATATATATATATATATATATATGAGGGAAGTAGAAAACAGCAGCATGGGATTATGGCAATCAAGCTTCATTAAGACCTGTAGGTCATAACTTGAAAAATAAATCTACAGAACCAGTAGCTCTCCTGTGACAACCTTCGCATTCACTCCTCTTTGGGTGAAATCCAACTGCAGGAAGCCATAAGGGTTTCTCCATAGCCCTAATTCCTCTTCTCAGTCATGGCAATCTTGACCACTGTGCCTCACTATAATGGTACACGATGAATGACTGTTTCTATGCATGCTCAAATCACTGCTACAGTGCAATACTGCTGTCTGGTGGAAGTCCATGTGTTCACTACTTTTTAGTGTTGCGTGCTGTGACCCTCATCCTCTGCTGGGTGTCAGCAGTGCAGCACACCAGGCAGACCCCTTCATTCAGGTTAAGCAAGCCACACTACCTAACTAGCAACTGCAGCAGCCAGGTCACTAATGAATCCATCATCATCTGGGTCACAGTAAGAATATTACCGCTGTGCACCACAGGATTGGCATACTGCTGTCATTTACTATACCACAATGGATTTAAAATGGAATCTCTGTATAAGTTATGTGATCACTAAGTAGTGAAATGCCATACATATTTTAATACATTTAACATATATAAATATGGAAACACTAGAGAATCTCATTATCCGAAATCTTGAATTTCGGTATCTCGAGACGAAAACGTTGAAAAACCACAATGCCGAAAATGGAAAATGGAGAGTGTCAAATAACCAACACTTAAAAGGGCGAGACAGTAATACCCGATCTCCCAAATAACCGACACGTAAAAGGGCAAGTCACCAATACCCGACAAACAACCATAAACAACCATGCAAACATCCAGAAACACCAGAAATATGAGCACCGTTATCAGAATGTCAAAACCATGACAATTGCCTTTATTTACAAGTATGGTCTGGAACTCCAGTAAACACCATAAGCCAAACATTCACAGTCCCAGTAATCCAGCTAACACTCGAGTACGACATCCACCAACCGCAGTGTGTCAACAGCACCTCAAATGCAACACTTACAGAGTGCACAATCCAAATAGCCCCATAACGCACCACATAATGACAACAGGGAATCACACTGGCAGATGCCGAGCAACTGCAATAGACACACCTTCCAATAGTTGCACCTTCAGCAGCCGAGCAACTGCTGTGAGAAAATCCAAACAGCCATACGTTACCCTGTTCTGCAGCACATGTTCAAACTGCCCGTGCCGTTTAACTACATGTCGGTGCTTTGGAGACGGTGGGCAGCCACACTACATACGTGCCCATAACTCCTCCACCCTGTCCTGTTCCCTTGCTAACACATGCAGCAATAAAGACAGGTCAGTGGCTCTGCGTCCCAACAGTGATTTCAGTCTGGGATGCCACGCTTCCACACTGTTCTGTGTGCATGGAAGGAAGAGTGCATTCAAAGCATGCACATTTCAGAACGTTATGGGAAAGAGCAGGGGGAATCTACAGCATGTTGTTGTTCTAGTAGCAAATTTACGTGCCCTACCAAACACATACCAGTCCCCAAAGTACCATAAGATATCCTTCCCCTCACATGGAAATGAGTCCCTCAACTGGTTGAATGATGGTATCACCTTCTCTTCTGGTAGGAATGCTAGGGCGACAAGTGATGTAATAGCCAACTGGAATGCCATGTCGGTATTATACCTATGTGCTAGCCCTAGCTGCTGTACTTTATGCCAGATATTCTGGCCAAAGTGGAAAAGACACCCTTTGGACGTCACACCTTGTAGGTTCCCTTTGATGCTCCTGATGGCAGCTACCTCAAAGTCCATTAATATGTACTTCAACTGAGTGTCACAGCTATGTTCTGCCAGCAATTCCACCACACAGTGCCACATATAGTTATTGGTCTTAAGGGACTTCTTGCTTATTAAACAGAAGAATAATGGTACAGACCTACTGAAGCCGCCATACTTAACCAGGCCGTGTATACTGTACAGTTGTCGACATATGACCCCTTTATGGAAGAACGTGCCATCCATTAGCCATATAGTGGCTGTACTAAGATCTATCAAGTTCTGTACTGTTGTGAACACCACTACCACTGTGCCTGCAGTGCTATCACACATCCTCTTACTAACAAATGGACCGGACTTTGTGGGGGAAGTCAGTTACATTAATCTCCTGCAATGTACTAACACAGGCACCTGCACATTTAGCCTGCTTCCTTCTCACCCTCCCCACCTGTTGCAGCAGTGCCCTCTGATTTGGTAAGTTGGCCACTATATTGCTGGATGTGGATGCCAGGGTATCATCCATGATTACGCATGACATGTCGCAGGATAACTCAGATTTCACCTTTAACGTTGAACACATATGATACCATTCAATATTGGAGGAGTCCCCACTATGGTTATGCCCTACTGTTTTGAGCAGCAGTTCCCCTTCAGGCACACATTGCGTGATAGCCCTGCCTTTACACTTCTGGGCACATTTCTATTTGCAGCACCAGTACGTTTTCTCCTTGTTTACTTTCTCCCGATTCAACACATACCCATCCAACAGTAGTGCAGGGTGTCCCTTTTGTGACTTGATTGTGGAGTATACTGTGCCAATCATCCCAGGAGCAATGGCAGGGTTGTCAGCCATGGTTGCATCAGATGTCAGGGCTGTTATTACCCGCTTGCTTGCAGCAAACATCAGGGTTGTAGCTAACCATAGCAGCCTGTCTAAGGCAGTTTCGCCTTTGCAAATGGCGCTCTTTTGAAACGCCGACGTTTCTGGAATTCGCTGTTTTCGTCTCGAGATACTGAAATCTGAGATTTTGGTATCTCGAGATTCTCTAGTGAATCCATACATATATATCTACATATATATCCCTTCTATATCTATCTATATAGATAGATAGATATGGGTGTACTTAATTTACAGAAAACACCCAATGTCAATTGGGAAAACGCAGAAAACACTGACATGTCAGTAAGCATGCACCGAGAAAAAGCCTCGGCACATGCAAATTTTATTTTTAAAAACACACAAATAAATAATTTTTCTGCTGGAATTATATATACTAACTCCGTGATCCCACAAACACAGGGTAAGGTCATATTCTTCAATTCTGGGAACTATGCGATCTCGGACACCTGTTGATCAGCTGCTTAGTTGACCACTCGACTATATGCAGTCGACTAAACATACGTTGACCTAACTTACGATCAACAATTTACAGTACTCCCACAGCTCTCTCTCGCTCACTCTATACACACACACACACACACACACACACACACACACACACACACACACACGCAAACACACACTTACACACACACACACACTTACAAAACTAAATGCAAATACAAAATATCTGTTTATATAGCTGTTTATGCGTATAACTGCTTGCTTTGTGCCAGGGTAATGACCAAAAAGGATCACATGATCACCACCTATTTGGTAAACAAAAGTATAAGTTAACATATAAACAATGGAAGGGGATCTATAGAGGTTCAGTCAGAAACCATATAAACGGTTCAAGGTAATATACAGATTTCAGTTATGAAACATTCAAAAAATGCATGTATGAGGGCAACACAGCGCATATCTAAAGATGCTATTTCTCTAACAGACAGGTTAAGATGCTATTTCTCTGATAGACAGGATCTGTGAAACAGCTTTTCTGAAGACAAGGTAAGGTCAAAAACCAAGGAGAGACTTTAACAAGGTTTGAGGCAGGCATAAAAATCCATATGACGAGAGGCAAATAACTTGTTGTTTATTAAGGATCTGCAGTTTATATGGTAGGCAGGGAAATGGACAGACGAGGAAGCCACACAGTCTTTCTTAGTTATCCATGTTTCTGGGTTTCAAAACAAGTATCTGGTTCCATACAGTCAAAAACTTAGCTCACTTAAGGTCTTTGTCTGACTTCTGGGATAGCTTCACAAGCACCTTCACCTGGCAGGATCCATCTTTCTGCCTTCTTTGACAGCACTATGTTCTTTTTGTCACTTAAGCTAGTACTCCCCAGACAGCATTTAGATATCAGTTAATATGTTCAACACTTTAATGTGATCACTATCTTCTACTTCTCAACTAAAAAAAAAAAACAAAGTCTTCTTTAAAAGCGGTTAACTTCCATGGCTTCATTTATGTTTGTGAACCACATACTCTGCATTCTTTTAACCATGAATATTGACTACGTACGTTATTAAAAAAAACATGTAAATGTAGCTTTCTCTCTGATACATAAATAAATTTGACATCTTTCTGTCATATGACAATATAAACATAACTGTGCTTAATGAAAACCTTGGCTTTAGATCATTTCTTCCACAACATAGTAATAAAGCCTACATATATATATATATATATATATATATATATATATATATATATATCCACAGCTTAAATGACTGTGTGATAATTCTGACTACAACAGCTGCCCCATAACATCTAAATGCAAGCTTCTGTATGATAAAGTAAGCACCAAAAGCTAAGTAACCAAACATGATTCAAAGGTGCCTCCTAGCAACGAATAAATAAATTAATAAATATTTATATATACAGTAGCTATGTTGAGCTGATTCCTGTACTCTAGGAACACCCGCAGGATTACTTTTTACAACTTTTACGTGACACAGCCAAGGGTCTATTTCTGTCATTACAAATGTCTGCAGAAGACCACAGTCCTTCAGCACATAAATCATCACACTTCCAGTTTCCCAAATGAAGTATATATCAACTTGCAATTTTTACTTAACTTAGTTTTCAATCATTATACAAAACCATATTTAAATGTATAACCCAAGGAAACAGCACAAATGAAGAAAAGTGTGCTGTTGATAAGAACTTTATCTAGGAACACTCATTAAAATTATTTTACATGGATTCTTAAAATGTAATTCTACATGCCTGTACTATAGATGCATGTTTCTTACATCTGCAAGTTAATTCACCATTCAGAAATGTGTCCTCCCTATGTACAAATAAATTAAGAACATGCTTGATATTAACATTCTCTAATTTATTATGAACATTTAATACAATACACAAGGACAGTCAAAAAAAGGACATGGAGATTATGCTCCAAAACCATGGAAAAGACAACTGGTGCTTAACAAGCTTTTATTAAGTGCACTTCATCTCTGTTAAGTTCTGGTCTTGATCTAGAACATTAACAGCAGTCAGTAGTCACCACAGAAGAGTGGCGGGGAAGCTGCTGAGCTCTTCATTCTGGCTAAAATAAAGTCTGAATGAAGAGTTTAATTCCTGATGCTCTTTTGTGATGGTTATCTATCTGTGGGCAGTGTGTGTTGCAATTTTCAAAGCTGTAACACATTTAGAGCTACAATATTTTTTGTAACGTTTGTAGTACATGACAGCAGTTAAAAGCTCTATGCACTACAATGAATTATGATCAGGTCTTTCCAGTCATAGACCAGCCTATTATGTGTTCTTGACATCTATTTTTTGAGCATATAATAAGCAGGTTATGATTGAAGATACAGTTATAATCCTCTATATTTTGGTACATAACCCATCATACACAATTTTCAAACTACAGGTGACATTCAGAAAAAAATTACTACATTTTGAGAAACAGCTGGATGATTCAGAGACACAATAATGAAACAGAGGTATAAACAGTATGCAAATGACTGCATAATAGTATACAAATTAGTATAATCATGCTAATTGCACATTTTCACCCTCAATATCACAGATGGGTCTACCAGAAGCTAACATGCCATCACCGCCATGTCTAACACATTATCAGCTACTACCATGTAGATAGAGATACCGTACAGGAGTTAAAAGATAATATGCTTCATATATGTGATATCAAGGGGGTGGGAGCATGTGGATTGCCTAGCCCAGTGGACATGAAGGTTTGTGTACAATTAACCATTCTTGCTATGTAGACCTTTCAGTGTCTTACAAGGACCATGTTAGCAGTTTTGCAGGTGTTGGCCTCACAAATCCTACAGCAGTTCCTAGGTGTAATGCTGCAACATGTGGAGGACTACATAAACTTTTGACAGATATCAGAAGAGATAACCATCACTATTCTACAAAATAAACCATTTCCTTGATGTCTTGGGGGGCAATGACCCCACCCACAATGCAACCAAAACCTCACCTGCTCCACATGGTGCCTAGTATATCAGCTAGAAGGGCTTCCATTCCATCAACTGCCAGGTAGAGTGCAATGCACAGATTATATACATGTCTGTACACCACTCAGGCTGTGCCCCCGATTCCCATATTTTGCACATGTGACACCTCTACCAGCATTTCACTGCAGGGCAACTTTCCGCAGGATTAATCATTTGGGAAGTGCAGACACTGCCAGCTAGAGAGTCTTGGATGAGCCATTCCTATTGACATGCAGAAGACAACTCAGAATGATGTCAACTGTTGTGTGTGTCAGGTAATAAAGGATATGCCTTGGAAACATAACTGATGAACCCTATATGAAGTCCACAGACCATGACAGAGATCAGAGATGATGCACACCATGTTGATGAAGACTGGAACACTATCAAAAATGTTCACACTCCTGAAGGCACAGTTCCATTGCTTGTATACCTATGGTGGTACAGTGCAGAATACGCAAGACCTGCAGTCACTTATTTGTGGTGTAAACCATGTTACACAATATGGTACTATGCAAGTAACTACATCAAGGGATGTCACAGCACTGCCTGAGAGACCTGTGCCAGGAATGGAGGAGGAGGAATCATGAGCTACATCACTGGAAGGAATGGTTGCAATGGCACCGTATGCAAGGCAGAGGCAGGTGTAACACTTTCCAATCATGGCAAACAGGTGGTATTTGGTCCTTAACTACTAGCCACAGAACAAAACAGATGCATGTATAACACATCCAGCCTACGTATTACAGTACAGTAACTGCCTATGCATTACAGCTCAGTGACTGCCTATGCTGTGCAGCAGGCATTTCCTTACCTTCACATGACAGAGAGTTGGGCAAGGCACAATAATTATCATTTGCACGGATGGGGAGACAAGTGACAGTGGTGCGATCATAGGTGTAAAGATTACAGGTAGTGAATGTAACAGCCACTCAGGTAGGTGGCAGGTCTGGAGTAGTTAGGGATCATGCCCTCTAATACTGGGGTGGAGCTTCCATATTGTCAATACATGCCAGGAAAAGTGCATATCCCTAAAATGTTGAGGCTCGATGTGTCCTGCATGAGGGATAGTGTAGCACTTCAGCAGCTTGTAAAGGATACCCACTGTACCCCCTGCCACATCAGGAGGCAACAGATGGAAGGCAAAAACAGCCACGAGGATGGTCATGACTAGGCACTGCACTCACCTGTCAACAGGACAAGGGTGATGTGGAAATACAGGACATAGAGTAGCCGTCCCAGTAAAGTTCCCCTGCAGTGAAACCAGATAACTGTTTTTTTTTTTAAACAATAAACATCTTTATTAAATTATCATGTACGAGATGAGACAGACCATGTTACATTTATATAAATGAAAATAAACCATACTGACACAATCTCAGTTGCAAACATACATTCCAAAGTGTGCCAACACAACTGTAGCTACAAATATTATACATCACTTTAACATATTCAGTCATTATTAGTCTACCATTACATAGATCATTTAAATCCTGACTTCTTTTAAATCCCGTTCCTCCTCTGAATATATTGATCCCACATTTCCCATTTTCCTATGTAATTTACTCCTACCCTTTTCTAAATATCCCAGTTCCAGTTATTTTACCTCTGTTATGATCTTCGCCACTTCTAGTAAAGGTGGTTTAGACTCTGATTTCCATTTTCTTGTAATTGCTTTTTTGGCAGCCATCATCAGCAAGGTCTTACTATGTCTGGGCAATTCCGATTCTGTATCATAGCTCAGGAAAATCATTTATCTAGTTACTCCTATTTACTTACCCAGCATCTCTGACACAGCAGTCTGCAGGAAATCTTTAAAGTCTGCAAACTCATTACACTCCCAGAAAACATGTTCCCAGTTACCTCTTTTTTCCCCATCACACCTCCAACACTTGCTGTCTACTTGAGGAAGAATTATTTGAAGATTTGAAATCTGCTTGGGGTATAAAAATACCTAAGTAAACACTTACAGGCAAAGATCCTAAATCATCTAGAATTTGTTGCGTATTTGGGAGATGCACATATATTGCCCCATTGTTTCTTTGTGAAATGCTTACCTAATCTCTCTTCCCAATCCTTCCTAACCTCCTCTGATTGATTATTACAGTTATCATGCAATATTTTATATGCTCTACTAATTATTTTTTTCTTAATGAGAATTTATTTTCTAGATTCTATTAAAAACTCTACCAGTGCTGGTCTTTCGTTTAGGATCCCTTATTTTTTTTTCTTTCCCAATACTCTATCAATCCTTGATATGGAAGACAGTCTCTAGCCTGCAGTCCAAATAAGTTCTTGGCATCTTCCCATTATATTACTTTTCCCTCTCTAGTTATTTGCTCTCAACACCTTGGTCCGTTGGCAAGTTTTCTCCAATATATTCCCACCGTCTATTGTCTGTATCCCAAATTTCAGTCATCCCTGCCAGCAGAATCTCCTTTTGCCATTCCCATGCTGGATCAGTTCTTAGAAGAACTTCTGCTACTTTATGAATATAGTATTCTGTATGATTATTGTTGTTCTCCTCAAAGGTCTGCATCCAAAATCCCAGTGTCTCTCTGTTACTTGAACCTCCTGTTTCATCATCATCTCTTTCCACTTTGAATTACAAGTTTTCTGCTTCTGCTATATAATAGGAGCCTTACGTGTGTTGCTTTGAAATACACCTTCAACTTGGGTAATCCTAATCCGTCATGTTCTATTGGAAGAAATCAGCTTATCCCTCTTGACTCTTGCTGTCTTCCCCTCCCAGATAAAATCCTTCAGCTCTTTATTAATTGCTATCCACAACTTCTCCTCTGGTTGATAAAAACATGCCTGACCAGTGTGCAAGACTAAAGGGACTAAAAACATTTTAACTTCTTGTATCTTACTATCAATATCCATATAACAGAGCTTCCATTTTCTCAGTTTTTATATTATCTTTTGTTTATTGTCTTCCCCTCCCAGATAAAATCCTTCAGCTCTTTATTAATTGCTATTCACAACTTCTCCTCTGGTTGATAAAAACATGCCAGACCAGTGTGTAAGACTAAAGGGACTAAAAACATTTTAACTGCTTGTATCTTACAATTAATATCCATATAACAGAACATCCATTTTCTCAGTTTTTATATTATCTTTTGTTTAGTCTCTTCCCGCATATCCTTAGCTACCACACCGGTGTCATTTTTAATCCATACTCCTAAATACTTCATTTAATCATGTCCCCATAAATATGGATATTGCTCAACCAATTCATATGTGGTTACATAATTTACCACTATTGCTTTTGTTTTAGCTTCATTAATTTTGTATCCCCAAAAGGTTTAAAACTGTCTCAATATGTTCCACAGCACTGTAATGTCCCTTTCTGGTCTTGTCAAGTATAAAAATAAATAAAATATATATAAAACTATACATAAAAACTCCAACTATTCTCTGTCGCATATCGCCTACTTAGAAGTGATCTCTGCTTGACTTACAAAAAGCCATGTCTGACCCAGCTCTGTTACAAATGCTACATCTAAAGAAATCCCAATCCCTCCTCACCACACGCTCCAGAGACCTCAATCTCACTACAACAATCAACAGAACATGCTGGAGGGACAAGTTCATAACTCAGAGATTGCCCATGCTATGCAACAGACTTCCCATAAATGTGAAGCTGAGCACCTCACTGGCCCTCTTCAAGAGAAATCTTGATGAGTGAATGGGAAATAGAAAATTCTCTCCAGGGATCACTCCAGTGGCTTTACTCGACAGAGGCACTGGGAACTAGGGTCGGGTGGCATGATGCCAGGGTAATCCTATGGGCTACGCTTGTAAAGGCCCCAGGGACATTAATCTAGTACACACCTATGAACCTATAAAATAATGTCATTTGCAAATAGAGACAGCTTTTCTCGACTACCATACCAATTATATCCTTGAATTACAGAGTCCCTTATTTTCTTTGCCAATGGTTCTAAATATAATGCAAATAACAAACAGGAGAAAGGACACCCCTGCCTGGTTCCTCTGCTCCAGCAGAGATCATCAGAAGATAGGACTCCACCCCTTTAACTTTCGCCTCTGATCCTTCATATATACTCCTAATCAACCTTATAATTTTCCTCAGGAAATGCAAATGTTTACATTGCTCTGCTCATAAAATTCCAGCTTACTCTGTCAAATACTTTCTCTGCATCGAGACCCACCAGCAACAGTGGTATTTTCTTACATTCTGCTTCCCTCTGGATCATCACTGTTCTGTTTACGTTGTCAAATGTTTGCCTCCTCTCCACAAAACAACACTGATCCATATGTATCAATTTTGGCATCACTTTTGCCACTCTTTTAGGCACTATAGACAAAAATACTTTAGAATCATGATTTAGTATTGAAATGGGCCTGTATGAAGCTGGATTTGATGGATCTTTACCCTCTTTGGCTATTACAGTTACTGCCGCGTTCTTCCAGGATGTCGGTACTTTTCCCCTCTTAAAAATAGTGTTAAACAAAACCTTCCAGATCTTTATCAGCTTTTTTCCCTCTTATCTTCCAAACTACCACAGGAAGACCATATCTTCCTGGGGACTTTCCTGTAGACTGGTTATACATCACCATCTTTATCTCATCTCCTTCTCTCCTAAACCTCCACCTCTAGCCTTGTCATATTTAATTCTTCCATAAACATTTCCATTTGTATCTTTTCTTGATTTCCATATTTCTCTGCTTTATACAGACTTTCATAGAATTTCCAAAATATTTCTAATACATCCACAGGATCCCTTGTTATCGTCCTTGTTACAGGCTCCCTAAGCTTGGTGACAGCCCTTTCTACATTCTGTTGCATGAGTTATTGTGCTAAAAGTGTTTCTGCTTTAGAGTTATCAAAAAACAGTTGCTTAAATGCAATCTTTCTAAACGCATGCATATTATCGAGGTAATCCCTTATTTTCTGTTTAGCATTCTGTAGCTGCACCCCTTCTTGGTCTGTGAGATTCCCCCTATTTTGCAATACTTTGTCAGTCCCTCTAAATAATGCTTGTTACTTCTTAACCATATCACCCTTTCCATCCTATTTTTAAATTCCAGTTTAATTTTATCCACTCCCTAGCTATATTTTCAGAAAGAAGTTTCTATCTTCTCTAATAGCTCCTGAATAATTTCCACTGCCCATTCCTTAAACTCCTCTTTTTTCAACAAATAGTTGGGAAAGCACCAGTGTCTCAGTTTTATTTTATTACCCTATGTTTTTATTTTACTTATTATTAGTGCATGACCTAAAATAGTTATTGGGTGCATATCAAGGCCTTCAATTAAATGCAAACGTTCCTGTGAAGTGTAAATTCTGTCTAGCCTAGCCCAGTTTTTGTATCTCTGGGAATAATATGTAAATTCACTCTGAATTCCTAGTACTGAATTCACATCTTCCATGCCAAATATTTTCATAAATTTCTTTAAAAATCTACCCTCCTTTGTTATATTTCCCTTTCTGCCCCCCCCCCCGTCACATATTAACTGTTGCAAATCAAATTCCAGTCCCCACCTATAATATTCCTTGCTGAAAGCTGATTATTTCTCCCAGAATTTTCTTTAGCTTTATAGCAGTTTTCACTGGAACAGAAATACATGCTAGTATAATCTTCTTCCCTTCTCCATAGCCCCTGAGTACTACAAATCTACCACTACTTTTTTCCCCTCTTCTGTTACTATTGGAGCTCCTCTTGCAATTAATGTAAGTACTTCTCTCTTCCTTTGCCCTAGCTATTCTGCCGAATAACCATCCTGAAAATGTTAATTCATATCTTCAGTTCTTTCCAAGTGTCTCCTCTGTAGCATAGCTTTTTGCACTCTCCATTTTTTAATATAGTTCACTACTCTTGCTTTTTATTTGTATTTATCTGTGATAACATTAACATTTAAAGACATTACAGAAAGAATCATATTCTTGAGGGATTATTATTCCCACCTTTTATGTATAATTGCTTTTTTGTTAAAATCTAGTTTTTGCTTTCGTGTTACATGCATGTACTGTTTGGCAGGTTAATCCTTTATATAGTTGTTTCCTGTCATCTCCATTTGAGCCTATGTCACATCCTGCAGAACTTGTTGTTTTACTGAAAACCCTCAAATAAAAAATCACACACAAACACCCATTACCCCCTAAATAATAACACACAAAACTATGTACACCTTCAAATACTGAAGTTTTAACCCTCTAACAGGAACAAAAGTTCAAAAATTGCAGCCACACACAGACTCAAGCTAAAAAGAAAGAAAGATTATCTATGCTAATTTGCATGGTAGAGCCTGTGATTCTATTAAGTGCTATCTGGTTTTGCCTTATCTTTATAGCTCTCCCAGTTGGGAAACCCTTGAATGCTTTCAGAAAACATTTACTGCTAAAATTGCATTTTTACTATTAAAGGTCTACGTTGTTTTCTCACAGCCAGGTTTGAAGTGTACACATGATGTGCCCTTTCAATTAACAATTCCTGTTGTGGAATACCAGTCCAGTTGCTTATTTGTGCTTTCATTAAATGAATACAGTCTTCCTTCCAGCTTCTCAAGTACAGCAGGAAATCTCAGGTCTTCTCTACGTGCTCTGTCCTCTAATTCTAGTATTTCTGAAACATCTCTTCTTGTGCAGTCTCATATTCGGCCACCCTTTTCTTCATTTCAGATTCTGTGTTTTGCAGTTTAATCATCTTATATGAGTATCTGTTTAAAGCATCTTCCATTTTCCAGCATTTTATTGTTTGTGTTGATATACTCCATCAGTGTTTCATTTCTTTTTGCGAGGTCTATATGCAATATCTTTACACCTTCCTCAAGGTTATTGGAGGTCATGCCTGGAGCTTGTACTTCTTTTTGCAAAATAGCTACAGTGCACTTCGCAGTCAGTGCTTTTTCATCACCTTTTGTAGCCAACTTTCCTTCAGGTCCTCTGTATTTCTTCTTTCCTGACATCCAGGCAGTGCACTTTGTAATCGGTTACTGAAATTTACTCAAAAGTCCAGGTTCACTGGCTTTCTCTGCTAAGTTTCTGTTTTCACACTGGGAGAGCCAGAATTAAGCTGTTATTCAATGTGCAGCAATCTTGAGATAAGTGTTGGCCATGACCACAAGTCTGGCCAAGCCTATGGGAGAAAGGCGCCATGGTCAGGATGCAGTGGTGCTTCCTTTAGAACAGTGTGTCTCATCTACATAAGCCTGGCCTGTGTCCATCCAACATGCATCAAGACCACTGGATGGCCATAGTAAGGATCTGCCCACATCCTCTTGGATAAACCAAAGGATGTTTACTGGATCACTACTGCCATCAATAGACATTTGTGCTGATGTGGCCACATACATGCAAAGCAGCAGACTCACCATCACTATAGTCTATGTAGCAGCTGCCTGTGTCTAGCTCATGTGCTAATTGATGCCTAGTGTGGTATCTAGGTCAGGAAATTATCTGAAGGCATTGTAGTAATGCTCACCTATATACCTCTCCCCAACGGTGTGTGTGTTTGAGCATATCAGACAGTGTGATTCACAGATGCTTACAGTGGTGGTGATTTTTGGTTGCATGGGTGGGTTAATATGGGCAATATCATCATCATCAGTCCCCTTTTTCCCATTTTTCTACATGGGGTCAGGGTATCATGTTAACTGTTGCCAACTCTCGTGATTCAGTACCATAATCCTGCCTTCTTCAACACTCATGCCTGACTGTCGGTAGATCTTCTTTCACACAATCCATCCACCTCTTTGCTGGATGTCCTCACTTCCTCTTACCTTCTTCCTGTCTGTCCCAAATCTTCCTCATCAGATTGTTTTCTGCTTTTCTACACGTGCCCAAACTACCATAATTTATTCTCTTTGGTCTTTTCTGCAAATGGAACTACTTTTGCTTCTGCTCTTATGTCCTCATTTCGTCGTCTGTCCCACAGTGTGCATCCTACCACCTTTCTCAGACACTTCATTTCTATCACCTCTAGCTTCTTCGACTGTTCTACCTTTACTGCCCAGGTTTCTGTACTATACAGTAGTACTGGTCGCACCACTGTCTTGTACACCTTCATTTTCAGCTTCTTTGGCAATCTTCTGTCATAGACTACACCTGATAATATATGCCAGTTGGCTGCAGCCTTTCTGATTCTAGCTTTGACCTCTTCATTCAGACTACCCTTCGCCTCAGCTACCCCTCCCAGCTTGAAGCTACTTGAAGCTTTTTACCTGTTCCACTATCTTCCCTTCTATCTCTATTCTCAGCTTCTTCTGATTTCCCCAATTTGCTGCCATTACCATAGTCTTATCTGTGCTTAGTTTCATCCCATGTGCCTTCAGATTTGCATTCCATTCTCCTATCCTTTCCTAAAGTTTTAGCTCAGAGTCTGCCTGTACTGCTACACTGTCTGCATATAGCAGCTTTGTTGATCCATCCCCTCCAACCTGTTTGCTAATGTAGTCCATCACCAGTATTAACAGCAGTAGGCTCAGAGCTGAACTCTGGTGTACACCCACTCCCACTGGGAACCTCTCTGTGAGGCCAAACATTGTTCGTACTTGAGTCATTGGGTTCTTGTACATAGCCTACACTAATTCTACCAATGTTTCTGGAACTTCAAACCACTGCAGTACTGCCCAGATCAGCTTTCTTGGGATCTTGTCATATGCTTTCTCCAAGTCTAGGAATGCCCAGTTGGACTCTATATCCTCATCTCTGTCTTCTTCTCAAGTATCTATCTCAATGCAAACGTCAGGCCAATTGTGCTGCATCCTGATCTGAATCCAAACTGCTCATCTCCCATCTTACATTCTACTACTATGTGCATCCGTTTATCAATCACCCTCTCCAGAACTTTCATTCAATGTGATAGGAGTTTAATGCCTCTGTACTGCCCAGAGTTGTGGATGTCCCCTTTGTTCTTGTATACTGGCACAAGTATGCTTATTCTCCAGTCATCTGGGATATGCCTTTCTCTCTACACTGCTATTAGTACCCTCAGGAGCTATTTCTCCCCCATCTCACCCAGCATTCTTTATCATATCTGCTGTGACCTGATCTGAGCCTGCTGCTTTCTCTGACTTCATCTTCCTTAGTGCTGGTCTTATTTCTTCTAGGGTGGGCTCCTCTTCTTCTCTCATTGTAGGCTGTTTCTGGGGGCAGTACAGCTTCTGTGAGTTTTTTTTTCATTCAGAAGCTGCTGGAAATACCCCTTCCATCTGCCTTTGATGTCCTCTGGACTGTTGAGCAGGTTGTTCCTGGCATCCTTTATGAAGGGTGTCTGACTATCTTCTTTATCTTTCTGTCTTTGCCTTGCAACCTGATATAGTTTCTTTGTGCCCCTTACTGAATCACTTTCCAGAAGTTGGTACAGTGCATCTGATGTCCTATTCTTTGCTATTACAACTTCTTTCTTAGCTTCTTTGTTAGCCAACCAGTAGTCCTTCCTAGCCTGGTCAGTCTTTTCTATTTCCCACTTCTTCATGCACTCCTGCTTTCGTTTGATGGCTTCCTGGACTTCTGCATTCCACCACCAGTTTCCTTATGTACCTCATTTCCATACCTGGCTGAGCCACATATCTTTTCTGTAGTCCTAACACATGCTGTTTTTAGGCGGTGCCATTCTTCTTCAACTCCACCTATTTCCTCCTCTTCTTGGGGTGCTAGAGCCCTGAGTAATTCCTTGAACTGTTGTACTTTCTCTCCGATCAACTTCCAGGTTTTCAGCCTGGTCTCTGTTGACCTTAGAGTCTTCTTTGACCACTGCTTGCAGCTGACTGTGGCAACTAGTGATTTATGCTGTGGGCCGACTGTTTCACTGGGGATGACTTTGCAATCATGGATTCTACCCCAGTGCCTTTTCCTTACTAGGAGGAAGTCTACCTGATTTGCATGTTGACTACTTTATATATGTGATCTTGTGACTGTCTCTCTTTCTGAACCATGTGTTGGCTACTATCAAGCCATTTGCCAGACAAAAGTCTAGAATGGCTTCTCCTTCTTTATTCCTGTTGCCCCACCCATGTAGGCTCAGGCAGTCCTCATATCCTGTGCTGTCTGTCCCGGTATGTGCATGCAAATCACCCATTATCAACACCAATTAATGTTGTCCTGCTTTATCTAGTAGGTCCTGCAACTGCTGTCTGAATGCACTCTTTTCCTCACTATCACAACCCTGCTGTGGGGCATCGGTTGAGATTATGAATACTGCCCTATCATTACACTGGAGTCTGACTGCCATGAGTCTGTCATTAATTCTGATGATATCCCTTACTGCCTTCTGAAGCCTCTCTCTCACCACAATTCCTACACCATTTCTAGCCTGCCCTCCACCTGAGTAGTAGACTCTGGATCCCAAGCCAAGTGGCACTGCTGTACTGCCCTTCCATCTCGTCTCTTGGATACATAAGATGTCCAGCCTCCTCCATATCATCATGTCATCCACTTCCAAGCTGGGTCCTGTCAGTGAACCTACATTAAGCGTAGCAATTCTCAGTTCATATTTGGCAGGTTGGTTGGTTTTACATTCAGGTTTTGCTCAACACAGCTATCCCAGGTAACCCAGGTTGGGCAACTAGACACCGGCCAGCCAGCAGCTTATCGACCCAGGGCTACTGGGCTTTATGGTGGGCACACACTGGCCAATAGGGACACATATACCCCTCCCACTGTTAGAAAGGGTCCCTGGCATGGGTCAGAGTAGGCCGGGTCCTCAACCCACTTATCACCAGTAACTACCCATGCCCTTTTTGGCGACATTAGTCAACATGCCCTACTCACCTACAGCCATATTTTACACCGTCGAGTGGTTAGCCCTGCCATGACATGCAGTCTGTGATCTGTGTTCTCCTATCTTGAGGATACTGCGCACCACAGTAGATGCCTAAAGCGGTTGGTCTGTACAACTCTTCCCCCTATAGGGCTCCATGTAGAATCTATGCTGCTGCCCACAGCTCCATTCATTGGTGAGACTGAGATGGAAAAACTCAGCAAGTTTTTTGGACATGGGAGAAACCCCACGGAGACACTCCAAACAGGCATTGGCTGGAGGTCAGGATCGAACCTTGTGCATGGTAGGCGAAGACCTTAACCACTAAGCCATCTGGTCTTGGGCAATATGGGTAATATGTACAGAACTAAATATGGGTGAAATTTCAGCTTTCCCCCATCACCTCATATGTAGGGAATATGTGGATGCCCTTCAATGTTAGCATTACTGACAGCACCACTGTGTCATGAGACACTACCATATGTCAGCCATAGGTAACCTCACTGACCTCAGGCATGTGCTAAACTGCTGCACTGGAACTTCTACCACTAGAAACTTGAACGTATAAAGACGACAAACTTGTGGCAACGCTGGAACATACACCTTACCCCACCCCCCTCTAACACTGCAGCACCCAGACTGTTACAGGCTACTTATGTGAATTGCAGTCGGGTACATACAAACCTTGTGATGCATGCTGTCATAGCTGTAGACCCAATAAACCTGAAGAACAAATATACATACAACTTCTGATAAATACCCCTTCACGTCCATGGGTTGGTGCACAACTTGAAAGGAAAATGTTAGGATTAACCTGCTACAGCCTTTACACACAGTCAGAACCAATCCAGCTCCCACATCCAGGGCACTGTTAGGTATAAGGGTTCCCTTAGCAGTCCCAGACTGAGCTAGAAGAATCTCTTCTACCTCAGTGAGCCACTTCTGTGCTGGTCAACCTCTGAGGTGGACTTATTCCTAGTGATGTCCTGTGTCTTCATCTCTGTATATGGTATGGAATCAGTGACTCTGATATGCACCTGTACTGGTGTCATGCTATATCTACTCAAGCAATGATGTCCTGCACCACTCTTTGGAACATTTGGTCCTGAAAAGCCTTGTTTATTTCACTGTTTTCAAAAGTACGTACACATGCCATGTTTGTATATTGCATGCAATACCTCATTTGTCTCCTGCAAGGTGAACTTTTCTAGACATTCGGTACGGCCAGTGATAAGAAATGTTCGGCTGTGGGGTTGCAAGTGTGTGTGTGTGTGTGTGTGTGTGTGTGTGTGTGTGTGTGTGCACGTGTGCATGACTTCCCTTGGCAAGCCCTCTGCTTCAGTACTGTCCACCTGCTTCCATTTGGTGGTCATATATCTGTATGCAAACATCCTGTGATCATTCCAACCCACTGTCATAATGACAACAGCAATGGGAATGTTACTACTGCCCAGCTTCTTGCAACACTGTGCTGATGGTCAGTGGTGCTGTCACATCCTGTGCTTCTCCACTCCATCCCTGTACAAGGCCATACCATGACCTATGCGCAGGAAGCATAATTTCCTCTGTAGCATGTCTTGCAGTCTGAGTATATCCACCACAGTGTGGCCATGGCCACACAGCTGTACAATAACCCATCATGCCTTTGTGCTGTGTTCTCTGTAAGGGTCAACCCCTAATAGCTGGAAAGTAATGCTCTTGAGCTCCAACCTCTGTTAGGGTGAAACAACAGTTGAAAAGTAACTTATCATGACTTTTTGCACTGTTCTCTATCCATGCACTCATGTGTATTCACCACAGTCCTGAGGTGCATTACCAGTTATCCTGTCTTCTGTCAGTATGGCTGTATTGTAGTACAAAGTCACCCTCACTCATAATGTGATCATCTTAATATGGTCTCCCTCAACATGGTGACCACACTTTTTAATGTGCAACAAAGTACCTTAATAAAATGGTGATTACGATAATGAGATATGTTAGGGTGGCTGTCAATGAACTGCTGGCATAGCTCATTGTGCTATCAACAAAAGGTAGCACTACCATTCCTGTCTTTTTTTCATTCCTGGGCTAGGAGGTCATGTGTACACTATGCTCATGCCCATAGTGCTGTCTGTCTACACTAGTAATACTTCTCATACAGCACCCTTACTGTCTAGTGATGCACATCATGTAGTGTCCATAACAAGTGGTTATGAGTATGAGGTTCAGGTTGCCACAGCAGCTAGCGATGTATCTGGCGAGCATTCCAGACATTAGTGTAGTGACCCATGGGGGTGCCACTCTAACCTGATAAACCAGTGAGAGGCAAAAGCTAAGCAGACAGTGAGCTAGCATTTTATAGTACGCATTACATTCTGCCTACTGCCTAATAGTTTTCTTCCTTCTACTGGCAGGGACATATTGTATTAACTAGTGTTGTTCTTTTTTTTTGTTTTTTTTACAGTGGGACGAGAAACTGCTTTCAAAGGGTAGGCTTATCTACAAAGAGCTGACAGGCTCTCCAAGTGTTAGGTTTGTATAATATGTACACATAACAAGGAAAAATGAAATATGAGTCATCATATGTATGTGTACTAATGTGTCTTTTTGCCACCTATGGTTGTCTGCTCTTTCTGCATGTTCAGATGCAGTGTAGGATGTGGAGTAGTGGCAACCAGCATTGAAAGCCATCCAGTTGAAGCTAACTGTGAGAGCTTGCTGATGGCCTTTGTGGTCACCTTTCAGTAGTGATTTATTGTTTGTTTTTGCTGAAACCATTTTTGGAGCATTTAAATGGAAACTGCATACCTTTTTTCCTGTACTAATAACAGCTAGTGTTGGAACCATCTTTGAAATGGCAGTAGTTATTCTTGTGAGAGGAGGTTAATTGCTAACATTTCTAAGTGTTTGTCTAAGCACCGCTGGCTCTACTAGAGTTGTTTGTTGGTTGATTCTTATTTACTTTTTTTCTAAATTGTTATTTATTATGAGATTGTGCCTTAAGCTTTGCTAAGCACAACATAACCACAGTTGCGGATGAATTTTGGGCAGTGAGTGCATTTTCATATTTTTCGTTAAATCAGTACTCTCAAACTGTCAATTGTTCCACTGGTGGACAGTTGCCTGATTCAACTCATGGTAGCATTAGTTTGTGCTCACCTTCCCCAGGCTGCTCTCTGATCTGCTTCTAGCTATGCTGGGAGCATGAATCACTGCAAGCTGCTTTATTGAAGCACAATTATCATCAAGATAGCATTCTCAGTGCCCTCCCTTAGCTTCTGTGCTGCAAACTGCTTAATGGCACCACTGATACTACGCTGATACTTTGATAGTTCTCTACAGCCCTACCTTAGCCCCCCCTAAGTTTCCATGTGCACTTAGCCATAACTAATAACTAAAGCAATGGACACAGTGGGTGACCAGCAAATGTATACCCCTTCCACTGCCAGCCTTCTACCACATAGTAAGCTAATGCAGTGTAATCGTCTTATGCATACTGATAATGAACTCCTGCTGAACACAGAAAGCTCAGCCTGTAAGAGGTGTAAAGACATTGCTAATATGGAGGTACAGCTTTCACAAACAATAATATGCAGTAAACATCATAAGTCACTACCATGTTTTCAAACAGAACACATTAAAATGTCATACTCGATACTGTAGAAAAACATTTTGCTAAAGCTTCCTAGAACTTATGTGAACAGGCTTCAGTGAAAGTCCCTAAATTCACCCAACTTGCACGGATGCCTACAGCAACAAGCACCAATAGCAAAGCTAAATGTATTAGTGATTGGTGATGCAGCTGCTAGAAACACAGATTCCACTCTCATCAGGCTGGACAAGAATATGATTACTCTTAGCTCACTTTTGGGCACCAGAATCAGAGACATTACAACAGCCTTCAGAAACCTTTCCAGGGGAAGGAATCTATGTCAGATGATCGAGTTTTCAGAAACTCGAAATTCATACAGACGAGACCATATGATGGAGTTTCCAAAAACTCGACCATCAAAAAAAAAAAAAAAAAAAAAAAGGGCAAAAAACAAAAATCTTCTTTTTTTTCCCTTATGCAGGGGGCAAGCCCCCCTGCACCCCCACCCACTGCAAATTATATATACCAACTATGAGATTGCACTAGAGTTAAGAAAATGATAAATTTCCCGATCCTCGCTGTACCGTGATCTCCATGCAAAACCTTTGGTTTTTCAAAAACTCGATCATATGGTCTTGACCATACCAATTTTGAGTTTCTGAAAACTCAATCAACTGATAGGGTTCTTTCCATTAACATGTGTGACTATAAATATGACATGGTAGTGGTTCATGTTGCACTGAACAACCTAGAATGAACACTCATGAGGGGCATGAAGAGAGACATGTTGAAGCTTTCTGGGCTGTAAAGATGCAGATAAGATCCTGTTCCTGAGTGTAAGCCTTTCTTACTCAAGAATAATGCCTAAGTGTAAAAGAACATAAAGTACAACTGTGTAAGTAAACTTACCATAACAGTAACGTTTGAATGATCACTGCTGCACCACCCTAAGCTATGTGGGTATATCCAGCCAAGGATGTAACAGCTGGTCAGCTTCCAAAGCTTCAGAGCACCTTCCAGTTGCACAAGCTGTTAGGCAGCTTGAGCACAGCTGTCTAAAAAGATAGGTTTGAGTACCAAGCCCTTCAAAGTTTTCATGCCAACTGAGAAATGAAGGCTGAACCCTGATTAGATACAGCTACAAGTAAAAAAAAAAAAAAAAAAATATATATATATATATATATATACCACACCCAAACAAAACATGCTCAAAAAAAATGGGGGGTGGTGGGAAGGAATATCTACTGTTTTGATAAGTTTATTTACACAACTGTACCATATTCCACTGCTGAAGTAGCCTAAACTGTACGAGAAGATTACCAAAAAGAGGAAAGTATTCTGGCTACCATGGAGAAACTTTTAATACCACACAAGCTTCATACACAAAGCTTTCACCACAAGAGACTCCTCAAGTGTCACTTCCTGTTTCATAAGTTAAGAAATTTTATACATGTAAAAATGTACAAAAATGTTACATAATTAATCATATACATTACATTAGAATGAAAATATAAATCTGAAACACACATTTATGTGTGTGTATACACATGCACATTATTTTTTTTAAACATGAAACATACAAAAATTCATCTAACAGGTTTTCCCTTGAGTACACATTTTAAAGAGACAGCAACATTTAACCCAGGATAAAGATCGACTCTCAGTATATAAAACCGCTTATATTCAATTATTTCAGTTTTATCAACATCTCTACCTCTGCAATAATCAATACTCGCAATTTCCATAAGCCTAAATTTAAAACTCTGATCTAAACATTCCTTCTGGGTATGTTTATATAAAGCATTGATTACAACAACTCTTCTTATATCTGACAAATGACTGCAAATCCTTTCTTTTAATCTACAGTTTGTTTTTCCCACATAAAAACACAGGCACGAAATACATGTTGCTAGGTATATCACATTACTAGTTTTGCAGCTGGCATAATAATTAAATCCATTAACTTTGCCCGTGTTCGGATATTCAAAAACATCACCACTAATTATTAAATTACAGTATATACAGCTTCTACATGGATATATGCCATACTGTTTCTATGTTTATAAATCTCTCTGTAAAAATTCATATTTGCATAGGGCTAGTATGCACCCATCTTTTGTTTTTAGAAAATATCCAGATGGACCACCACGTAACTGATAAAATCTCCTTTTATTAAAACTTTTTTTAAAACCAATAAGCACATCAAAATCTCCCTCTAAAACTCCAGAGAAGGAAAACAGATAAGTGCTTTCAGCATATAGCCTTCATGAGATCCTAAGAACATTTCATTACCCTGGGTTTTTTCAAGCAATAATAAACCAATCCAAGTGCCCAAAGCAGACTAACTCCTTCCTTCTAGCCAATCATCGTTTCTTAATTGGGACACCGCCCTTTCAATATTGGTTTCAATGGGAGTACTGCATTCAAACCATGCTTCTGATCTGCCCTCATATCAGCTATCCATTTGACTTCATTTACCTCCATTTTATTATGAATATCCTCTTCTCTTAAACTCTCTTTAAAATCTCTAGTGTCATAAATTTAAAAGTGTGTCCTCCATATTCCATAGCATGATTCGCCAAGGCATTGGTTTTGGCACTATTCTTCATATTATTTATGTGCCGCAGGATTCTTTCCTTGAACTTTCTATTTGTTTTTTCCACATAGAAAGCTGCACAGTACTGACAGCTTGCTATGTATATTAGGTTCTTGGTATTGCAATCGGCATGTCCTCTAAACCTATAGTATTTCCCTGTGACCGGTTGCTGAAAACAGTTAGTGGTGTTAATATATTTACAAACTTTAAAGCTACCATACATAAAAGTGCCTTCTTTATATTTAAGTTTCTTCTCCTTGCAAAAATCCAACTTTGTTGCATAATCTTCTTCTTCTTTCGGCTTTTCCCGGTTAGGGGTCACCACAGTGGATCACCTGTCCACTCATGATTGGCAGTGGAGTTTTACGGTGTCGAGTTGCCAGCCCGGCACCTAACCTTCCACAGAAGGCACACACACGCACGCACTCATGCCCAGGGCCAGTTTAGAGTGTCCAATAAACATACAGCATGTCTTTGGGATATGGGAAGAAACCGGAGCACCCAGAGGAAACACACGCGACCACAGGGAGGTAAATTCTTCTTATTTTTAAATGTAAATTTCGGTGTTTCCCCCACTATACATTTTAAATTCTCGTCCACCCTTACAATTGACCAGTACTTCCTCACAATATCACAAATCTGAGCAGTGTCATTACTGTAGGTCAGAAAACAGCGTAAATTATGTTTTTTCGCATTAAAATCCCGTGTCCTTGTTGTAGAGTCATCTTTAACAAAGCGACCTGAATAAAAGGGCCGCCCTTTGTACCTCCTTAACTCCTGTACCTTGTTGCCATCCATTTTCACATCGTTCTCCTTATAACCTCTATTCAAAAAAATTATGTTCCAGCTTACAATGCTGTAAATTAAAAGCTGACTCCTCTGTACACAACCTTGAGATCCTTAATAACTATACTCTACTACTCCACTATACTGGAAAATATATGCCTCGGATGCATGCTGCATTTGTAAAGCAAATGATTCCTCCACAGACATGTTGTTAAACCTTCCTTTGCATCTAAAGTTAATTTGACATCTGGGAATTCAATCTCAGTATCTGACATGTGGGTTTCAAATTTCAAGAAGGTGGTGGTGGTGGAAAGTCAGGCTACAAATTCTAATAAGGATTCTTTGGTTCCTTCACAAACCAAAAAGATGTCATCCACAAAATGGCCATAACAGAATATACACACTCGCCAGTAATTGTTATGGCTCAAAACAAATGCCGATTCCCAATGTGCTAACAGTAAGTTAGAGTCACTAAATTTATGACACTAGAGATTTTACAAGAGAGTTTAAGAGAAGGGGATATTCAGAATAAAACGGAGATAAATGAAGTCAAATGGATAGCTGACCTGAGGGCAGATCAGAAGCTTGGTTTGAACACAGTACTCCCATTGAAACCAATATTGAATGGGCGGCATCCTTACTGAGAAGAGATGATTGGATAGAAGGAAGGAGATGGTCTGCTTTGGACACTTTGATTGGTTTACTGTTGCTTGAAAAAACCCAGTGTAATGAAATGTTTTTAGGATCTGATGAAGACTATATGCTGAAAGCGCTTATCCATCTTCCTTCTTTTTGGAGTTTTAGAGGGAGATTTTGGGGTGCCTATTGGTTTTAAAAAAGTTTTATTAAAAGGAGATTTTATCAGTTACGTGGTGGTCCATCTGGATATTTTCTGTATGCTTATTTGCTTGTTTTTCTAAGACGACCTTCAGTGATATGCAGAAGCTTTTTGTTTTTAAGAACATTCCTAAAAGGCAAATGACTAGAGTGGCTAGGTTAAACACACAAGAAAATTCTGAACCACAGTTAGAAGGAATGACAACTAATTTTTTGGTAACAAATAATTAATAGAAAAAGGAAAACAACTAGAAAGGAGATATGAATGGCTATGACTAATAATAGACATATTAGTGTCTCTAAGAGTATAATATCACAGCATTAGCACATTTTGAAACATGGAAAAGTTTAAGGATATCTTACCTGAAAACCCTAGATTCAGTTATAAAAGAGCAAGCAATCTCAAGCAACAGTTACAAGGAACAAAGATTTATAAACACAGAAAACAATATGGCATATACCAATGTGGAAGCTGTATACACTGTAATTTAATTAATGGCAATGTCATTTTTGAACATCCTACCATAGGCAAAGTTTGTAGATTTAATTGTTATGACGACTGCAACACTAGTATGATAAATACATTACTAAATGTAAAAAACAAGATGATTTTTGTTTGTTTTTATTTATTTATTTATTTTTTGATGATCGAGTTTTTGGAAACTCCATCATATGGTCTCGTCTGTATAAATTTTGAGTTTCTGAAAACTCGACCATCTGACATAGATTCCTTCCCCTTGCTTAGCAACATGTATTTTGTGCCTGTGTTTTTATGTGGGAAAGACAAATTGTAGTTGTATTCATAAACTTGGTGGCTTTGAAACTGCCCACTCCTGCTGTAAATTTGTCTTTGAACAATCCTCCAGCCCCATCTCATTTGCTCACTCAATTGAGTACAGTGATTATTTGGGAAGGAATAGCCACCCCCTTCCTTTTTGATTTTGGACACTCCTACCAGTCTCATCTCATTAGCTCTTTCTACTGTGTACAGAGACAGCATGTGGGAAGGACAACCTCCTTAGTTTCTTAATCTTGAATTATCTTCTGTTTTCTCCCTCTCCATTCAACAAAAAAAAAATAAATACACTTTTTTCAGCTGTTCTTATTGTAACTGTGGTCTACCTACTTTATTACCTTATTTTGCTTTGCTGTGTGCTCTTAAGTGTTCAAGTTCTCTTATTCTGCTGTACTTATTACTGCTTGTTAGTAGCCTGATTAAATGTATCTGCTATTCTAAGCATCTTAGTTTTGGTTTAGCACTTATGCTTCAGGCTAGTTATTTTACATTTTAGAAGGTTTTTGTGGTCTACATTCTTGTGGACAAACCCTTATCAAAACCCTCTCTCCGTAGGTAAGCCAAGTATTCAGAACACTATGTCTGGACAATTCTCATCAGTTTCTCCTGCCAACTTGGTCGACATGGGCATACTGAGACAGTGTAGCAACTGCCTCATTTTCACTGACAGCCCTCTTCTCCTAACACATAATTCTTATACTTGCAAGAAATTTATCTACATCAGTAAACTGCAATCCATGCTCTCTCATGCCACAGTCAGTACTTGTGACAAAGAGGAGATTGCCAGCACAAACACCACACCACCCACATCACATAGCCAAGCACAGCACACATCCACTTTATAGGTTTCATAGGTGTTTCGACATTCCCGATACTTGTCCCGGACCTCACATCTCCATAGATCAAGTGTTACAGGCCCTGGCCAAGGCAAAGAACACAGCTTCCATGGGACCAGACAGTATCCCAGGCCGCACTCATAGGTTCATAGGTTTATACTAGGTTATCTGCCCTAAGGCATTTATAAGCCTAGCCCAAATTTTTGTGGCTTACGCCACCCCTTATATGAAAAAATACTGTGCCCATTAGTTTGTTGTGCCTCTGTCCAGCAGTGACACAGAGATGATTCCCGGGGTAAACCTACGATCTCCCATCCACAGGTCTAGATTTCTCTTGAACAGAGTCAGCGAGGTGCTCTGCCTCACATGGACCGGGATTTTATTCCACAGCATAGGGAGTCTCTGAGTGATAAATCTATCCCTCCAGCACGCCCTATTTATATCCGTGCTAAGGTTTAAGTCGCTTGCTCTAGTGGTTTTGGTGGATTTGGATTTTTTGAGGTGGAGCATGTCCATTAATTCCGGGTTGGACATGGCCTTGTATGTCAGGCACATGTCATCTCTGAGCAGACGGTATGCGACTGAATAGAGCTGGAGTTTCTTCAATCTGGCAGCATATGACAGATTTTGGAGTCCCTTTATCCTTTTGGTGAGGAACTTTTGGGGTCTCTCCAATTGCTGCAGATGTCGGGTGAGATACATCCCGAATGGGGCATTGTACTCGATCATTGGTCTGATAAGTGAAGAGTACAGGGAACAATGACCTCACTAGATCTGGATGTGAATCCCTTCATGATCAGGTGGGCAATGTAGAAGGTCTTTCTAACCACTTTAGCAACGTGAGTGTCAAAGAAAAGCCACTGTCAACCTGGGTCCCCAGGTCCCTGATAACCTCTTCTGTGCTTAGTGGATTGCCACCTATATGGTAGCTTGGGGTTACCTTGTTTTTCCCGAAGGGTATGACTATACATTTTTTGGCGTTTAACTTCAGGCCATGGCTCTGGCACCAGCTATCTGTTTCCGTGAGTCCCTTCTGAAGGATATCCGTGTCCGATGCACTTTCCACTATGGCGCCCAGTTTGCAGTCGTCTGCAAACTTTGTCAGCCAAAGTCCTCCCATGTTGGCCTGTACTTCTGAGAAGTAGATGCCAAACAATAGGGGCCAAGGACCGAGCCCTGTGGGACACCACTTGTGACCGGCTTGGAGTCTGACACAGCGCCAGCAACTCTAACCCTGTGGGTTCTGTCCTTAAGCCAGTTTGCAACCCATCTTGTGACATATGGGTTTACATTTAAGCTGGTAAGTTTTTCTACAATACCCGAGTGGGGTATTGTGTCGAAAGCCTTTGCAAGGTCAAGGTAGGCTGTATGGACTGCCTTTCCTCATCAATGGCCTTGGTGACTGTTTGAAGAAGTCGACCAAGTTCAAAAGGCATGATCTTCCCTTGACAAAGCCAAACTGGGTCGGGTCCAATGTCTGCAAGTCCCCTATATCTTTGTTTATGAGCTCCATTATGATCCTCTCCATAGCTTTGCAGACTAGACTTGTTAAGCTTATGGGGCGGTAATTACCAGGGTCCGTGAGGCGCCGCCTTTGTGGAGTGGGACCACAGTTGCCGTGACGCCACTCCTTGGGCACGTATCCTGTGGTAAGGCTGAGATTAAACAGCTGCCTTATGTGCGGGTTTAATTCCTCATTTAGCTCGTGTAGCACACAGCCGGGGACACCATCCGGTCCCATTGATGCTGTGTTTTTAGCTTTAGAGAGAGCAGCTTTCACCTGCGCATTTGAGATGTCCGGGAGGCTACACTCGGCTGGGATAGTTATCTCTCCTTTAGGGGAGGGGGGTGAAGTTTGCACTGAACCTGTCTGCCAGTATGTTGGCAATGTCTGTGGGTTCAGTGATTTTTGTATCATTTTGGACTAATTCTGAGCATATCTGGGAGTTTCCACCCAGGTTCCTAACATAGCTGAAAAAGGCCTTATGATTGTCCTTTGAATCCATGGCAATTTTTCTCTCAAAATTGGCCTTAGTTGATTTTATGAGTTCTCGTATTTTTTTACTAATAATGATCAGGGGTGACTTCCCTTTTATGGATTTTGTTCTATCATGTAATAGCTTTCTCCTCTTATTGTAAAGTTTGTTAATGGCTGGGGTCCACCAGACTGGACGTTTGCCATTTGTGGAAAGAGTCTTGGTTTTATTTGGGATTGCCTGATCCATGCAGTCCTGGAGGTGTTCATAGAAGGCATTTGTAAGGGCTTCCGCAGCTTGGGTTGTGGTTTCCACTGGCTCAGGGGCCTTGAAGGATACCACACCAGTCTTGAGTAGTGTGAAGTTTGCTTTAGAGAAGTTCTTCACTATGGTCTTTTTGTTTGGGGTGGGGCGGGATGTGGATTTCCAGTGAGATTAGTTTATGATCAGATCTCACCAATGAGGGATATACTTCGTGTGGAGCATTTTGTCCCCATGTTTGTGACAATGAGATCTAGTATATTTTCTCCTCTCGTGGGAACAGTGACTAGCTGTTCCATGGCATTTGAATTTATGAACTCCAGGAACCGTTGGGCTAGAAAGTTAGGGCTTGAGTAATGTTCCCAGTCTATATTCGGGTAGTTGAAGTCACCCAATATGATGGTGTTTGGAGATACATTTATACCTTCCAGTGTCTTCAGGAAGGCTGTGTGGGGTTCCTGAGTTTGAGAGGGTGGCCTGTAGCATGCTACAATTTGTAGAGCAGTTTTGCCTATGGTTAGTTGCACCTAGATGGTTTCCGGCTTCATGCGTTGCCACCAACCTGGAGGTGTGGGTATCCTTTATGAATATGGATACACCCCCTCCTTTTGTGCTGTGGTCCGGGTTTTGGGGCCGGAACGCATGATATGAGGTAAAACCTAATAGTGCCGGGGTGCTCTCAGGAGCCTTGAACCAGGTTTCAGTTACAGCACAGACATCGATGTTCTCCATACTGAGAAGGGCCTCGAGTGCGTGCATTTTGAGATTTAGACTTCTGGCATTGAGCAGCATTACCCTCAGTTTCTTCCCATTTTTGTTTTCTAGGGTGGTAGGTTTAGAATTTGAGCCTTGCCTAAAAAGGCACTATGGGGTGGCAAGAGCCTTAGCCAATATCCGGAATCCCAGGGTGACAGGTGCAAGCCGTCCCTTGCGGCAGCGTGGCTTGTCAAGCATGTCATCCCAGGCAGACAGACACTGGATCCCCTTTGAATGACACCAGACATTAAGCCAATTGTTAAAGCTGATCATCTTGTCTCTATATTGTGGCATCATTCTTGGTGAAGGAAGGATACTGCTCAGGGTTAGGGTCATACCTGCCTGGGCTACATAATCAGAGAGCTCCTCTATGTCTCTTTTCATGTAGTCCAGGGAGGTACGTCTCAGGTCGTTCACACCAGCATGGACAATGACTGTGTCATATTTGTACTTGCCGTGGAGTGACCCGAGTGCTTGTGTTATGTGGCGGATTCTAGCGCCCGATAGGCAGCTTACTGTGACCCTCTCCTTGTTCAGCCTGGTGAGTGGGGCGTCAGTGTGTCTGACTATGGAGTCACCTATGACAAGTAAGACTCTGCACCATCTCCAGCAAGAAAGTACAGTTTTGTACCTACCATAAATGTAGATGTCCGAGAGGAATGCATCTGCAGTCTTTACAAATGGGTTGTCCTGTCGTCAGGCAGCCCTTCGGTCGGCCAGATTCCAAAGTCTGGGTCTGGCTTCGGCTGGTGTCGCACTTCACCCGACGTCATTGCGGCAGTTCTTCGGGTATAAAGGCATCAGCCGACGCCATTTTCCTCAGTGTTTCTTGCCCCAGATGCCAGGTGCCCTCTTGGTTGGCTAAATTTGGATAAATGCCAAAGTTTCCAAATAGTAGAGAGCAAACACACAAAATAAACATGTATGTACATATATACAAACAAATACACCATAATAGATCCCCCCCCAAGCAAGCTGAAGATTGGTAAGTACCCTAGGAGTACCTCAGAGGGGAAGGAGGGTGGGTAATCCTGACTGCAGATGCATTCCTCTCGGACATCTACATTTATGGTAGGTACAAAACTGTACTATGTCCTTCAAGGATGCATCTGCAGTCTTTACAAATGGGTAGAATACCATAGCTAAGCTAGGGGAGGAGGAAATGAGAATAGATTATGGTGTAGTCAGGATCCCTTGCAAAACAGCAGTGGCAAAACCAGCACGGGATCTAGAGTATAGAGGTAAGTTATAATGCTTGGCAAATGTATGCACGGAGGTCCAAGTAGCAGCCTCTATAATGTCCTTGGTAGCCACTCCTCGTAAGAAAGCTGTGGTAGTGGCTGTGGCCCTTGTGGAGTGAGGCCTGATGTTCTCTGGAGTTTTCTTTCCATGGTAGGAGTAACAAAATCTAATGCAATTTCCTATCCATTTGGAGATTCTCTGTTTAGAAATTGGTTTTCCTTCTTTTCCTGTTGCATAAGCTACCAGAAGCTGGTCAGTTTTTCTATTGTTTTTTGTCCTGTCCAGGTAGTAGCGTAATTGTCTGTGTACATCCAAGGTATGTAAGAGCTTTTCTCCCCTGTTCTGTGGATTGGGGAAGAATGTAGGAAGGTGGATAGCCTGATTTAAAGAGACTCTGGATACCACCTTAGGCATGAATGTAGGATTTGTTCTCAAGGACACTCTATCTTGATGGAAGATCAGGAAGGGTTGTACTGCCATTAATGCCTGTAGTTCAGAGACCCTTCTTGCTGAAGTTATTGCCAGCAGGAAAGCAGTCTTCCAGGATAAGTATTGCAATTCTGCTGTAGCTGCTGGCTCGAAAGGAGGTAGAGTCAGCTTTTCTAGCACAAAGTTCAAGTCCCATGCTGGCAATGGAGGTTTCCTGGAAGGTTTTACATTTTAATTCCCTCAGAAACTGTCTGAGCAGAGGATGCGAGAAGACAGGAGGATTCAAGTTGTATTCTGCTGAAATAGCTGATGCATGTATCTTGATGGAGGAATAGGACAGGCCTGTATGGAAGAGCTCCGCCAAGTACTCCAGGATGTTGGCTATGTTCACCATTGTCACATCTTGCCCCTTTGCAGTACTCCAGATGAGATATCTTTTCCATTTTGCTGCATAATTCTTTCTTGTTGAAGGTCTACGAGCCTCCAGGATTATGTCTTTAACCCTTTGGGATAAATTTGGGTTAATTGCTGTTATGTAATGTTCCAGGCAGTTAGCTGCAGAGTTTTTAGGTTTGGATGCAGAATGTTGCAGTTGTTCTGTGTCAGCAGTAATGGGATCAGGGGCAGTTTCCATATTTGTTCCCGGGACATGCTCCTCAGCAATGGGTACCAGTGTTGTCTTGGCCAGTCTGGGGCTATCAGGATGATCCTCGGACGTTCCTCTTTGATCTTGAGAAGCACCTTGTGCATCAAAGGAAGTGGTGGGAATGCGTATGCTGTCAGGCTTTTCCAACTGAAGGATAAGGAGTCCACCTTCCAAGCAAGTGGGTGGTAAGTCCTTGTGCAGAATTTCTTCAACTGGTGATTGCATGGGGATGCAAACAAGTCTATTTGTGGTAATCCCCATTCTCTTGTGATGGTTTTGAAAATGTCCGGATGCAGCATCCATTCGTGGGCATCTGTTGTAGTTCTGCTTAATATGTCTGCTAGAATGTTTTCCTTCCCTGGTACATAAATTGCCTGTAACTGAATGTTGTAGCTCAGAGCCACATCCCATAGGTCCAGTGCCAGCCGGCATAGGGGGTATGAGTGTGTGCCTCCCTGTTTGTTGATGTACCACATAACTGTGGTGTTGTCTGTCCTTATCATCAACTGGCCTTCTTGGAGAAGAGGTCTGAATGCCTGGATTGCCAATTTTACTGCCATCATTTCTTTTAGATTTATGTGCAAATGCAACTGGTCTTGAGTCCATAGGCCTTGAATGCACTTGTCCATCATGTGTGCCCCCCAACCGAGGTCTGAGGCATCTGTCGTGATAGTCTGTCTTGGTTGACTTTTGCAGAAGGGCAGTCCTGTGTTTGATTGACAGGCCTGAGCCCATCATAAGAACTCTTGCTTCAGGCATGGGATCATTGGAATTTTGGTTTCTAGGCTGTGCTTGTGCTGAGACCACAAATTTTTTAGGTACCACTGTAGCTTTCTCATATGAAGCCTGGCATGAGGGACCAGAATTATGCAAGATGCCATGAAGCCTAGAGCTTGTAGCACTTTTCTTGCAGTTAGATGGCTCTGCTTTGTTAATGCCAAGAAGTAGAGAGGAAGTTGCTCTTTCTTTTCTGCAGTTAGAAATGCCATTTCTTTTGATGTGTCCAGTTCTGCACCCAGAAAGGTTATTATTTGGGATGGAATCAGCCTTGACTTTTTTGTATTGACTGTATATCCCAGGGCTTGTAGCAGGTAGATGACTCTTTGTAAGTCTTCTGTTAATTTGTTTTTGTTGTCCGCTTGTATCAGGCAGTCGTCCAGGTAGGGATAGATTTGAATTCCCTGAAGTCTGCAATGAGCGATTACTGATGCCAGGCATTTCGTGAACACTCTGGGCGCAGTAGATAAGCCAAAGGGCAATGCTGAGAGTTGATAATGCTCTGATCCTGCAAGAAATCTGAGGTATCTTCTGCAAATTGGTCTTATGGTGACGTGCAGGTATGTCTCCTTGAGATCTAGAGTTACCAGCCAAGACTCCTTGCCCAACATGGGAAGAAGCTGCTGTAGGGTCAGCATTTTGAATTTTGGAACAATGAGGAATGTGTTTAAAGCGGACAGGTCTAGGATAGGCCTCCATTTGTTTTCTTTTCTTGGTACCAAGAAGAGCCTGGAGTAAAATCCCTTCCCTTGCTCCATAAATGGTACCTTTTCCACAGCTCGCATTCTTAATAATTGAGATATTTGTTTTAGAGCTTCTGCCCTTTGAGAAGGTGGTAGGTTTAGCATTCCTCTCTTTCCTGGTAGTGTATGGAAATGGAACCTGTAACCTTTGTCTATAGTCTGCAAAATCCATTTTTCTCTTGTAATGCAGTGCCGGTTTTTTGAAAATAGTGTTAGCTTTCCGCCTAAGGGTGCTTCTAGTTGTTCCCTGGTAGGCGGTGCCACCGCCAAGTCACTGTGATTGAGTTGTTGTAGTGGTGGTGGCTGTATCCGTGCCTCGTTGATTGTTACCCTGCCACTGACGACCCCTGTAGGCACCCCTGGATTGGTTTCTGCCTCTAGAGCGCCTATTCCTGCCTCTTTGTGCCTTAGAGGAGTCTGGAAAGGACCAATTCTTGGCGGGCCAATTCCTGCTAAACCTTGGAGGTTGAACTTGTAAGAAATCTTTTACTGTTTGCACAGATTTTGCTTTCTCTTCCATCTTTTTTAGTACCTGCTGTGCGGGGGCACCAAATAAATTGACCTTGTCCATAGGTGCATCCAAAAGCTTAGATTTGACATGGTCTGGTAATGCCTGTTCTTTCAACCATGCATGCCTCCTGATAACTGTGCCAGTCATGGCTGATCTAAAGGAAGCCTCCAGTGCATCATAGCCACATTTTAAAGAATGGTTACTAACCTGCTGCTTGGCCCTGCCACTGAAATTGTTCCCTCATAGCATGCAAGGTTTCCCCAAAGGAAAATTCCTCAGGAGGAGAGGCTGAAGGGATGGACGCCTCAGCATCAGAGTCTTCGTAAGGAGAATAAGAAGCCTCAGGAGGGTCTGTATGTTCTGAGTCATCAGAGGAATCATCTGTGGCTACTGGCTCAGGGGGCTCTGCTCTAGGCCTCTTTTCTGGAGGAGGGAGAGAGGCCCTGTCTGGATGAGGCTGGGATCCACGAATTAAAGAGATGAGATCCTCTGCCAAAGAAAGCATATGGGAGCTGGTGCTGGGCCTGTGAGAGGGGGGCTTGGCAGGCCCAGGTTTTGAAGTTTTGGCTGCTTTAGCCCTGGCAAAGGCCTTAATAGACATAGCTGGAGGAGGCCTAGCAGCTCCACGTGCAGGGGTAGAAATATCTAGAGGAATGGTGTCTGATAAATCCTGTGAAATCTCAACAGAAGGTTGGATTTCAGAAGCCGTTTCTACCAGAATGGAAGAGGCCTCGGTAGTAGGCAAGTTATCGGCTGTAGAAAGAACCGCTTGCTCGGTTTCGGCCGAAACCGAGACACTCGCGGTTTGCTTAACCGCGGTTTCAGCCGAAACCGCGGAACGCGAGTGTCGGTCCTTTTCTTTGCGCTTTTTGGTTATTTGCATAGTCGGAGGATCCGACGGCATAATGTAGGCAAAATCGGAGCCGAAAATCTGTTCAGCAAAGTCCGAGCGACGTTTAAGCGTCCGCCGGTTAAAAGAAGCACAGGCTAGACAAGCTGCTACGTCGTGGTCTGGGCCTAAACAATGTATGCAGTAGGAGTGGAAATCTTTATGAGGTATTTGTTTCCCACAAGATAAACAGTTATTAACTTTCTCTGACATCGTCTGAGGCAAGAAAGAGTCCCCAACGGGGTACTTAGCTTTATAGAAGTCTTGATAGTATTGCGTAGTAGTAATCTCTGGATCTGACCGACCGGCACTTGCGAACAGCTTCTGCTTCGGGCGCCACGCGGCAAGAAAGACTGAGGAAAATGGCGTCGGCTGATGCCTTTATACCCGAAGAACTGCCGCAATGACGTCGGGTGAAGTGCGACACCAGCCGAAGCCAGACCCAGACTTTGGAATCCGGCCGACCGAAGGGCTGCCTGACGACAGGACAACCCATTTGTAAAGACTGCAGATGCATCCTTGAAGGACATCTAGCTTTGCCATTGAGCACCCTATTCAAAAGCAGCCTAACTACAGGCTTCCCTCTAGCAGAGTGGAGGACTGCCATTGTCATCCCCTTGTAGAAAGGTGGTGCCACTACTGACCCTGGAAACTATCCACCCATTAGACTGACACGTTTAATTTGTAAAGCTATGGAGCATATCATTATGGATCTCATAAACAAGGACATAGGCAATCACCAAGCACTTGAGCCTACCCAGTTCGGATTTGTCAGGAGGCAGATCTTGCCAGTTGAACTTGGTTGACTTTGTTGAGATTGTCACCAAGCCCCTGGATGAGGGCAAGTCAGTACATACAGCTTACCTTGACTTGGCCAAGGCCTTTGACAGAATCCCCCATTCGGGCATCATTGGAAAGCTACCACAAATTGGTGTAAATCCCTATCTCATCAGATTGGTGGCCAAATGGCACACCCATAGGACCCACAAGGTCAAAATAGGTGCCTCCACCTCTGACAGTAGACCTGTCACTAGTGGAGTTCTCCAGGGATCTGTCCTGGGACCCCTACTGTTTGACATCTCCTTCTCAGGTCTATATTAGAACATCAAAGTTTCAAAACTTCGAATGTTCTAATATCGACACCTATTCAGGGAAAGCTGAAAACATTGAACATATAGAACTTGTGAAGAAGCAGAGAGCATCTCTGCGAAAGCACTCACGTTTTGTTCTTGAAATAAAGAAATTTTAACTCAGTATTGACGCTTGGATTATTAGCTGGAAGAAGCCTTTATTTTGATCTAATTGCTGCTTCCTTTTGGTGGTTATTTCATATTTTTTGTGGGATTTATCGTTTTTTGTGGATATATCTACAGGGGTCCTGGGTTATGGAAGGAGCATCTAATGAACATATGAATACTACCAGTGAATCTGGATCCAATGGTAGGTTGCGGAACTTTCTGACAAATATTCTGAATCCCTTGCTACAAGTAGTTATGGATGATTCCTGTAACAACATTAATAGTAATGATAGCAACAATGGTAATGATCGTTTAGTAAAGACACTGAAGAGGGACATAGAGAACAATGTATATAAATTCAAACGTCTTCAGTGTCAGAGATACCACTTAGAGGCATGTCTTGAGCATAATGTTATTCCGAGAGGACTAAGAATATTGAATATGCCGACTTACGGCAATTTGTATCCCGAACTTTTGGCCAAATGGCAGCAGATTAATTTAGGGGCCAGTCGGGCCTATCTCCAACTACTTTTAGACTTTTTTTAACCACAAGAGTTTAATATACGTGACACAATAATAAAACAGCAGAATGAACTGAAAGGTGCCTATGGACATGATTTGACAGAACTGTTTCTACATGAAATGGTCGATAAAGTACAGAGGTACGAAAAGAATCTTTTAGAAGTCAAGAAAAAGAAGTTAATAAGAGACTTGCAAGATTTCAGTAGAAATAATGTGTTTGTTTGGCCAAAAAACAACAATGTAACTAGTGTGTTCAATGTACAAGCTCACGGATGTCACTCAGAGTCCCTGAGAGGTTCGAGACGTTGGCAAAGAGGATCGACATCTGCTTTAACCAATGAAAACAGGCGAGTGGAACAGGAACAGCGCATGAGTCCTAGGTCTGAAGAGGCGGGGCAAAGGCGAGTAGTGGTTGAGGAGATAACATCAGAAAACGGATTGAATGTTCAAGATAACCCTTGTTCTCCAACGTTACCACTTTCTGTATATTCTACACCGGCAGAATCCATGACAGGACTTAAACAGCAAGAGGCAGCTGAAGGCTCGCTTTGTCCTAATTTAGATGTTAGGCAAAAAATATCAGTGGAAAAGGCGCCTACTGTAAATTTTCCATCTGTCCCCCTCCCGATAAGAACAGGGAGGAAGAGGTCACTCGATATGGACGAGTCGAGACTGCAGAAACGGCGGGAGCCGCTGCATGTTCAGCAGGTATGTACATTAATAAAACTTTGGAATCAGGCAACTTAGTATGGAATACTTCAAAGTATAGGCTAACAAGACATGAGATTAACTTGTTGAACAAAGGAACTAGTTTTATTCCTTCAACTAACATTGATATAAGTGATGCAATTTTAGCTGTAAAAGTCTTTGCTCATAATTTGGCATTGAAGTTAGTGTTTGGGGATGCTTCTTCAAATGAATTCCATTTGTTTAAGCGAAGAAGTACTTTTATGCCTCATCTTCCAGCAAATGTTGATTTATTTGTAAAAGCAGTGAAAAATGATTAATATGGAGGCTTTGAGACCTTCCAAAGAACTAATGTCAGCAATTTAACAATGGAAGAAAAGTCTGCACTGCATGATTTGAAACAGAATATGAACATTGCTATATGACCTGCTGACAAAGGAGGCCCGACTGTTGTTATGGATAGTTCATATTATAAAGAGACTATGACAAAAATGCTGGACACCGATGCTTATATCAGGGTCTCTCCTGACTTAGTGCAGGATATCCATATAAGTCTGCGCAGAATGTTTCATGAATGCAAAGGTTTGGGTCTGTTGAATGAAGAGTTATGTAATTATTTCTTGGTTGAGCATCCAATAATACCTAGAATGTATGGGCTTCCCAAAATACATAAGAATCCCTTGCAACCTGCTTTTAGGCCCATTGTGGCGGGAGTGGGTTGGCTCACTGAGCCAATGTCTATATACTTAGATTTTGAATTGAAACAAGTACGTCAGAGGTATACCTATGTGTTAAGGGACACTGAACAGTTCCTATCAGAACTATTTGATTTTGCTAGGAATGTTGACTCAGTACAAGATGTATTATTAGTCACAATGGATGTAGAATCATTGTTCACTTGCATTCCTAATGAAAATGGAATTAAGATGGTTAGGGAATTGTTATTGGATAGTGATTTAGTTGACATTGCTAAAGCAGACTTTATTAGTCTATTACTTGAAACAGTCTTGGAGAACAAAGTGTTCTTCTTTGATGAAGGTTGCTATTTACAGAAGAAAGGGATTGCGATGGGCACTAGCTGTGCCAACGCCTATGCGAATTTGGTCATGGTAGCATGGGAAAGGCACCATTTGCTAGGTAATGACCAAATTATGTTTTATAGGCGTTTTGTGGATGATCTTTTTTTCATTTGGCATGGCACTGTGGATAGTCTCATGTCCTTTCATGTGAACTTGAACAGCAGTAGCTCATTTCTTAGATTTACTGTAACACATTCTTGGAAAAGCATTGATTTTTTGGATGCATCTGTGTACAAAGAGGGTCCTGAGTTTAAAACCACTGTTTATAGGAAGGCTTGTTATAGAGCTTCCTTTTTGCATAGGAATAGTATGCACAATCCATCCATATTTGGGAATATTGTGAAAGGGCAGGCAATTAGAACATCACGATTGTGCTGTAAGGAAATGAGATTACAAGATGAGTTGGACAGGCTACAATCAGATTTTTTGTCCAGAGGTTATGAGGACAAACTTATAGTGGAGAGATACGCTGAAGTATCGGGGATGAGGGGCACTAGAGCCAAACCTTATTTCTCAGAGAAAAAGATAGAAATTGTTCCAGACACTGGCTCTAAGAGATCTTTGTCTGTGTTGCTACCATTTGGTAATAACACAGATAAGGTTAAACAAGCAATAGTGGCTAGTTGGAATATTTTATTGGTTGATGAAAAAACAAGAAATTTAGTGGGAGATAAACCATTGTTTACTTACAAAAATATGAAATTTTTAAAGCAACATCTTTGCTATAGAAATATAGGTGCTTGTCCATCGTCAGTGGAAAATCTTGTGCCATTTGGCACAAAGAAATGTGGTAGTTGTCTGCAATGTATATTCACAGATGAATCCCATTTCTTTAAGAACCCAGATACAGGATATCTATGGGAATTGAGGAATCACAGTACCTGCAACACGCACAATATTGTGTATGTTGCACACTGTGGCAAATGTTTTAAATACCATGTTGGTAAAACCAACAGATCATTAAGAGAGAGGATTAGAGACCACGTATACTGTTTGGAGAGGAAGCAAGACTGTAGTGCGTTAGCTAAGCATACACTTTTAGAAGGATCCGACCATATATTTTATTATCAAGTATTGCATGTACAATGTCCTAACATTAGGCTGGGTGATATTGTTAATATAACAGAGCAGGCGGAGTTAAAATGGATTTTTAGATTGGCAGCACACAGGGGGAGGGGTTTAAATGAAAGTGTTACTGTTAAGCCGGTTCTTAAAGCCAGAGCCCTCCGGTAGATGGGTTCATGGCTTATATTTTAAGGGTTTTATATGAATTTATTTTAAAGTCATGTATTATTGTAAAGTTTATGTTTTTGTCTTATTTGGTATACATTTTTGTTAAGTGCCATATAGGATATTTTGGTATTTAATGTGTTCTTCAGGTTTTTATAGAAGCAGGATGTTATAACAGTACTACTAAGTAGTAATTTTAAGATTGTAGTTAATTTGGTTAATTGAATCATTGCTTGACTGATGTTTGTTATATAACTGATGATGGTTGCTTGATTTTGTAATGTCTGAAGAAGCGGAGAGCATCTCTGCGAAAGTGCTCACGTTTTGTTCTTGAAATAAAGAAATTTTAACTCAGTATTGACACTTGGATTATTAGCTGGAAGAAGCCTTTATTTTGATCGAATTGCTGCTTCCTTTTGGTGGTTATTTCATATTTTTTGTGGGATTTATCGTTTTTGTGGATATATATATATATATATATATATATATATATATATATATATATATATATATATGTGTGTGTGTGTGTGTCTATATATATATATATATATATATATATATATATATATATATATATATATATATATATATTTATTTATTTTTATTTATTTTACATTTGTTTACCGGGCTAGTCTAGCTGGATATATTTCCATTTTCAGTAGAGGCCCGGGGAGAAAAGCTCCACATATAGAGATTACAGATTACAGACTGGTAGGACTTAGACAAGGAATATTGTTATCCAAACAAGAGTAGGAGTTAAAAATTTCTAGACAATCTAAATGCGATCATAATGAATATTATTACATAGTTTAAAAAACAAGGAAACAAAAAATTGAAAGACCAAGGGCAGAGAAATGTACATTGTTACCAAAAGGAAAGGAGTTTAACTATCTGGATAATCTAAAATAACATCATATTGAACATTTTTGCTTAAGTTTAACAGCAGGTGAAGAAATTGGAAGACCAAGGAGGAGAGAGAGACAACAATAGAGAGAGAGATTAGAGATACAGGTATATAGGAAAAGAGTCATAGCCAAATAGGGAGGAGAGAAATATGAGAGAGGTATGTAGGGTGGAGGGAAGCTAAGGGGAGAAATGAGGAGGCACAACAGAAGGGAGAGAAAAGAGGGTTGAGGGAAACAACATTTAGTCAGGATTAGAGCAGGGACACATCCAGTGGCTTTTGAGGTATGTTCTGAGTTTTTGTTTAAACAGAAAAGTAGTTGGAATGGAAGTAAGTTCGGTAGGAAGTTGGTTCCAGTGTTTACCGATGGAGTTTGAGAAGAGGGAGTCACCAGCTAGGTTATTAGATTTGGTTAGGGTAACTAGCAGTTTGCTAGATGAGCAGAGTGAGTTTAGATTAGCATATGGGGTTAAGAGGTTAGAAAGTACAGGTGTGTTAAGAGATTGGTAGAAAGCTCTTTGGACAAATGTAAGTTGGGAAAGAAGTAACATGTTTGACAGTTCAAGCCAGTTCAGTTGCTGCAGATTCAGACAGTGGTGAGTTCTGAAAGGTTTCCCAGTAACAAATCTAGCTATGTTATTGTAGGTAGTAGACAGTTTGGAAAGATTGTTTTTCTTGAGGTTAGTATAGATGGGAGAAGCGTTGAGAAGAGTGGAAATGAGATGAGAGTGGGCAAGAGTAGTTTTGGCTGGGGAGGTTAAGAAAGTCTTAATTCTATAGAGAGAGCCAAGTTTCCTATTTACACATTTAATGGTGTTGTTGATATGACAGTCAAAGGTAAGATTGTTGTCAATTGTGACACCTAACAGCTTGGTAGTAGGGTCGGGTGTTATAATGGTTCCATTGTTAGATAAGATAGTGAAATCTAAAGCTGGGGATGTGGTAGTAGGCTTAAAGAGTAAGAGTTTGTTTTTTTTTGCGTTTAGGAGTAGGCAACGATTTAAGAACCAAGTTTCAACTTTTGAAAATACAATTTGAGTATTTGTTTGAAGTTCAGAAATGGATTTAGCAGAGCAAATTAGTGTGGAATCATCAGCATATTGTATACAAGTAGCCTGGGAATAGCTACTTGTAGGTCATTTATAAAGAGGGAGAAAAGAAGGGGTCCAAGGATAGAGCCTTGGGGGACTCCGAGTGAGATTGGGAGAAGAGATGAGAGTTCCTTATTCCAGAGGACGGCCTGTTTCCTGTTAGTGAGATAGGAACTAAACCAGTGGACAGCGTTAGGTTCTAAGGAAAGAGATTCGAGAATTTTTAAGAGGAGAGAGTGGTTAACCATGTCAAAGGCCTTGGACAGGTCAATAAAGAGAGCTGAAGATAGGATGTTATTATTGCGATTTTTGTTAATAAAGTCTGTGAAGGAGAGGAGAGCGGTGGTTGTGCTATGAAAAGGCCTAAAGCCATGTTGACAGTTTGTAAGAATGTTGTTTTTTATTAAGTGGTTCATTAACTGATGGTGAACACATTTTTCCATGATTTTTGCTAGTGGGGATAAGAGAGCTATGGGTCTATAAATAGAATAGTCATAGGAGTTCCCTCCTTTATGTAAGGGTATAATGTGAGAGATTTTCCAGATATCAGGTATGGTTTCTTCATTAACAGTTCTATTAATGAGAATGGATATAGGATAGGCTATTTCAGAGGCTGCTTTTTGAAGGAATTCAGATGGCAGTTGGTCAGCTGAGGGGGAGCAAGGTTTGAGTTTGTGGATACATTTCAGAATAAAGGAAGTAGGGATGGGTTGTAGCCTAAAGGTTGGTAGTTTGAGGGATGGAAGGTCAGGGATATTAGTGTTGTCACTAGAGAGATGAGAGGCCAAGGAATTAATAGTATCAATAAAGAATGAGTTGAAGGTATTGGCTGTATCAAGGGCGGAATACTTTTCAGACCCGGAAGGGGATGGAGTGGTAGTCTGTCCTGGGTGAAGAAGTTTATTTAGGGTTGACCAGAATTTTTGAGGGTTATTGTGATTTGCTTGCTGGAGATTACTATAATAACTCCTTTTCTCGGAGAATATAGCTTTTTTGGTAATGTTTCTTAGGTGCCTAAATGTCTGATGTTCTATTGGAGATTTGCTAGTTCGCCATTTCGTCCAGGATTTGTTTCTAAGTAACATTTTTTGTCTTGTATCTTTAGATAGCCAAGGGGCACGTTTAGATTTAATTCGGATGGAGCGTTTTGGAGCATGATTATCTAGAATTGTTAGGAATGTGGTATTGAAGTAAAGGACAGCTTCTTCAAGAGGAAGTGTCTTTAGAGGATTCCAGTTGCAGGCATTTAGTTCACTTTTAAATTGAATAGGGTTGAATCGTTTGAGATCGCGGAGGGTCCTATAGATGGGAGTATTGTTAGCGTTTTTGTCTTAGAATGTAGGTTAGTTTGTGATCACTAAAGTCATCGGGTAAAGTTCCAGATTGATATTTTAGAAGTGGTTTGTTAACGAGAATCCAGTCAAGAATACTTTCTTTGTTGTTGAGTTTGTTTGTCCTGGTAGAGGTGTCTATTGTCTGTGTGAAGCCATAGAGGTTAATATGAGAGGTCGGGTTGTTAGTGTTTAACGAGGACCAGTCAAGGTTAAGGTCACCAAGTATTATGGTTTCTTGTGGGTAGGTGGAGGTGGCCCAACTGAGGATATTTTCTATGGTAGACGAGTTATTTCCAGGAGGTAGATAAATACAGATAATATAGATGGATTTTTTTGGGTTTAGTTGAAGCTTTGAGATAAGAAGTTCAGTCTTGGTAATGTCTAGGTTCTCGGAGGGTACTAATGTTACATTTATATATATATATATACATTTTTATATATATATATATAAAAAATGTGTGTGTGTGTGTGTGTGTGTGTGTGTGTGTGTATATATATATATATATATATATTATACATATATGGATCTACTTCAGTAGATATCGAACATTCGGAATATGAAAATTTACTTTAACATGTCAGACACTGCACTTATGTCGACAGAGGTCACAGTGCACTGGCAGAAACAGCAGCTCTATTTAAATAGAGGATTTAAAATGAAAACATACCTTTTTAGAAATTTTCAAATGCAGATCACTGTATAGTGAGGATCGATAAGTTTAGCCTTTTCTCTACTGCAGTGCAATGTTGGAGTTAGTAATTTCACTATTTTCATGTCGTTAAAGTAAATTTCAAGAGTCCAAAATTTTAAGCTTCTGAAATTAAAAAAAAAAATTATATATATATATATATATATATATATATATATATATATATATATATATATATATATAATTTTTTTTTTTTTTGTATCATTGAGTATGTTGTTATGTAGATGTATAAAATGTCTTAACATACGAAACAGAAGGTGACACTTGATGAGGAGGTGACACTTGATGAAGTTCTTGTAGTGAAAGCTTTTTTGTGTAGGAAGCTTTTAGCGAAAAAACCAATGTAGACCACCACTGTTTCAACGATAAAACACTAGTTTAATATAACACATATACAAACAAGCAAGATAAAACTGATGAGCGCTTTCGGGCTCTGCCCTTCTTCAGATAAAGGAAAAACAGTTTGAACCACATTTAAATATCTAATTAAAACACTAATTAAAAACACTACATTACACTACTGTAGGAAGCTTGTGTGGTATTAAAAGTTTATCCATGGTATCTGGAATCCTTTCCTCTTTTTTTGGTTTTACATATTTTTGTGTATTAGCCTAGACTTTATCTACTTGAGCTGTTGTTGTTTCACCTATATGAGAAGATTACCCAAGCTTACAACATTTTGGGGATGGAAGGGTCCAGCAGCCCATAAAGAAAACTCATAGCAAAGCTTGATCTGCACCTGTGGAAGGAATCAAGCTTGTAGTGCTTTGTAAAAGTATGTACAGAGGACCAAGCTGCTGCTTCTAGAATACTTTTAGAATCCAATCCTTTCCAAAAAGCTATAAATAAAGCAAAGGCCCTGGTAGAGTAAGCCTCGACCCTACCTGCAACAGTTTTGTTGTGGTAAGAATAACAATAGGTAATACCTTCGACAAGCATTTGGAAATGGTCTGTTTTGATACAGGTTGCCCCTTCTTCTTACCTTCACATGAAATGAAATGATCTGATCTAAAATATTTTGTTTTGTCAAGATAGTATCTGAGTTGTCTGTGAACATCCAAGAAACAGACTATCCTTTCTCACACATTTTGTGTTCAGGAAAGAAAACTGGGAGATGGATAGACTGAATAAAAGTAAACACAAAGGAGGACTAGCTCTCAATGAAACCCTATCTCTGGAAAATGAGACAGGGTTGACTCATCATAAGAGCTTGGAACTCAGATAATATTCTTTCAGAGACATCAGTAAACAGTTGTCCAAGATACAAACTTCAAGTCAGCATGATGAGCTGGTTCAAACGAAGTAAGTGTTACCTTCTCTAACACAAAATTAAAATCACAATGGGGAAGCCACAGGAGGGGGTCTCTTATACAAAATCCCTTTCAAAAATATTTTCAGATTAGAATGGATTGAAAGAGGGGAATCCATGGGCAGACATGCTGAAATGGGCAAAAATTGACAATTGACAGAGGAATAAGAAAGGCCATAGGATAGTAAGTCAGACAAATATTGTAAAATCAGAGAAACACTAACCCAGAAAGGGTGCTGGTTATTTTTGCAAAAACTAGAAAATACTTTCCATTTGCTTATAAGTGATTTTCTAGTTGCAGGTTTTCCTGCCTTCTTTAATACCTCCTACATGTCTTAAAGAAAAGGAAGGTACCTAAAAGGAATTATGACTCTATCATCCGGGCAGTCAGCTCAAGTTGATTGGGATCAGGAGGTATCAAACACCCCTGTTCTTGTACGAGTAGATCCAATCTGTGAGGAAGTTTGGGGTAAGTGCCCCTGGCTAATTTCAAAACACAGGTGAAACACTGTTGCAAGAGCCAGAAGGGAATCACCACAATGATCTTGGGAGATATCTTCTGAATATTCAGAAGTACCCTGGGAATCCGTGGAAAGGAACACTTCGGTTCAAGGAAGGGAAAAGGCATCTGTGTTCTAGGCCTTCTTGCATGAAGTCCTGGAGCAGAATCTTGCCAGCTGATTTCTCAGGTAAACGGGTTTACTTGAGGACACTCCCTTCACAGATGGATTAAATCTTGGAAGATCACCATATCTAATTTCTATACATGAGAGTTTGACCTTGTCCTGCTCAGCTTGTATATCACACAGTTATGCTCTGACAGAATGTAGGATGCCTGTAGAGTTAAACTGTGTTGTGAAGCTATATCCCAAGCTAACATGACTAGCCTGTATAGGGGGTACGAACTGGTCCCCCCTTGCTTGTTGGTGGACCACATGACTGTAGTATTGTCTGTAGCAACATGAAGATGTCCTGGGGACCAAAGATGTTTCAGAACACTGAGTGCCTTGATCAGGGCAAGCATCTTTTTATATTTATATGCTTGTGTCAATGCTTGGTGTCCCACACACTTGTCACTTTTAACCCTCCTGAAACTGCTTTTCAAGCAAAGTCCAAGGTGTCTGTGGTAACTGATTGCTTTAGAACACAGAGGAAGAATGGAAGACCTGGATTTAAGGATATCACCTGTCTATATCAAGTGAATTCTCTTCTTACAAACTCTAGCACTGGGATTTGACAATGATAACTGGTGCTGAGATCAAAGAGACTTAAGATACCACTGTATTGTTCTCATGTGGAGTCTTGCCAGGGATATCATGAGAATCACAGAAGCCATGAGACCCAAAATCTTGAGGTATTCCCTTGCACTGACTGAAGTCTGAGTGGAAAACCATAGAAAACGATCTAGATATTGGTCTATTTTTAGTGTTGAAGAAAAGCTCTTTGAACTGTGGTGTCTAGTTAATATCCCAGAAACACAATCATGGGAAGAGATAAAGACTTTTGAATGTTCTCTTGGAATCCCAGCTTGTGTAAGAGATCTCACACCCAAGAAAGAGATTTCTGACATTTTGAGAAAGACTTTGCAAAGGTAAGCAAGTCATCTAAATATGGAAAAATTTAGATAACTGAACAAGAACAATCTGGCAATATAACAAAAAAATACATAAAAAATAATAAAAAAATAAAAAATAAGAAAGCCCAAGCCAGAAGCAATTTCATGCACAAGAATGTTTAATAAAATTAGCTTCTCTGTCCCTTAACATTAAGAGGACGTCTTCAGATAATTACATGCTGCAAACGCATCCTTATAAATTGATACCATCAGATCACAGCACATGCCAAAATTCATCAATCAATAAACACTATTAATTAATAAAACCATTTATCACAATGCTACTTCCTAACTTATCTTTTCCCTATATTCATAAGCACATTTAGAAATTTTAATAACTAAATAAAATTCTTACAGAAATATGGAAGTAAATAAAACTTATTTATTAAATAAATAAATGTAAGTAAATAAAACCTGTTTTATTTACACTTATATACACATAAATAAATATAATATATAAAAAATACTATAAAAAACACTACAGTACAATAAATACAATATCAAATGACCACAGATCTCACCTGTAATGATCCATTCAAAGAAATCTTAGAATTCAACCCCCCCCCCGGTATTGCATTTAACTTAATCTACCAATAAAGTTCCTTTGCTTCTGTAATAGCACCTCAGCAACCTCCACACACTGAAATTGGTACTTTCTCCACTACATAAAACAGAATGCTTAAATAATGCATTAATTAAATCTTTTGTTTTAACAACATAATAATGTTCCTGTATTCTGATCTTTAATTGCCTCTCAGTCTTCCCAACATAAAAGGTATCACGACATAGATAAAGCAATGCAAAACACCCCAGAAGTCTTACAATTACATCTATAATTGTTTCTAATACTACTAGGGTGTGATCTGACTGTGGTATTAACACTATCACTTTTATACCTACACTGGGGGCAGGACCCACATTTTATCATACCGTACTACTGATTTTGTCTACTCAATCTTTCCATAATATTTTTTATGTTCCTGCTCCTTTTATACATAAACTTAGGGGCTCCAAAATCTTCTGTCCTAATCCCAGCAAACTCTTTTATTAAATTCCAGTTTTTAATAATAAGCTATTTAACATATTCACTGCAATTTGTATAAGGTAAAACTATTGCTTTATCAAAACCATCTCTACTGGCTATGGCTGCCAAATGCATCCTTACCTTTTCTCTTAAAATCGGAGTATACCTATCCGTTTCACTGAACACGCTATCCTTAATATTACATACCAAATCTTCAGGGAATCCCCTTTTAATAAACATTATACATAACTTATTAGACTCAACCAAAAACATTGGATCCTCAGAAATTAACCTGGACTACTTTACAAACTGATCTTTAACCAGATATTTCTTCTACCAGTAGGGATGGTAACTAGTTAAATGCAAGTAAGAATTAGAGAAGGTTGACTTATGAATAATGATAGACTCATAGGTGTCATTTAAAATATTCTTATAAATAGTAATATCCAGATAATCAATACTGCTACTACTGATGCTATTAGTAAATTTCAAAAACAAAGTAGCATTGTTGATGTATTCAACAAATTAATTAAAGGAAAACTCCACATTAGAACTTAAAAAAATAAGTTTTTCTACTCTCTCTCTGTTGTCTGAGCTATTTTAACATCTCAAAATCACTCTAACTGCATCTTATGGAATTTTAATATGTTTTCTGCAAAATTACTGTCAATGGGGCTTGACATATCAACGTGATCTCATTTTTCTTCACACCTTTCTCTTTCTGATAATCCATTTCAAGTCTGCTTTATATGAGTCATGCTAGACATAAGGAAGTAGTGGTGTATTCCCATTCCATTAACATATAATGGGATTAGTGTCAGTCTCAGTCATCTTACATACTCTATGTAACAAGACTGACTCTCTTATTTCTTGAATGGCCCTCATTTGTGTGCGTCTCTCAGGGCTTGTTTTATGGTACACTAAGGAATTATACAGCAGCACACAAAACAGTTGTTAAATTGCAGGCCTTTGTTCAAAGTATCTTGTTGTAGTCCAAGATGAACTGACAGCCCCTCCCCCTACACTTTGGAAAACGTGCTGATACTTTACAAGGATTATTTACAAGAAAAAAATATTTTCTTATTTTTCTCTAAATGTCACAGACATCTCTGATACTACATTCAAGTAATCTTAAAAATGTAATGTAGTATAAACAAAAAAACATTTAAAATGTAAAGCTTATCATTCCAATAATCTGATGCTGCTTATGTAAATTTGCCAAAAGAAGTGACAACTGCCTTTGAACCATTGAGTAATCTAGTTATTCTGTTTTGCTATGAAAGGCAAGGCTACATTGGAAGCAGCTATGAATCAATGTAAGTTTGCTTCCTCTCTGCAATAAAGACAATGGAAAACAGTTTCATGCCTCTGTCTTGTTTACAGCAGCCTGAGCTCCTGACTACAACTTTCTCTGTGTCTGTGGTATGTCATTGCAGGTATAGACAAATTCTTCTGCAACTTATATGAGAAGTTAAACTTAAAAAAGTGGGTGGCCACTCCCTTACTTTGATACCAAAGTGAGAAACTGAAAGTTTTATAAAGTACAAGTAGGTTTCAGGTACCTACACAGTACTGGAATCATACTGTAGAGGGAAAAGCATCCTAAGAGTTGAGCTAAACTGTAGGAGGAAGTGGAGTTTTCCTTTAAGTACATAAATTCATCCTGCCTAAAAAGTCAAAATGTTATCAAGGAATCTGAGATACAACAGAAATGTTCAAAACATGGATGATACAATACACTGTTGTTCCAAAACATAAAACAACATCTGCAAAAACAAGGTCAAAAGCAGTCACCATAGCAACACCACTGACCTGCTTAAAATGCTCACAATTATAATAATAATATTAATATCGGAATTATTAAAATTAGATCCAACAACTAAAGCTTCACAAAACCACTTAAGTCCCAACTCATCCAAAAATATCCCTCACATCAATAGTAATGAACAAAACTGCATCATTATAACCAATGGCAGCTATTTTCCTTAAACAGTCCCAAGAATCCTTTAATATACAGTTCTTGTCATTAAAAAAATATTCTTTATTAAACATTCTCATGCACAACATTACTTCTAGCTTGGACTTTCTTATTTTTACAAAAATGTGGATACTCTTTAGACTATAAACTATATAGACACTTTTTTTTACTCAAATGATTTTTACTTTGATGAAATAACACAATAATTTAACACATTCACAACATTCAATAACTATTTACATTATTTACATTCAGCCTGACAAAAAGGATTCAGATAAAAAACATTTGTAGTTAAATAATAAGTTAATATATAAACTATGACAGTTAGGAAGAGTTTGGTTCCATCTGTAGGGTATAAATCAAATTCAAAACTTTCCTCCACGGACTATTAACCACTGGCTTAGGAAAAGTTCTTAACTCTTTAGTTATTTTCTCCATTAGTATACATTTCTTCAGTGATGATAGGAATTTCTCCATTGTGGGTGCTACATTAGAGTTCCATCTTCTAGTTATACATTTTCTGGCTATTGCTAACATTGTCCACAGCAAATACAGGTCATCTTTCTTCATATTATTACTATTAACAACATTCAATAAAATTAAAGACTTTGTCAAAACAAATATATCAGTATAGATAGCTTGAAGAAATGTGTTAATCTCATTCCAATATGGTTTAAATACATTGCAACCAACAAAATAAGTTATTATTTTCCCATAGACCAAAAATCTCTATGTGTTTTATCAGGGAAACTCCTTGTAATAGTAAGTGGTATTACAAATCCATGCCACAGTTTTATATCTAAATTTGTGTTAATTAATTTTCTAAACATATCAAAAATATTGTTTATTAGTGTTAGTTTAGTTAATTTTGTTGTACTATACTGTAAATTTAAACTTAAAAAGTGCCATATCTTATATTTGTCAGTTACCAAAGCATTCTTTGATAAATAATTTTCATTCATTAGTATAATGGAGTGTACCTGTTTCCAACTGGAAGAGTATCTAGGATTTATCCAATTCATCACTATTTTAATTATAGATGCCTTTATATAAGTTTCAATCTCTGGGAATTTTAACCCTCCCTTGCTCCCATTTTCTGATATGATGAGAATATGCCACTTTATTTCTTTTGGAGTACCATAGGAATTTCATCAGAGTTGAAGTGATTTCTTTAAGGATTTTCTTTCCTGGTGGAAGTATAAGGGCTTTTGCTATATATACTATTTTAGGTAACAAAACCATTTTTATCAGTTGTAACCTATCATCAAATGTTATAAACAAATTATTCCATTTGCTTATTAATGTCTTGATTAAGTCTATGAATTTAGCATAGTTAAGCTGTAAGGTTTCCTCTATATTCTTGCCTAGGACTATTCCTAAATAGTCTAGAGTTGAAAATTGTTTTCCAATAATATGATTAACTGGAACCTGTATGTTCTTTTTTTATTTAATAATAAATATTTTGATTTAGATTTGTTGAAGGAGAGTCCTGTTGTTACTATATCCACTTCACCTAACACTTCCTTAGAATTGGGTAAGGTAAGTAAGACATCATCAGCAAACTTCATTATTTTAGAACTATATTGGTCATATATATTTATACTTCTTATCTTTTGGTTATTACGTATTAAAATGGCAAGTATTTCTATGGCCAGAGCAAATAGGATAGGGGATATGGGACATCCTTGTCTAGTACCTCTAGTGATTTGGACTGTTTTGGAAGTAAAGGGACCTAATTTGACATATGCTAGATTATTTTTATAGATTTTCTTTACCATTGTTATAAAAAGGGGGGGGGTCAAATAACTGTACGACTTTAAATAAATAACCCCAATTTAAGGAGTCAAAGGCCTTTTGAATATCTAGACCTATTATCAATGCTTTATGGTTTCCTCTATTGAGGTAATTTATCAGAGTTAATACTCTTTTTAATATTATCCTGTGTATGTCTGTTATGTATGAAACCTGTTTGGTCTTCATTAATTATTTCAGATATGGGTATTTTCAATCTATTGACCATAACCGACATATATAGTTTATAATCATTATTCAGCAAAGAAATTGGTCTATATGAGTTGCAATGATTAGAGTCCTTATTCTCTTTTAATATAGGGGAAATTAGAGAATATCTCCAAGAAGGAGGAATATTTGCTAATGTTTGAACTTCAAGAAATGTTTTATGTAGGAGAGAAATTATAGAAGAGAACAATCTATAAATTTCGATAAATAAGACATCTATTCCAGGTGCTTTATTAGACTTACTTCCTTTAATCCCATCTATAATTTCCTTTTGAGAAATAGGTTTTTGTAGCTCTAACTTCAGTTCCTCGAATTTTTGTTATTTTGGGAACTATATTCTCTAACTTCTCACATTCATTTGTACTTATTTTATCTTTATGATGCTCTGCATAATGATAATTAAAAGCCTCCAGAATGTCCCCTATGTCTGAGACTTTTTTTCTTTTTCCTTCATGAAAGATACTATCAATGTTATTCATTTTTGATTGTATCTTAACTTTCATAGATAGGTTATGAAGATGCTTAGGAGAGGTAGCATAAAATTTTAATTTCAGTTTTTCCATAGCTAAATTAGTTTTATGGGATAATATTTCATTGTATATCTTATTTACTTCTTCTATTTTCTTCTTATTATCTGTAGCAATTAAGTTTTTATTAGATTTAAGAGATAATATTTGATTTTGTAGTTGCTGTAACTCTGAGTCCCACTCTTTAATTTTATTTTTGTACCAGCTAATGGTTTTACCATATAGATAGGCCTTAAGAGAATCTCAGACCATAATTGTGTTTGCTTCAAGTTTACAATTAATCTCCAAGAAAAGGTAAAGTTCAGAAGTTATCCAAGATTTAAAGTCTTTAATTTTTGTGACATATGAAGGAATCCTTGAAGTAGTAACTAACTGATTGAATTCCAAGTGTATTGTTAACAACAGGGAATTACGATCTGAAAAGGGACAAGGTTGTATTGAAAAATTCAAGATTTTAGAATAAAGATCTTGTGAGATATAAATTTTATCTATTCTACTTTGGGTACCATGTCTATAGTCCTTGTGTGAGAATAGTAACAAATTTAGTCCCAAAGCATTAAAGGTATCTTTTAGTTTAAACATTTCTGTCCATTTTTTAACTGTCTGGCTGAGGACAATAGTCTAGGAGATTTCCTATTTGTAGTTTCTGTAATATCTGTGATACAACTGAAATCTCCTAGTATAATCTTACCTTTAGAAGTAGTTCTAATAAAGTCTAAGTGTTTCTTAGCTAGTCCAACCTCCATACCCGGGAACCAGTATAAATTAACCAGGGTCCAAATTCTATTATTAAACTTAAGTATAACTAAGGCCATGAGTCCATCATTATCTACATGTTTGTAAATGATTTGGAGATTTAAGAAAGTTTTTTTCCATAGAATTATTACTCCTCTGGTCTTATTTTTTATGAAGATTGAGCAAGATTAAGACTGTATTCCTTAGGGTCCCACATAAATGTGTCATTTATTTTAAAGTGTGCCTCTTGGAGAAAAACTACTTGAGCCTTGTTTAGTTTAAGATACCTTAGTAGGTTGGCTCTCTTATATGGGTTGTTTAAGCAATGAGTATTTAAGGATATCAAAGTTAAATCCATATCAGAATTCTTTAAAGATAACAAATAATAAAGGAACTTGTATTAATAGAATCCTGTATACACAATACTCTTCCTGAACAGACAATAGAATAGCAATTGTTGTATTTCTATTTATCTCAATCCAAATAACTTTCCCCATGAAAGATAAAAGTAAAACAATTGTGTCAGGCAATTCAAAACTAGAAAAACAGTTAAAAAAACAAAAAAAAAATAGCATATTTCACTCTGATATAAACTTTAATACACCCTACACATGGAATGAGATACATTCCCAGTCTAGCAAACAAAAGTAAATCTGCTACACTACCTATCCCAACCATCAACCTTTGTTGGTTCGAGCCCATGAAAACAAAGTCAAAAATGGAGAATATATTATAAATTAAGAGAAAAATAGTGATAAACAACTACTCAAACATTGATTCCAGTTAGGTTTTAGAGATGAGTTACATACACTATTACTAGAAACATTAAACATTTATACAGTAATTATTCACTAAGGAAGCAAGAAACAAATTAGGATATATATATATATATAGTCTGAATTTAGTGCTTAACAGACTATGGAAACATTAGCTTTATTAACAATCTAAATGATTACCCAAAATACCTAAGCATGTCTTCTGTACTAGTTCTAATAAAAACTTCAAAATGACAGAACAAATCAAAGAATCCTTTAGGATTATATTTACTTGCCCACTGAACAAATATTATTATGACAAACTCCCACTAAATAAAAACTTCACGAGAATTGGGTGTTAGCACATAGTGTGTGTCATTCCCAAAAGATGTTAACATAGATTTTTAGAAATATTCCATAAGACATATTTGTCCTTAATTAACTCCTAAACAGGAAATGTCAGTTTGAAATTTAAGAAGTGAAGCTTTCTTACTTAGCTTGTGACATCATGCATTCTATGCATGCAGATCAGATTACATCTAATGTGTATATGCAAGCCTAGTTGTGAATGTCAAGTCTCTGATTGGTTAATATAGCATAGTAGGCTTATTTTACAAGAATTATTAGCTACACTGTCTGCAAACATATTCATGGTTCCCTTTTATAATAGGGACTATATTTTGTGATCAAATATATACAGAAATTTTATTTTTTCTTGTAAACAGTTAATTATAGCCACTATTTCTAGTGAATATACTGGAGTTTTTATAAACAGATATTTATAAATAACTTTCCTATGCCATTAGCAAGTGTTTAGTGTAGGCTTATACATTTACAGGAAATGCTTATGACTAATAGTAATAACTGTAAGGATACTCAAACACCATACTAAATCCTAGCAAATATATGCATGAATAATTCTGATTGAACTAAAATTACTTTGCATTTAATTTGCTGATTTCCTTATTGTATCCTAGATATTGTTTATATTTCAGATGTCATGTTTTCAGTTCTTATAAAGTCATGTTTTTTAGTATATTAGCACGTTATGACAGGAAAGAGCTCAGTAATATCTATGACTTGTGATAACACAACAAACAAGTTATGAATTTCAGTATTATTACCCTATTACTATGGTAGATATTTACAGCTATCTCTATCTTAATTTTGTCTTTAAGTCATTCACTTTTAAGACCTGTTATCCATAGTAAGTTTTATATAAATAATGTTTTTTACTAATTGTGGTCATTTTAACTTATGCCAGTTAATTATTATAGCAATAACCCATGCCTAGGTGTGGGTAATGCGGGATTTACCCACGGTTGGCGTGACCAAACAAAGACAACCGTGGGTAAATCCCGCATTACCCACACCCAGAAGTGGGTTATTGCTATTATACTATGACATTATTTAAGAAAAGAAATAATTACTTTTCTTAAATAATGGCATTGTATAATGCCTCTTTGCTGCCCTTCCGCAGCTGTCTGGTATCCGCTGCAGTTCTGATGTACTGCGCATGCCTACGCAGTACATCAGAGCTGTGGCCAAAAGCAACGGAGAAAGCAAGATCTCCATTTCTTTTTACTGTTTCGCTATGTTAAATTGGTTTAACATAGCGAGACAGCTTTAAAATAAGCAACGGAGAAGTCCGTTGCTTATTTTAAAGCTGTCTCACTATGTTAAACCCATTTAACATAGCGAAACAGTAAAAAGCAACGGAGATCTTGCTTTTTTTTAAACCTGTCTCGCTATGTTAAATGGGTTTAACATAGCGAGACAGCTTTAAAATAAGCAATGGAGATCTCCGTTGCTTATTTTAAAGCTGTCTCGCTATGTTAAATACATTTAACATAGCGAGACAGGTTAAAAAAAAAAAAGCAACGGAGAAAGCAAGATCTCTGTTGCTTTTTCCACACTGTGTCGCTATGTTAAAGGAGTTTAACATAGCGAGACAGCTTTAAAAAAAGCAACGGAGATCTCCATTGCTTTTTTTAAACCTGTGTCGCTATGTTAAACTCTTTTAACATAGCGAGACAGTGTTTTAAAAGAGACTTATACTAATGGAAAAAGTCCAGGCGACCGGACCTTTTCCATTAGTATAAGTTGATTTACAACATGCACGCTGGCCAATCAGCGTGCACGTTTTGGAATATTAATGGGGGTCATGGTATAATATTGATTTTAGTCAGTTATTTAAACATCTGCCAAATGTTTTGTTTGATGAGAAAATCTTTCTGGCTCTCTTCTTCCTTCAGTCTTCCATCAAGATCATTCAGGGATGCTTCTAAATGTGTTATTCTGGATTGATGCTGCTGTATAAGTTCCTTGAGAGAATCTGTTTGTTTCTGACAATTTTCTTTGAGGTTTTGTAAATTCTCCTTAAAAATCATCCATTTTTTAGTGAGAGTTCTTGTAGAGCAGATGTCACAAGCTGCATTTCTTTTTTTAAAGCCATGTCAGAATGAGAAGTCTTCGAAGTGCTCATCTCCACAAATGATACATTCTCCTTTATAATTTGACAGGAAAAAACTTTCCTAAGTTCACCAAAGTTACTAATAATATAGTTTATACTTTCATCTACCAATTCTAAGTATTTATGCTAAAATAAAATAAGTTATTTCCTGTTTTTTATACTAGTTTCATGGAGCTCTGAAAAACTGCTGCTATCAGTTGGCCATCTTTGCTCCACCCCCCCCTCTATACAGACACTTTGAAATCACTCTAAATTGCAGTGAATAGTCCAAAGGGTAAGGCAGAGAACTGCTAATGCAATCCCGACATAAAAAACTTAAGAAATACCTGAAATCCGGATGAAGAGATATGTGATAAGCATCTTTCAAGTCTAGTGTTACTAGGAAACATAACGAGGAAAAAGAGGTAATGAGTTATGAAGAGAGATCATTCTGAATTTGGACACTATCACAAACAGGTTTAGGAAAAAAAAGATCTAAAACTGGTCTCCAGGAATCTTCTTTCTTTGACACTAAAAACATCCTTGAATAAAAACCTTTTCCCATTTGGGAAGGGGGAAATGATTTTATCACTTCCTGGGACAGCATATGATGAAGGACAGGTAAAATACAAGGAGATGAGGAATTACCCCCGGAAAGGAAGAACTTCCTCCCATTGCCATCTGTAACATTAATGACAGATCTTCACAGCTCATTTGTCTGAAACTATCAGCTGCCAAAGAGAAAATGGAGAGTCAGATTTTCTGGACGACAAAAGGGGGTGCCAGGGTGGGATGGGGGAACAAAGTCTCTTAAACAGTCATTCTAACTTATTGGACTGTCCTTGGATTCAGGAGTTTCCAGAATTCTTCTTAAAACCCACTTGCCATTTCTTCCTAAACATCTCATTACCTGCATTTTATTGAGACTGATTATTTTGTTTCATACCAAAGCTGGACGAGGAGCTACATAATCCACTGGAAGAGGGTGAAAATCTTTGAAATTCCTTGTATCAGCTTAGCCCTTTCATCATACTTTTTCATCCACCTCTGAAGCAGAGAGGCCACAAACTAACTCTCTATCCAAAGGAGAATTTAAAATCTGATTTTATCATCATCCTGGAAGTTCTCAGAACATAGCCATTCAATTTCAAACATCATGAAAACAGCACCAGTGGCCATAGCTCTTGCAGTATCAATAGAGTCATATACACACTGTATACAATGAGTAGTGACTTGAACAATAGAATAAATTAAAATATTCAATGCAGATTTTTCCTCACAGGAAGCTACAGACAAACATTCTTCATACTTTTACAATTAGGACAAATGTATGAAACATATGAACCTGACAATTCAACATTCGGAAAATCAAAGTTGCAGGAACACACAGTTTTTTCCCATACTTCTCAATAATCTTCCCATCCATATCAGAAATATAGGATTGGAATTAACTAAGTGTTTATCAGAAGAAGGATTAAATAAAGCTATAGCTGCTGGACTAGATGAGGTTTGGAAGAGTGTATATAAACTTAAAAGACTGAGGAACTTTATACATCCTATCTGCCTTTTTAAGAGCAGCGGGCTGACTGTCAGGAAAACTGGAGGCTGTAACATACGCATCCTCCAAGGCAGATAAAACCAGAGGAATGGCTGTAAGTTCTGGAAATTTCTCATGCAACAGCTCATAATAGTTTCTGGAGACTGAGAAACCTCAGTGTTTTCCCACTAAAAACACTGGGCTCATTCTAGAAATAGTCTCAGAGAAAGAGAAACCCTACAAGGAGAATCGGAAACTGAGTTCTCCTCTGAGTCTGAATTAGAAATCTGAGAAGCAAACCCTGTATCTGTCTCTTCATCCTCCTGTCCAGACTCTGAATCTTGAATCTCTTCAGGAAAAGAAGTATTCCTCTTTCTTTTACCAGAAACCAACTTACAAGAAGGATCAGTAGTCTGCATTAAACCTACAGTTAGACCTAGTAAACTACTTCTAAGGAAATTTCAGGAGTGGATACATGCATACTTTTCTGCTTCTTTTTGACAGACAAAATGGGGCTAACAAGGCTATTAGTGACAAAAGCAGCTTCCCCAAGGATGGGTAAAACATTCTGACAAAACAGGGAAATCATCCCTGTTTCTACTCCCAGGACAGACAAGACAGGCCCTTCCTTTTGAGAGGACTCACAACAACCCCAGAGGATATGGCTAACCACCAGTCCATGGTGGCTGTAGGTACTACTCCAAAGGGATTTTGTGTAAAAGATGAGTAGTCTAAAGTACAGCAAATGGCCACAGCAGAGTCACCCACCTGCGGCTGAGGCAAACTGCTAGCCTGCTGTGGTGACAAAGGCTGTTTGCTTAACTTTTTCTTTTTGTGGCTGAAAGAAGGATCAACCATGGCACCGACAGTTTGTTTCACTGTCTAGCCAAAAATCGTGCCTCTTTCCCATGGGAAAAAGCTGCAAATGCCAGTAAAAACAAAAAGTCTTTAAAAAGTAACTTTTTCCCCAAGACAAACACAGTAAAAAAGCATTTTAAAAACATTACATCAGTCCAGCAAAGTAAAATAAACAATTTCTCCACAGACAAAAATGGTTTTCAGTTACTGTAAACAATGTTTAAACTAGCAGGGAAAAAAAGAGTGTTTCTGTTTAAAAGTACAGTATAGTCTCATAACATTCTGTTAAAACACAAACTCCAAGCTTTAAAATAGCTGTCCTGAAGAGGAAAGTATCAATAATAAAATTATTAAATTGAAGATTTTTTCCTCAATTGGAACTTATCTGCCCAGCAAAAGGAACAGCACATGTCTGAGAGGTGCATTCTTTTCGGAGACGTCTGACAGTTTGGGTTCATGGAAGGTGCGCTGAAGCTTTTTAAGCTGGCTGGCTGTTATATCCTTGGCAAGACATAACCCATATAGCTAAGGCTACGGTAGCAGTGATCAATATGATGAGCACCAATAGCCTGAATTAGACCATGAGCCAGACCTAATAAGCTACTCTTCTCCAGGGAAATAGCAGGAGGAGATACGTTTAGTTTTCTGTTTCTTTTTGAAAGAAAAAGAGGGTCCAACAGGGCTGTTATGGTAGCAGCAGCATCCACAGGAATAGTCAAAACATTTGGACTAAACATGAAGGAATTCCCTTCCCATTCTCCCTGTACAGACAAGAGTGGGTCTCCCTTGCCCACTGAGGGGAGCACAACAGCCATACAGGATGTGGGTAACCCCTGGTCTGTAGTGGCTGTAAGTGCTGCAGCAGAGGGATCTGGGGTTAAAGATGAGTGGTTTGAGGAACCAGCTTTGGCCACAGCAGAGTCACCCCACCTGTGGCTGAGGCAAACTGCCAGCCTGCTGTGGTGGTAATGGCTGTTTGCTTAACTTTTTTCTTTTTGTGGTTGTTACAAAGACTAGCCATGGTACCAGTAATTTGTTCCATGGTCAAGCAAAAAATGGTGCCTCTTTTCCTTGGAACCCAAGCAGCACAAGCCGGTAAAAAATCGAAGTGCAATAAAGTAACTTTTTCCAAGTAAAAAGGACTTCTTTATTTTACTTTTTGGAGTTGGAGGAGTGTATTACACACATTTTTTTTCCAGAGGAAAAAAAAAGCTTTACAATATTTTAAAAAAGTGCACTTCAGTTAAGTCTCATGACAGTCCATTAAAACATAAAAAAACAAACATTCTTAACCAGGAAAGTACATTTAAACAAAAAAAATTAAATGTGGAATGTTTTTCCCCATACGGAACTTATCTGTCTAGCAATAAAACAGCACAAGTCAAACATAAATTCTTGAAAGCCTGTGAATGTGCGCACATCTCAGTGGCAGGAAAGCTCTGGAGGGCTTGGTGCCCAAATCTATCTTTTTAACTCAGCTTGAGCTGCCTAATGGTTTGAGCACATGCAAGGTGCCCTGAAGCTTCGGAAGCTGGCCATCTGTTATAACCTTAGCAGAATATAACACATACAGCTTAGGTTACTACAGCAGTGATCAATATGAACAACTGCCTTTAACAAATGGCTTACTAAATGGTTTCACTCTAGGGGTATTCAGCATGCATCAGCCTAGAATGAGATTACAGTCTAATTTGTTTTGCAAGGGATGGCCTGTTTCTCTTATTCAAGAGTTTCCGCAAACTAGCAAAAGCCTTTGCTGATCCACAGTACTTTTTTATGCAGAGACCATCTAATGGGCATCTAAGCTTAGCAAAATCATCTAATATTAAAGTGGACCACAATGAAGTGAGTCTCCTAACTGTCAGGACTCTCCATAACAAACTGCCTGATCTTTAGAGAGTCCAGCATCTGGAAAAAGTCCAGTTACATACTACAGAACCTTCATTTAAATGTAAAGAAAGCACTCCCTCCATAACAGGGTTTGTACCTATCACACCTTCAGGCCTGGATGAAGCTGCAGACTACCTCTTAACTGGCAGTTCAGTATCTGGAAAAAGTCCAGTTACATACTACATTATTTAAATGTAAAGAAAGCACTCCCTCCATAATAGGGTTTGTACCTACCACACCTTCAGGCCTGGAGGAAGCTGTAGACTACCTCCTAATTGTCCAGATTTTCACAAAATGCTTAGATTTTTTGCTTCATACTTTTGGTCTGATGCTTATAAAACTTGTGGCTTTCAGGCAAATCACTAAGGACTGAGGTCACTAAACAATAACACACATTTGAGTTTCAGAGTTCATATCCTTCACAATATGAAATCCTACTACTCAAGCAACTTTATAAGTTTATAGGAACGATATTTAAAATGTGTCCTTATTTATAGGCTCACAGAAGTTTACTAGGCAAAACGGTCCTATAGCCTTTACAAGCCTAGCCACATTTATCTCAAGTTGCTCCAATCCTCGGTGGTTAGGTGAGTGAAGTTTGCAGAGCTAAGGGTCTATGGTAGTTAATGACTACTTCTTCTGTCCAGGAGGGACATGGGCACCACCTCAGGAGTGAATCTGCAGTCACCCATCCATTGATCTAGGTTGTGTCTGAAGAGGGTCAGGGAGGGGTTCTGTTTCACATGAATTGAAGTTTGTTTCAGAGAAGTGGCAGTCTCTGGGAGATGTATCTATCTATCTCTCCAGCATGATCTGTTCATGCCAGGTTAAGATCCCTGGAGTGAGTGACCCTCGTGCAGTTTGATTTATGAATGTGTAGCATTTCCATCAGGGCAGGGTCAGAGACTGCCCTGTAAGGCAGGCACAGGTCACCCCTTAGCAACTTGTAGCAAACTGAATACAGTGGGCAGGGCTTTCAGTCTTTTGCACAAGACTTGTTTTGTGTACCCTGTAATTTCTTGGTGAGAAACTTCTGTGGTCAGTCTAATTGTCGCAAGTGTCTGGTAAGGTACATGCAAAAGGGAGCATGGTATCAATTATTGGTATGATGAGGGCTGAGTATAATGGAATTATAACATCCTTAATCTAGATGTGATACTTTTACTTATAAGATGTGCCACACAGAAGGATTTCCTTACTACTGTGGATACATGGTGGTCAAAGTTCAGGTTGCTGTCAACCTGAGTACCCAGATCATGTACCTGGGTCTACACTTAAGGGCCGCTGTTTATAATGTAATTATCAGGGATGTCAGCTTTCCCAAAGGGAATAATAATAATGCATTTTCTTGCTTTAATCCATGGCTTTAGCATCAATCATTTGTCAGTGTTAACCCTGTCTGCAGTATATTATCATCAGTGGGGGACTCAGTGATTGCTCCCAATTTGCAATAGTCAGCGAACTGTCAGCCACAGGCTGCCCAAGTATGCCTGGAATTCTGAGGAATAAATTCCAAACAGCAAGGGACCCAGCACAAAACCCTGTGGTACGCCACTGGTGACTGGTCTTTTGCTAGAGGTGAAGTCATCCACTTAGACAGCATGTGTGCTGTTGATGAGCCATTGGCTGCCCATCTGGTAATGTAGGGGTTAATTCCCAAATGGGAAGAAAGTACAGTTGTGTACCTACCATAAATGTAGATGTTCGAGTGTATTCACTGTTGCAGTCATTACACTTGGGTTATCCTGCTGGCAGGCTACCCGCAGTCGGCCCGAGTTCCAAAGTCTAGGTCCGGCGTCGGTTGCTGTCGCCTCTTCCCTGACGTCAGTGCGCCAGGGGTATAAAAGATGCAACCGACGCCATTTTCTTCAGTTTTTCTTGCCCCAGATGTCAGGTGCCCCCAAATAGGAAAGGCTGGAAAAGATTATGCCAAAAAACATGCATTATACTAAAATAAACATTTCCTTCATCTACAAGCAAATACACCACATAGGTTGTATAGAGTTGAGAAATACAGAAAAGTCCCAGCAATGAAAAGGGGGATGGTGGGTGGGTAACCTGGACTGCAACAGTGAATACACTCGAATATCTACATTTATGGTAGGTACACAACTGTACTATGTTCATCGTGTTTCACTGTTGCAGTCATTACACTTGGGTAGAATCCCAAAGCTGAGGTTGGGTGGCTGGGCCTAAATAGGATTACGAGAGGCTACCAGGCCCTGCAGAACTGCAGTGGCAAAGCCTGCTCTGGATTTAGAGTAGACAGGTAAGTGGTAGTGCTTGCTGAAAGTGTGCACTGAACTCCAGGTTGCAGCTTCTAAAATGTCTTTGGTTGGTACTCCTCTGAGAAAGGCTGCTGAAGTGGCTGCTGCTCTGGTAGAATGTGGCCTAATGGCCTTAGGCACTGATTTGCCATGTTGTGCATAGTAGAAGTGAATGCAGTGTCCTATCCATTTTGAAATTGTCTGCTTTGAGATAGGCTTTCCTTGTGATCCTGCAGCAAAAGCTACAAACAGTTGCTTAGTTTTTCTGAAAGCTTTTGTTTTGTCCAAGTAGAATTGAAGCTGTCTGTGTATGTCCAAAGTGTGCAGCAGTCTCTCCCCTTTATTCTGGGGATTTGGATAAAAAGTTGGCAAATTAATGGTTTGGATAAGAGCTACACTGGAAACCACCTTTGGCATAAATGTTGGGTTTGTCCTTAGAGAGACCCTGTCCTGATGAAAAATGATGAAAGGTTCCACTGCCATTAATACCTGTAACTCTGAGACTCTTCTTGCTGAAGTTATTGCTAGGAGCAGAGCAATTTTCCATGATAAGAAATTTATATCAGCTGTGTTGGCTGGCTCAAAAGGAGGCAGTGTGAGCTTTTCTAAAACAAAATTGAGGTCCCAAGTAGGTATTGGTGCTCTCCTTGGGGGTCTTATATTTCTTGCCCCTCTGAGGTACTGCCTTAGCAGTGGATGTGAAAAAATAGGAGGTTCCATATTGTAATGAGCTGAAATGACAGAGGCATGGATCTTAACAGATGAAAAGGATAGGCCTTTGTCCAGCATCTCAGTTAGGTATTGTAAAATCTGAGGTATATTTGGAACAAGTGGTTCGAGTCCTTGTGCCTGGTTCCAAGCACAGAATCTCTTCCATTTTTCTGCGTAAGATTTCCTAGTGCTGGGCCTCCTGGCTTCTAAAATGACATCCATAACAGCTTTAGAGAGAGGGGTGGTCTGAGTGACTATATTATCTGCCATGCAGCCAGATTCAAGGTTCTGAGTTGACTGTGTAGAATATGATTGTTTTGTTGAGTCAGAAGATGAGGAATTTGAGGCAACGGCCAGGCTGGGCCTTGAGACAAGCTCTTTAGGATTGGGTACCAGTGCTGGCATGGCCAGTCTGGGGCAATCAGGATCATTTTTGGCTTCTCTTGTCTGACTTTTAGGAGTACCTTGGGAAGAAGAGGCAATGGAGAGAAGGCATCAACTGTCAGGGTTTCCCAGCTGAATGAAAGAGCATCCACTTTCCATGCTTGTGGGTGATAAGTTCTTGTCCAAAATTTCTGTAGTTGGCAGTTGTGAGGGGAGGCAAAAAGATCTGTGTCTGGGCGTCCCCATTTCCTTGTTATCATGCTGAAGATCTGTGGATTTAGTTTCCATTCGTGTGGATCCATGAGATTTCTGCTTAGTTCGTCTGCCAGTGCATTTTTCTTTCCTGGCAGGAACTGTGCCTGCAGATGTACTTGACAGGTCAGTGCTGTATTCCACAAAGTCATGGCTTGCCTGCAGAGGGGGTAGGAATGTGTGCCCCCTTGCTTGTTTATGTACCACATAACTGTGGTGTTGTCCGTCTTTAGTAATAGTTGTCCTGGATGTAGTAGATCCTTGAAGGCTGTCAGAGCATTCTGTACAGCTAGCATCTCTTTTTGATTGATGTGAAGATGCATTTGTTCCTTGGGCCACGTGCCCTGAATACATTTTCCTGCCATGTGTGCCCCCCAGGCATAATCCAATGCATCCGTTGTTATTGTCTGCCTGGCTGTGGGTAAGGTGAAAGGCTGTCCCTTGTTGTGGTGACAGGCCCGGGACCACCATCGAAACTCCTGTTGTAGACAGGGAATTATAGTTACTATTGTTTTCAGGCTGTGGCAATGTTGAGTCCAAACACTTTTTAGATACCATTGTAGTTTCCTCATATGCAGTCTTGCATATGGAATTAGTAGAATGCAGGATGCCATGAAGCCCAGGGCCTGCAGAATTTTTCTTGCAGGGAGCTGGGTCTTTGTTACCATCATTTGAAAGTAATGAGTCAGTTGCCTTTGTTTGTCTGGCGTGAGATAAGCCATCTGGGCAGTTGTATTTAAGCTTGTACCCAGGAATATTATCTCTTGAGAGGGCACTAGTTTTGATATATTTTTGTTTACTGTGTACCCTAGGCAAATTAATAATCTTTTTACAAACGCCAGATGTTTTAGTAGAATGTCCTTGCTCTCTGCTTGAATAAGGCAGTCGTCCAAGTAGGGGTATATTTGAATTCCTCTTTGTCTGCAAAATGCAATTACTGGTGCCAGGCATTTTGTGAAGACCCTGGGCACAGTAGATAAGCCAAAGGGCAGTGCAGAGAATTGGTAATGCATTGAGCCAGCCATGAATCTGAGGTATCTTCTGCAAGACTGTCTGACTGAGACATGCAGGTATGCCTCCTTGAGGTCCAAAGTAACTAGCCAAGCCTTCTTGCCCAGCATGGGTAGAAGTTGCTGCAGTGTTAACATTTTTAATTTTGGAACATCCAGGAAAGTATTTAGGATTGACAGGTCAAGTATTGGTCTCCAGGCTTTGTCCTTTCTGGGTACCAGGAAAAGTCTTGAGTAAAATCCTTGTCTCTGTTCTTAGTGTGGTACTCTTTGAATAGCTCCCATGTCCATGAGCGCAGCAATTTCCTTTTGTGCCTCTGCCCATAGGTTTTGTGGCAGGTCCGGCATACCTTTTGATTTTGGAAGGGTGTAAAAGTGGAACCTGTACCCCTGAGAAACTATATTCAGTACCCATTTGTCCTGGGTGATTATGTGCCAGTTTTGTGCGAAAAGTGCTAGCTTTCCCCCTAGGGGTGCTGCTAAAAGGTAAGTGCTTGACCTTTGTAGAGGGAAGTCATTGGGACTGTTTTCTATAAGGATGTGATTTGTCTTCTCCTCCTTTGGGGGCACAAGCACCCCATTGTTTAGGTCTGTAGGAGCCTTGGGGCTGAGATCTGCCTCTTGGGCATCTGTATCTGCCTCTTTGTGGCCTGTCTGACACCTCAAAGGACCAATTTTTTGAAGGCCAGTTTCTACTAAACCTAGGTGGTTGAACCTGTAAGAAATCCTTTACTGTCTGCATAGATTTTGCTTTATCCTCCATTTTCTTTAACACCTCTTCTGCCTTAACACCAAACAAAGTATCATGCTGTAGTGGAGCATCCAATAATTTTACTTTAACATGTTCAGGTAAACTTTGTTCTTTCAACCAAACATGCCTTCGAATGACAGAGCCTGTAACTGTGGCTCTGCAAGAAGCCTCTAATGAATCAAAACCACATTGCAGAGTATGCTTTCCCACTTGTTCAGCTGCATGCAATAATTCCTGCATTTCCTTATTGTCAGGACTATGTGAATTTGTAAGCATTTTCTGTTTTAACAAAGACATGAGGTACTGCTGATATTTAAGCTTGTGAAACTGGCAGTTTAAAGCCCTTACAGCTAAAGCAGCAGAAGTGTAAACTTTTTTCCCCCATCTATCCAGAGCTCCAGAATCCCTATCAGAGGGGACAGGGGTTTTTGCAGTGGAAGCCTTAACCCCTTTGGGACCCTGAGAAATTGTTTCTGGGTCAGCAGCAGGGTTTTTATAAAGAAATTTGAGAGAGTCAGGGACCCTGTAATACCTGTCTGACTTGACTGGCGCAGGGGGTAAAGAATCAGGAGACAGACTGGATTCAGAGAAAACATCATCAACAATATCAAGCACAGGGGGGATAGCCAGGGGCCTGTGCTGAGGCAGTAAAATAAAGTCTCTGAGCCTTTTCTTGGATTCTGAATAATCCTGGCTCTCCCAGTGGAAATGCTCCCCCATGGTGTGCAGAGTTTCCCCAAAAGAATAATCCTCAGGTGGAGAGGCTGAAGGAATAGATTCTTCAGAATCAGAGTCCTCATAGGGAGGAAGAGAAAAGCCCTGATCTGAAGAGGAATCAGAGGAAATAGAAACCTGGTCAGAGGAATCATAGTCAGTGTCTTGCCTAGGCCTTTTATCAGGAGGGGGATGGGAACCCCTGATCAAAGTAATTAAGTCTTCGGCCATTTTAAGCACGTGTTTCTTTGGCATGGATGACTGTCCAGGAGAATGCTGTACTTGTTTCCTTGTCTTTAATAGTGTCTTTGCCTGTACCTTGGCTGCTGCAGAGGACTTAATAGTAAGCTGTGAAGGTCTGAAAAGACCCTCAGAAGCCGATGCCTGCTCAGCGGCTCCGGACCCATCTGAAGGAATAGTTTCTGTAGGCCCAATACCTTGAGTATCCAGAGGCCTAGTTGTCTCCACATGGGAGTCAGATACGGCCTGTGGCTCTGAGGTAGCGGGTGTCAGTGGCTGCAAAAGTGCCTCAGTGAGAACCGGCGACTGGCCTAGAAGAGGCTGTGTCGTCGGTTTTGGACCTCGGATGCCTGTCCTTATCCTTGTCTTTGCGTTTTTTATTAATTCCGGTCGTCGGTTGTTCCGACGGCATTATATAGTTAAACCTTCGGCCAAAGTAATGTGAAGCAAAATCAAACCGATGTTTAATAGTGCGTTTGTTGAATCTAGCACAAAACCGACAACTAGTAATGTTGTGGTCAGGGACTAGGCAAGGAATACAGTAAGAGTGAAAGTCCTTATGAGGTATTTGCTTCCCACAAGAAATACAATTGTTAACTTTTACTGACATCGGTCTGGAGCAAGAAAAAGTTTCCCCAACGGGGTACTTAGCTTTATTGAAGACTTCAGTTCTGAAACTCTATTTCGAAAATCTCAGGAGTCGACCGACTGGCACTTGCAAAATGCTTTTGCTTTGGGCACCGCGCGGCAAGAAAGACTGAAGAAAATGGCGTCGGTTGCATCTTTTATACCCCTGGCACACTGACGTCAGGGAAGCGGCGACAGCAACCGACGCCGGACCTAGACTTTGGAACTCGGACCGACTGCGGGTAGCCTGCCAGCAGGATAACCCAAGTGTAATGACTGCAACAGTGAAACACAATGAACATCCCTGTGATACTCCATTCGTGACTGGTCTTTTGCGAGAGGTGAAGTCATCCACTTTGACAGCATGTGTGCTGTTGGTGAGCCACTGGCTACCCATCTGGTAATGTAGGGGTTAATTCCCAACTGGGAGAGTTTCTCTGTAATACTTGAGTGGGGGATTGTATCAAATGGTTTGGCTAGGTCAAGACAGGTGGTATGCACTGTCTTTCCCTCATCTAGCGTCTTGGTGACTTTCTCGAAGAAGGCAACAATGTTTAACAGGGACGGTCTACCTTTAACGAATCCGAACTGGGTTAGATCCAGAGCCTGCAAATTACCTATATCCTTGTTAATAAGGCCCATAATGATTCTTTCCATGGCCTTGCAGATGATGCTAGTCTAGCCTTTGTCCCCTCATTATTTTAGGCTTTGTCCACATTCCTTGCACTAACAGGATGAAATGTATGGTGCAGTGGTGTTTACATATTTGTCCAGCATCACATGTCATTTAGACAGATACCTAGGAGGCTCACAAACTGAGCTCTCAGAAGCTGAATCAATTATAAAAAAGACAAACTACCAGTTAACTGCATACTGCAGAGCCATTTCCATGTCTCCAGATGATCTTGTTAGATTCCTGGGAGTGCTAGAAGAAATTCTTGTAAGCAGTAACGCCATAATCCTAGGTGACTTCAATTACCCAGCCACAAAACGCGGCACCTATTCATGTAATGTAGAGTATGCCCAAAAATGTTTCCATTTGATAAATAAGAATTCCCTGGGTCAAATAATTACTAAACTCACTAGAGGCCTAAATATTCTGGATACTGTCCTCACTAATATTGCCTCTTCCTCTGTTCCACTCTTCTAATCTCTCCTTCTCTGTTGAAGTCTGACCATAAACTCATGACATTTACTCTCAGAACCAAAACATCCCCTATAACCAACATCTGTGTATTTAAGTATTTTAAAAGGGTAAACCTTGTACAATTATATGATGAAATCTCTAAATTTATTCATGAGATTACTACTGCTGACCTTGATACAACAACCAACTTCACTAAGGGGTTTCATGACCATATGGAGAAATGAATAGCTCCAGCAATCCTAACTACAGCCAAATACAATGGGACATTTTAAAACCAACCTCTGCTGGTGGTTAACCGACAAACAATCTTTCTAAATGAAAAAAAAAAATCCTTAAAATATATAGTAAGGCTACAATTCAAAGAATGTGGATAGTATAAAACGTCAACCAAAAATCAAAAAGGACTATAAGGACAAGTAAAGAAAACCTTAAACAGAGATTAGTTTCTGAAACAACAGATAATTACAACGCCTTCTTTAACTATGTTAGAAGGCTAAGAAGTAACGCACAACACTGTTCTGATGTACTCTGACCCCAGAGGTTCAGAACTATACTTTAATGCCAAAATCCCTAAGGCATTCTATCACCACTAAGGAGCCTGTTCCTTTGATATCATCTAAAACAAAAACACTTCCTTCATGAGGCCTGACAACATACCTGGGTGCTTAATAAATGGCATCAAACAGGCTTTTGCTGAATCTCACCTGTATTGTTTAACCTAAGCCTGGCAAAAGGCTCCATAAGCTTGATGCACTGCTGGGGTAATGTCCCCTCCATAATGGTGACCACACCACAGACTCTGGGAATTACAAACCAGCCAGCTTTACAAGTTAGATCCGTAAAGCTATGGAGCGTATCATAACCAACTGTATTAACAATGATGTCAAGAACTTCACTAGGCTTGATGCCCGACAATTTGGCTTCACTTAAGGAATATCATGCTGTTCACATGTAGTTTCTAGGCATGCAGTCCAGGAGACCAGGAGCCTAGCCCTAATTTCTAATTGCCCCAAAGTCTTGCTGGTTAAGTAACAGGCTCAAGGCCACACAGTGGGCAAAAAGATTCAAACCTTACACCACTGAAACAGGATTAATCAGTCATAGCTTTAGTCCTCTCTGATAACTGCTGAACCTTATTTTTTTAGTTTAAGAAGGACATGTAAACTGCATAAAGTGACTGTACTGTTCATATAGCGGGTCTATATTAGATAATCGAACTTTCAAAAGTTCGACTGTCATATGGTCGATACCATATGATCGAACTTTTAAAAGTTCGAACATCTAAAAAAATAAATAAATAAACTACACAAATAACCTACCTGAACATTTTAAGAAGGGGCAAGCCTCCCTGCACCCCCCACACACCCCGCTTTTTAAATATACCAACTCCGAGATCGCACTACAGTGCAGAAAAGGGAAACCTTCCCATTCTGCGATGTACAGAGATATCCGTTAAAACGTTCAAACTTTCAAAAATTTGATCATATGGTGTCGACCATATGACAGTCCAACTTATGAAAGTTCGATTAGCTAATATAGACCCCATATAGCATATCTCAAGATAGCTAAAACATTTAATATCATGCCTCATATGCCAGAATTGTAGGGAAATTATCATCCTTAAACATAAATCCTTATGTGGTGAGATGATGCGCCAACTGGCTGAAAGACACAGATCCTACATAGTTTGGGTGGTACGTGCCTCAAGTTCTACTAAGGTGAGCAGTACAGTTCATTGGAGATCTCTGCTAGGTCCCCTCCTGTTTCTGATGTCAAAAATGATAACCAGGACATCTGGTTAAACAAATTTGCAGATGACTACAAACTGAGTGAAGCTGTCAAAGTCCCCTCAGATACATATGCCCTACAGAAAGATCTTACCTTAGTTATTACCTGGTGCATGGATAATTGACTTAAATGGGCACTAAAAAGTACAATAATGTTTCTTTTGGAAAACAGAAATTACTTACATCATGCAGTACAGATAACATACATTTATTAAATAGAAAGGAACTCAGGAATCTGGGTACTTGGGTTGATAGTGCCCTCTCCTTTAATCATCACATGGCAACTGCAGTCAGGAAATCCTTCTACTTCACAAAACTAACAGCCAAAGGCATTTCACCTAGAGCTGTAGGTGTTATTGTTTCCCTAGACTCAATGCTTTTCTGATCCACAGTACTGTACAATACTTATTCTGGTGTGTACCTTATATGACATATCAACAAACTCAAAAAGCTCCAGAGATTCTTAACTAAAAAGATCTGTGGTCTTAAGAACCTTAATTACCAGGAAAGGCTGGAAACCCTGTCTCTGTACCCTGCATCTTATACACTCCTGAAGGCTGATCTGTGCCTCATTTACTTCACTATCAAAGACCCAGTGATCCTACACCTCCTATATTTCAGCAAATCAAACAGCTCAGCTAACACTAGAACAAAGACTTGAACCCTCATCAATACATAAACAGAACATGGTGGAGAAAGAGAGATTCCTCATCCAGTGCCTTCTCCATCTCTGGAATAATGTTCCTCTGCAGGCTAAAAAATGCAATTCAGTATCTTCCTTCAAATATAACCTGGATGACTGAATGAGTGCACTCAAATTTACCCGAGGACTAACTGGCCTCTCCCTCCTTAATAAAAGAAGCAAAGCCTGAGGATGGGTGCTGTGAAGGCACATATGGTCATTAGACTAAAATGGCCTTGAAACTCCTATGAATCCTATGAGTGGAGGTGCCCTAAATGGGTAACCAAGCATCAGCTGCATTGGCTGGTCAGGTCTAAGATGCACAAGTAGCTGGATGCATGAACTGGGATCGTGGAGAATCTCTTTGTGTACATAATATAGTCTCATAACTAGAAAGCCCTGACCACTGGGTTACCATAGACAGAACCTTCCAATGATTCCAGCCAAAGAGATAAGTGACATCTAGAAGGGTTCTCCTCTTGACCAGTCAAGACCCTATCCCTCACTGAAATATACCTCTTCCTTTTGTGTCACTCAACATACCCCACTTGTAGTCTAAACCTACCCACCAATAAATGTCCTCCCCCTCTCTGTCTGCGTCCATCCACTGTTGCCCCCTTTGTGCCATACCACCTCTGTCTGTATGTGCATTTTGTTGGTCTGCCCCTACTACCTTCCCTAGTCCCCTCATTCCTTCTCACACATGACTCTTGCTATTATCTACATCTACCTGTCTTCTTCAAAAGAAGACAAAGGCATATTCCCCAAAAAAGCCCCTCTCCTTCTGACTGACCTATACTTCATGTTACTATGGTGCATGTTCCTCTTCTGGTCTTGTCAATTTCTGTCTTTCCTATATCTCCTCTTCCTCCCCATTTGCATAATGAATTGATTTGGCATTCTGCTGTGCGAGACCTCTGTGATCTGCTCAGTGTCACTGCTATAAGGCACTTTGTCTTGCATGTTAGCATGCACAGCCTCAGGCACACCACCTACCTCTTCCTGTCAAGTAAATCACGTGACCACCCACGCAGCAACTAACTAACTACTGCTCAATAACATAACTGCTGCCTTCAGAAGTACCCTGTGAATCAGTGGAAAGGGTGAAAATGCATACAAGAAAATTCCCATTCAAGGGAATAAGAATGTGTCTGTCTTCCAAGCATGGCTACAAGGAGGTCTATAACAGAATTCCTCCAGGTGTCTTTTTTGAAAAAGAGGCAAACAGATCTGTTTAAGGCATTTCCCCCACATATGGACTAGATCCTGGAACACCACTGCCTTCATCTGCCACTCGTGTGGGTCTGCCCAGGATCGGCTTATTCTGTCTACCATAACATTTTGCTCTGACAGGCTGCATGATTCCTGAAGAGAAAGAGAACTCTGTCAAACCAGCTCCTAGGCCATCACTGCTGATCAGCATAGGAGGTATGAATTTGTACCCTCCTATTTGTTGAGGTATCACATCTCTATGGCATTGTCCGTAACCACCAAAAGAGGACACATAGATCATAGGTGGTGAAGGAATTTCAAGGGGTAAATCCCTGCCAACATTTTTTTTTAAACAAGAAACATCTTTATTGAATCATTACTTATGACATAGGCAATCACACATTTATATAAATGAAAACAAAACACTGTCATATTTTAGATGCAAATATTATACAGCACTTATAATCTTCTGTATAGTCAGTCAAACATTACATAACTCATTCAATTCCTGCCTTCCCTTAAACCTCACCCCCCAAAATATTATTCTGCATGTATTGTTCACACAATACATGTTTTTTTTCCTATGTAATTTGCTCCTAATCTTTTCTAGAGATCCCACTTCTGGTTCTTTTATCTCTGTTATTATATTCACTATGTCTAGTACTGTTGCTTTAGACTCTTGATTTCCATTTTCTAGTAAATGTTTTTTCAGCAGCCACCAGAATTAAACTTGGCAAGGCCTTACTATGTCCAGGCAATTCCAATTCTGTTCCACAGCTCAGAAAATCATTTCCTTAGTTACACCAATTTGCTCACCCAGTATTTCTGACACAGGAATCTGCAAGGAATTTTTAAAGTCTGCCAACTCATTAGACTCCCAAAAATCTGTTCCCAGTTGCCTCTTTCTTCTCCATCACTCCTCCAACATTTACAATCTACTTGAGGAAAAAATCTTTGGAGTCTGCCTGGGGTATAAAAATGCCTATGTAGGCACTACCAGGCAAAGATCCTAAATCTTCTAGACTTTGTTGCATATTTGGGAGCTGTACATATATTCTCCCATGGTTTCCTTGTAAAGTGCTTATCCACTCTCTCTTCCTAATCCTATCTAACCTATCTGACTGATCCTTACAGTTATCATGCAATATTTTATGTCCTACTAATTATCCCTTTTTTAAAAGCAGCTTCTGTTCTAGATTCTACAAAAACCATATCAGTGCTTGTCCTTCACTTAGGTCCCCCCTATTCATTTCTCTTTGCCTATACTCTGATCTCAATCATTGATAGGGCAGGTAATCTCTTGCTTGCTGTACAAATGGATTCTTGCTCTCTTCCCATTCTATTACATTTTCCTCTCTAATTATTTGCTCCCAGTACTTTGATTTCTTTGCCTCTTTTCCCCAGTAAATTACAGCCCCCCCCTTGTTTATTCTCTGAACCCCTAATTAAAGTCATCCCTATTGACAGAATCTCCTTTCTCCATTACATGTTGACTTAGATCTTAGAATATTTTCTGCTACTTTATGAATATACTATTCTGAATGGTTACTGTTATTCTCCTTAAGGATCTGAATCCACAATCCCAGTCTCACCTCTTTTCTTGAGCTTCATCCCTGTTTCATCATTATCCCTTTCTGCTTTGAATTATACATTTCTGTTTCTGCTAAGTATAGCAGACTTAACTGTGTAGCTCTGAAATACCCTTTCAAATCGGGTAATCCTAAACCACCTTGTTCTATAGAAAAGATTAACATATCCCACTTGATTTTTGCACTACTCTCCTCCCAGATAAAATCCTTCAATGCTTTATTAATCGCTATCCACAAATTCTCTGGTTGATAAAAATATAACTGACTTGTGCGTAAAGCTAAAAGAACTAAAACATGTTCACTGCTTGCATCTTCTTATCCATAGCCATAAAACAGAGCTTCCAAATTCTCAGTTTTTGTATTATCTTCTGTTTAGCCTCTTCCCACATATCTTAAGCTGCCATAACAGAATTCTTTTTAATCCATACTTCTAAGGTAATAACCTTTGTTTTATCTTTATTCATTTTGTATCCAGAAAAGACTTCCAACTTCCCATTTAGAACTCACCACTGTCAGAATCTACAACAACTAAACTGGCTAGAACTAAAAAATATGCTATTACTCTCCCAACTTACCTTTGTTCATAGGATATTTTACCAACCAAAAAATACCCCTATGCTTTCTGACCTTATTTCTCCCTATTCTAACCTAAATTCATTACGCTCCTCTAATAAACTTCTTGTGAAGTTAACTAAGTCCAATAACATAGCAGGCGACTCACTGTTCTCCAACACCATAGGTAAATACTGGAATCTTCTACCTACCACTCTAACTTCTACTTCGTCACCCTTCCTCTTTAAACAAAAGCTCAAACAACATCTAAAAACACTCTGGCTATGCCCATGCATCAATCCCGACTAAACTTATGATTCTACTAATTACTCTTCTCCTAATCACCCTCTCTTATCTCTCTCTACTCACTCCCCTTGAGTAGACAATCTCTAAAACACCCTTGTTAATTAGCCTCTGATATGAATTAATATAGAACTCTGTATGGTTTCTATTTACTTAATCAATTATACTCTTCATGTATGTTTTACTAAAGTATAACTCCCCTATTTTGTACTGTAAATAAAATTAGAGTAAGTGTCCTTCCCAGTATATATTTTCAACTAGTATAATCTAGATTGAACCTTATTTCTGTCTGTATTTTACTAACTACTTACTTTCTTTATGTAAATGACTTGTTTGTATTAACTTCAATGTGGAGCTTTTCTCCCGGGGCCTCTGCTGAAAATGGAAATGTATCCAGTTAGACTAGCCCGGTAAACAAATGTAAAATGGACTAGATCCTGGAACACCACTCCCTTCATCTGCCACTCGTGTGGGTCTGCCCAGGAACGGCTTAGTCTGTCTACCATAACATTTTGCTCTGACAGGCTGCATGATTCCTGAAGAGAAAGAGAACTCTGTCAAACCAGCTCCTAGGCCATCACTGCTGACCAGCATAGGAGGTATGAATTTGTACCCTCCTGTTTGTTGAGGTATCACATCTCTATGGTATTGTCCGTAACCACCAAAAGAGGACACATAGATTAGGTGGTGAAGGAATTTCAAGGGGTAAATCCCTGCCAACATTTTTTTTTAAACAAGAGACATCTTTATTGAGTCATTACTTATGACATAGGCAATCACACATTTATATAAATGAAAACAAAACACTGTCATATTTTAGATGCAAATATTATACAGCACTTATATCTTCTGTATAGCCCGTCAAACTTTACATAACTCATTCAATTCCTGCCTTCCCTTAAACCTCACCCCCCCCCCCCCAAATATTATTCTGCATGTATTGTTCACACAATACATGTTTTTTTTCCTATTAATTTGCTCCTAATCTTTTCTAGAGATCCCACTTCTGGTCCTTTTATCTCTGTTATTATATTCACTATGTCTAGTACTGTTGCTTTAGACTCTTGATTTCCATTTTCTAGTAAATGTTTTTTTCAGCAGCCACCAGAATTAAACTTGGCAAGGCCTTACTATGTCCAGGCAATTCCAATTATGTTCCACAGCTCAGAAAATCATTTCCTTAGTTACACCACTTTGCTCACCCAGTATTTCTGACAGAGGAATCTGCAAGGAATTTTTAAAGTCTGCCAACTCATTAGACTCCCAAAAATCTGTTCCCAGTTGCCTCTTTCTTCTCCATCACACCTCTCCATCACACCTCCAACATTTACAATCTACTTGAGGAAAAAATCTTTGGAGTCTGCCTGGGGTATAAAAATACCTATGTAAGCACTTCCAGGCAAAGATCCTAAATCTTCTAGACTTTGTTGCATATTTGGGAGCTGTACATATATTCTCCCAATGTTTCCTTGTAAAGTGCTTATCCACTCTCTCTTCCCAATCTTATCTAACCTATCTGACTGATCCTTATAGTTATCATGCAATATTTTATGTCCTACTAATTATCCCTTTTTTAAAAGCAGCTTCTGTTCTAGATTCTACAAAAACTATATAAGTGCTTGTCCTTCACTTAGGTCCCCCCTATTCCTTTCTCTTTGCCTATACTCTGATCTCACTCATTGATAGGGCAGGTAATCTCTTGCTTGCAGTACAAATGGATTCTTGTTCTCTTCCCATTCTATTACATTTTCCTCTCTAATTATTTGCTCCCAGTACCTTGATTTTTTGCCTCTTTTCCCCAGTAAATTACAGCCCCCTCTTGTCTATTCTCTGAACCCCTAATTAAAATCATCCCTATTGACAGAATCTCCTTTCTCCATTACATGTTGACTTAGGTCTTAGAATATTTTCTGCTACTTTATGAATATACTATTCTGAATGGTTACTGTTATTCTCCTTAAGGATCTGAATCCACAATCCCAGTCTCACCTCTTTTCTTGAGCTTCATCCCTGTTTCATCATTATCCCTTTCTGCTTTGAATTATAAATTTCTGTTTCTGCTAAGTATAGCAGACTTAACTGTGTAGCTCTGAAATACCCTTTCAAATTAGCTAATCCTAAACCACCTTGTTCTATAGAAAAGATTAACATATCCCACTTGATTTTTGCACTACTCTCCTCCCAGATAAAATCCTTCAACGCTTTATTAATCGCTATCCACAAATTCTCTGGTTGATAAAAATATAACTGACTTGTGCGTAAAACTAAAGGAACTAAAACATGTTCACTGCTTGCATCTTCTTATCCATAGCCATAAAACAGAGCTTCCAAATTCTCAGTTTTTGTATTATCTTCTGTTTAGCCTCTTCCCACATATCCTAAGCTGCCATAACAAAATTATTTTTAATCCATACTTCTAAGTACTTCATTTTATCATGTTCTCATAAATATGGGTACTGCTGAACCAATTTGTGTGTATGTAGATAATTTACAGCTATTACCTTTGTTTTATCTTTATTCATTTTGTATCCAGAAAAGACTTCCAACTGTCTCAGAATGTTCCACAACACTGAAATGTCCTTTTCTGATTTTATCAGGTACAATATAATATCTGCAAATAAAAACTTTTTTTGATTATCATACCAATTATATCCCTGAATTTCTGAGTCCCTTATTTTCTTTGCCAATAATTCTGAATATAACACAAATAATAAAGGGGAAAGAGGATACCTCTGCCTGGTTCCTCTGCTCAGACAGAACTTATCAGAGATGACCCCCCACTTTAATTTTTGCCTCAGATCCCTCATATATCCTCCTAATATACCTTATTGTTTTATCAGGGAATGCAAATGCTTCCATTTTCCTACTCATAAAATCCCAACCTATCTGTCAAATGCTTTCTCTGCATCAAGACCCAACGACAGCAGTGGAATTTTCCTACAATTTTTGCTTGCCTCTGGATCATCATTGTTTTATTAATGTTGTTAAATGATTGCCTCCCCTCCACAAAATCGCAATGATCCATACCTAACAATTTTGTCAACCTTTGCTGTTCTTTTAACCATTAAAGGCAAACACTTCATAATCATGGTTTAGAATCGAAATGTGCCTTTAGGAAGCTGGACCTGACGGGTCTTTACCACCTTTAGATATTAAAGCCACCACAGCTTTCTTCCAGAATCTTAGTCCTTCTCCTCCTTTTAAAATACTGTTAAACAAAACTTTCCAGAACTTATAACGTTCTTCCCTCCTAGCTTACAAACTTGATCAGCAATACCATATACCCTTCCAGACTTTACTGTAGATTGGTTATACATCACAATTTTATCTCATCTCCTCACTGTTAGTAATTAAGCCTCATCTGCATCTAACCTTGGCATATTTAATTTGTAAATATTTCCATTTCTGTTTTTTCTTGATTTCCACATTTCTCTGCGTTATACAGATTTTCATAAAATTTCCAAAATATTTCAAATATTTTTACAGGATCTCTGGTTATATTCCTTGTTACCGCCTCCCTAATCTTGGCAACAACCCTTTCTACTTTCTGTTGGCTAAGGCATTTGGCTAAAAGCTTTTCTGCTCTAGAGTTATTATCAAAAACAGCTGCTTAACAGCATCATCTTCTTTCGGCTGTTCCCGTTAGGGGTCACCACAGCGGATCACCAGTTTCCAATTCTTCCTGTCCTCTGCATCTTGCTCTGTCACACCAACCACCTGCATGTCCTCTCTTACCACATCCATAAACCTTATCTTAGGCCTTCCTCTTTTCCTGTTACCTGGTAGCTTCATCCTTAGCATCTTTTTCCCAATATACTCAGCATCCCTCCTCAGCACATGTCCAAACCAACGTAATCTTGCCTCTATGGCTTTGTCTCCGAACCTTCCAACCTGGGCTGACCCTCTAATATACTTATTCCTAATCCTGTCCAACCTTGTTACACCCAGTGCAAATCTTAACATCTTTAACTCTGCCACATCCAGCTCAAACTCCTGCCTTTTTGTCAATGCCACTGTCTCCAACCCATATAACATAGCTGGTCTCACTACCCTCTTGTAGACCTTCCCTTTCACTCTTACAGGTACTTGTCTGTCACAAATCACTCTTGACACTCTTCTCCACCCAATCCATCCTGCCTGCACTCTCTTCTTCATCTCTCTTCCACACTCACCGTTACTCTGAACTACTGACCCCAAGTATTTAAACTCATCCACCTTTGCCACCTCTACTCCTTGCATCCTCACCATTCCTCTATCCTCCCTCTCATTCACACGCATATATTCTGTCTTTGTCCTGCTGACCTTCATTCCTCTTCTCTCTAGAGCATATCTCCATCTCTCCAGGGTCTCCTCCACCTGTTCCCTACTCTCACTACTGATCACAATGTCATCTGCAAACATCATAGTCCATGGGGACTCCTGTCTGATCTCGTCTGTCAACCTATCACCATTGCAAATAAGAAAAGTAACCCCACCTCCACCTTAAATGCATCCGTCACTCCCACCGCAGACCTCACTGCTGTCACACTACCCTCGTACATATCCTGTACCACTCTTACATACTTCTCTGACACTCCTGACTTCCTCATACAATACCACAACTCCTGTCTAGGCACCCTGTCATATGCTTTCTCTAAGTCTACAAAAACACAATGCAACTCCTTCCGACATTCTCTGTACTTCTCTATCAACACTCTCAGAGCAAACATCACATCTGTAGCGCTCTTTCCTGGCATGAAACCCCGGCATGAAACCATACTGCTGATCACTAATCATCACGTCCCTTCTTAACCTTGCTTCCACTACTCTTTCCCATAACTTCATGCTGTGACTGATCAATTTAATCCCTTTGTAGTTACTACAACTCTGCACATCACCCTTATTCTTAAAAATCGGTACCAAAACACGTTTTCTCCATTCTTCAGGCATCCTCTCACTTTTTAAGATTCCATTAAACAATCTGGTTAAAAACTCCACTGCCATTTTACCTAAACACCTCCATGCTTCCACAGGTATGTCATCTGGGCCAACAGCCTTTCCATTCTTCATTCTCTTCATAGCTATCCTTACTTCCTCCTTGCTAATCCATTGTACTTCATGATTCACTATCCCTACATCATCCAACCTTCTCTCCCTCTCATTCTCTTCATTCACCAACCCCTCAAAGTACTCTTTCCATCTCAACACACACTCCTCGCTTGTGAGAATGTTTCCCTCATTATCCTTTATCACCTTTACCTGCTGCACATCTTTCATAGCTCGGTCCCTCTGTCTAGCCAATTGGTACAGGTCCTTTTCTCCCTCCTTAGTGTCCAACCTTTCATACAACTCTTCATATGCCTTATCCTTAGTCTTCGCTACCACTCTCTTTGCCATGCACCTCATCTCCTTATACTCCTGTCTACTTTCTTCATCTCTCTGACAATCCCAATTCTTCTTTGCCAACCTCTTTGCCTATATACTCTCCTGTACTTCCTCATTCCACCACCATGTCTCCTTGTCGTCCTTCCTCTGTCCCGATGTGATACCAAGCACCTTTCTAGCTGTCTCCCTTACTAGCTCTGCTGTAGTGACCCAGCTACTTGGTAACTCTTCACTGCCACCCAGTGCCTGTCTTAACTCATCCCTGAACTCCACCTCACAATTACCCTTTTTCAATTTCCACCATTTGATCCTTGGTGCTGCCCTCACACTCCTCCTCCTCTTCTTGATTACCGACGTCATCCTACAAACCAGCATCCTATGCTGCCTAAAACAGCTGCTTAACAGCAATCTTTCTAAATTCATGCACATTCTTGATGTAGTCGTTTATTTCCTCTCTAGTACTATACAGGTGCATCTGTTTTTGTTCTGTGAGTTTTCCCCTATTCAGCAATACTTTAACTCTTGCCAGGTCTTCTAAACAATTCTTGTTACTTGTTAACCATATCGATTGTTCTTCTATGTTTAAACTTCACTTTCATTTTATCAAACACCCTAGCTTTTCTGAAGAAATTTCTATCTTCTCTAATAACTTTCGAATAATTTCCACTACTCATTCCATAAATTCCTCTCTGTATAACAGATATGTGGGGAAGCGCCAGTGTCTCATTTTTATTTCTTCTTGCATTTTTATTTTAGTTATTATTGGCATGTGATCTGAAATAGTTACTGGATGTGTAGCAAGACTTTCAATTAAATGCACATGTTCCTGTGAAATATAATTTCTGTCTAGCCTACCCAATTTTGTACATTGGGAAATAATATATAAATTCTCTTCAGGTTCCTACTACTGAATTTAAATCTTCCATACCAAATATTATCTTAAATTTCTTCAAAAATCTACCCTCTTTTGTTGAAAATGAAATTCCAGTCACCGCCTATAAATAGTATTCCCTGCTGAAAGCTGATTATTTCTTCCAGAATTTTCTTAAGCTCCATTATGGCAGTTTTAGGTGGAGTATAAATACATGCCAGTGTAATCCATCTCCTTTGCCTGTTATGCCTTACTACTACAAATCTACCATTATTATCTTTTTTTCCTCTTCTATATCGCTATTGGAGCTCCTTTAACAATTAATATAAATTATTTATTTGCCATTTGTTTACCAGGAAGGTACGACTGGCTGGGTGCCCATTTTCAGCAGAGGCCCGGGGAGAAAAGCTCCAAAGATAATTAGCAAGAATTACATTAGCGTATTACACAGCAGTATAATCATTTCAAGTGTATCAGCAAATCAAGTTGTTAGAACAATAATCGCTTTTACATATATCAGTTAACAAACCTACTTATTAGTTACATACACTATATTTTAAGGAGGAGATTTTCTCTGTAAGACAGTGATAAAGGCAAAATTCTGCAACTATTTTGTAAAATGAGTGATATCTTAAAGGTGTGCTTATTTTATAGGACTTGCTGAACAGGACACGGAGAGCAGAGGAAATGAAATACAGAAAAGGGAAAATCAGAAGTGGGAGCAAAGTGTTAAAGAATAAAGTGTGGGATGGCCATTGTGAGGAAACACAAGGAAAAGCAAGACTATGAGAAATTATAGTGATGAGGGAAGTGTGGACAAAAGAGGAGTGAGAAAGAGTTTAGTTTAATCAAAAGAAAGTACAGTGGAAAGTTAAGGGTTAGGTGGAGACAGAGCGAAGAATAGTTGGGTATGTCATAGTAGAGTGAGATAAAAAATAGAGCATGAATTAAGTTTTTTTGTAGAAGGAATATTGAGTGGGCAGATTTCTGCTATGTCTGGGGGGATGGGGATTAGTAATAGAAAGAACAGCTAGCAGTAAAATCAATAAAAGGCACTAGGCTATAAATAAAAGAACAATTTATTAGCGCTTTCATTTGGTACAGTCACCAGACTTCTTCAGATAACCTCCATATAAGAATGTAACTGAATATATATAGTATAAAAATACATGACATCACAAGTACAACCAATGAAATTGTTAGCAGCTGATTTAAAAAAATGTTTTTTAAAAAAAAAATATATATATATATATATATATATATATATATATATATATATATATGTATACAAATAACATTTACTTCACCAAATTTAAAAATATCAGAATCAAATACATAACAAGGTCAAATGTGAAAGCACATGAATGCATAAACAAACTCATATTATCTATCATATGCCTTTATTTTAAAAAAAAAACTATTGATAGAAATAGTCTGGTTTAATCCTGGGGGACTACTTGCGTTTAAATAGATCTGCCACCAGGTTTCTTTATTTTCTAATAATAATTTCCATGGTCCCCTTCGGGGATCTTTTTCAACCTGGTAGACAACTGAAAATTTGAAATTTTTATGTGTGGGATATGTGCAGGTATGTTTAAATAGCGCATTTGTATACTTACTGTGGGATACATCAAACATATGCTCATATATTCTTTGGGATAGCCTACGCTCTGTCTTGCCAACATAAAATGATGGACATTTTGTACAACAGGCGATATACACTACCCCTTGAGTATAACAACTGCATCTACCCTGAATTCAGATATGTTTATTACCTATTTTCAAGTTAGACCCACTGAATACGTATCCACATTGACTGCACATACCACAAGGAAACATCCTGCCTTTGTTTTTACTTACTTGTTGTCTTTCTAAAATGTTTTTAAAATCTGGACCTCTCCTGTATACTTTATCAGGACTGGTCCCTAATTTTTGGATAAACTTTCTTCCATAGCAATAATATTCCAGTTCTTTGTTAAGATGTCCATCATAATTCTACTGCTGTCCTGGTACGTAGTAACAAAGGGACAAAAAGTATCTCTTTTTCTACTTAATAGCCCATCCAAGTTCCTATTAGTAATTGGATCATTGGTATCTTGTATACTATCATCTCTAGGTTCCATACCAAATATTGGCCTCTGCCTACCTTGATTTAACAGTGGGATGTACACAGCTTGCTCACGCTTGTTTATAACCTCATTCCAGATCTGATTAACCATTCTTCTTGGGTACCCTCTGTTAGATATGAATGTACACTCAGTAATGAATTCATCATAATCTGAAACCATACGGGCAGCTGGGGATTAGAGTGGAAAAAGTATAGAAGAGATCTATATGACAGTCAGGGAGGAAGACACTTGGTGTGAGTAGCTAATGAACAGAACAGGGAGATTTGGATTTAGCCAAGACTACAGCATGAGCAACAGCCAATATAAGTATATCCCTAGATTTTCCACCGAACAACCATCCTGAAATCCTTTCTTTATCAAAGTCACATGCTAAGTTCTTTACAAATGTGTCCCCTGTACAATAGCTATTTGCACTCTGCATTATTTATATACTTCACTACTCTTTCTTTTATAAATATACATGTGAAACCATTCACATTTAAAGATAATATGGAAAGTGTTGTCATTATGATAAGACACTATTATTCCCATCTGTTATATACAACAGCTTTTTTCAAATGTCTGGTCTCAGCTTTTCTGTTATATGCACACACTAATGCTTCACAGGTTGATTTTTTATTTTTATTTATTTATTTTACATTTGTTGACCGGGCTAGTCTAATTGGATATATGTCCATTTTCAATAGAGGCCCGTGGAGAAAAGCTCAGAGAAAAGAAACAGTTTATACAAAATGCCAAAAGATACCTATACATTCAAAATACAATTAGATAACTATACAATCATGTACAGTTGATTTTCAGCAGCAGTAAGCAAATAGAGTAACATAATGAAGACAGATAACTATACATTCAAAAACAATTAGATAACTATACATTCATGTACAACTTGTTATTTCGGCAGCAGTAAGCAGATAGGTCAACACTATGAAGATTTTTGTTTCAGTCATTCTGGAGCAACATTTATCATAGATAAGTATAAGCATTGGTTAGTTAGTATGTTGTGTCGAGGAGATTGACACAGTACAGTGAAGGGTATGAAGTGAACAAATTATTTATATTTTTAGAAGAGAGAGCCGAAGAAAGGTAGAAGAAGTAGAAGAATTGATGTCAAAAAAAGCTAAAGACAAGGGAAGATAGCATCAGTCAGGCTTGGTGCATGGGAAAGCCATTGGGATTTTAAGAAATTTTTAATTGGTTCCTGAAAAGGTGGGGGGGGGGTGGTAGAAGTTAGTTCAGTTGGGAGTTTGTTCCATGTTTTACCAACAGAGTTAGAAAAGAGACAGTCCCCTGATTTGTTTTTAGATTTTAAGGTGGCTATTTGTAATCTATTTGCAGAATGCAGGGTTGGAAGGTTTTGATAAGAATTGAGGAGGTTACTGAGTATAGGGGTATTAGTGGGATTGTGTAAGATCTTGTGGATAAAGGGGAGTTGCTGGTAGAGTAGTTGATTTTGTATTTCCAGCCATCCTAGTAATTTCAGATTTTGGCAGTGGTGGGTTCTAAATGGGGTACCTGTGGCAAATCTGGCTATGTTGTTGTAAGAAGTAGCCAGTTTATTTAAATTGCTTTTGGTTAGGTTTGTATATATGGGGGAGGCATAGAGGAGGGTTGAATCAGGTGAGTTTGAGCAATAGTAATCTTGGCAGAGGCTGTGAGAAATGGTTTGAGTTTATAGAGGAAACCAAGTTTTCTATTTACAGATTTAATAGTTAGGTTAATGTGTGTGTCAAAGTTGAGATTATTATCTATAGTTACACCTAGGAGTTTAGTGGTAGTGTCGGGAGTGATGACACTACCATTATTAGAGGTAAGTAAGAGACTGAATGTAGGGGTCTTATGTGTAGGTGTAAACACTAATAGTGTTGTTTTTTTTTGGTTCAAGAGGAGACACCATTGGTGGAACCATTTTTCCACTAAGGTGAATACAGTTTGTGTCCTGTTTTGGTGTTCAGTTTGAGAGGAAGCATGACAGATTAGAGTTGAATCGTTGGCATATTGTATGCAGGTGGTTTGGGGAAAGGAGGTTTTCAGATCATTAATGAAAATACTATGGAGGAGTGGACCCAAAATAGATCCTTGTGGGACTCCAAGAATGATTGGGAGCTGGGAGGATAGGTTGTTCTCTCAGCGCACTGCTTGTTGTCTATTTTCAAGGTAAGAATGAAACCATTTAACTGCTTGAGTATCAACTGAAAGAGATTTGAGAATGTTTGATAGTAATTGGTGGTTCACCATATTAAAGGCATTGGAGAGGTCTATAAAGAGGGCTGAAGAGAGCAGGTTATTATTTCTATTTTTATTAATGCAGTCAGTAAAGGATAGGAGTGCAGTGGTAGTGCTGTGGAAAGGCCTGAAACCGTGTTGGCAGTCCACAAATAGGTTATTTTCAAGGAGGTGATGAAGTAGTTGACGATGAATACATCTCTCCATAACTTTTGCTAGGGGTGAGAGAAGGGCTATAGGGCAGAAGTTTGCGAGTTCATTTGAGTTGCCTCCCTTATGCAAGGGGATGATATGCGAGATCTTCCAGAGAGATGGGATGTAGGATTCAGTAATGGATCTATTTATTAGGATGGAGATTGGATAGGCTAGTACTCCTGCTGCAATTTGCAATTATTCAGCTGGGAGGAGATCAGCTGAAGGTGTACATGATTTTAGTTTAAGACGTAGAGTGTGAATGAGGGATGTGGGAACGGACTGGAGATGAAAAGTTTGGGGTAGATTAGGTAGTGGAGGAGATTCTGTGGTGGTGGCAGGTGGTAAGGTGTTAGCTAGGGATTGGACAGTTTCAGAGGAAAAATTTATTAAAAGTGTCAGCAATTATGCTTGGAGGGCTTTGAGTTAGGTTAGAGGGGGTAGGAGTTTTGGAGTGACCTGGATGCAGCAGTTTGTTGATTCCTGAAAAGAACTTTTGTGGGTTTTGCTGCTGGGATTGCTGGAGTTTGTGGTAGTATTTTTTTTTGTCAAGAACTATCGCTCTTTTTGTGGAATTTCGAAGCTGTCTAAAGTTTAGGTGATCTATTGGGTTTTTTGCTTTCCTCCATTTGGACCAGATTTTATTTCTTAGTCTAATACTGTGCCTAGTCTCATTAGACAGCCAGGGGGGCAGGTTTACTTTTAGTTCTGACAGTACATGAGGGAGCATGGTTATCAAGGATTTGCAGAAATTTATTGTTAAAGAAAGAGACTGCTTCGTCAAGAGGCAGGCATTTTAGGGGTGACCAGTTGCATGCTTTGAGCTCTGCTTGGAAGTTCACTGGGTTGAAATTTTTTTTGTTACGGGTTGTTCTAAATATTGTTTCATTGGGAATGGCAGTCTTTTTTTTAGTTATGAAGGTAAGGGAATGGTCACTAATTTCATCAGGAAGTATGCCAGTTTTGTACTTGAGGGGGTTGCTGTTAACTAGTATCCAATCTAAGGTAGTTTGTTTCTTGCTAGGTTTGTGGGTCCTGGTAGGGAATGACATGGTTTGGTGAAAGCCAAATGGGTTTATATGAGTAGTAGGTTTGGGAGCAGTACAACCATTCCAGTCAATATTAAAATCACGAAGGAGTATGGTTTCCTGTGGGAGGGTCAATGAGAGCCAGCTAAGGGTATTTTCAAGAGTGTTAATGTTATTTCCTGGGGGGGATATATGAACAAATAATGTATATGGATTTATTAGCATTTATTTGGAGCTTGGTGGTTAAAATCTTGAGATATGAAGCTGATGGTGGATGAATGTCTATTGAGGTGATGTTCAATTCAGATTTAAACAGTAAAGCAACCCCTCCACCCTTTTTTTTAGGCGGTCATGTCAGAGTGTGTTATACCCTGGTGGAATTATATTGTTGTCTTTAGTTATGGGTTTGAGCCAAGTTTCAGTTAGGCATAAGATGTCAAAAGAATAGGTGTCTAATAGGACATGAAGTTGTGTAATTTTATTGTTTACGCTACGTATGTTAAGATGGCCTATCAAGAGAGAGTTTAGAGTGTTGGTGGGGTTGTTGGAAGGTGAACTATTGGTTGATGAGGAGTCGGTAGTGTAAGGACCTGGGTTTGGATGAATATCACCGTGCTGAAGTAGACCTAGTTGAAGATTATATTTAAGTTTGAAGACTTTAAAGAATAAAGCGTATTCCTTTTTGATTTGGAAATATGTAGTATGGGATAATCTGTGAAATTGTGGAAGAAGGTAGGATGATGATGATGATGTTATGTTAATATGGGTGTGAGAAGCTGTAAGAGAGAATGGCCTTGTTTGCCTTGTAGGGTGTTGAAATCTAGTAAAGCTTAGGGCTTCATAGTAGCTTAAGCTGTAAGATATTAGTAGAGAGGTAAGACATACAGACCAGAGGAGTACTTTCAAGTGTATTGGCCTGCCTGGGCTAGTCATTGTGAGGCTTATAGGTTTGGATAAACAGGTCAAATTGGGTTGTAGAGTAGGCTAGTGAAGGGGTGGAGCTGCTAGGGGAAATAGGGAGATAAAAAACAATCAGGGGTAAAATATTTAATTGATTAATGAGATAAGGTAGGTTATTGGTTGGAGGTGTGGCTATGGAAGTATAAGGTCAGGTGCTCTGGGGGTGGGTGAGATTTGGGGGTAGGGTAGGGGAGTGGAGTGAGCCCGCAGGGCGAACGGAGCGGGTAGAGCTAAAGGATGGACAAGACACAGCAGCAAAAAACAATCTGTGGCTGTACAAGACTACAGTTAAGAGGTAGGTGAATGCTAAAGATGGTTTGCAGAGCAAAAACAGAAGAAATGTAAGTTGGGCAGGGCAAGGGTTATTTTAGGAGTTTCAGGCAAAGGGTAGTGAAAAAACTGGGTAAAAATAGCTGAACGATAGAGGTTTAACTGAGTTTGGAATGAAAGAGGTGAATAAGATAAGGTATGCTATGTTATAGGTATAGGGTGCCACCTAGTGGTGACAGGGGGAAAATGACAGCAGAGAAGAATCCTTTACATAAAAATAATGTAGCTTGTAATTAAGAGAACACTTATTTATAAGAGCGTGGGTAGACTGGGGGTACAAGCGGTCTGGAATTGGCTGCTACCGCGCGCTAGTAGGGTGTAGTACTAAGCTCTTAACAGAAGTAGTTAACTTAATGCAACATCATAAAATAAGGTTACGTACACTGAGTTTGTATTTTTTCTAATGAGGGGAATTGTCATTCCAAGGGTCGCAGAAAGGGTAGGAGTCTTCACCGGTTCCCTGGAGATGATATTCTTTCTTTCCTGTGGTGACTGTGGGTCTAAAGATTTTTGTGGATATTACTGTCTTTCCTGGGCAGGAGAGAGTGAGAGCCCACAGGTAATAGAATTGAGTTTGTATTTTTTCTAATGAGGGGAATTGTCGTTCCAAGGGGCGCAGAAAGGGTAGGAGTCTTCACCCGTTCCCTGGAGATGATATTCTTTCTTTCCTGTGGTGACTGTGGGTCTAAAGATTTTTGTGGATATTATTGTCTTTCCTGGGCAGTAGAGAATGGGAGCCCACAGGTAATAGACATAAGCCGCAACGAGCAGCCAGACTGCAGGACCGCTTAGCAGGAACGAATGCTTACCCCAGGTTGGACTAGGGGATTTAAAAAAAAAAAATGTTGTTTCTTGTTATATCCATTTGAACCTATGTCGCATCTTACAACTGTTTTAATGAAAACCTTCAAAAAAAAAACAGACACACTCCCAGAAACCCCCTACAGTAAACTTTCAGTTAACTGGCACCCATGGGGATTGGCAGATAACTGTAGTTTCTGGTTGCCTGAGAGTTACTATTAAAAATAGGCCTGACTAATACTGTGCCCTATACTATTTGTTTGGTTTGACTTGTTCTTACGTTAGAGACAGAGGGAATTTATTCCTATCTTCTTTTTTAAAACTCAAACTCTAAAAATGTAAGGTATGTTTCTGTGGTGGGAAAACAAAGTGCAACACATGAAAATTGTACTGTATTTCTTAGATTTTTTTTTTCTGGTTGCTTGAGTTCCGGGTAACTGAGAGTTTACTGTATAACCTATTAGCTGAACATAAACAAACAAAACTATGTACATCTTCAAGTAATGAAGTGTAACCCTCTTAGTAGGAACAATTGTCCCAGAGTGACAGCTACAGTCAGGCTTGAAATGACCTACATTAAAGGTTATCCATGCTCAGACGCATGGTACAGCTTGCACTTCTACTTACTCTAAGTGCAGTCTGTTTTTTACTTATCTTCATTCTTCTCCCAGATGTAGAAAACAATCTGAATGCTTTGTGGTTTGTTTCCAATGCTCTCCTTGTTCTTTTAGTCAACTCCTGTGCTTTGTTCGGTCAGTCAAGCATTTTCCTTTGGAAAACTGGAAAAGGTTTCACTGGTATAGTCTCTTTATGAGTTTTATTATCAGGAGAATCTTCTTCTTCTTTCGGCTTTTCCCAGGTAGGGGTCGCCACAGCAGAGCACCTGTCCGCTCATGACTGGCAGTGAAGTTTTACTGTGTCGAGTTGCCAGCCCGGTGCCCAACCTTCCAAAGAAGGCACACACACACGCACACACTCACACCTAGGGCCAATTTAGAGTGTCCAATCCACCTATAGCATGTCTTTGGGATGTGGGAGGAAACCGGAGCACCCAGAGGAAACGCATGCAACCACAGGGTGGACATGCAGACTCCGCACAGAAGGCACCCCAGCCGAGGATCGAACAGGAGAACCTCTTGCTGTGAGGTGGCAACACTAACTGCTGCACCACTACGGCCAACTAACTTTATTATCAGGAGAACGAGCAGCAGAATCCTCTTCTCTTCTGTTTCATAGTTCACTTTTTGCTGGACAAGCTTTTGTATTTCCTTCTTCAGATGTTCTGAATCATAAAATGACTCTTGACATTCCAGGAAAAATATTCAGAAGACAGCTGGATAAATCAGTTTGAATCTCACATACCTTCTCAACATTCTTTGGTTGCTGGAATAAATGTACTCCTCTTCTGCCTGGTATACAAGGAGTAATCATTTTCCACTAATACTCTACTGTCTCCAACTTATAGTAATTTTTTTCTTCTGCCACAGCTGTCAGAATCAACTCTTTTTGCTAGCAAGATTGCATCTTTACTATTGGATGTGTTGGTTCCTTTCTCATAACCAAGTCTGGAACATACACATGACATGCCCTTTCAGTTAACAACTCCTGCTGTGGAATATCAGTCCAGTTGCTTATTTGTGCTTTCATAAAATTAATACAGTCTGCTTTTTCCAGTTTCTCTGGTACAGCAGAAAATCTCAAGTTTTCCCTAAGTGCTCTGCCCTTTAATTCTACAATTCTTTTAAACATCTCTTCTTAAGCATTCTCATACTCAGCCAACCTTTTCTTCATTTTTACCTCTGAGTTTTGCAGTTTTATCAGTTCATCTGAATATCTGTTTAAAGCTTCTTCCATTTTCCAGCCTTTTGTTACTTGAATTTATATACTCAATGTGTATCATGTATGTGTTTAATTTATTTTAATCAGATCTGAGCACATTTGACTTATTTTTAACTCTAAATTACTGGAAGTCATGTCTTGCACCAAAGCTGGAAGTTGAACTGCTTTTTGCTGTACAGCTGCAGGATTCTTCCTAGCCAGTGTTTTCTCCTCATTATTTTTTGTGACTGATTTTCTTTCAGGTTCTCTAAATTTCTTCTTTGCAGGCACCCTGGCAGTGTACTTACTACACAGGAACTGAAATTTACCCATTAAGATAAATTCACTGACCCTCTTTTTCTGTGTTTCTGTTTTCACAGCGGGAGAGTTGAAATTAAGTTGTTACTCAGTGTGCAGCCATCTTGGAAATCTCTATAGCCAACACTTCCTTGATATTGATCTGTTTCACTGAGTCCTTGGGCTCCTAAGTTGCCTGCACTTGCACTCTCATTGATACACCTCCCCAGGTGAAGTCAGATGAATCTGTCTGGACAGATTGTGCTGATAGAGGAGGGAAGAAGGGTAGTCCTGGAATGATACTTAACTGTGCTCTCCACCACTGCAACTCTTGCTAATGAGATTCTGGGGAATGTAGATGCTGGGTCCAACAATTCTAGACATACCACTGAATGTTCTGCATATGGAGATGAGTCAGTGGTATCATGAGAATCATGGATGCTGTAAGTCCTAGAATTTGTAGGAATTCTCTTGCTGAGGCAAAGTTCCTCCTATAGAATTCCTGAAACACCACCTGGTAAAGCAATGCCTTATCACTTAGAAGAAAGACCATTCTTTTGTCTTTCATGATTAAGCACCACAGGAAGTTGAGTCATTGTGAGGGTGTTGAGAATGACTTATTTATTTACATATTTTATTTACTGCCTTTGTTTACCAGGAAAATCCAGCTGGGCAACAAGTCCCTTTTTCAGCGGAGACCAGGAAGACAAGCTCCAAGAAATACATTTGGTTACATGAATATAATGAACATATACATTCACTTTACAAGGACAGTACATAAGCTATACAGACGGTAGACAATTACATACTATATATGATATGAATCAAATCCTCTAAAGCTAGCTATGAAAACAGAAATGCAGCAGATAATAAAGACAACCACAAGGCCTTCTATAGTTATGTAAAGAATATCCACGGCAATACCCAGATTTACTCTGAGCTACTGCACAATGATACCTCCTATACCAAGCCAACAGATATTGCCAATATACTAGCCGACAGATTCAGTGCCAAGTTTACCCCCCCCCCCCCCACAAAGGACCAATCACAATACCAGTAGATTACCAGGCATTCAGTATTACTGCTGGACAAGTTAGGTTAAAACAGCACTGTCCAAGGCCAATAATGCAGCTTCTATGGGACCTGACAATATGCCTGGCTGTGTTCTACATGAACTACAGAGTGAACTGGCACCACACCTGTCTGCCCTGTTCAATCACAGCCCACCTCAGGCTGTGTCCCTACCGAATGGCGCACTGCTACAGTCATCCCTCTCCACACAGGAGGAGTGACTACAGACCCTGGGAGTTATCTCCTCATTAGCCTGATGAGTCAGATATGCAAAGCTATGGAACGCATCATCATGGACCTAATAAACAAGGATATAGGGAATCTGCAAACTCTGGATCCCACACAGTTTGGTTTTGTGAAGGGTAGATCATGCCTGCTCAATCTGGTTGACTTCTTTGAGTCAGTCACCAGAGCTGTAGATGAAGGTAAGGCGGTTCATACAGCCTGCCTTGATCTGGCCAAGGCCTTTGATACCATTCCCCACTAAGAAATCATAGAAAAACTCACTATGCTAGGCATCAACCCCTATATCACTAGGTGGGTTGCAAACTGGCTCACAGATAGAACCCACAGTGTGAAAGTAGCTGACTCCAAGTCAGACTGCCGACCAGTCACGAGTGGAGACCCACAGGGTTCTGTCCTGGGTCCTCTCCTGTTGGCATCTACTTCTCTGAAGTCCAGGCCAACACAAAGGGACTCTGGCTGAAAAAGTTTGCAGATGATTGCAAGCAGGGAGCTATTATTAACTCCCCATGTGATGTTGACATCCTGCAGAAAGGCCTCACTGAGACCAACGACTGGTGTCAGAACCATGGCCTTAAGCTCAATGACAAAAACGTGTTGTCATCCCCATTGGGAAAAACTTGGTTCCCATGAATTACCACATCAGTGGAATTCCACTGAAAAAAGAAGGCGTTATAAGAGATCTGGGAACACAGGTTAACAGCAACCTCTCTTTTGACCACCACATTGCCACTGTGGTCAGAAAGTCCTTCTATGTGGCACATCTCATTACTAAGAGTTAGCAGCCAGGAAGAAAGAGGTCATCATCTCCCTCTCCTCTTCCCCCATTAGGCCAATCATTGAGTACAATGAACCATTTGGCATGTACCTCACTAGACATCTGCAATAACTGGAGAGGCCACAAAAGTACCTCACAAAGATGATCCTAGGCCTTAAACAGTTGTCCTATATGGACAGGCTCAAAAACCTCCAACTATTCTCTGTCTCATATTGCCTGCTTAAAGCTGATCTCTGCTTGACTTACAAAGCCATGTCTGACCCAGCTCTGTTAGAAATACTACATCTAAAGAAATCCCAATCCCTCCGTACCACACGCTTCAGAGACCTCAACTTCATTACCACAATCAGCAGAACGTGCTGGAGGGGCAGGTTCATAACCCAGAGACTGCCAATGCTACTGAATAGACTTCCCATACATGTCAAACAGAGCACCTCACTGGCCCTCTTGAAGAGATATCTTGATGAGTGGATGGGAAATATAAAATTCATCCCGGGGATCTACTCGACAGAGGCACTGGGAACTAATGTCAGGTGGCATGATGCCAGGGTGTTCCTATGGGCTAGGGTTGTAGAGGCTCCAGGGCCATTAACCTAGTACTCACCTATGAAACTATGAACCTATGAAATAAACATTAATTGCACAGACAGTTCATGACTTTTAAATTAGTTGGAAACATATATTGTAGCATAATTTCCGACACTGAGAAGTTAACACAGTAACTTAGTTACATAGTTTGTGGTAAGAAAAGTTTTCAGTAAATAGACATATATTAAGTTATAAGGCTAAGCCATGTATGCATCAGTAGAATAAGTATGTGTGAGGAAAAAGGAAAAAAAAGGTGAAAAGTAGTTTGTGGAGATGACTGGAGGGTAAGGGATAGCAATGCAGCTGTAGAGGTTCAGTTATGTGATGGCAGGGGTATAGGAGGATGGAAAGGTGGGACTGAAAACAGAGTCAGGAGTTGCAAGTATTAGACATGAAAAGGAGAAGGATAGTGCAGGTAACATTATAGGTGTGATGTGGGGAGATGACATGTTAAGTGTGGAAGGTAGTATAAATGTGGGGAGGGTTTACGGGAAATGGGAAAAAGAACACATATTTGATTAGTCAGGGTGGGAGCAGGAACATAGTCATGATGAGCTAAGCTAGTGTTTTAGGTTATGTTTAAACTTTGAAATGGTTGAATTTTGTTTCGGAGTGAGAGGGATGTTATTCCATAGTTTGGCAACTTATGTGGAGAAGAGAGAATCACCAGCGTAGTCTTTTGATTTTGTAGTTGCTATTAGCATACATCTTGTTGTTAGAGTGGAGATGTCTAGCTAGATTATACTGTTGTATGATGTGGTGTAGAGAGGGAGCAATTAGTAGTTGTATGTAGATCGGGGGTAGATAAGTAACTCTAACCAATTTAGTTGTTTGAGGGCAAAGCAGTGGTGCTACTGGTTAAGTAGGTTAGATGCAAATTTGGCTACATTGTTAAAGCTGATTTCTAGTTTACTTTTTAATGTAGTGTGGAGATTAGTAAGGATGGGTGACGTGTACAGGAGTGGGGAGAAGATATAAAGATGTAAGAGTTTTTTTTAGAGGAGTCAGTTAGGAAAAGTTTGGAGCGGAAGAGTAGGTCAAGTTTTTGTTGATTTTTTTTATGACAGCTTGAGAGATATGTATGTCAAATTTTAAGTTACCATCAGTAATAATTCCTAGCAGTTTTGCTCTGGATACTCAGTTAAGGTGCTGTTTCCTCAGTTAATGCTGAATGTATCTTTTTGGTACTTAGGGTCTTTGGAGTAAAAACAATTTTTTTTTTTTTTTTTTTTTTTTTTTTTTTGAGATTTTGTAGATAGAAGTTTGTCATCACTTAACCAAGATTCTATTGAGGAGACTGAATCTTGAATTAGTTTTTGCAATGGGGTGATGCTTTCAGGTGAGCATACAAAGATTGCATTATTTGCATATTGGATGAATGATGACTTGGGAGTGCTTTGTGGAGGTTGTTAGTAAAGATGCTGAACAGTAAGGGCCTTAGAATTGAACCTCGGTGAACTCCAACATAAATTCGCAGAAAGGGGGATAGTTCTTGATTCCATTTTACAGACTGCATTCTGTCTGACAGGTAGCTGTGAAACCATGATAGGGTAGGTTGAGAGAGGCCTAAAAAGGCTAGTTCTAAGAGTAGCTGTTAAAGACAGCCAGGGTTGAATGCTTTAGACATTTCTAGGAAAAAGATTGACACTATTTTGGCAGCATTTCTACTGCTATTAATGGTTTCATTAAAGCTAAGAAGAGCAGTAGTGATACTGCAGTGTGGTCTGAAACCATATTGAGTGGTAGAGAGTAAATTAGTATTGATAAGGTAGTTTAGGAGTTGGAAGCGAATGCAATTTTATATGGTTTTTGATGGAGGTGGTAGAATGGCAATGGGTTTGAACTTAGAAAAATAAGAGGAGGGTCCACCCTTCTGAAAAGGTAAAATGTGTGATTTTTTCCAGGTTTGGGGTACAAAGTTCTCCAAGACAGATCAATTTATGAGTATAGATATGGGGTATGTAAATGTGGTGGCTGCTAGTTTTAGATACTATGGAAATAAACTGCCAGTGGCTGGTGACATTTTCAGCTGCTGTAGGTATTTTGTAATGACAGACGTTGGTACTGGTTGAAGGAAAAAGGACTTAGATGGGTATTTTGAGGGGGTGGGATGCAGAGGGGTAAAGTAGGTGTTTTTTTAGCAGGGAGAGAATTGAGTAAGTGGTAAATGAATTCTGCTGGGATGATATCACAGTTGTTGTTGCACCCCCCATAATCAACTGTCTAAACAATGGATCTAGCCATAGCCACCATCTCATGACGAAGCCCAGTCAGAGACTGTTATCCTGCAATGTGGGGGGTCTTCTGTTCCTTTTTTGTATGCATTACACTTGTCAGGGAATCCCCAGGGTGGGGGGTGGGGTGTTAGTGTATCAACACTGGCAACAAATTCTGTGCCCCTGACTTCCCCTTCACCTAAAGAGTTTGGTAATCCCGTATTTGTACTGGGCACTTGAACAGCCCCATAGGGCATATATGACCCTTGTGTCATGCACAGTTGTGGTACTATCACCACTCCAGGGGACCTGTAATGCAAAAGAAGGCGAGTGGTCTGACAGCCCAAGTGTACTACGGACTCACAAGTCATAGGCTGAGGCATACACCTAATTTTACTTTAATGTGTTTCGGTGCACAAGGGGTAGATGGTGATAGTGGAGGGGACTGCATCTGAGTCCATCAAGTCAGGGGATAAAAAAATAGCCACAGCAGTACCAAATAATGGCTGCATGGTCAGCCAGTAAAAAATGAACAAATTCCACAAATTCCATTATCCCCCCCCCCCCCAACAGCTGTCCAAAATCTATTTCTGCAGGGGATAGTATTCTGAACACTGTACTGAGAAAATGACAGCGGTTTCTCTTAGCATTTCCAAACACAAAATACCTCCAAAAATGTCCCCTGATTTTGTAAAACAAAAAAGGCTAGTTTTAGTCCAAATGAATGCACATAGCCTAGAACAGCATTTGAAACAAAGAAAAAGTACAGTTTTGTACCTACCATAAATGTAGATGTTCGAGTGCTCATACAGCTGCAGACATAACAGATGGGTTTTCCTGCCATCAGGCGGGTCCTCGGTCGGCCGAATTCCAAAGTCTAGGTCCAGCGTCGGTTGTCGTCGCTTCTTCCCTGACGTCAGTGCGGCAGGGGTATAAAAAAACCAGCCGACGCCATTTTCTTCAGTTTTTCTTGCCCCAGATGTCAGGTGCCCCCAGAAGGTAGTCAATACATAGATTTATGTAATAATGCAATGGATTATAAACAAAAAACAGTAGTTGCAAGCAAATACACCATAAATGAATACCCCAATCAGGTTGTATGAAGAGGTGTTAGCCATAAGGCCTGTCCCAAGAGGGGAAGGAGGGAGGGAAACCTGGACTGCAGCTGTATGAGCACTCGAACATCTACATTTATGGTAGGTACAAAACTGTACTATGTTCATCGTGCATACAGCTGCAGTCATAACAGATGGGTTGAATCCCAAAGCTAAAAAAGGGGTGGTAGGCACTAGGTGGAACTAGAAGGAGCCAGGATACCCTGCAAGACTGCAGTGGCAAAGCCTGCTCTAGATTTGGAGTATAGTGGAAGGTGATAGTGCTTGGAGAAGGTATGCACAGAACTCCAAGTGGCTGCTTCCAAAATATCTTTGGTAGGAACCCCCCTGAGGAAAGCTGTAGCGGTAGCTGTGGCCCTTGTGGAGTGAGATCTGATGCCTGTTGGTACAGTTTTACCATGAAAAGAGTAACAAAAGCGTATGCAGTGGGCTATCCATTTTGAGATTGTCTGTTTGGAAATTGGCTTCCCTTGAGCTCCTGTAGCATAGGACACAAAGAGTTGCTCTGATTTTCTGAAAGGCTTTGTTCTGTCCAAATAGTAACGCAGCTGTCTGTGGATGTCCAAGGAATGTAGTAGTCTTTCTCCTTTGTTTTGAGGATTAGGGTAAAAGGTAGGTAAGTGGATAGCCTGATTCAAAGCTACCCTGGATACTACCGTTGGCATAAAGGACGGATTGGTTCGTAAGGAAACTCTGTCCTGATGGAAAATGATGAAAGGCTGCACAGCCATGAGTGCTTGTAGTTCCGATACCCTGCGAGCTGAGGTGACAGCCAGAAGGAAGGCAGTTTTCCAGGACAAATATTGCAGTTCTGTTGAGGCAGCTGGCTCAAAAGGAGGCAAGGTCAGTTTTTCTACAATGAAATTGAGGTCCCAAGCAGGTATTGGTTGTTTCCTTGGTGGTTTTATATTCTTAGCCCCTCTGAGGAACTGTCTTAAGAGGGGGTGAGAGAATAAAGGAGGATCAGTGTTGTATTGTGCAGAAATGGCTGAGGCATGGATTTTGATGGAGGAGAGTGAGAGTCCACTCTTTAGCATCCCAGCTAGATACTGTAATATTTGAGGTAAATTCAGTATTCCAGGGTTCTGGCCCTTTTTCTCATTCCAGGCACAAAACCGTTTCCATTTTGCGGAGTAAACTTTTCTAGTAGAAGGCCTTCTGGCCTCCAAAATGACATCCTGCACCTCCTTGGAGAGAAGGGCCTGCTGTGAAGTCAAGGAATCTTCCATGCGGCTAGATTGAGTGTTTTCAGCTGACTGTGAAGAGTTTTGAAGTTGTGTTGAGTCAGAAGAAGAGGCATTAGTGGCAGGGCCCATGGTGGGGAATGTGTCAGGCTCTTCAGGAGTGGGTACCAGTGTTGTCTTGGCCAGTCCGGGGCAATGAGAATCATCTTTGGTCTGTCTGCTCTGGTTTTTAATAGAACTTTGGGCAGCAGAGGAAGAGGTGGAAAGGCATAAACTGTCATTTCTGTCCAACTGAAAGAGAGTGCGTCCACTCTCCAGGCCTGTGGATGAAAGGTTCTTGAGCAGAATTTTTTCAATTGGTGATTTCTGTGGGAGGCAAAGAGATCTATGTCTGGCCTTCCCCATGCTTGAATTACCTCTGTAAAAACTTGAGGATTTATCTTCCATTCATGTGGATCTGTCATATTTCTGCTTAGGTTGTCTGCCAGCGTGTTTTCCTTGCCTGGCAAGAACTGTGCTTGAAGTTCGATTTGTAATTCCAGAGCCATGTTCCAAAGATACATGGCCAGCCTGCATAGTGGGTATGAATGGGTTCCTCCCTGTTTGTTTATGTACCACATTACTGTGGTGTTGTCTGTCCTTATCAATAGCTGACCTGGATGCAGAAGGTTTTTGAAAGCTATAATAGCATTTATTACTGCTAGCATTTCCTTTTGATTGATGTGTAGGTGCTTTTCTTTTTGGGACCATTTGCCCTGAATGCACCGATCCGTCATGTGCGCCCCCCAGGCGTAGTCCGAGGCGTCTGTTGTGATGACTTCATTTGCTTGAGGTTTGCAGAATGGGAGGCCTGCGTTTCTTTGGCATGCTTGAGCCCACCACAGAAATTCCTTTTGAAGACATGGAATCAGTGGTATTATTGTTTCCAAACTGTGGCTGTGTTGAGACCATAGGTTTTTCAGGTACCATTGAAGTTTCCTCATATGCAGCTTTGCACATGGGATTAGTAGGATGCAAGATGCCATGAATCCCAGAGCCTGCAGGATTTTCCTTGCAGTCAGCCTGGTGAAATTTGCTAGTTTTCTGAAGTATTGAGTTAGCTGCCCCTGTTTCTCTGGCGTGAGATAGGCCATCTGGGTGTTTGTGTGCAAGTTGGCACCCAGGAAAATTATAGTTTGACAGGGAATTAGTCTTGATTTCTTTTTGTTGACTGTGTATCCCAGAGAATTCAACAACTTTATTACAAAAGCCAGATGTTTCAGAAGTATGTGCTTGCTGTCCGCTTGGATCAGGCAGTCGTCCAAATATGGGTATATTTGTATCCCTTGAAGTCTGCAATAGGCAATTACTGATGCCAGGCATTCCGTGAATACTCTGGGCGCAGTAGATAAGCCAAAGGGCAATGCAGAGAATTGATAATGAGTTGAATCTGCAAGAAATCTGAGGTATCTTCTGCAATCTTATCTGATTGGGACATGCAGGTATGCCTCCTTGAGGTCCAATGTTACCAGCCAAGACTCCTTGTCCAGCATGGGAAGAAGCTGCTGTAATGTGAGCATCTTGAATTTTGGCACGAGTAAAAATGTGTTTAGAATGGATAGGTCCAAAATAGGTCTCCAATCTTTTCCCTTCCTTGGTACCAGGAATAGTCTGGAGTAAAAACCTTGACCTTGTTCTTGGGTAGGTACCTCTTGAATAGCGTTCATGTCCATGAGATCTGAAATTTGCTTTTGTGCCTCTGCCCTTTGATTGTGTGGCAGGTTTGGCATGCCTCTCATTTTTGGAAGGGTGTGAAAATGGAATCTGTAACCTCTGTCTATAATGTCCAGGATCCATTTGTCTTTTGTGACAATATGCCAATTTTTCGAAAATAATGCCAGTTTTCCGCCTAAAGGTGCTGCCATTTGAGCCTTGCTTGGCATGCAAAGGGGAAAGTCATTGGGTCTGCTTTCTGAATGGCTGTGAACTATCCTCACCACCTCTGTGTGTAGGTGCTTGCCATTGTCTGCCTCTAAACGATCCTTGAGATTGCCCTCTGCCCCTCGGGCGCCTGTATCTACCTCTTTGGGGTCTGTCCGTGGCTGGAAAGGACCAATTTTTGGAAGGTCGATTTCTACTGAAACGTGGTGGTTGTACCTGTAGGAAATCTTTCACTGTTTGCATTGATTTAGCCTTTTCCTCCATTTTCTTTAATACCTCCTCAGCTTTAACACCAAATAATACATCCTTCTGCAGAGGGGCATCTAGTAATTTAGCTTTGACATGATCTGGTAAGGTTTGCTCTTTGAGCCAGGCATGTCTACGTATGACTGATCCTGTAACAGCAGCTCTACATGAGGCCTCTAAAGCATCAAAACCACATTGCAAGGTATGTTTACCCACTTGTTCTGCACTATGTATCAAATCCTGCAACTCCTTCAATTCTGGTTGTTCAGGTTGTGACATTTTGCTTCTCAACTGTGATAACAGAAACTGTTGGTACTTTAACATATGGAACTGGCAGTTTAATGCCCTCATGGATAAGGTGGCCGAGGTGTATACCTTTTTCCCCCACCTTTCTAAAGCTCTGGAATCCCTCTCTGAAAGTAATGGATTTTTAGCAATGGAGGCCTTAATTCCCTTGGGGCCCTGTGAGATAGTTTCTGGGTCAGCCGCATGGCTTTTGTATAGGAATTGGTGTGAGTCAGGAACCCGGTAATACCTGTCAGGCTTGACTGGGGCTGGAGGTAAAGAGTCTGGGTTAAGGCAGGACTCCGAATACACATCATCTAGGATGTCTAAGACCGGAGGTATAGCCAGAGGCCTGTGCTGAGGGAGCACGAGAAAATCCCTAAGCTTTTTCTTGGAGTCTGAGTACTCCTGACCTTCCCAGTGGAAGTGCTCCCTCAAGGTATGCAAGGTTTCCCCAAAAGAGTAATCCTCAGGGGGGGAGACAGAGGGAATGGACTCCTCTGCATCAGAATCTTCAAAAGGGGAGTATGAATGTTCCTGGTCATCAGAATATTCTGAAATAATGGAGGCCTGGTCCGAGGAGGGGGATTCTTCCTCCACTCTGGGCCTTTTGTCCGGGGGGGGGTTGAGAACCCCTGATAAGAGTAATTAAGTCCTCAGCCATTTTGAGCATCTGCTTTTTAGGCATGGGGCCTTGAGAAGGGCCCTGTGGAACTTGTTTTTTAGTATGCAAGGCTGTTTTAGACTTAGTGAAAGCCTTGATGGAAAAAGAAGAGGAAGGCCTGAAGACACCTTGAGAGGTGGCAGACCTGTCTAAACTCTGAGTTTCACCACCAAGAGTGGCTTCGGTATCTGTAGTTGGGGTGTGGGCCGAAGAGCCTGCGACCTCGGGCACAGTAGACACCGCCAATGAAGTGTCGTCGGTAGTCAGGGGCTGCGTAGGCACCTTGCTGAGAACTGGACCACCTGTAGTCGGCTTTGGCGTGGTGTCGGTAGAGGCCGCGGACCTCGTGTGTCGGTCCTTATCTTTGCGTCTTTTAGTCAAAACTGAAGTCTGAGTATCCGACGACATAATGTAGTTAAATTTTTTGCCAAAATAGTGCTGGGCGAACTCCGCCTGACGCTTAATGGTGCGTTTGTTGAATGTAGCACAAAAACGACAGGCCGAGACGTCGTGGTCTGGGCCTAAGCAAGGAATGCAGAGGGAATGGAAATCCTTATGCGGTATTTGCTTCCCACATGAAATACAATTATTAACTTTGTCTGACATCGGTCAGAGGCAAGAAAAGTTTCCCCAACGGGGTACTTAGCTTTCAAGAAGACTTCGGTTGCAAAATATTCGTATTCTCAGGAGCTGGCCGACCGGCACTTGCGAACTGCTTCTGCTTCGGGCACCGTGCGTCAAGAAAGACTGAAGAAAATGGCGTCGGCTGGTTCTTTTATACCCCTGCCACACTGACGTCAGGGAGGAAGCGACGACAACCGACGCCGGACCTAGACTTTGGAATTCAGCCGACCGAGGACCCGCCTGACGGCAGGAAAACCCATCTGTTATGACTGCAGCTATATGCACGATGAACATCATAAACTGACAAAAAAGTCCTGTCAAAAAGTTTAACATACAAAATGGTGCCAAAAGCAAGCTGAAGACCATTACTGCAGGGGTTAGTATTCTAAAGGCTGCACTGAATAAAATGACAGTAGTTTCAGTAACACAGCTCCAAACACAAAATACATGCAAAAAAGTCCTCTTAAAAAAAAAAAAAAAAAAAAACGAGGGGTGCTAGTTTTAGTCAAAATGAATGGACACAGCTTAAACAGTACTGGAAAAGAATTGGATCATAGCATAATTCCTGTCAGAAATTTTCAACATTCAAAATGGCACCAATATCGTAATTTAAACAATTGTTTAAAATGCTGTAATCCTTTTCAATCACCTCAAATATTCACAACCCCCCCCCCAAAAAAAAATGCAATATCTGCAAGTTTCCCTGTCAAAACTTCCAAACAAAGCTTTTAATCAATAGCATAGGCCTTACTGTAGGAGTCAAAGCAAAAACAGAATTATATACAAAACTTCTTATCAGAAAAAAAAACAGTCAAGGCAGCAGAATACACTATTTAAAGACCGACAGAAAAAGAGGGAGGAAATAAAATCCCGAAAGGGTTTCTTATCCGAATTCTGCAGCTGAAGAGATCCACAGTAAGAAGCAGTCTTCCAAGACACCCTTCTCTTAATGGCACTAGAAAACTGAAAGAGTCCTGTCTGTGGGTTTGTAAAGCAATCCTTGTACTGCCAAGTGATTGGTCCATCATACCCACAGACAGACAGTGACAGAGTCTGATCTTTAGTACTCTGCCAGGGGGAGCACAGCACCACTAGTAAGGCAGTGTATTTGTTAAACATCACTTGCATTTAATGAGTTAAAAAAACAGATTTCAGCCACATCCTCACATTCACAGTCATGCATTTTACATACATTACTAAAATCAAGCAGCTAGGCATTTTGCTTCTTTCATACATTTACAAGTTATAAGAAACATAAAAAGAGCCAGAAACAGAAAAATCAAAACTATTCTGGGATTTATCACAACAAACTAGAAAGAAAATCTATGCAGCACCTGCAAACCTCCATGAAATCCAGCCCAGCACGTAAAAATTATGCTAGTACAGCCAGCTTCATGATCCAAACTATGTCATGGATAATCTGCATCTGACTAGGTGCCTGGGCATTGAAGCAGGTGATGCAAGAGTCAGAGGAGTGGCAAGGCTATTCCAGTTTGCCTCTCTTCAGGGGTGGGGTATGGATTACATACATACACCTGAGGTGCACACTCATAAATTCATAAGTAGTCACTATGCATGCAGTCTTGAAAGGCATTAAGAAGCCTAGCCTAAATTCTCAATCGCCCCAATGCATTATCTGCTTAGGAGACTTGCTTAAGGTCATAAAGCAGGCAAATTAAGTTGGGAAAATTCAAACCCTGTTCCCTTGTAACAGGAAGCAGCTCATTAACAAGTCAAAGCTTCCTGCCAGACTCTACAGTACATTCCCCGGTAGGGATTGGGGAAGATGTGGAGGCACTTGTTGAGGGGAAGTTGAGGCCTTTAAGGGTGCCATCATTCATGAAAATGGCTGACACTCCTTGCATTAACTCACTTCATGCTGCCCCAGGAGATCTAGAGGCATGTGTGCATGTATGTAGGGATGTAAAGTAAAAACCCCAGCCAAACCCCACACAGATAAAAATAACTCTCTTGGTGCGCTTACCCGCTGCCCCAAGGGAAATGAAGGTGCTAACGCATTCTCACCCCTGTGGGAAAGAATAGTTCAACACAGTAGCCAGGGTAAGATGATTTCCAGAGGTGGAACCAGAGCCAAAGTAAATAAAAAAATAAAAAATGAGAAGTGGAAGAACAAGGAACACTACCAAAGTGCAGTGTGACACAACATCTGACTCTGTAGTGCAACATGAAACCCTGAGTGCAACCCCAATTACATGACACTGAACAGTGACTGGAAAATGAAAGACCCACGCAGGGAAGATCAGACAGAGGCTATTTCCAACTCATCCATCCTGCAGGATGAAAAGTGGCTTGTCCTGTAGAAGTGCTAGCTCCTAGCAGAGGTTGGGCATATGCACTAGGGTAGCCCACTACAAGGATAACTAAGCAATGTTTAGAACTTTATTCAGAATGAAATGCTGGGTGGAAAATTGTGTACCCCAGTGGAGCCAACATTGAAAACTATGGTGAAGTGATGGGAAGAGGAAACATTGGTATGGGGGGGGGGGGGTTATATAGGAACAAAAAAGAAAAACCCTCTCTGGTTGTCTGCATGATATCCCATCCTCTCATCCCGGCACCCACCAAGAAGCAAATGATGACAGCATGGTTTTGCCCCCTTGGTATGTACACTAAGGAAGGAAAAGAGGAAGCGGAATAAGGCATAGGATAAAAAAGTGCAAAGTAATACAGAATTACACCCAGAAAAGAACACAGCATCACTTATCAACATCTTACAAGCCTGTAACTTCCCTCACCTCTATCAAAAGTTTAAAAGCTGCTTTTCAGACTTCGATGAAAATTACTCATGTTTAAATAAATGCTTACATTACATAAACTATGTGTAAAAACAGGTATGAATCAAATATGAAACACACACACACACACACACACACACACACACACACACACACACACACACACTCACACACACACACACTAGCTTGTTGTAGAAAGAACTAAACACAAAAATGACACGTGTTTCAAATACTGTTGACCTCCAACCTTCAAAGAGGCTGATCTCATTCTTGTGTACTTGTTTTCTGCACCAGAAACAAGACATACACAAATTTACACAATACAGTATATCATAAAAGAATTGTAAAAGGCATTCAAGTATGGCATCCAAGGCTTCTTCGGCTCTTAAATTTCTGTCCTAAGAGCCAACTTTTAAACTTGGAATTATAAGCAAAATAACTGCTTTTAAGGGGAAAAAAAAACATTTAATCACTTCCGAAGGCGAAGTTAATTGTTCAACAGGAAATACTAGAACATTCAACATTTCAAAGGAAATGATGTGAGAATAATGCTCACATTTATGAGGCAGATCCTATCCCAACAATCCTTTCATTATACCATGGATAAGTAGCCTACTGTAAAGTTCAAATGGATGAAGTAACAAGGAGAATCAGCTGTCTGCAATTAAAGAGCTGATCTCATTCTCTTGTCATCAGTCTCTTCTCAAGCTCTGAAGCTCTTCACTCCTCGTCCTTTAGAGAGAGAGAGAGAGAGAGAGAGTGTGTGTGTGTGTGTGTGTGTGTGTGTGTGTGTGTGTGTGTGTGTGTGTGTGTGTGTGTGTGTGTGTGGTCTGCATTAAAAGGTTTAACTCTCCTGTCCTCATAGGGTTATCAAGTGGAAAGCTGCAATGAAAGCCTCACTTCTTTTACTAGAGCCTACAGCATCAGTCTGTTTGATAAATTAAGTATGATCAATGTACTGACTTTCTTTTATCCATGAAAAATTAGTAGGTAACAGCATTGAGTTGATGCGACATACTGCTTTTCATTTTCCATTTCAACAGTTCTGCAAACTGAGGACTTAGCAGACTTTTTTCAACCAACCACTTATTTAATCCCAGTTTCTGTCACAGACATAAATCCCAAAATCCAGACAGATCTATACCAGTGGGCTGCATTCTGAAAAAGACTTTCACTTTTTTATAACAGGGGCTGTTAAAATAAAAGTGACTACAACAAAAGGTCTGTTTTCTATGAAACAGCCCTTTTGAGCTTTCTGAAGAAAGTTATTTGTGGTCTTTTGTATAATGAGCTCTCTATACATAATAATTTACTCTTCTATGTTCTGTCAGAGGACAGAACTCAAGATTAAAAGAAATTATTATATTGTACCTTGAAAGAAGACTGCTCCTTTGAAGTCTAATTTATAAGGGAAAAATGACACCAGCTACTGGTCTGTGCTACCAGTTCAAAACCCATTGTGAAAAAAGCCATATTCAGGAAGCAACTTCTGTACCGAACAAGTTGTCTGTCAAGTGAATGCCATGTCTGTGTATAGTCGCATACTGTGTATTAGTGTATGTGCACATATATGTATATGCATACATGTATAAACATATACTTTTGTGTGTGTATATAAATGTCCATGCAAAAGTCCATTTTAAACATCTGCATATAAGTATCTGTAAAAGATTACTCCTGTTCTGATACACACAAACTGTGGTGTACCAGTAACTAAGCACATTGAACCAATGAAACTATATATATGACAGTGTAATCACATATCTTAGTGGGAAGAGATGTCTTTAAAATGACTAGAAGATTACAACAGATGAAACAACTGCAGAGTATTCAGTTAAAAGCAGATTAATGTAGAGTCATCTGTGAAGTATTTTCTCCTTTCAGGAGAGTGGATTTCCACAGTACACCATGCATATCCACCATTCAGTAGCTAAAATATAAAGATAAACATATAAAATTCTACAAGAAAGGTATTTATTTTTATTTTATTTTAGATTCATTATCCAGGGTAGAACACTGTCTGGATAATTTGTAGGCTCAGTTAATATGAAGTACAATGCAGAGAAAATATGCAAAACCAATTTGTAACTAATTTATTTATTTTACTTTTATTTATTTGCCATTTGTTAACCGGGTTAGTCTGGCTGGACAGGTGCCCTTTTTCAGCAGAGACCCAAGGAGAAAAGCTCCAGGATATAAAGATTACAATTAGTTACAAATGAGAAACACAGATATAAAACATACAAGGAGAATATTACTCATCTCATATACTGAATTTCAAAAGATCACAAACCACAGAAAATCAAAAGCAAAAGACAATATACATACAGAACAAAGTTACCTGTGTGTCTATTTACAAAAATACATAAGAGTACTGTAGTGCTGTGAGAGAGAGAAGGAGGAAAGGTAATAGCTATGCAATTGCAGTGATGTTTATATTGGAAAGAAGTACCAAATGACTGAGGAAAAGAAGGGATTTACTGAAGTTCATAAGCCTAGTTAAAACAAATGTGCTCTGTGGGGTTTTGCAACTGGAAGAATAAAAAAACAGCAAAACCTAGTGAGATCTGGTTACAGAGGGACAGAGTATGGTAATGGTGGTATCTGGATTCAAGTTATGTTACCTACATGAAAGCATTTGGCTTGCTAAACCTGGCGTTTTGTTAGTTGTCTGCAGCTAGTGTAGATGGCTGTTTAATCAAGCATTTTTTTGGATGTGTACACAAAAAGTAAAAATGATTTTTAATATGCCTGCTACACACCTCCCTCTCCCTTCCTCACAGCAGAATTACAGAACCAAAAGCTGAGTCCTCAGGGCCAGCCTTAGCAACTGCAGGGCCCAAGTGGGGACATGTTTGTAGGAGCACCAAGCCAGAAACCACACATCACCTAGCCCCAACTCCTCCAGCCTCAATAATTTGCTGGAAAACCAACAATTCCAAAATGAATAGACAACAAATATGAGGCAAAAATCTGGACAGTTGCACAGTAAAGTACTGGCATTCATTTATGAATTCATTTATGAATGCCAATACTATTTTTGCAGCACACCCCTCAACTTTTTTGCTCAAGAATTCTGGACACAGATAACAATAATGGGTAGACAAATCTCCAAAATCAGTGACAATTTTTAATTACTCCTCTAATTCACTTAAAAGGTTTTGCATCACCATGCAGTTTTCGAAATTATACAGAGTATAAAGCTTTGAAGTCTAGCACAGTAATTGACCAAAAAATTAAAATTTCTATCAGAGACAAGCAAAAATGCGAGGCAAAATCAGTCAGGGATATTTTGTAAAGAAAAGGGACTGTGTGTGGTAGTTTAATTTTAGCGAACTGTGTGTTCCATTTGTATTAAGGAGCTTACTACTGTTTGAGATCAAAGAGCTTTTTTTTCAGGGACCATGCTCTGTAAGTGCTGATGGTGTGGGAGTACATTATCAGCATTTGCTAATGAAATAGCATGAGTGAAGCACTCAGTGTTTGATAGTTTGAAATAAGAGACTTGTTACATGTGCAGCAATGTTATAGCTTCAAGTAGAAGAGCCTCTTTTTTTTTTTGGTCTTTAAAGTGAATTCAGTTTTTTTCTATTTGTGTTTGCACAAGGCATTGGATGAGCTAGCTAAGGTTCTGAACTGTAGACTGCAGTGACAAGTGCAGGGCCCCCTTTCAATGCAGGGTCCTACTGCATCTGATCAGCTAATCAGCCTAAGGCTGGCTCTGTTTTACTTTCATCAGTATGCTGTTGATTCAAGATCCAGTGCCTGTACCAACAGCCATTAGGTAGCATTGCCATCTTTCAGTGGGGTGAAAACTGTACCAATGCCACACCCCTAGCACCTTCCATGACACCACCCACCTCCACCCATCTCCCCACCCTTTTCCTGCCCAGTTTTTGATGTCATCATTATGTCAGTTGAGTTGGAACACCCTCTTTTTTTACGTTCAAGATACTATTTTTCTGCAGATTTACTATGCTTTTCTCTAAAAAAGTATAGTAAATCCGCAGATTTAACAAACTCCAATAGTCTATTTTTTTAAGCAGAATACTGGAGTTTGTACAGTGTTTTCCAGACTACCAGACAATCACTTTGATTTCTGGATAGTCCAGAAAAAAAAAAAAACAGATAGGTGACAACGCTAACATTAGGCACAGAGGAAGGTTTACAGAATGGTTAAGGTCTTAACCTCACAGACAATAGGTACAAGATTTGATTCTTACCTCTGGTTATTGGCTAGGCATAAAGTAGTCTGCTGATAGGCTAATATTTGCCTATGAACTAGCTAAAAAGAAAAGGAGAAATAAAGACGAATAATAGGTATACAATCATATTCACCCTTGTTCTTAGAACTGTACATGAAACAATCAAGAGAACCTCATAGAGAACGGACCATGTTTTATATGGACCTTCGTTATTTATCTCAATGGATTTACATAACAAGATCCACAATGCAGCATGTACACTGCTGTGTTATAGAGCTGCTTCATTCATGTAGCAGTACCAACAAGGACTGGGTCAGTGTATCAGTACACCTGCACTATTATGCAAAGCAAGGTAGAAGACCTGAAACAATAAAGAGGCCAATAACTCCCTGTTTGTATGACCAATTTTCCATAATTCCATACTGGTAATGCTAACAGCATTCACACGCTACACTATTACAACATTATTACAATCAAACAATGGCAAGAAGACTTCATATGAACGAGCATGTCATTCTAACTCTTTCTTTATGAAATGTATCCGCGCACAACCAGTACCTTACACATCGAATGTAACAGCTACTGCATGCTCAGGTTCATAGGTTCATAGATTAGTACTAGGCTAACTGCCTCAGGGGCCATTTTAAGCCTAGCCTATCCCCCTTGTGAGACTCAAACCCTACACCTTGTGTTTGTAAAGCAAACACCTTAACCATTAGGCCACCAAACCTAATATGTTCCACATCAAATGACTTTTTAAATAAAATGTACAGAATGTACATAAAAGTCAAAAGCCGAAGAAATCAATGGACTACCATTTACAACACTGTTTACTTCAATGATGTATTATTTCATTTACAAAGATTAAATGACATATGTCACACTACTCTCTGTTTTGCTGTAACTTCACTTTTGTTTGTTTCCTTAATGTTATGCATACTATATTGTACTTACCCAGGCTGTGTGTAAAAAAAGGTCAGTTTAGATCGCACACTATCCCCAGTTCATAAACATAAATAAAAATAATATGCAGCCCTCACTGTGATTTTCCTATTATTATTATCATTATTATTATTATTATGTGCAACTGGTGAAATGTCGCTGTACGAGGTACTCACAACAGCAGAAACTCAAATCATTTAGTCACCTGCCACAGTATTCTCTGCTCTTGAGTGGCTTGCCAGTTAAGTATCACCTCAGATGACATTCCAAAGTTGTCGGCCCTTCCTAATTACTGACTGTGCCTATCAATTCCTCCTCACATTCTAAATCTAAATGTACAGATTCTAACACAAGACAAATTTTCCCAATACTTGCACGTTACAGCAGAAAATGAGAGGGAAAACCCAGCACTTCTAACTATACAAACAAATCTATAAATGTAAGCAAACAAAAATGCTGAAATAACAATAATAATAATAATCATAATAATAATAAAACAGATAAACTTACAAAATGTTCATACAATTATTCTCAGTAATAAATCAATTTTATTACTGTAATTCTGTTCTGTAGATCTCTTTATTTAAATGTTTTACAGTTGGCTGTGATTATAGCTCACCTGTGACCTAAAACTTGTGGGTTACATGCACAGTGGTGAGAGGACTGTGCTTTGTTGCAGGATCTAGTAACAGAACTCTACAGGTTTGAATTATTTAGCTTTTCTGATTGTTTGTTCCCTCAGCTCCTCTACTATAACTTGCACTTTGCTGCACTCACCCAGGGTCTTTAAATCAAAACTTCCGAAACAAGACTCTGAACAGCAAGGTAAGCTCTGAACAATGAGAAAAAGATTTGCCTTCATTTTGGTGACCTCCAAGTTTTCCGAACAGCATTTTTCATCAAAATGGAAAGGAAAAAAGCTGTGCTCAGTACACCGCCACCGTTGCTGGACTAGCTCTACAGTGGGTTGTTTGTGCAAGATCTTTTTTTCTGTATAAGATGCCTTGATAAATCAAACAGGCCTGAGTGCTGTAATTGTGAGACTGCAGTAATCTACACTAAGCACAATTAAAACAATCTGAGTTGCAGTAAACCTCACCTAGCCCAAGAAAACTGATTTTTAGTCGTCTACCTAAACTGATAAATCCATGGACATCCATAAAATGCAACAAATACATTCCTATATTACAACTGTTGGGCACAGACTGGTGAACGTAATGACTAACTGAACTTGTACTCAGATCAAGGGGAGCCCGCAGGATTTTTTGGGGGGGGGTGCAAACCCAGAACACCACCCCAACCCCGTCCCCTTCAAAGCACCAACCCCACTCCCTTCACCCCCCACACACACACAGCCATTCCAGTATCCCATTACTTGGCTATTTCTCCCCAGTTGCCATAAACACTGTTCAAAACTCTTGGTGTGCATACTGTTTTATGTTTTACTTCTACAATGATTACAGATATTTGGTTTTAATTTACAACTAATTTTAGGGCCTCGGGGCCAATAGCCTAGTAACCTCCTATTTTATACCACAAACACTGACAGACATTTGCTAAACTTAAACAAAGCAATAGTCTTACAATGAAAACAGACAGCATTAAAACTTCTCTACCTTTGAAACCCACATTCAAAGAAAATGCATCTGGCCAGTGGCAGGTTAAGTTTACCTTTGGACTGTTTTCAAATCATAGGCCCCTTGCACACATTTCAGAACCAGGCATAACTGCTTTGATTCACCTTCCTGATTGTATTAATTATAATATATAATAATTGAATTATATCCCTTGTTAATACAGCACCACATAGAGTGTGTTTTATAGTTTTGAACATTTTTTCCAGTAAGCAATGAAACAAAACATATGAACCAATAATGACAAATTGCCCAATTCAAAATATTTCAACCATAAAAGGGCACTTAAACATCCTTACAATGCACCACTATCAGTCAATATGCACAATCTCTGCAGAAGTAAGTCATCTGAATAATTTCACATTACAGAGATCTGAAATTAATGAAGAGGCTGTTGCTAGAAAACAGCTTTATATTTCAGAGTTTCATCTACAAATTCAGTGCCTGCTGCCTTTAAACAATAAATTGACTATGTTACATTTAAAAAAAAATGCTAAGCTTGTATATTGCAATAGGAATAAGTGGCAAGCGGAAACACAGGTTCATAGTTACTAGGCATCTCATCCAAGGGAGGACATATACTGACCGACACTAGTGGATAGGAATTTGAAGTGGGTTAACATTTGGCATGTGCAACCACAACTTCAGATGTGTCTGATACCTTATATCTGTTGTTAAGGTACTATATCAGAGACTTCCATGGTACAAGTAATATCTACTAAAGTGCTACTATATAAAGTTTTGTAAATTGTACTACTGGGATTGTCAGTGCCATCAGCAATATGGTATTTAAGCAAAAATAGGCTTAGGCAGATGGCATGGGAAATGTGACAGACAAGTTGCTGAAAAGGTAGAACCTTGATCAAGGATAAATGAGCCCAGCATAAAACTGTGCCAAAACAGCAGCCTATGAATCTAAGCAGTTGAGACACTGCCAACTAAGACTATGTAGTGTGTCCACTCTGATCCCCAAGGAATGAAACAAACTCAAGAAGAACTCCTGGGCAGAAGTTAGCCTGCTCAATGAGAGAATAGCTAGCAGCCAACTGTCTACAAAAGGAAAATAATTTCACCCTTGCAACATCTGCTATGAGGGCTGAGATGAGACCAAATGGAAGAGTCCTGAATCAATAATAACAGGAACTGTAGTTATCTCCTGGATATCTTTATGTAAAGGCAGGTGTCTTGACATCCAAAGAGCACATCCATTCTCCTTCCGACAAGCATGGAACAACGGACTACTCCATGAACACTGAAGGGTTCATTTGGGGATAAAATTGTTTAGCTGCTTAAGAAGATTAATTGACAGAAGCAAGGAAGTGAGTGAAGAACGGAGAATAAGGGGGTGTAAGGCATGAATACGAAATTGTTCACATTTAGGTATATAGTTTATCCTGTTGCTGAGCAAGAAAAGAGCCAGCTTTTGGCTAAGAAGTCTTTCAGAATGGTTTTGAAGGATGGAATGGAGTAATAGCCTGATGGATACAGGTAAGGAGTTGCAGGCCTTAGCAACATCATTTGAGTATAGACAATGTCCAGCAGATTTGATAGGTTTGTGGACAGACAGGAGTTTTTGGTGATTGGATCATAATAAATGACTGGGACCACAGCTGTGAAGAATTTTATTTAGTGCTGGACAAGCATATGGATGCTGGATAATTTTTATAGGTGGTAAGGAGACACGTATGTAAGCTTTTAAGTGCTAGTCAGTGTTGGGTTCTGAAAGGGGTATTTGCTGCAAATTTAGCAACTCTGTTACAGCATTGTTTAAGTTTTGATTTTTGTGATGCCTGGAGGTTAATAAGGATGGGAGTGCCATAAAGAAGTGTGGGGAAGAGATAAGTAGTGGCAAGTGCAGTTTTAGTTGCTTCAGTGAGAAGGTTTTTGGCTCTGTAACGCATCTCTAGTTTTTGATAAGTTTTTCCTTAGGCAATTTTTATATATGCAGGTATAAGCTTTAAGATTATTATCCATTGTCTTCCCTAACAATTTGTTATGAGAAGTGACTTCAGTGGTTGCATAATCAAGAGACAGCACTTTAAATGTTGTTTTTTCATGAGACGGGGATCTGGAGGAAAAAAATTCTTTTTTTTTTTTAAGAGTTGAGCATGAGTTGTGAGTTACAAAGCCATGTTTCAGTGGCTGTTAACTTCCTGAGAATTTTTTTGGAGGTGTGCCATGAGGTCAGATGTGCAAATGAGTGTGGCATCATCTGCATACTGTATTAAGAAGGCCTGTTGTGTGAATGTACGGAGGGTGTTGGTGAGAATGTTAATGAGGAGGGGATGAGTCTTGTGGTACAGCAGTGGTGACTGGGAGGTAAGGAGACGGTGTGGAGTCCCATTTTACTGACTGATACCTATTGGAGAGAGGCCTAGTGAGGACATTTGAAGCAGAAGTTTGCTGTGACAAATGGTGTTAAATGCTTTAGAGAAGTCTAGTTTACTGTTATCTCTAGTTTTATTTACAGTATCTGTATAGGTTAGAAGTGCAGTGTTAGTAGTGGGGGATAATTTGTCATGCACAAGATAGTTTAGCAATTGTTTTTGAAAAAAGGTTTTCAAGTATTTTGGAGAGGGGGAAAAAGACTGATACAGATCTAAAGTTAGTAATGTCTGTTAAATTTCCTCCTTTGTGCAGAGGGATAATGTGTGACTTTTACCAGAGAGCGGGAATGTGGGATCCCTGGACTGACCTGTTTATAAGGATTTAGACAGGAAAGGTAATTCTATCAACTTACGGTGCTCACTTGGAATATCATCAGCTGAAGTAGAGCATGGTTTAAGTTTGTTTAAAGGTAGTTTTATATAAGATGCGGGGTACAGGTTTTAAGGTGAAAATAGATGTGGTGATACTTGGCTGCTGGGCAAGGTTAGGATTAGATGTTAGGGAATCCTTAGCTAGAAATGCTACACTATCTATAAAATAAGAGTTGAACTGTATTGCGATTTCAGGTAAGGAGTTAATGGAACAGGGGTTAGGGTTGACGTTTTGGCCACGATGCAAGATTTCTTTAATGGCTGTCCAGAATTTTTTAGGGTTGTATTTACTATTATTCTGAAAATTATTATGGTATAATTTTTTGTCTTCATTTGCTTTTTAGTATGATTGTGAAGCATTCGGAAGTTCTGATTAAAGATATTGTGGTGTTTTATACTTCTGCCATTCCTTCCATACTTTTTCTCTGTCCTGCATTAGCATTCTAGTCTATTTTGGATAGCCAAATTGCATTATTTATTTTTAGTCTCTTCCTTCTAGAAGGTGCAATGCTATTTAGGATATTAAGGAAAGTTGTACTGAATGCATTTACAGCATCATCTAATGGTATGATTTTTAGAAAGTTCCAGTTAATAGATGATGGGGTAGTAATGAACATTTTGGGGTTAAAACGTAAAGGTTGCATATTTTATAAACATGCTGTTTAAATGGATGTGTGAGATGTCTGGCTGTATAGATTGGGAGATGATCACTGACAGAGTCTGACATTGTACTTGCGGTGGTGTATTTGCTAGGGTCTGATACTAGGATCCAGTCTAATACGAAATTTGATGTCTTGCTATAAAGTGTGGGACTATTAATTAGTTGTGTGGAAACACGTAAGTTCATGCTACACGTAGGGGAGTTAGAGATTATATCCACCCATCTGATATTCACATCACCTAGGAGTATTTTTTCTTGTGGAATTGTTATGGATATCCAAAGTAGGGCATCTTCCAGTATAGCTGTATTATCACCAAGTGGGATGTAAAGGACAGCAACGTATATTTGTTTATATGGTTTATTTTCACCAAAAAAAAAACAAAACAAATAAAGCACTAATAAAATAAGGAACAAAGGGCCACAGCTCCAAAAGCAAACCAAAACTTTAATGTGTGAGCACATTCATTCACTCAAATCAAATGAACTTCTTCAGACCAGGTCTTGTTTTATTTTCACGAAAGTAATAAGAAGCTCTGCTGAACTGAATTTTGGTACTGGTTTGTTGTAAGGAGAAGCAATACCACTTCCCTTCCTCTTTATACAGTCATTACAGATGATATTGCCAGGTGGTATAATTTCGGAGTCATTTATGGTGCATTTAAGCCAAGTTTCAGTTACAGCAAGAATATCAGGGTTATGTTGGGTAAACTGGGCATGTAGTTCAGCAGTTTTATTTCTTATGCTTATAACACTCTGGCAGCAAAAGTTAGATCACTGGGACTGGTGGTCAACTGTTGTGGGGTTGGAGTCATGTGTAGAAGACAACTGTATAAGTGGGGCCAGATTAGGGTGAATGTCTCCTTCTAGAAGAATTTTAGAGTATTAGGGAATTATGGACACTTGTTTTTGGAGAGTGTTTTTCCACTTAAGTTTATTTTGGTTTCAGTTAAAATGGAGTTAATCAGTTTATATTTGAAGAAAACGTGAGGGGTGTAGGTAGAAAGTAAAAACAGGTAGTTGGGACAGAGTTCGACAGAGTCATGGTAGGATGACAGATGGCCCAGTAGGAGGAGAATAATACAGGATAAGCTTAGGAGTAGCATGATTAAGTAATGTAATCAGTATTTTACAAGCAGTGAGGAAGTAGGCATCAAGAAGCGAAGAAGTTAAAGGGCAGCAGGATACTTACTGATGGTAGAGTCTGAAAGCTATAAAGTAAGAGAGTTGGGTTATACTGGTATCTTCTCCGCAATGTGATGAAAGGAGGGGTTTGAAAGGCTAGAGTATGAGGATGTAGTTACAATAGGAAGAGGTGAGAGTGTTTATTTGGGAAAAGTAGAGGATACAATCTAAAATACATAGGTACTGTTAGGGAGGGGTGTGAGCATGAATGAATATAGTGCAAAGCAGCATGTGAGGGAGAAATGTGGTTGTGAAAGGTGCTAAAAGATTAAATGGAAGTTGGAAATTAGATAAAAAGTAACATGAGTGCTTGCATGATAGCTGTAAGGTCAAACTCAGTTGAAAGATGGCTCAAATCTAATCAACTCCTACTTAATCCCAATAAAACAAAACTTCTACTCTTCCTCCCCAAATCCCTCCATCACCTCAAAGCATCCTTCTCAGTCTCTTCTGTAAACAACACTACTAAGGTCGAATCTTACACTAAACTTCTTGGAGTTTTTATAGATGATGAACTTAAATGTGGCATCCACATCAATAACTGCATCAAGAAGACACACCAAAAACTAGGACTGCTCTACGGAAATAAAAAATTCTTAACACAAGAATCTAAATTGTCCCTAGCTCAAGCCTACTTACTGCCTACCCTACTCTATGCCAACTCTATCTTCACTAATCTCGAAAAATATTTGTCAACCAAACTTGAGCTTACCTACAACAAAATTGCTAGATTTGACACAAATATCCCCTATCACTCACATCAGTGCTTACAAAACCTCCACTGGTTATAACTCTATAATCAACTCCTTCTGACTCGTACTATCCTCAATCAACCCACAGCCTGCCCATCTCTAGCAATCCTCATTTCTCCTTACGTCCCCAACCGGGAACTTCGTAGCTCAAACCAGCACCTCCTTCAAATCACAAAACCAAATAAATTTATAGGAAAAATGCTATATAGCCACACAGTTAGTTCCTCTTGAAACCTACTTCCTTTCCATTTCAGAACCATCCACAACCCTTGCAACTTCAAACTCGCTATAAAGAAACATCTGCTTAAATCCTGGAACAGTCCCTGTAAGAATCCTACTTGAACTCTGCCCACTCTACCCTATCTCTCCCCTTTTTTCTACCACTATGTCTTTACAGATACCCATTCCCACTTGTTTTCTAGGTTTTCTCTTTGACTTCTACCTTCCACTACACTCCTATCTTCACTTTTTACCTCTTCCTCCTCATACACTCTATTCCCCTCCTTTTTCTTTTCCTTAGTACCTGGACCTCTCTTTCCTGGCAACTATATGCCTCACTACACTTACACTTAGGTTAGCAAATTACCCATCCTAATGATTATTCTTTTGTTGAATCGGTGTTTGCATGGCTCATAGCAGCGTATCTATGTTTATTTTTTCTCTTTCTTCATACATTGCATAAATTAATCTATTTTTCTGTAAGATTGATTGATTAAATACTTAATTCGAATTTGTGTATGTGTGTGTGTGTGTGTGAGTGTGTGTGTGTGAGTGTGTGTGTGTGTGTGTGTGTGTGTGTGTGTGTGTGTGTGTGTGTGTGTGTGTGTGTGTGTGTACATTTCCTAAATACAGAAACATAGCTGCTAAAGAGACTAAGTAACTGGTATATACAGTGTAATCCACTGGTCAAGAGAAAGGACAGTGACCAACTTTTACAGCACAGGGCAGGCATATATTTGACTAGCTGAAGTTAATACACCACAACATTCTTCGTGTTAGATTTGCTTACATTGTACAAGGACAAAATGCTCAGTGAAATGTTTGGGACCTGGGCCTTACGGCAGAGTTCCTGCAGTATCAGGGTCAGATGTAGTGACCACAGGTTATTTTACAATGACAAAATTCTCGGTAAAAACTTTTTGGGAGTTGGGCCTTATGGCAGAGTTCCTGCAGTATCAGGGTCAGATGTAGTGATCACAGGATCACATGTGAAGGAAGATGGTTACTGAGTGGAAGAGGAGACAATAGCATACCTACTGGACATTACTGTCTTTAGCCACTTTGTCATGTGTGATGGCCAACTGCACAGAAAAAGTAGAAGAGATGGCTCCTGACAACCTCTAGAATTGGACAGATAGGACCTCAAGAAGTCTGCTGATGACCTCTGGAAGAATGGCCACAGTTTCCCTGCTCTTGCTGGTTGTCCCTCCTCCTAGAAAGGTAAATGTTCTGAAAGTTACAATAACTCTGGTATCTTTCAGATCTCTGCGTCTTTTTCCTGTTGGTCACTCCTAAATCACAGCTGGTGTGGGCTCTGTTACAAACAGGAAAAAAAGATGCTATGGATTTTAAAACTTCACACCAAAAGCTGTGAGGGCTTTGCTCCCCCTCTTCATGTTTTCTACAGAGGTTTGCAATTCACAGCAGAAAAGAATGGGTGCCCAGAATTGTAAGTTAAAAAAGTCACTATGGCATCTTCGATAAAGTCAGTAAGTCACAGCCAAGTGAGCCTGCAGCTCAGAGACAGATGCTAATTGGAACTACATCTGGTGTTTTAAGGGTCCATATGGCAAATGAGCCAGAGACCGTTGTATTTCAGCAACCAGTTATCTCTGGAAATGAATCAAATGAAACATGTAGTGCATGGTCTGCAAAAAAGGATGACTCAGAAATGGATTTTTCAAATCAAGCCATAATGTCACATTCTTTATCAAGGAGTGCAATGGGGACAAATGCCAAAAGATGCAAATGCAGAAGAGTTTGTAATACCAGTGATGTCATGTGCAATGTCTAGGACATCAGTGCGCATTGAACGGTTGACACCATTAAGGCAAACAATGGAACCCAAAAATGCATAATTTGGTCCCATTATGGCAACTGCAAGTGCCAAGTCCAACAGGCCCACCAACATTGTCAGTGCTGATTCTGAAGGCACTGGCACTAATGTCTCTATCAACAGCTGAGATGTAAATGGTCTCAAGGCAGAGACCAAATTAGACACTGAAAAATGTCCAGATGTCAGCATCAACACCATATAGGTCAGTGCCAGCCTCCTTGGTACCAGTTCTTCAAATTTTTTTATTCATTTTTTTTATTTTCCAAATAATATAATGTTTAACAATACAATCATCAATAAACAAGTATTATAAACCTTTATATACACTATGTTCATTCAACTGACCTGAACAAAGGAGTGGAAAAAAAATTAATAAAATATATGAAATTAGTAACAAAAATGTATAATATTCAATAAGTACAAAGTTACACATTAATTATTTAGGGTTCATTTTTAATGCCTCAATAAGAGTTAAAATCTTTTCCCAAGGATTGTTTGTCCATGTTTTAGGTGATATTCTCGATTCCTTCACCTTGATTTCTGATAACAATGGTGAGAGGAAAATCCGGTGTACCCCGTGGAGAAAGGAAATGGTGAATAAGCCTCTATCCACCATAGATGCAGATAGGAATGAGGCTGTATTCATCTAATGAGACCACAAGGTAGCTTCCACAAACTTGTGAACAAACTCAGTAAGAGGAAGTAGAGAAGATCTTGCTGAAGTTGGTTTAGAGGCAAGATGCACTGTCTACTAATTAGCTAGGAGAGCTGGTTAATTCAAATGGTGATTTACTAGGTAACACTTTCAAAGTTGGTTGCTGATCCCGTGGTTCAGGCTTTTGTTTTCTTTCCAAAATTAAGAAATTAAGAGTAATGCTTACAATGGTTGGCTCTGACGTCAGGAGTCAACGGCCTCAATCCCAATGTGTCTTTAGGCTCTGATGAAGTACTGGCCTCAGCCAAAAATTGCTTCTCACACAGAAAAAAAATTTAACTTGTTTTTTATCCAAAGAGTGACAGTAAATGTGAACTATGTCATTCCTTCATCCTAACACTATGGTGTTCACATAGAAAAAAATCATTGTTCCAGTTTATCTTAAGTTGGAATTTTTGTTTTCCCACTTATATTTTTTAAATGCATCAATTTTTAACACAAAACAAAACACTGTAATCATAATCTAACTTCAAACAGTAATACAGAAAGGGAATTTGATTTCAAAAAGCTAACAACAACAAGCCAGAAAAAGGGATGCACATGCAATAAACAGTTTAAAAACAAGGGGTGTTGAGAAAAAAATTCTTATGGACATACTGAGGGAAGGAAAGGAAATAAAAGGCAAGAAAAAAATTGCTTATTAAACTAAAAACTGGAATTGGAAACTGAAACAGTAAAGTGAAGGAAGGGGCAGAATGCCTGGAAAGCTTTAAATACCACACTGCCTAATGCCTGATGGCATTAGTCCTGCTGTTACTGAGGATGGACCTCATACTGCAGCAAGCAGTACATCCAAACAAATAAAAAAAGATTTGCGCTAATGCAACAAATCATACAGTACAGTTCTGGACTGACAAAACTAGTTTACAATGCAGTATAAACTGCCAAAACCAGTCACAAGCTACATATACATCCTGAGACGAAACACTGCTGTAAGAAAACACTTCAGTGGCCAGCTCTACAAATGAGGTCTAATCATTCTATTCAATGTGTCACTATGTTTGTTAAGACAACAGGTAATAAATAGTTTCTTGGTCATTTAGAAAGTCTGAGCTCATTAAATGACATACTTTCAGGCAGTTTCAGTCCTCAAAATACATAATAGTCTTAAAACTAACTAAATTTATACAGAAAGCAGGGAAACTGGATAGGATGGTTCAGCGAGGGGAATGTTATGTTTTTCATCTTACTGCTTGTAATTCAGATATCAATTTCAGTGAAAACAATACTACTGAAAGAAAAAATTCCAACAAAGAAACTTCAAATTCACAGAAGATGTAGGCTGAAATGTGGTTGAGGGGCAGCTTCTTAAGTTTAAATACCAAGACTTTTATGGGGGCTGGAAATGCAAAATCTATTTAAAGCAACTATACAGCTACAAGACAAAGCTTCTTGAAAAGCTGCATAACAGGTACATAGGCCTCAAGGGAAAAAAGGCAGTGTAAAAATAAAGGGCAAGTATTGGAAAATGTGAAGCATAAAGAGAAAGAATCCAATTCTACATGGCACCAACTGGGAATATCCCAAACAAAGGTCTCTTGGTCTCTCTAAAAACTTTGTTAAAATGTCCACTCCAGCTCTATTCAGTCGCTTACCGCTTGCTCAGAGGTGACCTTTGCCTAACATACAAGGCCATGTCAAACCCAGATTTGATGAATATGCTTCACCTCAAAAAATCTAGATCCGTCAGAGCCACAAGGGCGGGAGACTTAAACCTCGACACGGCTATTAATAGGACGTGCTGGAGGGATAGATTCATCACCCAAAGACTCCCTATGCTGTGGAATAAAATCCCGGTATATGTGAGGCAGAGCACCTCGCTGGCCTTGTTCAAGAGAAATCTTGACCAATGGATGGGAGATCGCAGATATACCCCAGGGATTACCTCAGTGTCACTGCTCAACAGAGGCACAGCAAAATAATGGGTATAGTTCCCCATACTAAAGGGGTGGCGTAAGCCACAAAACTATGGGCTAGGCTTGTAAATGCCCTCGGGCAGATAGCCTAGTATGAACCTATGAACCTATGAACCATACAATGTCCACAGAACAACTGACTACTATAACTTAAAAGCAATTCATTTGAGCTATGAGTTTCAGGAATTTCAAATTGGCAGAAAAGACCTCTTGCTCTTGTATGAGCAATAAACTGTAAGCACTGACAAAGAAAAAAAAGTTATGTACTCACCATAACGTTCCATGTTTGTTGTTCATCTCGCCTTCATACTTACTGGTTGGGTTCAGAACCGATCCTTGGTTCTGACTTGGCCGCTTACTAAAGCTCGAGGTCTTCCACTGGCTCATGGCTGTAACCCTATCCCATCATGCTCTACTGCAACTCCTCAGATCTTGTTTGCTGATAACTATAAATATCTAAGGTAACATCCAATCATCACATAAAGACAATGAAGAAGGTCAGAGACACTCTTACCAAGGAAGAACCTCTTAGTCCTTAGTTCTCCAGGAGCCATAGGTAGGGGGAAGGAGGGAGGAATGCAAGAATGAAGGCGAGATGGACAACAAATATGGAACGTTATGGTGAGTACATAACTTCTTTATGTTATGTTGTCCTATCTCACCTTCCTTCTTACTGGTTGTGACAGCATCCTTAATACCATATTTCCTGGGTGGCTCATGGGAGTATGTTCTTCAGGACAGTGGATCCAAAGAAGGCCTTGTCCCTGGAGGCCAAATCAACTTTGTAATGAGTGAGAAAGGTATGAGGTGTTGCCCAAGTAGCCGCAGCACAAATCCTATCAAGTGGCAGCCTAGCTCGAAAAGCAGAAGATGTAGGCATGGCTCTTGTAGAATGGCCTTTGATTCTAAAGAGGAGAGTTTTGTTATTAGATGTATAGATATATGTTATACAATTTGAGAGCCATTTCAAGAGTGTGACCTTAGAAATGGGGGCATCTTTCTTTGTTTCTGAAAATGACACAAATAACTGATCAGATTTCCTGAAATCTTGTGTCCTATTTAAGTAAATATGTAATTGTCTATGTACATCCAGTTGGTGAAGCTTATATTCTGCCTTGTTGCCATGGTTTGGGGAAAACACTGGCAACTCAATGGATTGATTTAAGTTTGACTATGAACATACTTTTGGTAGAAAAGATGGGTTTGTTCTAAGGGAGACTCTGTCTTTATGAAAAATCATATATGGTGGCTTCATGCATAATGCGTGCAGTTCTGAAACTCTTCTGACAGCTGTTTTCCATCTTATAAACTTTAGATCACAAGAAGAGGTAGATTCAAAGTGGGGAAGGGTCAAATAGGATAGAACAAGATTTAGGTCCCATGAAAGTAGAGGCTCTTTTATAGGTGGCCTTAATAAAACAGTACCCTTCAGAAAAGCTTTACATAGTTTGTGAGACATTAAATTAGGTACAAAATCCCTAATGTGGAAGTTAGACACAGCTGCTAGCTGATCTCAGATGGTAGCTGCAGCTGTGCCTTCATTAAATAATTTGGCCAGAAATTCAAGAACAGTAGCTATAGGAGCAGAAAAAGGATCAATATGTTTTGTCATTGCCCAGGAAGAAAATCTTCTCCATTTGCTGATATATAATCTTCTGGTCGAGACCTTATGAGAATATATTAAGGTATGCCTGACTGAATGAGGGAGGTTAGGAAGGCTGGCTATATTCAGAATTACAGCAGCCAAGCTGTCAGTTTGAGGGTTTGAAGAAAAGGGTGGAGCGCTCCCGACGTATGAGTCAGAAGGTCTGGAACTGGGTCCAAGACCACGGCTCCTCCTGAAGATGAGGCCAAAGGAAGGGAGACCAAATCTGCAGAGGCCAGTATGGTGTGACGAGAATAATCTTGCTTCCCAATGAGCTGGCTTTCTGAAGAACTTTGGGAATCAAGGAAAAGGGAGGGAAAGCATAAAGGAGTCCTGAGGGCCAATCGTGTACAAGTGCACCCCTTGGTGACTCCCCCGGAGGGGGGTATCAGGGCAAAATAGCTGCTGCATTTGGCATTCACGGACATAGCAAAAAGGTTGCAGCAAGGCTGGCCCCATTTGTGGAAGATCCTGTATGTTACTTCTTCTTTTACAGACCACTCGTGAGGCAGGAGAATCGCTCTGCTCAGTTTGTCTGCTATCACATTGGATTTCCCCAGGATGTGCATAGCTATGAGAAAGTGTTGGGAGGACATTGCCCACTGCCATATTCTGAGGGCCTCTCGACAAAGGGGTAAGACCTGGTTCCTCCTTGTTTGTTTATGCACCAAACAACTGACATGTTGTCTGTCTGTATGGCAATTCTTCCCACAGGAAGACCGTCTTGGAGTGCCTTCAATGTCAAAAGCACCGCTCTCATCTCTAGGATATTGATATGCAACTGGGCCTCGTGATCCTGCTAAGTACCTTGAACTGTCCTACCCAGATAATGCTCCCCCCACCCCATCTGGGAGGCGTCCATGGTCACTGTCGCCACGAGTGACCCAATATCACATGAGTGGAGTGGAGCCACCAGCGAAGGTCCTTCTTGTATGACTCTGTCAACAGAATTTGGTGAGGTAGTTCCTGCAAAGACCACTGGGTGGAAAGTAGCCATTGTAGAATTCTCATGTGCAAGCATGCTAGTGGAACTAAACTTATAGCTGCTGCCATGGTTCCCAAGTCCTTTAGAACTGTTCTCGCCTGTACTCTTGTCTTGGAGAGAAGACTGAAGACTTGATGGCTCAGACTTGAAACTATTTCTGCAGGTAGTTTTGCCACCATGTTCACAGTGTCCATGTCTGCTCCTATAAATATGATACGCTGCAATGGCAACAAGGCATATTTTTCGTAGTTTATCATGACTCCTAGGCAAGCGCAAAGAGATAAAGTGTCTCTCTCGCTTCTAGTAGTAGATGCTCAGTGGTGGCAGTTAGAATCCAGTCTTCTAGATAGGGAAACACCTGAAATCTTAAACGCCTCAGGTGAGCAGTCACTACTGCCATACATTTGGTGAACAATCTGAGGGCTGTAGTGAGATCAAAGAGCAGAGATCTGAACTGGTAATGGCTGGCTCCCAGCTGGAAGTGCAGATGACTCCTGGATGGTATGTCCATTTTTATATGGCAGAGATCTATAGAGCACATCCAATTGTCTTTGCCTAAAAAGGGAAGAATCGACTGCAGTGTCACCATCCGGAACTTGGTCTTTTTTACTGATTCGTTTAATTTGCTGAGATCCAAAATTGGTCTCTAGTCCCCTTTTCTTTTTGGCACTAAAAAGAATCCTGAGTAAGTTCCAGATCCTATTTGGTCTGCATGGACCTTTTGGATGACTCTTTTGTCTAGCAACTTTTGAATTTCTAAGGTTGCTTAATCCCTTTGATTGGGTGGAACATCTGGGATTTTCTTTATATTTGGAATGGGTAGAGAAAAGGGTATAGAGTAGCCACTGGCTATGATTCTTTGTACCCACTTGTCTCTTGTTATTCTCAGCCAGGCTTCTGGATACAAAGAAAAGCGTCCCCCGAATGCCTCCAGAGCTGGACAGATGGGTCTCCTTTCAAGAGCGCTTAAAGGGCCTGCCAGGGAAAGAATCCCTGTCTCCCTGATTTTGCTGACCCCCTCTGCCACTTGGGCAACATCTTCCATTAGTATTTACCCCTCTACCCCTGGGGGAAGAGTCACCATGTGTGTCCTGGAAAGCTCTCTAGGATTTCCGGAACTACATCTTTCTCCCCTTCTGGTCTTTAGGATAAGGTCTTGAAGGTATGGGAAAATGGACTCCTACCGCAAATAGAGTCTTTCCTTCTTGCTCACACCTGGTTAGTGTCTCCTTAACTTTTGGCCCGAACAAGGACGAGCCGTCAAACGGAGCATTAACAAAAGAAGACTTGAAGGGTGCTGCAAAGACACATAAGCGCATCCAGGAATATCTCTGTAAGGCAATTCCTGACACTGCTGACCTACTCACTCCACCTGCTGCATCAGAAATCAGTCTCATGAAGGACTTGACCAAAGAATTTAAGGTGGAGAGCTGGGAGGATACCTTATCAGAGACCCCCGCAGCTACTGTACCTTGAAGAGTATCTCCCATATCCTTTAGGAGATCCCTTTGTAGCCCTGCAAAATGCATGAAGTAATTTAGCGATCTTAGGGTAAACGTCACTGAAGAAAACATGCTCTTCCCATATCTATCCATCGTATGAGAGTCTTTATTCGGAGGATGGACAGATGAGGATGTTTCAGAAACATCCTTCTTGGTGGCTGCTGCCACCACCACAGAATCTACAAGGACACCTTTAGTTAAAAATTCCTTATCTGCAGGGGCTGTGATAAATTTATTTGGCCTCCTAGGGACAGGTTCCACTCTATCTGAAGACTCCCACGCCTTTTCGACTAACTAGTTCCACGAGCTCTTCGAAAGGCAGAGGGACCCAGGTGGCTGAAGGGTGATACCCAAAGGCCTTCAGGTAAACAGACTCCTCATCAGAAGGGTTGATGCTTCCAGCTGGCTCTCAGTTTAAGGATTTCTAGGATGTCTGCAAAGGAGACATCCTCAGAGGGCGACTGTGGGGACTCTTCTGACTCATCAAGGTCCATGTCTGAGGTGACTGACTCATCTGTGGAGTCCAAGTGCTTCCTCATACAGAGTCTCTTACAAGGGACCTCTTCAGAAGTGTACTCTGGACAGGTTTCGGGAGAGAGGGGTTCACCCAATGGGGTACCCTGAGGCCTAGGGTATCCACTGGTCTGTGGATGGTGTGGTGTAGAGACAGACGCCAGCGCTTTAAGGGGAGGAATGATGGAACTTCTGAGTGGAACTGCCTGGGGAGACAGCACTCTCCTCATCAGCTCGAAAGCCCCCGTCCCATGATCCGACGATCCCCCTGGCTCCAAAGAGCCAAAAGAAATCAACAGAACCAAGGGGGTCAGGCTCTGAGGCTGATGTAGGAGCCGAGCTCACTCGCGCTGAAGGCCCGAGAGGCAAGCTCAGATCTGACAAATATCCGATCCGACTCCCCTCCCTGGACCCGACTGGACAGCGTCGGCTCCTAGACTCCTCAGGTGGCACAGAGGATGTCGGAGCAGTAGTCAGTGCTGAAGAAAAGTACAGTTGTGTACATTTACCATAAATGTAGATGTTTGAGTGTATTCACTGTTGCAGTCATTACATTTAGACAATTTGCTGGCAGGTTGCCCTCAGTCGGCCTGAATTCCAAAGTCTTGGGTCCTGCGTCAGTTGCTGTCTCCTCTTCCATGACGTCAGGTCGTCAGGGGTATAAAACATGCAGCCGACGCCATTTTCTTTAGTTTTTCTTGCCCTTGATGTCAGGTGCCCCAAAAAAAAAAAAAAAAAAATATATATATATATATATATATATATATATATATATATATATACATATACATATATACATGCATCAATATAAACTTTACCTTCATCTACAAGCAAATACACCACATAGGTTGTAGAAGATAGAGAAAGAAAGATAAACTCGAGAGTGACGGGGATGAGCGGGAGGGTAACCTGGACTGCAACAGTGAATACACTCGAACATCTACATTTATGGTAAGTGTACACAGTTGTACTATGTTCTTCGTGTTTCACTGTTGCAGTCATTACATTTGGGTAGAATCCCAAAGCTATGGTTGGGAGCCTGGAGCTAAACAGCATTAGGAGCGGCTATAAGGCCTTGCAAAACTGCAGTGGCAAAGCCTGCCCTGGATTTAGAGTAGAGAGGCAAATGATAATGCTTTGTAAAGGTGTGAACAGAACTCCAAGTAGTAGCCTCTAGAATTTCTTTGGTTGGTACTCCCCTGAGAAAGGCTGCTGAAGTAGCTGCAGCTCTGGTGGAATGAGACCTAATGTCCTTAGGCACAGGTTTACCATGGTGTGAGTAGCAGAAACGGATGGAGTGGCTTATCCACTTTGAAACTGTCTGCTTTGAAATAGCCTTCCCTTCTGATCCTGCAGCATATGTCACTAGCAATTTCTCAGTTTTTCTTAGAGCTTTAGTCCTGCTCAAGTAGAATCTTAGCTGTCTGTGTACGTCCAAGGAATGCAGAATTCTCTCACCCTTGTTCTGCGGATTTGGATAAAAGGTTGGCAGGTGAATTGTTTGGTTAAGAGCCACAGTGGAAACCACCTTAGGCATAAAAGAAGGATTTGTCCTCAGAGACACCCTGTCTGGGTAAAATATGATAAAAGGCTCTATAGCCATGAGGGCCTGTAGTTCTGAAACTCTTCTTGCTGAAGTAATTGCTAGTAGCAGATCTGTTTTCCATGATAAGAACTTTATATCAGCGGTAGCAGCTGGTTCAAGTAGAGGCAGGGTGAGGTTTTCCAACACATAATTGAGGTCCCATGCAGGCAATGGTGATCTTCTAGGAGGCCTTAAAATTTTTGCCCCTCTAAGATACTGCTTTAGTAAAGGATGAGAAAAGATTGGTGGCTCTGTATTGTAATGAGCCAAAATGGCAGAGGCACGGCTTTTAACTGATGGGAAAGATAGGCCTTTGTCAAGCATCTCAGTTAAGTATTGCAATATCTGAGGAATATTTGGTTCTGCTGTATCGGTTCCTTGTGCTTGATTCCAAGCACAGAATCTCTTCCATTTGTTAGCATAAGATTTTCTAGTACTAGGCCTTCTGGCTTCCAAAATGACATCCATCACAACTTTACTGAGAGGTGTTGTTTGTATGATTACATGATTAGCCATGCTGCCAGGTTCAGAGTCTGTAGCTGACTGTGCAGGATCTGATTGTTTTGCTGGGACAGTAGTTGTGGTCTTTGAGGCAAGGTCCAAGCTGGGTATTGAGACAAGTTCCTTAGGATTGGGTACCAGTATTGGTGGGGCCAGTCCGGGGCAATTAATATCATCTTTGGCTTCTCTTGTCTGACTTTTAGGAGGACCTTGGGGAGAAGAAACAGAGGAGGAAAGGCGTAAACTGATAGGTTTTTCCAACCGAAGGATAGGGCGTCCACTTTCCATGCTTGTCTGTGATAAGTCCTTGTGCAGAATCTTTTCAATTGATAATTTTGAGGGGAGGCAAATAGATCTATGTCTGGGCTCCTCCATTTCTCTGTAATCATGCTGAAGACTTGTGGATTTAGTTTCCACTCATGAGGATCCATAAGGTTTATGCTTAAATCGTCTGCCAGAGTGTTTTGTTTTCCTGGCAGGAATTGAGCTTGAAGATGTATTTGGTAGGTCAAGGCTGTGTCCCACAGTGCCATGGTTAATCTGCAAAGAGGGTATAAGTGTGTGCCCCCTTGCTTGTTTATATACCACATGACTGTGGTGTTGTCCATCTTTATCAGTACTTGTCCTGGATGAATTAAGTCCTTGAAAGCTGTTAGGGCATTTTGAATAGCTAGCATCTCTTTCTGGTTGATATGTAGATGCATTTGTTTTGGTGTCCATATGCCCTGAATGCATCTTCTTGCCATGTGGGCCCCCCAGGCATAATCTGATGCATCTGTTGCTAAGGTTTGGCTGGCAGGGGGTAGAGTCAATGGCCGTCCCATGTTTTGGTGACATGCCTCTGCCCACCATAGAAACTCCTGTTGCAGGCAGGGAATGAGGGGAATCATTGTTTCCGGACTGTGAGAATGTTGACTCCATAAACGTTTTAGGTACCATTGATGTTTCCTCATATGCAGTCTTGCATATGGAATCAGTAGGATGCAGGATGCCATGAAGCCCAGAGCCTGCAGAATTTGTCTTGCTGAAGACTGGGTTTTTGCTGCCATCAGTTTGAAGTAAGTAGTCAGTTGCCTTTGCTTGTCTGGCATGAGGTAAACCATCTGCGCAGTTGTATTCAAGCTTGCACCCAGGAATGTTATCTTTTGAGAGGGTACCAGTTGTGATTTCTTTTCGTTTTATTGTGTAACCTAGGCATGTTAGAAGCCTTTTCACAAATGCCAGGTGTCGAAGAAGAGTGTCTTTGTTCTCTGCTTGAATGAGACAGTCGTCCAAGTAAGGATATATTTGTGTACTTCTTTGTCTGCAAAATGCAATTACTGGTGCCAGGCAGTCTGTAAAGACCCTGGGCGCAGTAGATAAGCCAAAGGGCAGTGCAGAGAATTGGTAATGCATTAAGCCAGCCTTGAATCTGAGGTATCTTCTGCACGACTGTCTTATTTGGGACATGCAGGTATGCCTCTTTTAGGTCTAAAGTCACCAGAAAAGCATTCTTGCTCAGCATGGGCAGAAGCTGCTGCAAAGTCAGCATTTTGAATTTTGGAATGTCCAGGTATGTGTTCACAATCGATAAATCCAGTATTGGCTGCCAGGCCTTGTCCTTTCTGGGTACCAAGAACAGTCTTGAGTAAAAACCTTGTCCTTTTTCCTGTTCTGGTACTGTCTGAATGGCCCCATATCCATGAGGGACGTAACCTGTTTCTGTGCCTCTGCCCATTGATTTTTTGGCAGATCTGGCCAACCATTTGCCATTGGCAGTGTGGAAATGGAATCTGTATCCCTGTGATACGATGTTTAGAACCCACTTGTCCTGGGTTATTAACTGCCAATTTTGAGCAAAAAGTGCTAATTTTCCCCCTATGGGTGCTGCCAAAAGATAAGTACTTGGTGCAGGCAGAGGGAAGTCATTGGGATTGCTTTCTGTAGGTTTGTGCTTTATCTCCTCCAGATTTGGAGGTGGAAGCGCCCCATTGCTTTGACCTGTATGAATCTTGCACCTGGTATCTGGAACTCTTAGGGCGTCTGGATTTGCCCCTTTGAGCTCTGTCTGACACAGGAAAGGACCAATTTTTTGTAGGCCAGTGTCTACTGGATCTTGGTGGCTGCACTTGTAAGAAGTCTTTAACAGTTTGCATAGACTAAGCTTTGTCTTCCATTTTCTTTAAAACCTCTTCTGCCTTAATACCAACAGAGAATCATGCTGTAAAGGTGCATCTAGCAATTTAGCTTTAACATGATCAGGCAAATTTTGTTCCTTTAACCAGGCATGTCTCCTAATCACAGATCCAGTAAATGCGGCCCTGCAGGAAGCCTCTAAGGAATCAAAACCACATTGCAAAGTATGCTTTCCAGCTTGTTCAGCTGCATGCAATAATTCCTGCAATTCTTTATTTTCTTCACATTCTGAAATCAACATCATTTTCTGTTTCAGCAATCCCATAACATGTTGTTGGTACTTAAGCATATGAAATTGACAGTTTAAGGCCCTGATTGCCAAGGTTGCAGATGTACAAACCTTTTTTCCCCATCTGTCCAGTGCCCTTGAATCTCTGTCAGAGGGGTAGGATTTTTTGCTGTTGAGGCCTTAACTCCCTTTGGACCCTGTGAAATAGTTTCAGGATCAGCAGCAGGGTTTCTAAATAAAAATGTATGTGAGTCAGGGACCCTGTAATATCTGTCAGGCTTACTGGGAGCCAGGGGTAAGGAGTCAGGGGTCAAGCTCGACTCCAAAAACACATCATCCACAATGTCTAAAACAGGGGGAATGGCTAAAGGCCTGTGCTGAGGGAGAAGAAGGAAATCCCTGAGCCTCTTTTTTGATTCTGAGAAGTCTTGACTCTTCCAGTGAAAATGCTCCCTCAAAGTATGCAAGGTTTCTCCAAATGAATAATCCTCAGGAGGAGATGCAGATGGAATAGACTCCTCAGCATCAGAATCCTCATAAGGAGGTATAGATAATTCCTGATCAGAAGAGGAATCAGAAGAAATAGAAACCTGATCTGAAGATTCATAATCAGTGTCTTGCCTAGGCCTCTTATCTGGAGGGGGATGGGTACCCCTGATCAAGGTAATGAGGTCTTCAGCCATTTTGATCATCTGCTTTTTAGGCATAGAGACCTGTGCACGCGGCTCATGCATCATTTTTTTAGTTTTAGAAGTTACTTTTGTCTTTGTTTTTGCAGCTGTCGTCGGTTTGATATACAAATGTTGAGGTCTGAATACACCCTCAGAAGCCAGTGCCTGCTCAGTGGCTCCGGACCCATCCGAGGGAGATACATCCGTCGGTCCAATACCTTGAGTATCTTGCGGCATGCCGCACTCTACATGGGTGTCGGTAGAGGCCTGCGACTCGAAGGTAGCGGGTATCAGGGGCTGCGAAAGCACTTCACCGAGTACCGGCAAACCGGCGACTGGCTTAGGAGAAGCTTTGTCATCGGTTTTGGATCTTGACTACCTTTCCCTGTCTTTTTCTTTGCGTTTTTTATGTACTCCGGTAGTCAGACTGCTATCTGACGACATTTCTGGGTAGTTAAATCTGTTTCCAAAATACTTTGATGCAAAAATATACCAACGCTTAATAGTGCGTTGGTTAAATCTAGTGCAAAACCGACAGCCAGGCATGTTGTGATCAGGGCCTAGGCAAGCAATGCAGTATAAATGGAAATCTTTATGAGGTACTTGCTTCCCACAAGTAATACAATTATTAACTTTTTCTGACATTGGTAAAAAGCAAGAAAAAAGTTTCCCCAACGGGGTACTTAGCTTTAGTGAAGACTTTGGTTCTGAAACTCAAACTCGAATATTTCAGTAGTCAGCCGACCGGCACTTGCAAAATGTTTCTGCTTTGGGCACCGCGCGGCAAGAAAAACTAAAGAAAATGTCGTCGGCTGCATGTTTTACACCCCTGATGACCTGACGTCATGGAAGAGGATCCAGCAACCGATGCAGGACCCAAGACTTTGGAATTCAGGCCGACTGAGGGCAACCTGCCAGGAGATTACCCAAATGTAATGACTGCAACAGTGAAACACGAAGAACATCTGGGGTGGTTCTTTACACCGTTGGTTCCACAACAGTCCGCTCCAAGCATTCTGGCTCCTAGGCCCCACGTTGGGTCAGAGGAATCAAAGTTGATGGGGTAGTCTTGGCCGGCTCTGAATCCCTATGGGTTTGATTTGAAAGAAGTGTGGCCAGTGCTGGTGTCTTCAGAAGCCTACACACCACCCTATCCACATTATCATATGAAAGACTCCTGGAAGACCTAGAGGAGAGGGTGGGAGATCTGACTGGCTGTAAGACTGGAGATCTCAGAATAAGTCTAACTGGTTCCAATTCTGGGGACTGGGTCCAAATTTCAAAGTCCATTGGCACCGAGACCACCGGCGCCAATAAAACAGCCTTTGTCAGTTCCAAAGTAGTGGTCAGTGCCGACGGTACAATTTTACTTACTTTTTTGGCTGGTTCTGATTGCCCTGAAGAGAGAGAAGATCTTTTCGATTTGTCAGATTTAGCTGAAGGGGATATCTTTGATGCTGATGTGCTCAGGCCTTCTTCCTAAGCATCCTGGGAGGGGGACTTTAACAGACCTCTAACAATCAGATGTTCTTTCGCTCTGATAACACTCTGGAGCTACTCTGGAACCACCCCCAAACAATATACACAAAAAGTGTGAGAGTCCGTAATGGACATCTTTTGACTGCACTTAGTGCACTTTTTAAAACTCAAAGGTTTAGACTCCTTGTACTCTTTCGACATGTTAATACAATCTAAGCAGCAAACACACACAGAAGAGCAAAAAACAACTGCACTCTACTATGAAAACTAAATACCTGAAACAACAAACTTTGTGTGTGTGTGTGTGTGTGTATATATTATATATATATATATATATATATATATATATATATATATATATATATATATATATATATACATATACATATATATATATATATATATATATATATATATGCTGTCAGGTTACACTTTCAGCTAGAGCATCTTCTGCGTGGAGACATGCGTGAATGGGCGTACCTTCGTTGAAGGTTGTGCATCAGGGCTGGTAACTCGGCACGTAAAAATCAACTACCAATTATTAGCGGACCGGAGTTCCGCTGTGGTGACCCCTAACCGGGAAAAGCAGAAAGACACAACAACATATATATATATATATATATAAAGATAGAAAGGAAGGTTGCCCTCTAACTAAAATGGGCTGCAACATCCCTCTAACTTAAATGGGCTGATGCCCTTATTAAAGAATGGAAACAAGCACTAACTACTAAGAAAAAAATTCTCACAGGGAAAAACGAGCAGAGTTAGCCCTCTAAATTAAACGGGTCTAATTAAATGGGATATGGGATAACAAGGCCTAATGGAACGACTAGCCAACAACAACAGCACAGCACCGAAATGAATCTATCTAAACTACAACAATTAGAGAAAAAAATAATTATTAACTACTAGAAGATGATATAAAGAGAAAAAATTAGTAATATAACGCTGTTCACTTCATGATGGAAGCCTGCGATCTGTTTAGTGGCAAACGGGATCTGGGGAGTTGCAGTAAAGCATGATGGGATAGGGTTACAGCCATGAGCCAGTGAAAGACCTCGAACTTTAGTAAGCGGCAGAGTCGAAACAGAGGATCGATTCCGAACCCAACCAGTAAGAAGGAAGGAGAGACAGGACAATATAACATCAAATAATTTTGTAATAATTGCTGTAATAAACAGACCTACTGGAATTAGACTTCATTTCTCTCCCTTTCTCTCTCTCTCCCTATATATATATATATATATATATATATGTGTGTGTGTGTGTGTGTGTGTGTGTGTAACTTCAGAAACAGCCTCTGGGACAGAGGAATGAGGGAATTCAAGTAGGTTATTTGATCAAAGTTCTTTGATGAAGTTGCTTGACGAGACGCAAACAATTCTATCAAAAGCTATCCCCATTTCACAACATCAGCAAAGATTTTTTGCTGCACTGTCATTCATGGCTTAGTGAAATAATCTCTCTGCAAGGAATGAGAAGGGATACATATGGCTCTTTCTCAAATTATCACTATTAATCATTGTATCTGGTAAGAATAACTCCATCCTCATATACTTGGGTACCATGTCATTGTTGTATTGTCAATGCTGACCCAAAAACACCTGGTTTCAAGACTAACTGAATGGAAACTAGTGCAAGGTGTGATGCTATTAACTCCTTCATAGTGATAATTATTTTAAATGGGAAGGGAACCAGACACCATAGGTTTTCGGTTTTAGGTGGTGAGCTCTCCAGTCCAAGACTGAAGTATCTACTACTACAAATATGAAGGACGTGCTTCTTGAAAAGTTCTCTCTAGATTGGGCTGAATTTGCTGAAATGAAGAATTTAGCATTTTGAAAAGAGAAGGAATTATGACAGACACATATTTAAGGAAATCTGTAAACTAACCCGAAGACTCTAAAGTTACCATTGGGTTTTCCACATATAAATCTTTGCATCTGGATCCATAAAATAGTTTAGAGAATGGTTAGCCTGTACATCCCATCCTTGACTGCAGAACGAACATCTTCCAGCAGGGTGATGATATACGGGTAATGTTTGCTGAAAAATATATACATCTAAACATCACTTAAATGAACATGCACCACAAACAACAGACAGAGCACACTTGCTTCCAACCCTCTTTTATGCTTCTTCAATATTAACCAATTTGCAAGTAATCCAAGAACATAAACTAGAAGAAACTTACAATTAAGTAACAAAATTTGCAGCTAATTTTCCAAACAGAAATACAACTGTCTGGCCTTAGAAAACATAACTGGCTTGTCCTTCAAAGTTTAACCTTCACACACTGCAAAACTACTCATAAAATAATTCACAAACCAAGCACATATCCAGCTACACAGAAACTTGTCCAAATGTGGAACCCAACCAGACCTTTACGATCACAACAAAAATATCTGCTATCAACAACAATCATTGTGGTGTGGATTTTCTGTGTTGTCTGTTTGGTTAACAACAAGGAGACACATGCGAAGGCCACTGTAACTGGATGATATGTTTGCAGGAAATGCATTTCACAGTGGGTTCAAAAATATAAAAATATATATACAGTATAACATGGGGTAGTATAAAGTAAGGCTAACAGTGCAGGCTCACCCTGCCTTTATGTAACTGCACTGAAGGATTCTTTGCACATAATTGCTTGCAGTACAGAGACTCTCCTCAAAGAAATGATAAGCGACAGCTATAGAAAAAATGTATGTCAAGTAACAAATTTTGGAGATGCAGAAACAACTGGTTCAAAAGGTGGTTAAAGTCAGTTTTACCAGCACAAATTTCAGGTCCCAAGCTGGGATCACTCTCCTTCTAGTAGGCCTCAGGTGGAGTTTACCTTACAGGAACTGCTTCACTGTGGGTCTGGACACCAGCAGAGGGGTCCTCCTGGCAAACACGCAGAAGTAGCTAAACTATGTACTTCAACATAGGCATAACTTAAACTTGAAAATAAAAGCTCAGATACCGGAGAATCAATGTCAATTGTTGGGTGTGCTGGTTCTTCTTTTGGCACCAGATTGAGAATCTTTCCATTTAACTAGGCATTATTTCTTTGTATTTGGCCTAGTAGTTTCCCTCATGATTTTAGCATGTCCTCGGAGAAAAATATGTCCAAAGGGAATTAGAGTTGCAGATTCCAAGATATTGGTCTGGACGTTAAATGTTTGGGTGCATTAGGGACCCTCCGCATTGCTTCAGGAAGTTCACACGTGTTTTTATATACTTATCTATTTTTTTTTTAAAAGTTCACATGTTGAGGCAACGATGAAAGTTTTTCCCTTGCCACCTGAATCAGGTAGGAGATTTACACCAGGCTTATCACATAAGGCCCTCTCCTGGAAGGTAAACAGTATTAAGTGCTTGACAAGGGTGGCAAAATCTTTTAAGTTTGTCTTAACCCATGAAGGGCTGCTTAATATTATTCCTATGAGAACAACTGATGCCTGTCCAAAATGAGCTAATAAGGATTATCTCTGGCCTCTCTTCCTTCAGCATCTGAACTATCTTGCAGAGTAGCAGTATGGGAAGTAAAGCACAGAAAAATAGGGAGTTGGCATCTACTATCCGAGCAAGTTTGCTTGGCACTCTAGAGTTGAATTTTGCCAGCTGTTGTTGCTTACAGAAGCAAAAAGGTCCGACTCTGATCTGTTCTGAGGTCTAAGAATGCATCCCTGTGTAGCATCTACTCATGTGGATTTGCAGTGGTTCTTCTTAACTGATCTGCCAGAGTTCTCCTGAGTTGATATGCAAGTTTCCTTTAGAAATAAACTACATTTAAGGGTCTGTTCTGAAGCCTTCTTAGCTAGCCTGTAAAGGTAGCACAGGTATATCCCCCTTGCTTGTTGATGTACAGCATCACTATTGTGTTGACTACTACTTACTGAGTTTCAGCTCTCCAGATGGTCCTGACATTTTTGACAGCCTGAACCACTTCCATCATCTCTTTTATTTTTATGTGTGGCTTTGCTTCCTTGAGATTGCAGGTATCCTGCATTTTAACATCCAAGGTATTTGCCCCATGCCATGTCAAAAGCAACCACAGTTAAGATCTGGTGCACCAGAGGCAGTCTGAAGGGCATACTCTGGTTCTTTCTGACTTTAGGCAGTTACCAGGCATGCAATCTAGGAGATAATTAATGAGCCTAGCCCAAATACCCAAAAGTCCCAAAAGCACTGCCTGGTTAAATGACTTGCTCAAGATCACACAGTAGGCTGAGGGAATCAAACCCTGTACAATTGAAAGTAGGTCATTAACAGCTCATAGCCTTAATTCTCTGTGCTAACTGACAGACTTCTTGTATCCTCAAACATTTCCTGTCTGGTCTGCTAAGGTAATGTTAAGGTCTGTAAAATGCTGATGCAGACTGTCAAGTGTCTGAATCCAGAAATGTTGCAAACACTATTTAAATTTTGAGGGTGGGCTTTGCATTGTGGTTAAGGTCTTTACCTCACAGATACAAAGTATGGGATTTGATTTTGATCCCTGGTTATTGGCTAAACTTCTAAAAGTCTGCAGACTGATGGCCCAGTATTTACCAATGAACCTATGAATTGAGCAGTGGCATGCTCCATGTGTAACTGTGTCAGTCCCAAGTATTCTTTAGGTACCAATGAAGATTCCTCATGTGAAGTCTGGCTAGAAGCAGACTGAGTATGGTAGAAATTATGTGGCCCAGAATGCAAGTCCATGGCTTTTAACACTGTTTTCTCTAGTATGTGATGAAAGAAAGATGAAAGGAATTCCACCTTTTCCAGCAGTAGGTACACTACTGCTAAGATGGTACCCAACAGGGTATCCAGAAAGGTCACTATTCTGGCTGAGCACAAGTTTGATTTTTGTTCATTCATGGAGATGCCGTGCCTGGTAAGGCTGTCTAGGATGTGTTCCACTGCCTTCTGTATCATCTCTTGAGATTGTGTTTGAATCAGACAGTCTTCCAGGTAAAAGTAAATCTGTAGGCCACTGGTTCTGCAGTAAGCCATAACCAGTACCAGAAGTTCTGTAAAATCTCTTAGTGCAAGAAGGTGAACTAGTAATAGTACCCCCCTCTTCACATACAAGTATTGCCTGTGACCTTTAAAGATAGGGAGGATCCTTGGGATCAGATATTACCAAGCAGGGCTGAGTAGTTGGAGGTCAAAAGGGCCTGAAGAATCAATATCTTTAAATTATGGAACTTTAAGGAATCTATTTAGACTTTATAAGTCCAAAATGTGTCTCCATGACCCATCTTTTCTTGGAGCAAGGAACACTCCGAAGAACACTTCCACCCTCCTGGCAGGAAGGAATGGATTCTATGGCTCTCTGCAGTAGCATTTCTGCTAAGGAGGAATAAATGCTCCTTGGTTTTAGTACAAATGGAAAACCTCTCTTTTTTTCTGTATGGATGTGAAATGTAGTCTGTATACCTTGGAAACAATTGTGTTAGACCAGCTCTGGTAGAAGGCCAGCTGCCACCTACCATGGGCCAATAAGGAAGAGGGGGGGTGAGGGTTGGAGGGCCAGGGTGGGGATTTTGTAGTGGACAGAGGAGGCTGGCATTGTCATAGCTGCCCCACTGCTTTTAAGCCAAGCCCTGAGGGCCAGCAGACCTTCCTTTATTCTCTTGATGACATCTGTTCTGTGTAGCCCTCATGCCTTTTGGCATTTTGCTTTTTACCTGCCTCTGGTAGTAAGGTCCTTGTTGAGAGGAGTTCCTTGTTTACAGGAGTAACTTTGACTACATTGTGGAACAGGAGGGGGAAATGTGTTTTTGACTGACTTCATAGCTTAACCTTTACCCTTAAATTTTGAAAAAAAAAAAAAAACTCCTTATTTATGGAGCTGAAACTTTATGTACTTGAAGACAGATTTGGTCCTCAGCCGAGGACGTCTCCTGATAACTGGCCCTGTTATGGTATCCTGTGGAGGTTGCATCCACAGTTGCTTGCCCAACTGTAGAACCATCTGGCTTTGGCTAATCACAGCTGCCTACAGGGTTTCAACCTGCACTCCCCCAGACTATCTTGAAGTTACTTAATGATATCCCGACACTTCAGAATATGGGTAGGAACATTCAGGACCCAGAAAGTCAGAGCTGCTGAACTGCATACTTTTTCTTCAAAGTGGTTGAGCAATCTGTTCTGTCTGTTATTGGAGAGAGCATTCAACCCTACAACTAGTCTCCTTTCCTTGCTAGTTTACAGATGCACTGTGTCAAGATCTGTAAAGGAATTCTTATACAGAAACCTGAAAGGATCTTCAACCCTACAGAATCTGTCAAGTCTCTTGGTAGTAGGTTTGGGAATCTGGCTCCAGGAATGCTGCCTGAAAAAAAAAAACATCCAAAATGGCTCCGAAGACTGGAGGGATAGCCAATTGCTTAGAGCGCCAAGACCAAGAAAATCCTAGTTATCTTTTCCTGGAGCTAGTCCATCATTTAAGTATTCTCCCATGACAGACTAGTGTCCCCAAATGGCAGATCTTCTTCTGGAGAATCACAGAACAAAGTGCTCTCGGTATCTTTGTCAAACCCTAGATGGAGGGGAAGCTGCAACTTCTACTACAGTTCCTTGGGACAGAGCAGAACTCCCTCTTACTTTTGGGAGGAGTGTTTCTAGACACAAAGAGCTGCTCTAAATCTGGCTGCAAGCAGCACAGAAAGTGAAGGAAGGAAACACTTTTTAAATCAATTTAGTCCAATCCTTAGAGGAAGGCTGGCTGTTACTATGGGCAGCAGGACCACCAACAGGCAACTGTTTAGGTATGAAGGTCCACCATCAAATACAGGCAGCAGGGTCTTTGCTGCAGCAGCAACTGCTGGGAAATTTGGAATCCTGGGGAGGATGTCCCTGGATTTCAATCTGAAGGCACAGACATATTTTCTGACAGTGACTGTGAGGATTCCATCCTCTCCCTCTAATAATGTAATAGCATTTTGAGGCAGAGATCAGGGAGCTAGCTTTTGATAATGGCCACAGAGTCTGGCCTTCAGGCTGGTGGGATGTATTAGGGATAGGTGTGATTGCCTCCGTGGGGGGGTAACGCCAGGAACCTCAAAGCAAGCAGGTGTCTGGGCCAGCGGCTGTTCAGGTACCTCCATGGAGCCTTCTTGGTGAGACCTAAGGGTCTCCACTGAACTTTAACGTTCCAGAGTCTCCTTTTCTTACTCCCTAAGGTCACATTTCTCTTTTTTCCTTTTTTGAGATAGAGACCAGTGCAACCCTGCAGCAACAATTTGACAGACATGGTGGAGTTTTTTAGTAGGGCTGCAAATGTCTGTTTTAATTGGTATGCCAGCAAGACTTTCTGTCTTCTCTTTTGGGTCTTTGGGTGAAATGCCTGGTAGACAATACAGTTAGCTATGTTGTGTTATGGGCCTAGGCAGAAAATGAACTGGATGTGGAAGACATTTGGCAGCATTTGGTACATGAAAACACACATGATGCTTTAATCAAAAGTGGACATACCCAACACCTCCATGTCCAAATTACTTTCTGGACGTCTGTTAAGAGTTAACTATAATCAACAACTGTGAAGATAAGGATGTGATAAAAGGATTTCCTAATGAGTACTTATCAGTCAATGCTCTTTAGCTGTAGGTCTGGAAATAACCCTTCTACGATTTTTCTTACTAAACATTTTAGTGTTCACCCAAGGATAAGAAAAAAATTATGTATTGTTACTATTATGCAAAAAGCCCAGAGTTTCTAGACACAAAAGTAGAAAAGGAGATTAGTAATGGAGAAGTTAAAGAAACAGAAACTGAAGTTATGGAGTACCTGCAAAGTGAAGGATTCAGTGTAGAAAACTGAATGTAGAAAACACCACAACAGGATTGAGTAATGGATATCCAAATTAAGGGGAAACCTGTGAAACAGGAAGCAATTGGTCAGATGTCATATCAAGATATTTTGGAGCCTTCCACAGGAAACCAGCATAAATGTTCACTTGAAGCTAGGCAGCAAGGAAAGGAACAGGAAACTGTGGAAACTCTGATCCCATCAATGTTGAGGAGTGATAGGCCAATGAGTTCCCATATGACAGAGCAATGTATGGCACAGAGAAGGTGCCACAGGAAGATGTTACAGAACTTTCTACAGAATGCCTGCAGGAAATGGAAAACAAAAAAAATGTGCCTTCAGTTTAGAAGAAACCGAGCTAAGAGAAGAGTTGCTTGACTTAATAGAGATAGACATATTAAGATCAATTAGAGAAATAGACAGCAGAAGGGCAATAAAACCCAAAAGGTCAGACGTTTGACAAAACAAATGAACACAGTAATTAAGATTGTCCATAAGGACTCGTACAGTATAACAGAAGTAAACAGGATATATTACTGTGCAGCTAAATTAATAACTGATAAAGTTCTACCACAAGAACACAGGATAGTGAAGGAAAGAAAGGGGAGAAATCAAATACCATCATGAAGTATCAAATACAGAAAACCATAAAGCAACTAAGACAAGAAATGTCACTGTTAGAAGAGTATAGAAGAGGGAACAGATCAACAAAAATACTCAGAAAGATAGACGTGATAAAAGCAATGTGCAGTATTAGGACAGATCAGGATCTGTCATGCACTATCGCAAATAAACAAAAAGTCTCAGCACAGGCAGAAAAACTTAGAAGATACACAGATAAATATAAAGGAAAAGTGCAAAATAAACAATTTATTGGTGACCCGAAATAGTTTTATATAGAATTGGGAAATAAGGTAAAAGGAACTGAAAGACCACCAAAAAAAAAGAATAGATTAATTTTGGAGAAGTATCTATGAAGATCCTGTGGAACATAACAAAGATGCTAAATGGATAGAATGAGTAAAAGAAAGAATAAGACATTTAAAGGTACAGGATAAAAAATGGGATGAAGTAACAACCAGAGAGATTGAAATAAAGTTAAGAAAAGCCTCTTATTGGAAAACCCCAGGCCCAGATGCAGTACCTAACTTTTGGTTAAAAGTATTAACATCTTAGCATGAAGATTTAGCCATGACTAAGGATTATTTATATGCATGCTCCGAACAGACACCGACATGGCTAACAGGAAAAACAATGCTCCTACTTAAGAGTGAACCTGCAAGCTACCCTAAAAATTATTGACCAATAACTTGCCTTCTGACGATGTATAAACTACACACTAGAATTGATACCAACAGAGTTTATAGTCATTTAGAAGAAAACCCAATTATGGCAACAGAACAAAAAGGCAATAAAAGAAAATCATATGGAACAAAGGATCATTTGTTGTTAAATAAAGTCATAGTGGAAAACTGCAAAAACGGGAAAAATTTAAGTACAGCCTGCACTGACTACAAAAAAGCATTTGATAGCATTCCACATTCATGGATAAAAGAATGCTTAAAAATGTATAAGATACATCCTACACTGATCGATTACATTACAGTGCCCATGAAACAGTGGCAGACCCCATTTGCAATTAAGCCATGATAAAAGACAACGTATTATTCCAGGGATAAAAATTCAAAGGGGGATATTCCAGGGTGACTCTCTGTCACCGCTGCTATTCTGCCTTGCCCTTAATCCATTAAGCTGTCTACTTAACAGCTTAGGTCATGGCTATAATTTGGCTCTTAGAAAACAAAGTGCAAAGACTTCGCATTTTCTTTTGTCGATGATTTGAAAAGTACAGTTTTGTACCTACCATAAAAGTAGATGTTCGAGTGTATACACTGCTACAGTCATTACACTTGGGTTATCCTGCCGTCAGGTGGTTTCTCAGTCGGCCTGAGTTCCAAAGTCTTAGTCCGGCATCAGTTGCTGTCGCCTCCTCCCTGACATCAGTGCGACAGGTGTATATAAGATGCAGCCGACGCCATTTTCTTCAGTTTTTCTTGCCCCAGATGTCAGGTGCCCCTAAATAGGTAGGCAATTCCAATTGCTAATAAAACATACATAAGAAAAGCAAAAAACAACTTACAGCTACCAGCAAATACTCCCTATAAGTAGTAAGGGTAGAAGACATAGGTACGTACCAGCCAGTAAGAGGGGAAGGAGGGAGGGTAACCTGGACTGCAGCAGTGTATACACTCGAACATCTACATTTATGGTAGGTACAAAACTGTACTATGTTCATCGTGTTACACTGCTGCAGTCATTACACTTGGGTAGAATCCCAAAGCTGAGGAGGGGTTGCTGGTTCTATAACGCATTAGAGGTGGCTATAAGGCCCTGCAGCACTGCAGTGGCGAAGCCAGCTCTGGATTTAGAGTATAGAGGCAGATGGTAATGCTTGGTGAAGGTATGTACAGAACTCCAAGTTGCTGCTTCCAAAATATCCTTGGTAGGTACTTCCCTGAGGTAGGCAGTTGAAGAGGCTGTTGCCCTGGTGGAGTGAGATCTAATGCTGCTAGGAACAGGTTTTCCATGGTATGTGTAGCAGAAACGTATACAATGTCCTATCCATTTTGAAATACTCTGTTTTGAAATGGCTTTTCCCTGTGCTCCTGCAGCATATGCTACCAATAATTGCTCAGATTTTCTGAAAGCTTTGGTTTTGTCCAAGTAGAAGCGTAACTGCCTGTGAATGTCCAAATAGTGCAATTGTCTCTCCCCTTTATTCTGTGGTTTAGGGTAAAAAGTTGGCAGGTGAATAGTTTGGTTTAGAGCCACACTGGATACCACCTTTGGCATAAAAGTAGGGTTAGTTCTTAAAGACACCCTGTCCTGGTGGAAAATGAGGAAAGGTTCCACTGCTATAAGTGCCTGCAATTCTGAAACTCTTCGTGCTGATGTTATTGCCAGGAGCAGAGCAATTTTCCAAGAGATATATTTTAATTCTGCTGTGTTGGCTGGCTCAAAAGGAGGTAAAGTTAGCTTCTCCAAAACAAAGTTGAGGTCCCAAGTTGGAGTAGGTGCTCTACGGGGCGGTCTTATGTTTTTAGCCCCTCTGAGGTACTGTTTTAACAGAGGATTAGAGAAAATTGGTGGATCCGTGTTGTAATGAGCAGAGATGGCAGAGGCGTGGATCTTGATGGATGAGAAGGAGAGTCCTTTGTCCAGCATCTCAGTTAAGTATTGTAGTATCTGAGGAATGTTTGTGACAAGAGGGTCAAGGCTGTGAGCTTGGTTCCAGGCACAGAATCTCTTCCATTTATCCGAATAGGCTTTCCTGGTACTAGGTCTTCTGGCCTCCAGAATGACATCCATAACAGCTTTGGAGAGAGGCATTGCTTGCTTGACTAAGGAATCTTCCATGCAGCTAGGTTTAAGGTCTTTAGCTGGCTGTGTAGTATTTGTTTGTTGTGCTGAGTCAGCAGATGTGGGATTTGAGGCAAAATCCAGGGTGGTTCTTGTGCTAAGCTCCTTAAGATTGGGTACCAGTGCTGGCGTGGCCAGTCTGGTGCAATCAGGATCATCTTTGGCTCTTCCTGCCTGGCTTTTATGAGTACCTTTGGCAGGAGAGGTAGTGGTGGGAAAGCGTATACTTGTAGGTTCTCCCAGCTAAATGAGAGGGCATCCACTTTCCATGCTTGTGGATGGTAACTCCTTGTGCGGATTTTTTGTAGCTGGCAGTTTATTGGGGATGCAAACAGATCTATGTCCGGGCTCCACCATTTCTGTGTTATCATTCTGAATATTTGTGGATTCAACTCCCATTCATGGGGATCCATGATGTTTCTGCTTAAGTCGTCTGCCAGTGTGTTTTTGTCTCCTGGCAGGAATTGTGCTTGCACATGAACTTGAAGGTTTATAGCTGTGTTCCACAAGGTCATAGCTTGTCTGCATAGGGGGTAGGAGTGAATGCCCCCTTGCTTGTTTATGTACCACATAACTGTGGTGTTGTCTGTCTTTAGTAGTAGTTGTCCTGGATGCAGCAGGTCCTTGAAAGCTATAAGCGCATTTTGTACAGCTAGCATCTCTTTTTCATTGATGTGAAGGTGCCTATGTTCTGCAGGCCACGTGCCCTGAATACATCTGCCTGCCATGTGTGCTCCCCAGGCGTAATCCGATCCATCTGTTGTCAGTGTTTGCCTGGCTGTGGGTTGTGTAAAACGCTGTCCCTTGTTGAGGTGACAAGCTTGAGCCCACCATTGAAACTCCTGCTGAAGACAAGGGATTAGTGGTATAACTGTTTCCAAACTTTGACAGTGTTGAGACCATACATTCTTTAGGTACCATTGTAGTTTCCTCATATGCAGTCTGGCATATGGAATTAGTAGTATGCAAGATGCCATGTAACCCAAGGCCTGCAGAATTTTTCTTGCAGGGAGTTGGGTCTTCGTTGCCATTAATTGAAAGTATTGAGTCAGTTGTCCTTGTTTGTCTGGCGTGAGATAAGCCATCTGGGCTGTTGTGTTCAAACTGGCACCCAGGAATATAATCTCTTGTGAGGGCACTAGTTTTGATTTCTTTTCGTTTACTGTGTACCCCAGGCAACTTAATAACCTTTTTACAAATGCCAGATGCTTTAGAAGAATGTCCTTACTCTCTGCTTGAATCAGGCAGTTGTCCAGGTACGGATAAATTTGAATTCCTTTCTGTCTGCAAAATGCAATTACTGGTGCTAGGCACTTTGTGAAGACCCTGGACGCAGTAGATAAGTCAAAGGGCAGTGCAGAGAATTGGTAGTGCATTGAACCCGCTATGAATCTGAGGTATCTTCTGCAGTTTTGTCTGATAGGGACATGCAGGTATGCCTCTTTGAGGTCCAAAGTCACGAGCCAAGCTTTCTTGCCCAGCATGGGAAGAAGCTGCTCTAATGTCAGCATTTTGAATTTCAGAACATCCAGCTAAGTGTTTAGAGATGAAAGATCCAGAATGGGCCTCCAGGCTTTGTCCTTTCTGGGTACCAGAAAGAGTCTTGAGTAAAATCTTTGTCCTTGGCTCCTGTGATGGTACCTTTTGAATAGCTCTCATATCCATGAGTGCTGTAATTTGTTTTTGAGCCTCTGCCCATTGATTTGGTGGCAGGTTTGGCATTCCTTTTAACCTTGGCAGAGTGTGAAAGTGGAACCTGTAACCTTGAAATACAATGTTGAGAACCCATTTGTCTTTGGTGATCATTTGCCAATTGTGGTAGAAGAGTGCCAGTTTTCCTCCCAAGGGGGCTGCCAAGAAGGATTTTTTTGGCAGCTGTAGTGGGAAGTCATTGGAGCTGTTTTTTATATGGTTGGGGCCTGTCTTCCCCTTCTTTCTGGCCTGATGCAAGCCATTGTCATGGCCTGTAAGTACCTTGTGTTTGACCTCTACCTCTTGGACGTCTGTATCTTCCCCTTTGAGGTCTGTCTGTAATTGGAAAGGACCAATTCTTAGTTGGCCAGTTTCTGCTAAATCTAAGAGGCTGAACCTGTAAGAAATCCTACACCATTTGCATAGATTTTGCCTTATCCTCCATTTTCTTTAATACCTCTTCTGCCTTAATTCCAAATAACACATCCTGCTGCAAAGGTGCATCCAATAATTTTGCTTTAACATGATCTGGTAACGTATGTTCTTTTAACCAAGTATGTCTTCTAATGACAGAGCCTGTAACTGCTGCTCTGCAGGAGGCCTCTAGAGAATCAAAACCAAATTGCAAAGTATGCTTTCCCACTTGTTCAGCTGCATGCAATAAATCCTGCATTTCTTTAAAATTAGGAGGATCTGATTCTGGAAGCATTTTTTGTTTTAACTGAGACAGTAAAAATTGCTGATATTTCAGCATGTGAAAAGTACAGTTTTGTACCTACCATAAATGTAGATGTCCGATAGGTATGCATCTGCAGTCATAACATATGGGTTGTCCTGCCTCAGGCAGCCCTTCGGTCGGCCGGATTCCAAAGTCTGGGTCTGGCCTCGGCTGATGTCGCACTTTCCCCGACGTCAGAGCGTCTGGGGTATAAAAGCATCAGCCGACGCCATCTTCCTCAGTTTTTCTTGCCCCAGATGCCAGGTGCCCTCTATGAAGGCCAAATTTGGATAAAATGCCAAAAAATTGCAAACATAATGCAAATATATATATATATATATATATATATATATATATATACAAACAAATACACCATAACAAATTCCCCCAGCTAGCTAATGCAGGGGTAAGTACCCTAGGAATACCACAGAGGGGGAGGAGGGAGGGTAAACCTGACTGCAGATGCATACCTATCGGACATCTACATTTATGGTAGGTACAAAACTGTACTATGTCCTTCAAGGATGCATCTGCAGTCATAACATATGGGTAGAATACCATAGCCAATCTGGGGGTGGAGGTACTAAGAAAATGATGGTGTAGTTAAGAGACCCTGCAGGACTGAGGTAGCAAAACCTGCTCTGGATCTGGAGTATAAGGGTAAATTATAATGCTTGGCAAAAGTATGCACGGAGCTCCATGTAGCAGCTTCTAAAATGTCTTTGGTAGCCACCCCTCTTAGGAAGGCTGTAGTGGTGGCTGTGGCTCTCGTGGAATGAGGCCTAATATTCGTAGGAACAGTCTTTCCATGAAAGGAGTAGCAAAAGTGAATGTAATTTCCTATCCATTTTGAGATTGTCTGTTTGGAAATTGCTTTTCCTTGTGTCCCAGCAGCATATGCTACAAACAGTTGGTCAGTCTTTCTGTAACTTTTAGTTCTGTCCAAATAGTAGCGTAATTGTCTGTGGATATCCAGAGTGTGTAGAAGTTTCTCCCCTTTATTTTGTGGATTTGGGAAGAATGTAGGCAAATGAATTGCTTGGTTCAAGGATACTCTAGATACCACCTTTGGCATAAAAGTTGGGTTGGTTCTTAATGAAACTCTGTCCTGATGAAAAATAAGAAATGGCTGGACTGCCATTAAAGCTTGTAACTCAGATACTCTTCTTGCTGAAGTTATGGCCAGAAGGAATGCAGTTTTCCAGGATAGAAACTGTGGATCTGCCGATGCTGCTGGTTCAAATGGAGGAAGTGTTAGTTTTTCCAGCACAAAGTTAAGGTCCCAAGTAGGCAAAGGTGGTCTCCTTGGAGGATTGATGTTTTTGATTCCTCTGAGAAATTGTCTTAAGAGAGGATGCGAGAAGACAGGAGGATTTACATTGTATTCTGCTGAAATTGCTGAGGCATGTATTTTAATGGAAGAATAAGACAGGCCATTGTGGAACAATTCTGCTAAATATTCCAGTATGTGACATGTTCATCACTGTCACATCAAGGCCTTTTGTTGTGTTCCAAATGAGAAATCTTTTCCATTTTGTTGAGTATGCCTTCCTTGTGGAAGGGCGGCGAGCTTCCATAATAATGTCCTTTATCCTCTGGGATAAGCTGTCCTGGGAAGGAGTCATGGTATCCTCCAGGCAGTTAGCTGCAAGGTCTTTAGGTTGGGATGCAGGATCTTGTAATTGTTCTGCGTCAGAAGAAGAGGCCATAATGGGAGAGGCCACGGTTTCGTCTGTGATAAGCTCTTCAACAGTGGGTACCAATGCTGCCTTGGCCAGTCTGGAGCTATCAGAATCACTTTTGGCTGTTCTGCCCTGATCTTCAGTAAAACCTTGGACAGTAATGGGATTGGTGGGAAAGCATAGACTTTTCGGGCTTTCCAGCTGAAAGAGAGAGTCCACCTTCCATGCTTGTGGATGGTATGTCCTTGTGCAAAAAATTTTCAGTTGATGATTGTGGGGTGAGGCGAACAGATCTATCTCGGGCCTTCCCCATGTCTGTGTTATGAGTAAGAAGATGTCTGGGTGCAGCATCCATTCGTGTGAATCCGTGGTAGTTCTGCTTAAGCTGTCTGCCAGAGTATTGTCTTTTCCTGGCACAAACTGGGCCTGTAGTTGTATATTGAGTTTCAAACAAAGATCCCATAGATTCATAGCCAGTCTGCATAGAGGGTAGGAGTGCGTGCCCCCTTGCTTGTTTATGTACCACATAACTGTGGTGTTGTCTGTCCTTATTAGCAGGTGGCCTTGTTGAAGGAAAGGCCTGAAAGCCTCGATTGCATGTATCACTGCCAGCATTTTCTTTTGGTTTATGTGCATTTGCAGATGACCTTGACACCATAGCCCTTGGATACATTTGTCCTCCATGTGTGCTCCCCAACCTCGGTCTGAAGCGACCGTGGTGATGGTTTGATTTGTTTTTGGTTTGAAGAAAGGCAACCCTCTGTTGGTCTGGCAGGCTAGAGCCCACCACAGGAATTCCTTTTGAAGGCAAGGTATGATTGGAATCAGAGTTTCTAAGCTGTGACTGTGCTGAGTCCATACACTCCTTAGGTACCATTGCAATCTTCTCATATGTAGCCTGGCTTGTGGAATTAGTATTATGCAGGATGCCATGAAACCCAGGGCCTGCAGGATTTTCCTTGCAGTTAGCTGAGTTTGTCTTGTCAGATTCTTGAAGTAACCTGGTAGTTGTTTCTGTTTTTCTTCTGTGAGAAAGGCCATTTGGGTGGTTGTATCCAGATCTGCACCCAAAAAGGTTATCCTTTGGGATGGCACAAGTCTTGATTTTTGGATGTTGACTGTGCATCCCAAGGCCTGTAGTAGCTGGATGGCATAGTCCAAGTCCTTTAACAATTCTGTCTTGTTGTCCTCTTGTATCAGGCAGTCGTCCAGATATGGGTAGATTTGAATCCCCTGAAGTCTGCAGTGTGCAATTACTGATGCCAGGCATTTCGTGAATACTCTGGGTGCAGTAGATAAGCTAAAGGGCAATGCTGAGAATTGATAATGCTCTGATCCTGCAAGAAATCTGAGGTGTCTTCTGCAACTTTGTCGAATGGGGACATGCAGGTATGCCTCCTTGAGATCTAGAGTCACCAGCCAAGACTCCTTGCCCAGCATGGGAAGAAGCTGCTGTAGGGTCAGCATCTTGAATTTCGGCACAATGAGGTAAGTGTTCAGTGCGGACAGATCGAGAATAGGCCTCCATTGATTTTCTTTCCTTGGAACAAGGAATAGCCTTGAATAAAAACCTTGGCCTTGTTCTGAGAGAGGAACCTTCTCTATGGCTTTCATTTGTAGTAATTTGGTGATTTGCTTCAAAGCCTCCGCCCTCTGATTTGGTGGCAGGTCTGGCATTCCTCTTCTTTTTGGCAATGTGTGGAAATGGAACCTGTATCCCTTGTCTATTATTTGCAATGTCCATGAGTCCCTTGTAATGTAATGCCAATTTGCTGAAAATAAAGAAAGCTTTCCGCCCAATGGTGCTTCTAATTGAGCCCTGGTTGGCGGAGTCAAAAATAAGTCATTGTGTTTGTCCTGGTGTAGCAGTTGTTGTTGCTGTTCCTGCACTACCTCTCTGGTTGGGTGGCTGCCACTGACGGCCTCTGTAGTGGCCTCTAGCTTGCCCCCTACCTCTGGTACGCCTGTTCCTGCCTCTCTGTGATCTGTCTGAGTCTGGAAAGGACCAATTCTTAGTAGGCCAATTTCTGCTGAATCTCGGTGGTTGTACCTGCAGAAAGTCCTTGACTGTTTGCACAGATTTTGCCTTTTCTTCAAACTTCTTTAAGAACTCCTGGGCCGTGGAACCAAATAATTTTTGTTTTTCCATTGGAGCATCCAGGAGCTTAGCTTTAACATGGTCCGGTAGAGATTGTTCCTTCAACCAGGCATGCCTTCGTATAACTGCCCCTGTCATTGCTGACCTACATGAAGCTTCCAGTGCATCATAGCCACATTACAGAAAATGGTTGCTAACCTGCTGTGAGTTATGTACCAGATCCTGAAGAGATTTACGGTCAAGGGGCTCAGAGGAGGAAAGTTTCTTATACAATTCATCTAACAAATACTCTTGGTACTGAATCATATGGAATTGACAATTTAATGCCCTCATAGAAAGAGTTGCAGAAGTATAAACTTTCTTTCCCCATCGCTCTAAAGCTCTAGATTCCCTTTCAGAAGGTAAAGGATTTTAGCAGTGGCAGCTGCAACCCCTTTAGGGCCCTGTGAAATGGTTTCTGGATCTGCAGTGTGGGCCTTGTACAGGTGAAAATGAGAATCCGGGACCCTGTAGTACCTATCAGGTTTGGCAGGAGCCGGAGGGAGAGTATCAGGAGCAGTACTAGCAACAGAGTACACATCATCAATAACATTCAAAACAGGAGGTATAGCCAAATGCCTATGCTGAGGCAAATGTAAAAAGGTCCTTAATCTTTTTCTGGAATCAGAAAATTCCTGGCCCTGCCACTGGAAATGCTCTCTCATAGAATGCAGTGTCACACCAAAAGAAAACTCTTCAGGAGGGGAGGCCGAAGGAATGGATTCTTCAGCATCAGAATCCTCGTAGGCCGAATAAGCCTCCTGCTGGTGCTCTGACAACACGGATTCATCCGTAGACTCATCTGAAAAGTGGGGGTCAGAGGGCTCAACCCTGGGCCTTTTGTCTGGAGGTGGAAGAGAGCCCCTGTCCGGGTGAGGTTGAGAACCTCTAATTAAGGAGATAAGGTCCTCTGCTAGGCTGAGGATTTGAGTGCTGGTAGAGGGCCTCTGACAGGTAGACCTGGGAGGCAAAGCTTTGGCTAGTTTGGCAGCTTTAGCCCTAGAGAAGGCCTTAATGGACATGGATGCAGGGGGTCTGGCTGCACCACATGCAGGGGTGGACTTGTCTAAAGTAATGGTGTCGGACATGTCCTGGACACTGGTTTCCGTAAGTAGTTCAATAACCGACTCGGCCGGAGCCTCCGAAGCCGAGGTAGTCGGTTGTAAGGTTTCGGCAACAGGAAGCACTGAGAACTCGGTTTCAGCTGAAACCGAGACACTCGCGGTAGGCCTGACCGAGGTTTCAGCCGAAACCGCGGGCCGCAAGGGTCGGTCCTTGTCCTTCCGTTTTTTAACTACATGCGAAGTCGGAGTCTCCGACGGCATTATATATGCAAAGTTAGCCCCAAAATATTCCTCTGCAAACTCCGACCGACGCCTAAGCGTTCGTCGGTTGAAGGAAGCACATGCAGAGCAGGCTGAGACGTCGTGGTCTGGGCCTAAGCAAGGGAGACAGTAAGAGTGGAAATCCTTATGAGGTATTTGTTTCCCACAAGTTAAACAATTATTTACTTTATCTGACATCAGCTGAGGCAAGATTTAAAGAGTCCCCAATGGGGTACTTAGCTTTTTCGAAGTCTTCGGTAGCTGAATCAAAGGAGCTGGCCGACCGGCACTTGCGAACTGCTTCTGCTTCGGGCACCGCACGGCAAGAAAGACTGAGGAAGATGGCGTCGGCTGATGCTTTTATACCCCAAACGCTCTGATGTCGGGGAAAGTGCGACATCAGCCGAGGTCAGACCCAGACTTTGGAATCCAGCCGACCGAAGGGCTGCCTGAGGCAGGACAACCCATATGTTATGACTGCAGATGCATCCTTGAAGGACATCTGGCAATTTAAGGCTCTCATTGCTAAAGTTGCAGACGTATATACTTTCTTTCCCCATCTGTCTAATGCTCTGGAATCTCTGTCAGAGGGAACTGGATTCTTGGCTGATGAGGCCTTAACTCCTTTGGGTCCCTGAGAAATAGTTTCAGGGTCAGCTACAGGGCTTTTATACAGAAATTTATGTGAGTCAGGGACTCTGTAGTATCTGTCAGGTTTAACAGGGGCTGGAGGTAAGGAATCAGGATTTAAGCTGGATTCAGTATACACATCATCCACAATATCTAACACTGGCAGAATAGCAAAGGGTCTGTGTTGAGGTAATAAAAGGAAGTCTCTGAGCCTTTTCTTGGATTCTGAATAATCCTGGCCTTCCCAGTGGAAATGCTCCCTCATGGTATGTAGGGTTTCCCAAAGGAGTAGTCCTCAGGCGGTGAGGCTGATGGAATTGATTCCTCAGCATCAGAATCCTCATAAGGGGGTAAAGAGTATCCTAGGTCTGAGGATGAATCAGAAGAGATGGACACCTGGTCGGATGAGTCATAGTCTGCATCCTGTCTAGGCCTTTTATCAGGAGGGGGATGGGACCCCCTGATCAGAGTGATTAGGTCTTTGGCCATTTTGAGCATTTGTTTCTTAGGCATGGAGGCCTGTCCTGGAGAATGCTGTATTTGTTTCTTTGACTTTAAAGAAGGCTTAGACTTAGCTGAGGGTTTAATGCTTAGCTGAGTAGGTCTGAAGACACCCTCTGTAGCTGTGGGTTGCTCAGCTACTCCGGATCCCTCTGAAAGGTTAGTCTCAGTAGGCTGAAGAACTTGTGCATCCGAAGGCCCAGCCATCTCCACGTGGGAGTCAGAGGCGGCTTGAGGTTCTACAGAAGCGGTCGTCAGGGGCTGCGAAGGTGACTCGCTGAAAACTGGAGAACCGGCGGCTGGCCTAGAAGAGGCCTCGTCGTCAGTTTTGAGCCTCGGATGCCTATCCTTGTCTTTGCACTTTTTGTGTATTCCGGTCGTCGGAAGTTCAAACGGCATGGTATAATTGAATTGTCTACCAAAATAATGTCAGGCAAAATCAAACCGACGTTTAATAGTACGCTTGTTAAACCTAGCACAAAACTGACAACCAGTGACGTCGTGGTCAGGGCCTAGGCATGGGATACAATAGGAATGGAAATCCTTATGAGGTATTTGCTTCCCACAAGAAATACAGTTATTAACTTTTACTGACATCGGTCTGAGGCAAGAAAAGTTTCTAACGGGTACTTAGCTTTGTAGAAGACTTCAGTTCTGGATTCGGAATGAAAATCTCAGGAGACGGCCGACCGGCACTTGCGAACTGCTTTTGCTTCTGGCACCATGCGGTAAGAAAGACTGAAGAAAATGGCGTCGGCTGCATCTTATATACCCCTGTCGCACTGACGTCAGGGAGGAGGTGACAGCAACCGACGCCGGACCAAGACTTTGGAACTCAGGCCGACTGGGGAACTGCCTGACGGCAGGATAACCCAAGTGTAATGACTGCAGCAGTGTAACACGATGAACATCTGTATAGCTCATCAGATGAGGAACTGAAAGTACAACTGCAAATTGTCAAAACATTTTCAGATGATACTAGAATGTCATTTGGTCTTGATAAATGTGTACAAGCAACCTTTAGAGCAGGAAAACTGCAGCACCAAGAAAACATCAGTTTGGGACAAGAATGTGATATAAAAGAACTTGAGCAGGAGGGAGTGTATAAATATTTGGGAACTGATGAAGGATCAACAATAAAACATGAACAAATGTGAATCAAACTTAGTAAGGAGTACTTCAGAAGACTTTATCCTGAAAACAGCTTTGACATCTAGAAACAAAATCCAAGCTATAAACCAATTTGTTCTTCCTGTCCTAACTTGTAGTTTTGGAGTGATTGACTGGTCCCAAAACATGCTGGATAGATTAGAGAGGAAAACAAGAAGGATGCTTCATGCTCACCAAATGATTTATAAAAATCAGTGCATACCAAGATTATATATTCCCCATTCTGAAGGAGGGATGGGCCTCCTTGAAATTGATTATATGTATAGAGCTGCAATTGTGGGACCCCAGACTTACCTGCTGACCTCACAAGATCCAAACTTAGTGAAAATTTTGAAACATGAGGGGAATAAATTTGAGATGACTTCCCTGCTTAGGCTAGCACTAGCATATCAGTGTCAAGTAGGAATGGAAATCAAAACACAAGTGGATAAAAATCAGGCAGCAACTGAATGTGCCAAAAAACAAAAGAAAGAATATAAAGTGAAGGACCACATGAGAAAGCAAGAAATGTGGAAAAAGCATAAATATAGTTGCAAGTACAGAAAACTTCTGGAAGAACCTCATGATGATTAGGAACGAATGCAGGAATGGTTAAGGAGAGGTGAATTTAAACCAAGAGATGAAAGGTTAATATTAGTTGGCGGCCCAAGATAGTGGGCTACATACACATTGGTTTACAAAGTCCATTGAACATGCAGGAGAAACAGACAAATGTAGGTTTTGTAAAACAAAATTGGAAACAGTTGCACACCTCATTGCTGGTTGCGACTTTATACTGAAAGGCATATTAATGTGGCGAGACTGTTGCACACTGGGGATTGTGCAAACATTATGGTATTGAAGTGTCTGAAAAACACTGGAAATATTAGCCACAAAGCATCATAGAAATTGATGAAGTCTGCATCACATGGAATCACCCATTACCAACAGTTCAAAAGATACATGCTAGAAAGCCAGATATAGTGGTCCAAGAAAAGAAGACAAAAGTAGCACTGATCATTAGGTATCGCCACACCCACTGACTACAATGTCCTACATACAGAGAGACACAAAGTCATAAAATATCAGGATTAGCAAGCAGAAATGAGAGCAATGTGGAAGAAAGATACCCAGACAGTTCCAATACTAGTAGGAATAACGGGTCTTATAAAAAAAAGAGTCTACAATCCTATTTAAATACGCTACCAATACAAGTAACTCCATACGAGTTGGAGGAGGAGTCATTACTAGGCACGTTGAAGGTGCTGCAAAGGACATTTTTGGCAAGACGTCAAAGAGGGAAACAATACTAATTTCATGAACTTTAATCGTATATTGACTTAGGAATGGGCTCCATTCCTGTCAGGGTATTAGAAACCCAAAAGATTTGGAGAAATTGAAAAAAAAAAAAAAAAAACAAATGTTGCATACTGTAATCTTTTAGAAGGAATCTTTCTCCTACATGTGCATTTTTGCTGACCTATTCTAAGGATGTCATACCATCTACAAACACTCAAAATCAATACAAAAAAAAAAGCCAAAAGATTACTTATCATGCTTTTACGAAGTATTTGAATGTTTCCAAACGTCAACAATAAATACATTTATCAAACACCAAATACAAAAAAAAATCAGCAGGTGATGAATAATAAAAGGAAATGTATTGTTAAAAACCCCAACATCTTTAACTATCACTTCCAATAAGGTCAGAGAGATGTAGCATAACAGCATTTTAATACACACATTGATTAAAATAACATATTGATTATAGATCAATTAATGCATATCAATAGAAATGGAGACTTCTTTAAAACTTTACAGTAAACACGCTTTACCTTTCCACAGCTTATAATTGATAAATAACAGTTCTTGTACTGCATGACACATTTTAAGTATACTTAAAGCTTTCCTCCCCAAGCTTCCAATGAAAATGGGCTTCCATTCAGCCAGACTATTCCATTTAATAAATGGAAATAAATAAATTAATTATTTAAATGTATAAGAAACAATGTTCCAAGCTACAGGGTAAAAATGTACTCCTTTTGAAAATAGTTTCCACATTTCTACCATATATACTGAAACCAATGCAGTTTCCATGTGCAGAATTCACAAGTTGAATAACTGCATCCTTTAGATGTTCTTGAAAACGTACCTTTATTTTTGTAACAGTTTTATCTATACTATACTAATACACAGGTGCAGTGAATACTAGAAATTATACCATAAATGAAAGAATCACATTTAGTATTCAAAATGCTCAGGTCCAATAATTATCCATTCTTTAAATTTGCCATATGCTGACATACATTACTTTTTCTGCATTTATAAATTTCAAAATATCCCCATAAAATGGGTGGAAATCTTTTTCATTATATGTTACCTTGGATACATGTTATTCTACAAGATAAAGCTATATTTGTAGCAAAACCTGAGACACTGTAGTATCCTCATATAAAATTCCAGTTTTTAAAAACTATTCCCTTCAACATTTGTGAAAAATCACTGAAAAATGTAACAAAATCAAAGTTAGGTCTCTGTTTCCCGTGGTATGGTTAGATGCTTTTCACTTGTGACAGTATTGTTTTTTCCCTCTTTTCACTGCCAAGTGCTATTTACTACAGTCCCCTCTTCTGTATTATTTTTCTTCCTACTGTTTGATAAACATCAGCCCTCCGGTGATAGCTTGAATCATTTTATCCTGTGGTAACAGTCAGCTGTGGGAGGTTGTCATCCAGGTAGTCATCACATTTTTTGTTGGTATGGTCTTAATCCCTCCTTTAATGGATGACATGCACCCTAGCCTAAGTGAAGGGTTGCTATGCCTTCCTCTGTTAGTGGGCATGTCCCAGAACATGGCCCAAGAAGGATACAGTACTGCAGCAATGGTCCTTATGATGAACATTTAACAGTTATTTTAAATAGGGCACACAGCTGCACTATTTAATTTAGGCGTGTTATCTGGTTAGTAATCCATAACATATGGTCTCGATACCATGCAGTATCCCAGACAAAAACTTGGCAGTAGGCACCTAGAAGATCTTCCATGGAAAAGCTTTGCCAAAGCTTGACCTTCTAATGGACTGTTCATCCAAACTATGACATCTAACAAATACATACACATTAGTCCAACTTGCACTCCTGAAGTATGCAGGCAGTAGCTCAAGTAGGCTACAACTTAATGAGGTCTTTTCAGACTCTTTAGGTCTTTACTAATAGCAACTGGTAAAAAATTTGTTTACTTATACTTGTCAACCGGGTAAGTGAATGGGTCCAGGGACCCTTTCTTTTCAGCCATGGCCCAGGCCTAAGGTTACCTGTCACTCTTTACGCAGGACAGCCCCTATCTGTGCAGTTGTGTCCAGCGAAAAAACATAAAAAAAATGACAACTGTCCTCAGATTTTAGGGCAAAAGTTTGTTTTTTTTACTGATTCTTACATAAAGCAATTATTCTCTTCTTGAAATACCTTAACGTGACAAAAAATACAAAATTTTAGATCTACATCAGTTAGCTTTTATTTTGGCAGAAATGGATTCCAATCCTTTACTCTGGCTGCAGAGATAGCTTGTCCTACAAAACCTTATGTTTCTATGAAAATTTCCCACTTTAAGAATCTGAAAAGATGGGTATCCCTACCTGGGCCACAAAGGCAAAAACAACAACAATTAAGAAATGAACTTAGGAATGGAAATAAAGTCTAAAGACTGCTATTAAGGCATTTGACAAAGACTGGATGTACAAAGAATAGCCCAAGTATGTCAGCAAATAAGTAAACATTAAACAATATTTGTAAGAATGCACACATCATTAGTGCTTTAAAATAGAATGTTGATGATTTACCCTTTATTACACTAATCCTGTACTCTTAAAAATGATGGTATTCAGTTACACAGGTCCCCTTCATACTTTCTTGAAAACAGCTCATGCTGTTTATTTTTAAGAGAATAGAACTGATTCGTAAACTACAGACTGCTGAGAAGTAGCAGATAGTAGCCACATTTTAATATTTTGCAGATGAGTAAGCAATAAAGTAGCTCTGTAACAGGTAGTCAGCTACTTGAGTTGAAAGTAGCGCAGTGATTCTCACACTTGTTTACTAGGTGTAGTCAGTATTTTATTCTCAGCCAAATTAGTAAGCCCACTATTGTGGGCAGAGAGAAGTATAAGTAAAGGGAGGCAGTATTCCAGTCTGGGAAGGAGTACATCTATGGCAATGCTTTGCCTAGCCTGATATTTTGTATCAGACTTTAAGCTGAGTTAATACCTTGTAAACCTGAGCTTTTGTGCATTGGTAGAGTAATAGGCTTTGACCTAAAATTAGTCCAAGATACCACTGCTGAGTAGTGACAACAAGAGGGGTGCCAAAAGGGTCTACAATGCTGAAATTAGGGAAGTTACTTAGTTTGCTAAAGGTGATGAACAGCATCACTTTTTTTTTTTTTTTTGCATATTGATGGACAGCTTACTTTCACAGAGCCAGTTCCACAATGAACTGCTCACTTAAACCATACTTATTTACAAATGTCAGTTCTTCATATATCTGGTTTTCTCCATGCAATACTTCAAATGTCTGTGCACATCAAAATGTTCATCTTTGTTTTCATATTTCAAGGGGAAAAACAGTGGTATCTGTATGAGCTGGTACAATGAAACAACAAATTACCTTAGGCATGAATTAAGTATATGTCTTCATGATGCTCAGTTACTTTGAAAAAACATATAGGATTTTCTGCTCATCAGGGATTGCTGTTCGGATTGTCTTTTCCTAGAGGTGGCTTTTACTAAAAAACTGTTACCCAAGGCACATATTTTTAGGCTTCCTGGATGTAAGGTTCACTTCAATATAAAGTTCAAATTCTGGGAAGGAGACTTTGGATAAAACTAGTTTCAGAAATATTTAAGTAATAAGTATGAAGAATTAAAAGAATAATATGACACACAGGCTGAAATGACTAAAATTCATCTGTTAATCAGTTAACAAGGTTACATCACTTCCATTTTATCAGGCATGATACAAGACGTGTAACCACATATGGAGGGGACGAGATAAAGCATGCAGCTACAATGGTCTCTAAAGCATGGTGGCTCTGTTGTTAAGATATCTGCCTCGTAGCTCAAGCATTCAGGGTTCAATCCTGATCTCTAATCAATGCCAATGTGGAATTTTCATGTTCTCCCCATGTCTGTATGGGCTCTCTTTTGACACTACATTTTTGCCATGTCCCAAAAACATACTGATTGACAGATGGCTCCAAAGCGATTTGTGGCCTAGGTCACGGCTAAAAAGGGTTCACAATAATCAGTGAGTTTGCCTAGTTAATAAATGAGTACATTAAATAATATATTTTATATAATTAATTAATTCATTTATTCATTTAACTAACTGACTATTTAGCATTTGTTTACTGGGATGGTTGGACTATGTATGTTAAAACACCCATTTTCAGAGGAGCCTGGAGAGAAAAGCTTTGGATAAACCAAACACACTAAAGAAGAATATATCAATAAACAAGGGAGGGTACCACCATATAGAAACTGACAATTCCAGTAAACAATGTGCAATCAGTATGATACAAGAAAACTGCATTTTTTAGGTATTTGAAGATTAAGAGCACACTAGCAGTACTACTACATTGTTAAATAATAAGACAATCACTTATGAATAGCTTATGACAGTTACATTTGGACTGTCTGAGATAAATGTAAAGTACAAGTATCCAAAACACCTACTGAACAACAATATATACATTGGATGCATACAGGAAAAATAAGTTATTCTGAAGAGCAGCTTTAGCAGCTGATTAGATACAATTTAGAGGCAATTACTAACCATTCCAGAGAAATTTGCTGGTATAGGTTACAGGAGTGTTAGATATCATATACAGTAGAAAAACAAATTAGGAAATTACTATGAGCAAGAGTAGATATGGAGCAGAGATGGTGCCTAAGAAGAATGGGAAGTAGTGAGGGCGGGGGAAAGAGCCAGCTAGAGAAAAATAATTAAAACAGTGAGAGAGTGTCTGAGCCAGGGAAGAGGTTAGTCAGGAGCAACTCAAGTAGCTGTTCCTGCAGACTGAGTTTGAAAAGCTTAGTTTTGAAAATTTGTTTGAAAGTGAGCTGTAATAAGTACCACAGCTTAGAAACAATGGTGTACAAGTGATCACTTGCAAGGTTGTTTACCTTTGTTCTTAAGGAACAGCAGCTTCTTTCTGGAGTGGAGTCATCCTGCAGGACAGTAGAGCTGAATACCGTATAATAAGTTTGATCATTGTTCTGGTTTATAGGTGAGACTGTGAGGTATAATTAACTGTAAGAAAGAGCTAAGGAGTGGGGCAGCTCTAGCCAGGTGAATTGTTTGGGTGCTAAGTAGTAATGTTCCCCATAAAGTTTGTTTGTAACAAATTTTGCATCTTTGTTGTAGGATTGTTCAAGAAGGCTGGTCTGGGTTGAATGAAGTTAATAAGTTAGGAGCAGCATAGAGGAATGGGGGAGGAGGAATGTTGATACCATGTGTTTTCTACTGGAGCTGGCCAAGTAAGGAGTGATCATATATAAAGCACACAGGTTTTGGTGGGCCTTTCCCCCAGTCTCATTTATGTGGATGTCAGATTTCAGATATTCTTCAATAGTGACCTCTAAAAGCTTAGTATGGAATACTAGCTTGATCTTGGCATTAACTGTGGAGGTTATGGTGAATATTTTTTTATTTTGGCTGATAGTTATTTAGGAGTGAAGAGGATTAACTTACATTTTTGTTTGGATTTAGGAAAAGTTTGGAATTGGTTAGTTATGTTTTAACAGATGTCGGGGTTGGGGGTTGATATAATGGTCAAGGTGTTTACCTCACAGACATCAAGTACAGTGTTTGATTCTCATCCTTAAGGGAAACTGGCTAGACTTAAATTGGCCAGAAGGGCAGCTAGCCTAGTATTTACCTATGAACCTATTTAAGGGATTTTTGTTTTTTCTTCTGTTATCAATGCAAATTAATATGGAGTCACTAGCCTACTGCGCTACAGTGGCATTTTTTAAGCACTTGCTTTTCCCTTGCTTCATCCAAAGTTGTACCCAAGTGTCTCACATCCATCACTGGGTCTACCATATGCTCCTTACACCCCCCAGACTATTTTCAATGACAAGTTGGGGCCAGCATGAAACTTAAGGATGTCTTGAAGGGTCATGTTATTAACATTCATCTGGTGAGATTATCTTGTGTGGCTTACTCTGTTACTCTCCTTCCTCCCTGAGATCATGTGGCTTTATTCAAAGGGCAGGTGGACAATGGAGATATGTGGTACACCATCCTGCCTCTTCAGTAGATCAGCCAGGTTCTCCACCCTTCCATCTTTGGATCACACATCAACCACCAATGCCACATTCCCAGCCTCCACCAGGGACTGTTGCAAGGGATGTCAATCCCTCCTTGCCAGCACCTAAGATGCTTGTGCTGCTAATGAGCAGAGGTAACTTGGGCCATTGTCAGGACTTTACCCTCTATGCCACACCTCTGGCTATATACTGACATGGTGTCTTTATTTATTTAACAATTATTTACCGGGAAATTCCGACTGGGACACAACCCATTTTCCATGTAGGCCTGGGGAAAAAGGCTCCAGGCACGTCTTTCGAAATGTGGGAAGAAGGATATGCAGACATTGCACTGAAGACACCCCATCCAAAAATCAGACCAGAGAGCCTCTTGCTGTGAGGCAACAACAATAACTATTGCATTACTGCACCTCAGTATCTTATTGTCCAGTGTCTTGCTGTATGAAGACCGTTTATGAATAAACTGAAAGGTAATGTGCCAAGAACAGATCTTTGGGGAAGGGCACCAACTGGTACAGGGAAAAGGAGGAGTAGGTATTTAGCCAGTTTACAGCTGTGACCTTTGGGAGAGGAAGAGAAGTGATGATGCTCCAAGTCTTAGGGATGACAGTTTCTGTAACAGAATACAGTGAGAGGCTGTATCAAATGCTTTTGAGATGTCAGTGAATACAACAGAGACCAACTTACCCAAGTATCTCTTCTGGTTAATGGTAGAGGTGAAGCTGAGGAGGGCAGTGGTCATTACTATTATGTGGGTGGAAACACTGTTGTGTAGTGGATAAGAGATTATCATCTGCAATGTGTTTGAGAGGATGTACTTGTACATTTGTTTCAAGGATCTTAGCAATAACAGACAATATGGCAACTAGTCTACAGTTGGTGAGTTCCACTGAGTTTCCACCTTTATGTAGTGATAAGCTGTTGGATTTTTTCTTCCACAGAGTTAGAACGCAGTTTTCTTTTAAGTAGCGGTTAATGAGGTGAATAAAGTGGTACACTAGGGCATCCAGCAGCTCTAAGGATATATTATGTAGACCAAGAGTAGTAAATTTTAGTTTAAGGATCAGTTTTCTGATGGTACTTGTGGAAAATGGGGAAAAGAGAAGTAAATGCTAGGGTTAGAGTAAAAAGTAAGAAGCAAGAGTGGAAGATGCAGAGGAGCTTGTATTTTTAAGGAGAGCAGCAACTGTCTCAGTAAAATCAGAGTAAAACTGGGAGTGAATAGATGAATTTTGTGATAAAATGGAAGGAGTATGTTGTGCAGTTTGGCCTGGATGCAGGAGGTTAATGGAGAATCAGATAATTTTGTAGTTGTTTTGATTTCTGCTCAGGAGATTTGTAAAGTATAGTTTTCTTGTCTGGTCTTATCTTACATTGTGTGGTATTCCTGAGATGTTTAAAGTTTTTGCAGCTGGGGTTGGATTTATTTTTCAGCCAGGCCTTCCTGGCTTTATCTCTCTGAATCATGAGTCATTAAGTTTTTTCTGAATAGCCAAGGGCAGTGCTTATTTTGATTCCTTTGGTCCAGATTGGAGCATGGGTACTTAGGTCATTAAGGTATTGAAAAGTGAGACCGTTTCATCAACTGGGATGGTATGTAATGGATGCAAGCTGTACAGTTTTAGACTGCAGATAAAAGTTTCTGCATTAATGGAGGAGAGATTTCACACCTGGTTAGAGCGGTGTAGCTTATGTACACTGGCTCAATCTCTAATGATCAAGGTGGGGATATGATGAGTTGGGGTGTCAAGGAGAGAACTACTAGAGATAATATTATTAGATGTCCTTTGAAGATGAATTCAGTAGTACAGTAGGTTTTTGTAACCTTACTAAGTTTGTCAGAAGTTAAGATAACTGGGAAAAGCTGATTAAGTTATGGCATTACTGGGAATACCAGTGTTAATAATCTGCCAGTCATTATTTAAGTTACTTAGGATTACAGTTTCCTGATGGATGAGTGTTGAGGTCAAACTGAGGAATTCATCAGTAGTTACTATGCTACTGCTTGGAGGGATAAAGATGACAACAGAGATTTTCTATATTTGTTAAGTTTCAAAACGGAATTTAAGGTTTTGGCATTTGGAGGTTGGGCGGAGGGGAGTAGGATGAATGTAGGGAGAGATCAAGTGTGTTCTGGTAGATAATTGCCACTCCACCACTTTTTTCCTTCTGTCGGCCTAGCCCAAACATATTGTAGCCAGACAGCAGGATCTCTTCATCTTTAACATCTTGTTTTAATCAGGTTTCAGTTATGACAATAATATTTGGCGTGTGCTGAGCTATCTAAGTAAGAAATTCTGTAACTGCGTTGTGGATACTGCAAAGTAATACTGCAGGGGAGAAACTAGATGATTCTGTCAGGTTGGGAAGTTTGGTGCATACTGGGTGGTTGCTACTGAAATTAGCAGTCATTTGTGCCAGATAAATTCGACTAGGGTTAGGGTGTATATCACTGCAAAGTATTTTTGGCTGAAATGAATGATTAAGGAGTAATGAGTGACTGTCTCGGTGGGCTTTCCTGAAAATGTAGAAAAATTAATGTTGAACAGATTTGCTGCTATAGGGGAGTGGTAGTCAAACTAAATGCTAGGAGCAGATAAGCTGATGCGGTAAAAAAGGGGTAGAAGTGATAATGTGAAGATAGTTAGAATCCAACAGTTGTATGATTAGCATGTTGTAGAAGAGACTTGTGGTTTACAAACTGAAGTAGAAAAAGGAAGAAAGATAAAGTGATCCAGTAAGATTTAATAGTAGATAGCTAGTTGAGACCATGAGATGAAGAGGGTTTTTACAACTGTGCTTAGGTGTATATGGAATAGTTAGAGAGTGCATTGATGTTTGTGGTATTACTACAAGATGTATGAGAAACAGATGAGAGTGTACAAGTGTGGTGTTACTATAAGAAGAAGAAGAAAAAAATGGTAGGGTGTACTTTATTCTAGAATACAGTATATATATCAATCTGGTGACTGTGACAGAAGAGATCTAGAGCAGTAGTTTAAAAGACAGCAGTAGAACTAAAATAAGGAAAAGAGAAAAAAAATGAAGGATTGCATGAATGCACAAAACAACCTCACAGAGATTCTTCAGGTGCTCTGAGGGACAGCTTCCTATCCACAGTCTGTTCTATACATGTAGCTCAAAATTCTCCATACAACAGATACACACATGAAAATGAAATCATATCTTAAGCTTAAGAAAGATTTTTCTGGGAGGAAACATATTTTGAGTAGCAGACTCAGAGAAACAAATTTATGTTTTGTTTGCAGGCAGATGTACCTCTCCCTAGCCTAAAACATGGAGAGATAACTCAGTCTGTGAGAGACAGACAAAAGCAAATTAAAAGGGACAGCTATATGAGTTAACCTAGGGAGTAAAGCAGTGTCAGTGGCACAACAGGTAGCACACTGACACTGGTAGCTCGCTTTCTGTACAAAACGTGAGTGTGGTACCAGTGTAAACACAAATTCTAAATTCTAAACCTACCACCCTAGAACACAAAAAAGGAAAAAAACTAAGGGTAATGCTGCTCAATGCCAGAAGTCTAAATCTCAAAATGCACGCACTCAAAGCCCTTCTCAGTATGGAGAACATCGATGTCTGTGCTGTGACAGAAACCTGGTTCAAGGCTCCTGAGAGCACCCCAGCACTATCAGGTTTTACCTCATATCATGCGTTCCGGCCCCAAAATCCGGACAATACTAAGAAAGGAGGGGGGGTATCCATATTCATCAAGGACACCCACACCTCAAGACTGGTGGCAACGCATGATGCATCGGAGACCATCCAGGTGCAATTAACCATAGGCAAGACTGCTCTGCAAATTGTAGCATGTTACAGGCCACCCTCACAAACTCAGGAACCTCACATGGCCTTCCTGAAAACACTAGAGGGGATAAATGTATCACCAAACACCATCATACTAGGTGACTTCAATTACCCTAATATAGACTGGGAACACTACTCAAGCCCAAACACCCTAGCCCAAAAGTTCCTGGAATTCATAAACTCAAATGCCATGGAACAACTAGTCACCATCCCCACAAGATGAGATAACATACTTGATCTCATCATCACGAACATGGGAGCACAATGTTCAACACCGGAAGTATACCCCTCACTGGTGAGATCAGATCATAAACTAATCTCGCTGGAGGTCCTCATTCCACCCCCACCTGAAATAAAAAAGACCACAGTAAAGAACTTCTCGAAGCCGACTTCACACTTCTAAAGACTAGTGTGGTCTCCTTTAAGGCCCCGAGCGGCGGAAAACAGTACTCAAGCCGCTGAATCACTTACAAATGCCTTCTACCAGCACCTGCAGGACTGCATGGATAAGGCAATCCCAAGCAAAACAAAGACTCTCTGTACCAAAGGTAAGCGTCCAGTCTGGTGGACCCCAGCCATAAACAAACTCTACAACAAAAGGAGGAAGCTACTACAAGATAGAGCAAAATCCTTAAAAGGTAAGACACCCTTGATCACTACAAGTAAAAAACTAAGAGCTCTCATAAAATCATCCAAAGCAAATTTCGAGAGAAAAATAGCTAAAGACTCAAAAGACAATCATAAGGCCTTCTATAGCTATGTTAGAAACCTGGGAGGAAACTCCCAGATATGCTCAGAACTAGTTCAAAATGATGTGAAGATTACTGATCCTACAGACATTGCCAACATACTGGCTGACAGGTTCAGTGCAAACTGCTCCCCCCCCTCCCCCCCACAAGGAGAGATATCTATACCAAACGACTGCAGCCCCCCAAACATCTCCAATGCCCAAGTGAGAACTGCTCTCTCCAAAGCAAAAAACACAGCATCCATGGGACCTGATGGTGTCCCCGGCTGTGTGCTCCACGAACTCAATGAGGAATTAAACCCACAGCTAGGACAGCTGTTTAATCAAAGTCTTACCTCTGGATACGCACTCCAGGAGTGGCGCACTGCAACTGTGGTCCCACTTCACAAAGGCGGTGCCTCCACCGACCCTGGAAATTACCGATTAGCTTGACAAGCCTTATCTGCAAAGCCATGGAGAGGATCATAATGGACCTCATAAATAAAGACATAGGGAATTTGCAGACTTTGGATCCAACCCAGTTTGGCTTTGTCAAAGGCAGATCATGCCTTTTAAACTTGGTTGACTTTTTCGAAACAGTCACCAAAGCCATTGATGAGGGAAAGGCAGTCCATACAGCCTACCTCGATCTGGCTAAGGCCTTTGATGCAATACCCCACTCGGGTATCATTGAAAAACTCATCAGCTTAAATGTTAACCCATACATTACAAGATGGGTTGCAAACTGGCTGAGTGACAGAACCCACAGGGTCAGAGTTGCTGGCGCCATGTCAGACTCAAAGCCTGTCACAAGTGGTGTCCCACAGGGCTCAGTCCTGGGCCCACTCTTGTTTGGCATCTACTTTTCTGAAGTACAAGCAAACACAGGAGGGTTATGGCTGACAAAGTTTGCAGATGACTGCAAACTGGGCGCCATAGTAGAAAATACATCTGACACAGATATCCTTCAGAAGGGTCTCACAGAAACGGATAACTGGTGCCAGAGCCACAGCCTAAAGTTGAATGCCAAAAAATGCATAGTCATACCCTTCGGGAAAAACAAGGTTACCCCTAGCTACCAAATAGGTGGCAATCCACTGAGCACAGAAGAAGTTATCAGGGACCTGGGGACCCAGGTTGATAGTAGTCTGTCATTCGACACCCATGTAGCTAAAGTAGTTAGGAAGACCTTCTACATTGCCCACCTTATCATGAAGGGATTCTCATCTAGATCAAGGGAGGTCATAGTCTCCCTTTACTCATCACTCATCAGACCAATGATTGAGTACAATGCCCCATTCGGAATGTATCTGACCCGACACTTGCAGCAGCTGGAGAGGCCACAAAAGTTCCTCACCAAAAGGATAAAGGGTCTCAAAAATCTGTCCTATGCTGCCCGACTGAAAGAACTCCAGCTCTATTCAGTCGCACGCTTGCTCAGAGGTGACCTTTGCCTAACATACAAGGCCATGTCAAACCCAGATTTGATGAATATGCTTCACCTCAAAAATCTAGATCCATCAGAGCCACAAGGGCGGAGACTTAAACCTCGACACGGCTATTAATAGGACGTGCTGGAGGGATAGATTCATCACCCAAAGACTCCCTATGCTGTGGAACAAAATCCCGGTATATGTGAGGCAGAGCACCTCGCTGGCCTTGTTCAAGAGAAATCTTGACCAATGGATGGGAGATCGCAGATATACCCCAGGGATTACCTCAGTGTCACTGCTCGACAGAGGCACAGCAAAATAATGGGTATAGTTCCCCATACTAAAGGGGTGGCGTAAGCCACAAAACGATGGGCTAGGCTTGTAAATGCCCTCGGGCAGATAGCCTAGTATGAACCTATGAACCTATGAACAGGTAGCACACTTGTCTTTGGTACAGAAGGCTGTGGTTTTATTCCCACACCAGGCATATTGATTACTGACACTGCAGTGCAGCATAAGGAGGATGCTGAACTCCTGGGTGTGTCATCCCTTGGATGAGATGTTAAATCGAGGCCCCATCTGCTTGATTTGGTAGTAGCTCACATGGATGGAAAAGATCCCACAGCACCTATCGAAAACAGTAGGGTTCCTTTATCTATATTAAAAAAGAACTCTTATTTGCAACATATTTACAAATATACACACAGACATATATATATATATATATATATATATATATATATATATATATATATATGTGTGTGTGTATATGTATACATACATATATATATATATATATATATACATGGATCCCTATCAGATAATAGAAACTGCATATGACTGAAACGATAAGATTAAATATGAGTATCATAAGAATAGTAGTAAAGAACATGATATGGGTTATATGGAATGAAAGAATTGGGGAAAAGGGCATATACCTTTTCACCACTTTAGTCCAATCCTGGAATTAGTATATATAATTAGGAGGGGTGTGGGGGTGTATTCCCCCACCTATTCTAGTTTTATATTGTCCACTTTATAATTCAGTATGTTGAAATTTAGCATTGTAAGATTTCAGTATTATGGATTTCAGTCAAGTGATTTTTCAGTATTTTGAAATTTCAGTCATATGGTCTCAGTCCAATGGGATTCAGTCAAATAAAATTTCTATCATCTGATAGGGATCCATATATATATATATATATATATATTTATATATATATATATATATATATATATATATAGCTGATAAAATCCATTTACCATTAAACATAATTTCATTTATTATTTCATTCCATATAACCCATATCATGTTCTTTACTACTATTCTTATGATACTCATATTTAATCATATCCATGTTTATTTTACCACTTTTTCATATCTTCAAAAAAATCTTCCTTACTTAGCTTTCCTCATAACTTTTTTTACCCTTTTATATTTCAAAAACACGTTCCACACTTTATTCTTCTTGACAATGTAAACATATTATATCACTTTTCTTTTTATATGGCACATTCCTTTTACAGGTAATTTATTTAGTACCAGTCTCCAGAAAAACTCTAACATTCTCCTTTGTGATCACAATATTTGCTTCTTATTTTTACAGTTTTAATTTTTTCATCGGTTAGGTTTTCCCATGGTTTTACATAGTAATATTTTAATGTTAGATTCTTATGCTATACCTTCCTTTTTCTATATCATCAATTTTTATTTTACACAAAAATATTTTTTTCTTGGTAATATTTTATTTCTTCATTTATAAACTATTTTTTCTCTTTTATTCTTTTTTATCATACCCCCAAATTTATCATACTTATATTTATATTTACACTATTTTACTACTGATCTTTCATCTTTTTCATTTATCCATTTAACACTTTGTACAAATTTAATTAAGCATATATTAAACCTCCTTCTGCTTTATTTACATGTAAAACTCCTCTTTTTACTGGGTTTACTCTCCAACTTCATATAAATGAAAAAAAATATCTGCAATAATTCTTTTTCAAATACTGTTGGTAACATAAATACACTTGCTAGGTATGCTATTTACCCATCAGTACTGAATTTATCAAATAAGCCTTTTTTCTGAATAATTTACATGTTCTCCAGAAAAGACAGGTTTCTTTTATTTCTTCTATTGTTATTCCCATTCAATTTTATTTACATATTTATTCCCAAACTGTATATCTAACACAGAAATGTCATTCATTGTAAAATATATATACCCTCATCTTTACTACATCACCTAAACCTTTACTTTTCTCTTTATTTAAAGCCATTCCAATTACTTCTAGGCACTCATTTGTGCAAATTACTACTTCTTTTATCCAAACTTTGTTTTTTGCAGTGATTATAAGGTCATCTGAATATGTTAACAAAACTGGAATTCTTAACCCTTTAGGTGTTATAAATGGGTCTATATTACAACATCAAAGTCTTACAATTTCGAATGTTATAATATCAAACCCTATTGAGCGAACGCTTGAAACAGAGAAGCTGCAGAACACCGAATACTTTCCTAGGGAAAGTATTCGGTGGGCCGTTTCTGCAGCTTCGCTATTTCCTCGACTGTGGAGCAAAGGTTACGGACAGGGTTATGGTAAGTGTGGGAATGAAGGTGAGTGTGCGATAGGGACATTAGGGTTAAGGAGCGGTTAGGTGAGTGCGCGATAGGGACTTTAGGGTTAGGGAGCGGGTAAGGTGAGTGTGTGATAGGGACATTAGGGTTAGGGAGCGGGTAAGGTGAGTGTGCGATAGGGACTTTAGGGATAGGGAGCGGGTAAGGTGAGTGTGCGATAGTTAGGGACCTTAGGGTTAGGGTTGGGTTAAGGTAAGTGGACAGCTAGTGGTGTACGTCTGGTTTACTGTAGGGTTTTGTGAAGTGTATATGTGTGGATTATTTATTTTGGTGTGCTTGTGTATCAAAAACCTTACTAAGGTCTCCTGAGTTTCACTTCTTCTTTTCTATTCATATCACCATCCACAGTTTCTCTAACTACCATCCACAATTTCACTTGCTATCATTAGTTACTCTTGAAAACCTCTCTTTTTTTATACTATATGTACTTTCTTCCTTAATATTTTCCATTTTTGTTTCAAATCGCTTTTGTATTTTCCTTAAATATCATCCATCATTCAGACCAGTTTTATAAAATGTTTTATAAAATGTTATCACAGTAATATGATCTTCCCATAACTGTATTACCAATCTCTTTCTTTCTTCATTCCATGGTTGGTCATTTATTCTTTGTATTCATTTGCCTATTTTTATATATTCCAAGTTTTCCTTTATCTCCAGCCATATTACAACATGATCAGAAAATCCTGTTTGAGCTACCTCCCTTTTCCTATAATGAAACCTTCTGATACTATAAAATAATCTATTTCAGTTCTATATATACGCCTTTTGAAATTCCACAAATGTTTGTCCCAAAGATTTAACTTACCACAGCTTATAACTTCTAACATTTTTCTGATATCATTTCCTTTCTTTTTATGCTTACCTCTTAAACCACAATTAAAGTCTTATTATAATATTCATATGTATCACTACACGGTGCAAAATATGATTAAATAAGCTTTTCCTTTCTTTATAATTAGTATTAAGCATATAATGCTATAATTCTATTTGTTCTTTCCATTTTCAATCTATAGTGGTTAATCTTCCCAGTTTTGCTAAAGTTACATCTAATATCTTTACTGCATTTCTGCAGAATGTGGCTATTCAAGATAATCTCTCATTTCCCAAATTCCAGATTATTTCATTCCCATATTTTCTGTTTGCAAACTTTCATTTGTTAAAAATGTTGTATATTCTAATATAATTACATCTAGATCATATGTTTTCTACCACTCCAGAATCTCTGTTCTTCTTTCTGTATGCTCAATACTATTCACATTTATAGAAAGCACTCTAAAAATTTCATTTTCCCTTTCCCTTAGATTCATGGTTTCATAAATTCAGAGTAAATTACTAGGCTAGCTTTCTTAATAGGCAATTCTAAGCCTAGCCAATTTCCCTCCCAAAGATGAGAATCAAACATTGTATCTTGTGCCTGTGAGTCAAACACCTTAACAATTATACCAACATCCAATCATTAGCTGTCTTTTTCATCCATTTCCTTTCTTTTTTCTTTTGTACTTATCCCTTACTTTTTCCTTTTCTGTGTTTTACCCTTTTACTAAAATAATTCTTTTTTTCGTTTACTACCACCCAAATGATGTCTTCTTCACTTATTTCAGAACCTTCTTCTATGTCCTCTTTATTATTTTTTTTCTCGTCTAATTTTTCTTCTTTCTACTACTTCTAAAATTTTTTCTCTCCATTTAATTTCTTTTCCTTCTTTTTCCGAATTTAATTTTTGCAATCCATCCATAAATGTCCAATTTTGTTACATTTATAACACTTCATTTCACATTTTTAGCACCATGTCCCATTTCTCGACAAACATATCATTTTCTTTTATCACAGTTACTTATCATATGCCCTTTTCCACAAAAAAAAACATGTTTTAGGTTGTCCCCAGAATTTTATGACACCCCTATTCCCCTGCATATTTATCATGGTTTCTATATGTATAATTTTTTCTCTTTCGATTTTTAACACAATATTACAATCCATTTCAGCGGTAGCGTTGTTGCCTCACAGCAAGAGGTTCTCCCATTTGATTCTCGGCTGGATCGCCTTCTGTGTGGAGTCTGCATGTCCTCCCTGTGGTTGAGTGGCATTCGAAAGACATGTGCAGAATGGGCGTGCCTTCGTTGAAGGTTGGGCGTCGAGCTGGCACCACGGCACCTGTAAAAAATCTACTGCCAATCATTAGCGGACTGTTGTTCCGCTGTGGCGACCCCTAAACGGGAAAAGCCAAAAGACTAAGAAGATTACAATCCATTTCACCAGTCCATAAACACCTTTTGTCATAAACGTTTGCAATGTCCAGTATTTCTTTACATAAAATTATCAAATGTCCTTTCAAAGTCTCCCTTTCCACCTCTGTTCAAAATTGTACATAAATTTTTTTTTGTTCCTCTGTTAAATGTTTTTTTCACATAAAGATTCCATGGATTACAGTCTTTTTTCGTGTTTTTTTCACATAAAGATTCCATGGATTACAGTCTTTTTTCTTCATATTCTCCAAGAAAGTTTTCACTGAAAAAAGCAGTCTCAAATATATTGTCACAAAATGTCTCTGTTAATATAAATAAATGCTTTTACTGCATGTGCTTTTGTACCTAAAGGAGCTATTAAAGGACCACTATGGGGGAGGGGGATATATACATTTTTTTAACTGTTCCTTAAGTTTGGCTCATTGCAAACCTATATCTACCAAACAGAAGTAGTCACTACTAATTTTATTCTGTTTGTAACCCTGAATGCCCTGCTGAGGGCAGACATCCTGATGAGCATTTTTCTCCTTCTAAAGAAAAATCTTCCCAATAATACACTGTGAGTGCTCAGTTTATGGGATTACAATGCCCATGGGTGGACTGCCACAAAACAGTTCCATTCACTTAAAATGGAAGAACTGAAAAGAGAGCAAATTTTGATAGGCCTCAGTTGTTGTTTGTCTTTTTGGCTTTTCCCAGTTAGGGATCGCCACAGCAGGACTCTAGTCCGCTAATAATTGGCAGTAGATTTTTTTATGGTGCCGAGTTGCCAGCCCGACGCCCAACCTTCAGCGAAGGCACGCCCATGCACGCATGTCTTTCGAATGCCACTGGACCGCAGGGAGGACATGCAAACTCCACACAGAAGGCACTCCAGCCGAGAATCAAACAGGAGAACCTCTTGCTGTGAGGCAGAAACGCTACCGCTGCACCACAGCGGCTATCTTTTGACAGGCCTCAGTAAAAGTATTATTTACTCCCATGCAGTGCCCCTTACAAATGTGGTTCCTACTGATGTGTTACACATACTGTGAAAAAAGCTTCAACTACTACCAGCTCATTGCTGCGATTACAAATATTTTAGACAATCAATTTTCATCTGCTTCAGTTCCTTCTCAAGTTACTCCTCCCACATTTCAACCCTCAGCTAGCAAGAATATCCCATTTACCACCCTGCAAGGTTCAGTTAATTAGTCAGCTTGCATGACAATACACATCAAACAGACTTGTTTGCAGCATACCTGGTGTGTCCTAAGTGTGTTCCTTCATCGCTCTCCTTACTTCTATCATCTGAACAGCACTTTCACAGTAAATCATGCTACAAAAATGCTTTTATCAATCCTTAATATAAAGTTGTTTAAGTATTCCTGAAAACTGCTCTTTGAGACCGAACACTATTAGTACTTAAAATAACCACAAAAAAAGAAGCCAAACCAGGCAGGTCTGTCTACACATCCAAAAAAACTTTAATTCAGTAAGTTAAAAGTGTTTCATAAGTGCTTTCGTTCTATACAAAGTAGAATTTGTTCAGATAAAACTACTACATCAAAATATGAAGCCTCTTGGTAGATGAGGGACATTTAAGTAGGGACTCGAGGCACTTTCCTGGCAAGATTAGTGAGCTTCATTTTAATCCTGATATTTTTATTACAACAGATGTGAAGAATATGTATACTGTTATCCCGCATAAACAGAGGGTTTTGTGGTTTACTGAATATCTTGCCAGAAAAGTTGCAGCTCAGGATAGAATAAACACAGATGAAAATTTATTTGACATGATTCTCAGGAATAATTACATATTTTTTGAGGGAGACATCTTTCTTCAGAAAGAGGGGGTAGCAATTGGGTCTTCTTGTGGCTCCCTTTTTGCTAATATTGCTATGTTACAACAGGAGTACCTGTATGTTCATAAGAGTTCATAGGTGTGTACTAGGCTAATGGCCCTGGAGACATTACAAGCCTAACCCATAGGATTACCCTGGCATTGTGCCACCCGACCTTAGTTCCCACTGCCTCTGTCGAGTACAGCCACTGGAGTGATCCCTGGGGTGAATTTTCAATTTCCCATCCACTCATCAAGATTTCTCTTGAAGAGGGCCAGGGAGGTGCTCTGCTTGACATGTATGGGAAGTCTATTCAATAACATGGACAGTCTCTGGGTTATGAACCTTGTCCCTCCAGCATGTTCAGTTGATTGTGGTAAAGAGGTTGAGGTCTCTGGAGCATGTGGTGCAGAGGGATTAGGATTTCTTTAGATGTAGCATTTCTAACAGAGCTGGGTCAGACATGGCTTTGTAAGTCAAGCAGAGATCGCCTCTAAGTAGGCGATATGAGACAGAGAATAGTTGGGAGTTTTTTTAGTCTGTCCATATAGGACAAATGTTTAAGGCAGGGGTGACCAACCTTTTGACTTGCCGGGGCCGCACTGAGTGAACAGAAATTGTCTTGGGGCTGCATATAAAATATATCACATAGTTAACTCTTTCACTGTCACGCGTGACCAAAGTCGACCTCCTGGCTGCACTGTAGATGTATTCGAACAATGAATAAATGTAATAAATGCCTAATATTTGCCTTAAAATTCTAATTCTTAATCTAACAGTTAACTCTAACATCTTAGTTAGTACCTTTTTTTTTTTTTTTTTTTTTTTTTTTACAAGTAAACAGGTACTTTTTACATACAGTTCAAGGCTGTCACTGAGAATGTACTGGATGCATAAGCATGCTTCTTTACTCTGTCCATCATCTAAGAGGCTCTATGAAGGGGATGAATGGACTGAACATCCTCAGGAATATCCTTTTAGCTGGCCTCAGCCTCAACTACTGGGTCAAGAAGAGGTCCTTTACAATCAGTCTTTGGGGGCAGAGAAAATTCTGTCTGGCTTTTTGCGAAATGGTTTGGCTATGCCTGGCTCTTTCCAGACCTTGGAAAAAAACAGGTTCACCAGCATATCTGGGGGCACTACAGTTGGGAGAGAGGAATAGGCCTCCTGTGAGATTTACATAGATGACATTCACTTTGCATTCCATCCAAATGAAAAAAAAAAATGCATCCGAATAATTAAACAAATATTTGTGACAATAAAAGCTTACTCTCAGATTCTACCACTGCTCTGATAAAGAAGCTTCCCAGATCATGGATCCTCAGAAACTGTCTGTAATTTTCATACATAATTGGAGCATCACTCAGTAGTTCCGTTAACACACCAAGTAACCAAAAAGTACACCAGTAGATGGTCCTCCTGGAAACTTCTAGTCGTAGAGTAGTCAAAAGCACAAAGTGGATTTAAAAACTTCTACTGCACAAAACAGATAAACTATGACAAGTAACAAGGTGACATAATAAATCCAAACCATACCACACTTGCGTAGTTTTGTAACGGGGGAAACAAACAACTCCTATGCAAGTGGTCTAAAATTTTTATGTATAACCTCTACGGTCAACTGTATTCACATTATGACCACCCTTTTTAGTCTTGGTATTTTCATACTAATAGATCCCAAGGGAATGTCGCTGAAACACATTTGTAATTTAATTGGATGATGAGATGATTTACTCAGCAAATTCTTTGTTTTAATAATGGATCTGGTTGGACTACAGTTGATTATATGGGCTACCACACAGATTTAAATTCATTGGTGGCACAAGCACTTTTAGTTCTGATGAGGTCCGTTTCATGTGATGGACAAAACTTTGGCTCAAGTCGTTACTTGACATAGTTTGTCTATTTCGTGCAATAAAGTTTTTAAATCCACTCCACGTTTTTGACTACTCTACGAGTGGAAGTTTTCAGGAGGACCATCTACTGCTGCATTTTTTGGTTACTTAGTTTTGTTCGTGCACTAAGGCACTCTTTGTTAGGTTATCTTTTAAAAAACTACTTTGTCTTCTTAGATTACAAATACTGAATCAATTATTTTTCTGCAAACATACCCACAAAAGGATCAGAATACAACATGTCCTCGGCTGCAGTTGCCTGAGATGATTTTCTATTAATGAGCCGTCGTCACTTGTCTCACTTACCACTGCTAATTTTTTATCAGCACATTACTGTTGTTAAGCAGAGCACAATAAGGGAAGTCAGTACTATTAGTGAGACTTTACTTTCAAGGAAACAATATCACCATGTCAGCAATTCCCCAACCAGTGTTACTTTCAATTACAATTTCAATGCAGGTTAAACAAATGGAATCTTCTTTAGCAAGTGAACCAGCTAATTCCATAAAATGAAAAAAAATGAGTGTAAAGTACTCTATAAATCACAGCAGCAACAGCAAGATTTTATTTTATTTGGTTCTTTCTTATCTATTAATACAGTTAGGCAATGATGGCAAATCTGCATTCAAATCCCTCTTCAGCATGAACACACACTCATTGATTCTTCGGCACGAACAAAAACAAAACTGGAAGGGTGCTTTGGTGCATGCGCACACCGATGTTGCAGTTACAGGTCATGGGTGCAAAAATCAAATGAAAAAAGTGTTTTGGGGCATACGTACACTGAAGTTGCTCTTAAAGGCCGCGGGCTGCATGCGGCCCGCAGGTTGACATGTTTGGTTTAAGGCATAGGATCCTCTTTGTGAGGTACTTTTGCAGCCTCTCCAGTTGTTGCAGGTGTTTAGTGAGGTACATGCCATATGGGGTATTGTACTCAATGATTGACCTAATGAGGGAAGAGTAGAGGGAGACAATGACCTCTTTCTTCCTGGATCCAAAACCTTAGTAATGAGATGTGCCACATAGAAGGACTTTTTGACCACAGTGGCAATCTGGTGGTCAAAAGAGTGGTTGCTGTCAACCTGTGTTCCCAGATCTCTTATAACGCCTTCTGTGTTCAATGGGCTACCATTGATGTGGTAATTCATGGTACAGTTTTGTACACTTACCATAAATGTAGATGTTCGAGTGTATTCACTGTTGCAGTCATTACATTTGGGTTATCTGCTTGCAGGTAGTCCTCGGTCGGCCTGATTAACAAAGTCTTGGGTCCTGCGTTGGTTGCTGTCCCTTCTTCCATGACGTCATGTCGTCAGGGGTATAAAACATGCAGCCGACACCGTTACATCAGTTTTTCTTGCCCCAGATGTCAGGTGTCCCCCTAATGGGAAGCAATTAAATATAAAAGTACAAAGATATACCTCCATCAAAAAAGCAAATACACCAAAAAGGCTTTTAAGCATAGTAAAGGAAAGTAGAGGTATAGCCAAAAGAAGTTAGGGGGCTGGAGGGAGGGTAACCAGGACTGCAACAGTGAATACACTCGAACATCTACATATATGGTAAGTGTACACAACTGTACTATGTTCTTAGTGTTTCACTGTTGCAGTCATTACATTTGGGTAGATTCCCAAAGCTATGGTTGGGAGGAGGAATTGAGATAGCATTAGGGCCAGCTATAAGGCCCTGCAAGACTGCAGTGGCAAAGCCAGCTCTGGATTTAGAGAAAATTGGCAAATGATAATGCTTGGTGAAAGTATGTACAGAACTCCAGGTAGCAGCTTCTAGGATGTCCCTGGTAGGGACGCCTCTGAGAAAGGCCGTAGAGGTAGATGCAGCCCTGGTGGAGTGAGGTCTGATCCCCTGGGGAATAGGTTTTCCATGGTGCTTATAGCAGAAATGAATGCAATGGCTTACCCATTTAGAAATGGTTTGCTTTGAAATAGCCTTCCCCTCTGCCCCTGCAGCAAATGCCACCAGCAGTTGTTCAGATTTCCTTTGAGGTTTAGTCCTGTCCAAGTAGAATCTAAGTTGTCTGTACACATCTAAGGAATGCAGTATCCCTTCCCCTTTATTCTGTGGATTGGGAAAGAAGGTTGGCAAATGAATGGATTGACTAAGAGCCACACTGGATACCACCTTGGCTATGAAGGATGGATTGGTTCTGAGGAACACCCTGTCCGCATGAAAGATGATGAAAGGTTCCACTGCCATAAGGGCCTGTAATTCAGATACCCTTCTAGCTGAAGTGATTGCTAAAAGGAAAGCTGTTTTCCAAGAAAGAAATTTTAAGTCTGCAATAGCAGCTGGCTCGAAAGGAGGTAGAGTGAGTTTCTCCAAGACAAAGTTAAGGTCCCAGGCTGGGGTTGGAGCTCTCCTGGGTGGTCTCAAATTTTTGGCCCCTCCGAGGAACTGCTTGAGCAGTGGATGAGAGAAGAGGGGTGGTTCTGTGTTATAATGAGCTGAAATGGCTGAGGCATGGATTTTAATGAAGGAAAAAGACAGGCCCTTGTGAAGCATCTCAGCTAAATATTGTAAATTATGAGGTAAATTGGACGCTGCTGTGCTCATCCCTTGAGACTGGTTCCAGGCACAGAATCTTTTCCATGTTTCAGCATAAGATTTTCTAGTACTAGGCCTCCTTGCCTCTAAAATGATATCCATCACAGGTTTGCTGAAAGATGGTAAAGGAGAGATTAAGTAATTAGCCATGCTGCAAGGTTCAGTGTTAGAAGCTGAGGGTGCAGAATCTGGTTCTCCTGCTGAGACAGCAGGGAAGGAGTCTGAGGCAGGTGCCATGGAGATAACCGTGACACACTGCGCAGGAGGGGGTACCAGTGTTGGCGCAGCCAGTCTGGAGCAATCAAAATCATCCTTGGTTTGTCCTGTTTGATTTTTAGTAGTACTTTGGAAAGCAGAGGGGGGAAGGCATAGACTGATAGGTTTTCCAGCTGAAGAACAGAGCATCCACTTTCCAGGCTTGTTTGTGGGGAGTACTTGTGTAACATTTGTCCAATTGGTAGTTCTGGGGACAGGCAAACAGGTCTATATCTGGGCTCCCCCATTTGCTCGTCAACATGTTGAAAATCCTTGGTTCCAGCTTCCACTCGTGTGGGTCCATGAGGTTTCTGCTTAGTCTGTCTGCCAGTGTACTTAATTTTCCTGGCAGGAATTGAGCTTGTAGGTGCACTTGGTAGCTCAAGGCTGTGTTCCACACTGCCATGGCTAGTCTGCAGAGGGGGGTAAGAATGTGTACCCCCCCTGCTTGCTTATGCAGCACATAACAGTGGTGTTGTCCGTCTTTACCATTAATTGTCCTGGAAGAATGTGGTCCTTGAAGGCTGTCAGAGCATTCCATACAGCTAACATTTCTTTTTGATTGATATGCAGGTGCATTTGACTTGGGTTCCATTTGCACTGAATGCACTTCCCTGCCAGGTGAGCCCCCCCATGCATAGTCTGATGCGTCTGTTGTTAGGGTTTGGGTGGCAGGGGGTGGTGTGAAAGGTAGTCCCTTGTTTTGGTGGCAGGCCTCTGCCCACCAAAGGAACTCTAGGCATAGGTAAGGTATGATAGGAATCATTGTCTCTAGGTCTTGAGAATGTTGACACCATAGGCTTTTTAGATACCACTGTAGTTTCCTCATATGCAGTCTTGCATATGGAATTAGAAGTATGCAGGAGGCCATGATCCCCAAGGCTTGCAGCATTTGTCTTGCAGATAACAGGGTTTTTGTGGCCACTTGTTTAAAGTAGGTTGCCAAATGAATTTGTTTCTCTGGCGTGAGGTAAGCCGTCTGGGAAGTTGTATTCAAGCTTGCTCCCAGGAATATAATTTGTTGACAGGGCACCAGGTGTGATTTCTTTTCATTTATGGTGTACCCCAGACATGTTAGAACCCTTTGTACAAAGGCCAGATGATTCAAAAGTATGTCCTGGCTTTCTGCCTGAATTAGACAATCGTCCAGGTATGGGTATATTTGAATATTTCTTTGCCTACAAAATGCAATAACTGGAGCTAGGCACTTTGTGAATACCCTGGGCGCAGTAGATAAGCCAAAGGGCAGTGCAGAGAACTGATAGTGCATGTAGCCTGCTTTGAAGCGTAGGTATCTTCTGCAAGATTCCCTGATTGGAATGTGCAGGTATGCTTCTTTTAAATCTAGTGTTGCCAACCAGGCATCTTTGCCTGGCATAGGAAGTAATTGGTGAAGAGTCAGCATCTTGAATTTTGGAATCTCCAAAAAGGTGTTTAGAGTAGACAGGTCCAGGAGAGGACACCATGAATTGTCTTTTCTGGGTACCAGGGAAAGTCTCGAGTAGAAACCTTGTCCCTTTTCTGGTACCAGCTGAATAGGGGCCAGTGCCTACTAAATCTAGGAGAGTGAACTTGTAAAAAATCTTTAACAGTTTGCATAGATTTAGCTTTATCTTCCATCTTTTTAAGAACTTCCTTAGCCTTGTTGCCAAACAGGCGGTCCTGATTTAAAGGAGCATCCAACAATTTAGCTTTAACATGATCAGGCAAAGATCGCCCCTTAAGCCAAGCATACCTTCTGAGCACAGACCCAGTAACAGCAGCCCTGCTGGAGGCCTCTAATGAATCAAAACCACACTGCAAAGTATGTTTTCCGACTTGTTCAGCAGAAAGCATTAAATCCTGTAATTCGTTATTTTCCACACAGTCAGGAATCAACATCATTTTCTGTTTAAGCAGTCCAATAACATGTTGCTGATACTTGAAACTGGCAGTTTAAAGCCCTAATGGGCAAGGTTGCAGAAGTGTAAACCTTCTTACCCCATCTATCCAGCGCCATGGTGTATCTATCAGAAGGGGTAGGATTTTTAGTAGTAGAAGCCTTAATGCCCTTGGGCCCCTGTGAAACAGTCTCTGGATCTGCAATATAAGTTTTAAAAAGGAACTTGTGGGACTCAGGGACCCTGTAGTGTCTGTCAGGTTTTCTGGAAGCAGGAAGCAAGGAATCAGGGGCCAAACTAGATTCCAAAAAAGCATCATCAACAATATCTAGTACTGGAGGAATAGCTAAAGGCCTATGCTGAAGTAGGAGAAGGAAATCCCTAAGCCTCTTTTCTGAATCAGAAAATTCCTGGTTTTCCCAGTGGAAATGCTCCCTTAGAGTTTGTAAGGTTTCCCCAAAAGAAAAATCCTCAGGAGGGGAAGCAGAGGGAATGGAGTCATCTGCATCAGAATCTTCATAGGTAGATAAGGGCAAATCCAGATAATCAGAAGAATCAGAAAAAAACAGAATCCTGATCAGAAGATTCATAATCAACTTCAGTCCTAGGCCTCTTAGAAGGGGGGGGTTGGTTACCCCTGATTACAGTTATTAGATCTTCAGCCATTCTTATCATTTGTTTTTTAGGCATAGAGGCCTGAGCATGTGGCCTGGGCGTCGGTTTTTTTAGGCATCGATCAAGATTTAAGCCTAAGTAAAGAAGGAGCCGTCGGTTTAATATGCAAGTCTGTAGGCCTGAATACACCCTCAGAAGCCGGTGCCTGCACAGCGGCTCCAGACCCATGCAAGGTAGGGACTCCAAATGGGTCTCAGTAGAGGCCTGCGAATCAGAAGTAGTGGGTATCAGGGGCTGCGAAAGCGCCTCACTGAGTACCAGCAAACTGGTAACTGGCTTAGGAGAAGCGTCGTCTGCAGTTCTGGACCTTGGTGGCCTGTCTCTGTCATTATCTTTGCGTTTTTTCGGAATCCTGGCAGTTGGATGGCTAACCGATGACATTTCTGGATAATTAAACCGAGAACTGAAATATTTAGAAGTGAAAATATACCAACGACAGATAGTGCACTGATTAAATAAAGCACAAAACCGACAGCAAGGTACGTCGTGGTCAGGGCCTAGGCAAGGAATACAGTACAAATGAAAATCTTTATGAGGTATTTGCTTTCCACAAATAATGCAATTATTAACTTTTACTGACATCGGTAAAGAACAAGAAAAAGTTTCCCCAACGGTGTACTTAGCTTTAGTTAAAGACTTCGGTTCTGAAACTCGAAAACAAAAATTTCAGAAGTCGGCCAGCCGGCACTTGCGAACTGCTTCTGCTTCAGGCACTGCACAGCAAGAAAGACTGATGTAATGGCATCAGCTGCATGTTTTACAGCCCTGATGACCTGACGTCATGGAAGAAGGGACAGCAACCGAAGCAGGACCCAAGACTTTGTTAATCAGGCCGACTAAGGGCTACCTGCAAGCAGATAACCCAAATGTAATGACTGCAACAGTGAAACACGAAGAACATCTGGGTTTTTCCCAAAGGGGATGATGACACATTTTTTGGCATTGAGCTTAATGCCAGGGTTCTGACAGTAGTCGTTGGTCTCAGTGAAGCCTTTCTGTAGGATGTCAACATCACTCGGGGAGTTAATAATAGCTCCCAACTTGCAATCGTCTGCAAACTTTTGTCAGCCAGAGTCCCTACTTTCACACTGTGGATTTTACCTCTGAAACAGTTTGCAATCCACCTAGTGATATAGGGGTTGATATCTAGCTTAATGAGTTTTTCTACGATTCCTTAGTGAGGAATGGTATGAAACGCCTTGGCCAGATCAAGGTAGGCTGCATGAACCACCTTGCCTTCATTCACAGCTCTGGTGACTGACTCAAAGAAGTTGACCAAGTTGCGCAGGCATGATCTACCCTTCCCGAAACCAAACTGTGTGAGATCCAGAGTTTGGAGATTCCCTATATCCTTGTTTATTAGGTCCATGATGATGTGTTCCATAGCTTTGCATATCAGACTTGTCAGGCTAATGGAGTGATAGTTCCTAGGGTCTGTAGTCGCTCCTCCTTTGTGGAGAGGGATGACTGTAGCAGTGTGCCATTCAGTAGGGACAAAGCCTGAGGTGAGGCTGTGATTGAACAGAGCACACAGCTGAGGTGCCAGTTCACTCTGTAGTTCATGTAGAACACAGCCAGGGATTTGAATAAAAAAAACATTTTGGCCTATACCTTTGCTACTTGTATGACATTTTTATAGTGTGGTAGGGGAAAGGAAAGATATATTTCCCTTTATTGACTATATTAATGGCAGTACTGAATTTTTGATATTCACACATGAGATAGGATACATGAAAACACCAAACCTGGATGTTTTGCTAAGTAAGGATCTTACAAATAATAAATACATCTCCCGCATATACAGGAAACCCAATTATTCAAAAAATGTTCTCCATTTTACTAACATTCACCTCTTCTCTCAAAAGAAGGCAGTGGTTAAAGGCCAGCTGGTTAGGGTGGCACAAATGATATCCTTAGAGTGTCACTTTGAGGATGAATGTTCTAACTTGAAAGGGATGTTCCTGAAGAGGGGCTACCCAGACATTATGGTGGATGAATTGATTTTGGAAGTTAAGGCTAAGAGAGAAAGTGGATATTTCTTACCACTATTAGGTAATGTTAAGGATGAAACTGGAAACAAAATACAGGCTGGTTCTGAAAAAGGAGGGATGAAAAGGTGGCGTACAAGAATTCTTTTATTTCCACTTTCACTTTGGAAAGTGGGGTGGTTAAAAGGATATTGAAGAAGAACTGGGACATCGTGCGGGAAGATGGAAGTATTTTTGAACAAAATGGGGAAGAACCTGTTTTTGCATATAGGAGTGGTAATAAACTTAAAACTATTTTAGAAGGTGGAACTGGAAAATTATTGGTTTTGTACTTACCATAACTTGGTATCTGTGTTGTCTTCTTTCATTCCTCCTCACGTATGGGTTATGGATTCACCCATAGATCCGACTCGGCCACAGTTTTTCAGACTAGGATCTAAGTCTTGAGTTCCTGCCACTACCCACAATGCCCTGCACTCCAACCAAACTCCTCAGATCAAGATTGCTGCCCAAAGATATTACAGATCAAAAGAAGGAAAAGGAAAATGTGTGTGTGTGTGTGTGTGTGTGTGTGTGTGTGTGTGTGTGTGTGTGTGTGTGTGTATATATGTATGTATATATATATATATATATATATATATATATATATATATATATATATATATGTGTGTGTGTGTGTGTGTGTGTGTGTGTGTGTGTGTGTGTGTATATATATATATATATATATATATATATATATATATATATATGTATGTTTATACATATACATATATATATATATATATATATATATATATATATATATATATATATATATATAAAATACATATGTATACATATATCCATAACCAGAAGCTCAAAGAAACCCATGAATCACAGTTCCCAGTGCCAGGAAGGGGGATGGCAGGGTGGGATGGTGAGTAGGAATGAAAAAAGGCAACACAGATACCAAGTTATGCTAAGTACATAACTAATAAATCTGATGTCGTCTCTTTCATTCCTCCTCATGTATGGGTAGATTTCCCAGCAATGGAACTCCTGGGTGGTTTCAAGGAAGGGTATGCTGGAGCACTGCCGAAAAAATGAAGCCCTGCTGTGGGAAACAACATCCAATTAATAATGTGATACAAACATGTGAGCCTTAGACCATGCGGCTGCTGCACAGATATTATCTAAAGAGGCCCTGGAAGAGAAGGCAGATGAGGTGAACACAGACCTGGTGGAGTAGGCCTTAGGAGGGCAAGGTAGTTGTAATCCATTTTTACTATAAATGAAGGTGATACAGTCTGTAATCCACTTGGCGAGCGTAACCTTTGAAACTGCCTGACCTAGATGGCTAGCAGAGAAGGAAACAAATAAATGATCTGAGTTTCAAAAGGGCTTAGTCCTGTGCAGGTAAAAATGTAACTGTCTGTGAACATCTAGCAAATGCAACAATCACTCTCCCACATTAGAGAAATTTGGGAAAAAGACTGGTAGTTGAATAGTCTGGTAAAGACTGGCCTCTGCAGCAACCTTGGGCAGAAAGGAAGGGTTTGTATGAAGGGACACTATCCTTGTGGAAAATTATGTACAGGGGCTTAGAAGACAAGGCCTGAATTTCCAATATTCTCTTTGCTGAGGTGATGGCAACAAGAACTGTTTTCCATGAAAGAAACTTTAGGTCAGTGTCACCTGCTGAGTCAAAGAGTTTTTGAGTTAAGCTCTGCAAAACCACAGTGAGATCCCATTTTGGAGAAGGATCCTTCAACGGAGGCCTGAGAAGAAAGACCCCTTTCAGGAAAGCCTTGCAGAGTTTGGAAGCTGAAGGGCAGTTGAGAACATTGCCAGAATGAAAATTAGAGATAGCCATTAACTGGAGTTTGATGGTGGAGAAACTAGCACCTTCTTTGAAAAGAAATGCAAGGAAACGCAGAACATCAGAAATAGGTGCCAAAAAGGAGTCAATGTTTTCTCTGCAAGCCCAGAAGACAAATCTCTTCCATTTGCTACTATAAACTTTCTTAGTAGCTATTTTTTGAAAGGCTAAAATAATATTTCGAACTAGGGAAGTAAGCCAGGACCTTCGAATGATCACTGAAAGTGGAGAAACCAAGCAGTCAATTTGAGGGACATCAGACTGGGGTGAAGATCCTCTATTGGGTGACAAAGGAGATCCTGCTGGGTTCTAGAATCCATGGAGAATACTTCAGGTGAGAACAGAGGAAGGGGAACCAAATCAGATGAGGCCAGAAGGGGGCAATGACGATTATCGAGGACTTCATATGCTTTGCTTTCTGGAGAAACTTTACAATCAAAGGTAGTGGGGGGATAAGCATAGGGGAGACCAGGGGGGCTAATCACGAACCAGAGTTTTCCTCAGGGACTCCACTAGAGGGATGATCAGAGCGTAGTAGTTGCTGCACTTGTTGTTCTCGCGGAGGCAAATAGATTGCAGCAAGGTTGGCTCTAATGGCTGAAGATCAAGCCCGCTACTGATTGAGGGACCACTCATAAGGGGTCACAATGGACTTTCTGAGCTTGCCCGACAGGACTCTGGATTTCTCCGGTATGTGTGTTTCAAGCAGAAAATGGTCTAAAGATATTGTCCATTCCCAGACCCTCATGGCTTCTTTGCACCATGGCTAAAGTACAGTTTTGTACCTACCATAAATGTAGATGTCCGAACTGGATAGCATCTGCAGTCATAACAAGTGGGTTGTCCTGTCGTCAGGCAGCCCTGCAGTCGGCCGGATTCCAAAGTCCGGGTCCGGCTTCGGCTGATGTCGCACTCCACCCGACATCATCTCTGTTGGTCTTCGGGTATAAAAGCATCAGCCGACGCCATTTTCCTCAGTGTTTCTTGCCCCAGATGCCAGTAGCCCTCTTGCAGGCTAAAATTTGGATAGATGCCAATGTTTCCAAATAGATAGAGGTAAACACAACAATAAGCACATATATACAAACAAATACACCATAAAAGACTCCCCCCCAACAGCTAGCTATTAGGAGGGTAAACACCCTAGGAGTACCACAGAGGGGAAGGAGGGAGGGTAATCCTGACTGCAGATGCTATCCAGTTCGGACATCTACATTTATGGTAGGTACAAAACTGTACTATGTCCTTCATGGATGCATCTGCAGTCATAACTAAAATGGGTAGAATACCATAGCCAACTAGGGAGGAGGATAAAAGTAGATTATGGTGTGTTTAGGATCCCTTGCAGTACAGCAGTGGCAAACCCTGCTCGGGATCTGGAATATAGAGGCAAATTATAATGCTTGGCAAATGTATGCACGGAGGTCCAAGTAGCCGCCTCAATAATGTCTTTGGTTGCCACTCCTCGTAAGAAGGCTGTGGTAGTGGCTGTTGCCCTTGTAGAATGAGGTCTTATGTTCTGTGGAATTGGTTTTCCATGGAAGGAGTAACAGTATTGTATGCAATTTCCTATCCATTTGGAGATTGTCTGTTTGGAAATAGCTTTTCCTTCCCTTCCTGTTGCATAGGCTACAAAAAGTTGGTCAGTCTTTCTGCTATTTTTTGTTCTGTCCAAGTAGTAGCGTAGCTGTCTATGTACATCCAAGGTATGCAGTATTCTTTCCCTCTGTTTTGTGGGTTGGGAAAGAAGGTAGGTAGGTGGATTGCCTGGTTTAAAGACACTCTGGATACCACCTTGGGCATAAATGTAGGATTAGTCCTCATGGACACTCTATCTTGGTGGAAGATTAGGAAGGGTTGCACTGCCATTAAGGCCTGTAGTTCTGAAACCCTCCTTGCTGAAGTAATTGCCAGTAGGAAAGCAGTTTTCCATGACAGGTGTTGTAGGTCTGCTGTTGCTGCTGGTTCAAAGGGTGATAGTGTCAACTTTTCTAGCACAAAGTTTAAATCCCAAGCTGGTAATGGTGGTTTCCTTGGAGGTTTTACATTCTTGATTCCTCTGAGGAACTGCCTGAGCAAAGGTGCTTGAAAAACAGGTGGATCAAAGCTGTATTCTGCTGAAATAGCTGATGCATGTATCTTGATGGAGGAGTAGGACAGGCCTGAATGAAGAAGTTCGCCAGATACTCCAGAATGTTAGGCATATCTATGTTTGACACATCTTTTCCTCTTTCCGTACTCCAAATGACAAACCTTTTCCATTTTCCAGCATAGTTCCTTCTTGTTGAAGGTCTGCGTGCTTCAAGAATAATGTCTTTAACTCTTTGGGAAAGTTCTGGATTAGCTGCTGCTATGTGATGTTCCATGCAGTCAGTTGCAGCGTTTTAGGTTTGGATGTATGATGCTGTAGTTGTTCTGAGTTAACATCAAAGGCATCAGGGGTATTGGCCACATATTGCTCCGAGACATGCTCTTCAGTAGTGGGTACCAGTGTTGTCTTGGCCAGTTTGGAGCTATCAGGATTATCCTTGGACGTTCTTCCTTGACTTTTAGTAGTACCTTGTGTATCAAAGGAAGAGGTGGGAATGCATATGCTGTTAGGCCTTTCCAGTTGAAGGAGAGTGAGTCCACTTTCCATGCTAGTGGGTGGAATGTCCTTGTGCAGAATTTTTTGAGCTGGTGATTGAGAGGTGATGCGAATAGGTCTATCTGTGGCATTACCCATTTCTTCAAGATGGTCTTGAAGATGTCCGGGTGCAGCTTCCATTCGTGGGCATCCGAAGTGGTTCTGCTTAATATGTCTGCTAGAGTATTGTCTTTCCCCGGTACAAATATTGCCTGTAACTGAATGTTGTAGCTGAGTGCCAGGGTCCACAGCTCCAAGGTCATTCTGCATAGGGGGTATGAATGAGTGCCTCCCTGTTTGTTGATGTACCACATGACTGTGGTGTTGTCTGTCCTTATCATCAACTGGCCCTCTTTGAGAAATGGTTTGAACTTTTGGATTGCCAGTTTTACTGCCAGCACTTCTTTTAGATTGATGTGCAGGTGAAGTTGATCCTGTGTCCACAATCCTTGCACGCATTTGTCCAGCATGTGGGCCCCCCATCCTAGGTCTGAAGCGTCTGTTGTGATGGTCTGGCTTGGTTGACATCTGCGAAAGGGTAGGCCTGGGTTTGACTGGCATGCCTGAGCCCACCATAGGAACTCCTGTTTTAAGCATGGAATTAGTGGGATTTCTGTTTCTAAACTGTGTCTGTGTTGGGACCATAAATTCTTTAGGTACCACTGTAGTTTCCTCATATGTAGTCTGGCAAATGGGACCAAGATTATGCATGATGCCATGAAGCCCAAGGCCTGCAGAACTTTTCTTGCTGTTAACTTGTTCAGTTTTGTTAGTGCCAAGAAGTAAAGAGGAAGTTCTTTTTGTTTTCTGTAGTCAGGAATGCCATTTGTTGTACTGTGTCCAATTCAGCCCAAGAATGTCCTTGTTTGGGATGGTATCAGCCTTGACTTTTGTAAATTGACTGTGTATCCCAGTCCTTGTAGCAAGTAAATGACCCTTTGTAAATCTGTTGTCAGCTTGCTTTTGTTGTCCCCTTGTAGCAGGCAGTCGTCCAGGTATGGGTAAATTTGAATTCCCTGTAGTCTGCAATGGGCGATTACTGATGCCAGGCATTTTGTGAATACTCTGGGCGCAGTAGATAAGCCAAAGGGCAATGCTGAGAATTGATAGTGCTCTGATCCTGCAAGAAATCTGAGGTATCTTCTGCAGATTGGTCGAATGGGGACGTGCAGGTATGCCTCCTTGAGATCTAGAGTTACCAGCCAAGACTCCTTGCCCAGCATGGGAAGAAGTTGCTGTAGGGTCAGCATTTTGAATTTTGGGACAATGATGTATGTATTTAAGGTGGACAGGTCGAGAATTGGTCTCCAACTTTTTCCTTTCTTGGAACTAGGAATAGTCTGGAGTAGAACCCCTTTCCTTGTTCTGCTGTTGGCACTCTTTCCACAGCTCTCATGTTTGCTAACTCCATTATCTGGCGTAGAGCCTCTGTTTTTGATTTGGAGGTAGATTTGGCATTCCTCTTTTGACTGGTAAAGTGTGGAAGTGAAACCGGTAACCTTGATCTATGGTTTGTAAAATCCACTTGTCTTTTGTTATGTAGTGCCAGTTCTTTGAAAATAAGGTTAACTTTCCGCCTAGAGGAGCTGCTATTTGTTCCCTGGTAGGCGGATTTAGGATTAAGTCACTGTGGTTGTGCTGATGTAGTGGCAGTGGCTGTGTCTGTGCCTCTGTTGTTACCTTGCCACTGTCGTCCTCTGTAGGCACCTCCTCTGGATTGGTTTCTGCCTCTGGAGCGTCTATTCCTGCCCCTTTGAAATTTTGTGGAGTCAGGAAAGGACCAATTTTGGCAGGCCAGTTCCTGGTAAACCTTGGGGTTGAACCTGCAAGAAATCTTTAACAGTTTGAACAGATTTTGCCTTTTCTTCCATTTTCTTCATAACCTGCTGGGCAGGTGTACCAAACAAACTTGTCTTGTCCATAGGAGCATCTAGCAACTTAGCTTTAACATGATCCGGTAAAGCTTGTTCCTTTAGCCATGCATGCCTTCTTATCACTGTGCCTGTCATGGCTGATCTAAATGAAGCCTCCAGTGCATCATAGCCACATTTTAAGGAATGGTTGCTAACCTGTTGTATGTTATTTACCATCTCTAATACATATTTCTTATCAAGAGATTCATCAGTGGTTAGTTTTTAGTTAACTGATCAAGCATAAACTCTTGGTATTGTATCATGTGAAACTGACAGTTTAAAGCTCTAGCTGAGAGAGTAGCTGAAGTGTAGACCTTTTACCCCATCTGTCTAGTGACCTTGCTTCCCTTTCAGAAGGAATAGGGTTTTAGCTGTGGTCGGCTACTGCCTTGGGACCCTGGGATATAGTTTCTGGGTCTGCAAGTGGGGCCTTGTAAAGGTGGTGATGAGTATCTGGCACCCTGTAAAATCTGTCTGGTTTGGCAGGGGCTGGGGGTAAAGAATCTGGAGCGGAGCAAACATCATTGAAAGCATCATCCACCACAGGGAGAACAGGAGGTATAGCTAAGGGCCTGTGCTGTGGGAGGTGCAGAAAGGTCCTAAGTCTTTCTGGAGTCTGAAAAATCCTGTTGCTGCCATTGGGACTGATCTCGCAGGGCATGCAAGGTTTCCCCAAACAAGAGCTCTTCTGGTGGGAAGCAGCTGGAATGGATTCTTCAGCATCAGAATCTTCAAAATTGGAGAAGGGAGCCTCAGGCTGGTCAGTTATGTCTGATTCATCAGCAGAATCATCAGAAGACACTGGCTCAGGGGGCTCTGCCCTAGGTCTCTTCTCTGGGGCTGAGAGGCCCTGTCTGGGTGAGATTGAGATCCTCTAATTAAAGAAATTAAATCTTCTGCCAAAGCATTTGAGAACTAGAAGAGGGCCTTGGTGGGGGAGGTTTAACAGGCACTGTTTTAGTAGTCTTGGCTGCTTTAGCCCTGGCGAAGGCCTTAATGGACATGGCAGCTGGAGGCCTAGCAGCACCACGTGCTGGGGTAGAGACATCCAAGGGGATGGTGTCTGATAAGTCAACCACCGTAGTGGGTAAAATTTCTGAGGTCGATTCAAGAGTTGTAGCAGGGGCCTCAGTTGTAGAATAGGTTCAGCTGTACTTTGAGCAGTTTTCGGTTTCGGCGAAACCGAGACACTCATGATTTGCTTTACCGGTTTCGGCGAAACCGCGGACCGAAATGTCGGTCTTTATCTTTGCGTTTTTGGGGGTAGTCGGAGGATCCGGCGGCATAATGTACGCAAAATCAGAACCGAAAAACTGTTCTGCAAACTCCGACCGGCGCCTAAGCGTTAGGGTTGAAAGAGCACAGGCGAACAGGCTGCTATGTCGTGGGCTGGGCCTAAACAAGGCAGACAGTAAGAGTGGAAATCTTTATGAGGTATTTGTTTCCCACAGGTTAAACAATTGTTAACTTTTTCTGACATCGGCTGAGGCAAGAAAGAGTCCCCAGCGGGTACTTAGCTTTAGAAGTCTTGAGTAGTATTCGGTAGAAGTAATCTCTGGATCCGACCGACCGGCACTTGCGAACAGCTTCTGCTTGGCCACGCGGCAAGAAAGACTGAGGAAAATGGCGTCGGCTGATGCTTTTATACCCGAAGACCAACAGAGATGACGTCGGGTGGAGTGCGACATCAGCCGAAGCCGGACCCGGACTTTGGAATCCGGCAGACTGCAGGGCTGCCTGACGACAGGACAACCCACTTGTTATGACTGCAGATGCATCCATGAAGGACATCAGCAGGTTCCTCCTTGTTTGTTGATGTACCACACCACTGACATGCTGTCTGTGTGGATCACAATCATTCCTAGAGGGAGAATATCCTGAACGGCTTGCAAAGTGAGAAGGACAGCTCTCATCTCCAGAACACTGATATGCAATCTGGTCTCTGTGTGTGACCACATGCCTTGGACCATCTTTCCCTTGTAATGCCCCTCCACTGAAACTGGGAAGCATCTGTGGTCACCGTGTCGGAGGGGGTGGGAGAAGGAAATGTCTGCCTAATGCCAGGTCATCCGACAGAAGCCACCACTTGAAGATGCCTTCCACAAACTGGAGTCAGCTCAATAGGAACAGACAGGGGCTGGTAGACCACTGGGCAGCTACAGTCCATTGAAGGACTCGCATAAAATATCTTGCAAGATGAACTAATGGAATGGCGACCACCATAGATTCTGCAACTTGAAGAGTTGGGGCATGATCTCTCAATGTTAGAACGTTATGAGGTGGAAGAGCGGCAATCTGACCGACTGTATTTAAGGTAGCTCCAATGAACTCTGACGTCTACACAGAGGAAAGATTTGACTTCACTAGATTTACAGTGATCCACAAATGATTGGCAAGACTGAAGAAGTAATCTCTGGCCTGTAGTAAGGAAACACCCGGAATCCCTGCAGTATGAGGTAAGCTGCGAATACTGCCATGCATTTGGTAAACACCCTGGGGGCTATGGTGAGTCCAAAGGGCAGAGCCCTGAAATGAAAATGACTAGCTCCCAGCCGAAAGCGCAGATGACCCTTGGAACGTCTATTTTGATGTGATAGTATGCATCCTTTAAGTCCATAGAACACATCCAATCATCCTTCTGCAGCAGCGGAAGAATAGAATGAACCGTCACCATTCAGAACTTTGCTTTCTTTACAAGCAAATTTAACTTGCTTAGATCCAGAACAGATTGCAGGTCCCCAGTTTTTTTGGCACAAAAAAGAAGCAAGAGTAAGTTCTGAATCGTTTTTGCGCAGTCGGGACCTCTTGGATGACTCTTTTTTCCAGTAGACTTAAGAGTTTCTGCTACTGCAAACTCCCTCTGACTGGGTGGAACATCAGGGAGCCTCTATGACCTCTTTGGAGGAGAAAGGAGATAGTGTAGTTTCTGGATATAATCTTTAGCACCCACTTGTTTTGTGTTATATCTTTCCAGGCTGTAGGTTGCACAGAGAACCAACCCTCGACTGGCTTCAGAGATGAGCAGTTGGGAAGCATTTCAGGAGTACTGGAAGAGCCTATCAGAGAAGGGTTCCCTGAATGCCTGACTGCGGATCCCCTCTGCCTCTGGGGTGGTGTCTCCTACTGAAACTTTCCCCTCTGCCCCAGAGGAAGAATCCCCATGTTGATCTTGCAAAAATCCCTGGGATTTACGGAACTAGGTTTTCCTTCCACTGAGCTGATTTCTACAAAAGGTGCAGTATGGAGAACTTGATCCCAATGGCAGACAAGGTCTTCCCTTCTTATTTGCTGTGGGTTAGGGTCTCTTTGACCGATGAACTGAAAAGTGAGGATCCATCGAATGAGGCATTAACAAAGGACACCTTAAAGGGCTCTGCAAAAATCACAAAGCCTCATCCAGGCATGTCTCTGAATAGCAGTGCCAGAGCTGACTACTCCAAGAGGCACACTCCCTAGAATGGAAATCAGCCTCATGAAAGAATTGGACAAGGATGAAAAAGTAACTAGTCGGGGGGAGTCTTTCTTGAAGTCCTCTCACAAGGTCTCTGCCAAACAGTCTGACAGCTCTTTCACCAGGTCCTTCTGCAAACGAGCAAAATTTGCCAGGTAGTTCAATACTCTCAGCCAAAAAGTGTCTGAGGCATAAACACACTTACCAAACCAGTCCATCACTCTGGACTTCCTGTTTGGCATATGGACAGTGGAGCTCTGTTCCACTAGCTCCTTTTTGTTAGCTGCTGCCATAACCATGGCATCCACTGAAATAACCTAACTCCAATAAGGTCTATCTTTGGGGGGAGATAAAAAAATTTGTCAGGGGGCTTGGGGATCAGCTCAATTGAGTCCAGCTCCTTCCAAGCCAAGCTGAACACCAAATCCAGTAGCTCGTCTGCCGGGGAACAACTCAGGATGTAGATGGGACTGTCCAGAAGATCTGCAAAAACACAGACTCCTCAACAGAGGGAGGTTTGGCTGACAAACCACCTCTCTGTTGCAGAATCTCTAAAATATCTCCTAAGGAGACATCCTCCGGTGGTGATCTGGATGATCCCTTCCCTCCCCTTCATCAAAGTCAATATCCTCAGTGACTGACTCCGAGGGGGAGTCAATGTGCCTCCTTCTGCACATCCTCTTATGAGGAATCTCCTCTGTGGGGTGCTCAGAGGAGGGGGCTCCCTCCGGAAAAAGTGTTTGGAGGCCAGTCTGGACAGGCTGACTCGGGACAGGAATGAGAGGCTCAAGTCTTTGATCCAAGGGAAGTCAGCGGGAAAGATCATGGCTCAAAGGGACTAGAACTTTATCAGTAGAGAAAGCAGTTTCTACCACTAGGAATGCCGAAGGACCCAGAGAATCCCTCCCCAACTCTCCCAGAGCCAAGGCTACAGAAGAAGAGAGGGTCAGAATCCCCAAGCCCTGGGTCCCTGGCAGAATAAGACCCAAAATGTTCTTCACTGAAGCACCAAGAGGAAGAGATGGCACCAACAAAGTAGGAGCAGAACCCCTCCCCCCGGATCAGAAACCCACTATGATCTGAAGACAATAAAACCAAACGGGACAAGGCAGCAGTTGGAGTGTAGGAAGGCAGGCCCTGTACACTTGACACCAGATCCCTCGGATGGCTACAACCCTGGGAATGCAAAGCCGAAGGAGATTGGACTTGGAGAGAGAGAGACTCACAGAAACCGCAGGGGATGGACCCGAGAAGACCCCCAGCTGGATCTGAATGTTGAGAATCTTTCTGATCATCCTGTCCATATCGGCTTCCGAAAGACTGATGGAGGAAGCTACTGAGGGGGTCTGGAGTGCCTGGAGGGAGTATACTGTAGACCAAGGAGAGTAGCTGACTTGAACCCCAACACCTATTTAGGGCCCCTCGCTGCCAGATCTGTAGGCTTAGGATCTGAGGTGGAGGGGAGTGGCAGTTTTAGGTAAGCTTGAGGTCAAGACAGACCCCAAAGGATCCAAGGAGAACTTCGGATCTGCTGTAGACAAAGTGGGTCAGTGATCTGTAGTGGTCAGATCCGAGGGACTCCTGACCTTAGCAGGCAGCTCCAAAGATGCCCTTGAAGATTTCTGAGGGTACTTATTGGAGTAGGAGAATCCCAAATGGCTCTTAAGAGAGGGCTTGAGTCCATGGAGATGAAGCAGGCAAAAGACTATTCAAAATCAGCTTGTTTCTGCGGTAGGCAATAGCTCTTGGGTTAAAACTCTCAAAAATGCAGCAGGCCGACTTGCAGACTTTCTGCACCCAGGCAATATATAGATAAAGAATGTGCATCGGAATGTGGGAACTTACATCCATATTCTGAGTCAGCCATAACAAAAAATTTTCCACACTCACATGATAGGAAAGAAACCAGAGAAACCCCGACAAACAGTAAATACCTAAAAAGCAAAGAGGGGAACTAGAAGGGGAACCTAACGGTTAACGGCTACCCAGAGCATGGGAAAAATTGTTAAAATGAATTCCATAGAGGTAGGAAAGAAAAAACACCACACACACACTATAAAAAGGTAGGGGAGGTAGTAAAGATAAGAAGATAAGGTAAAATTAACGTATCTGTATAGAAGATACCCAAAGGAAAACCACTGATTTGCTTGAGACTAAAGCTACCATGTCTGATTCCACTGGTGGCAAACGAGTTCTGAGGAAGTTGGTTGGAGTGCAGGGCATTGTGGGTAGTGGGAAGAGCTTGAGACTTGGATCCTACTCTGAAGAAATGTGGCCGAGTTGGATCTGTAGACGGATCTGTAACCCATACTTGAGAAGGAATGAAAGACACAATATCAGATCACAGAATTAACCCCTTTATGAATAGGTATGTGAGGTGTAAGTACTGCAAATATATACAAACAGGTCAGCAATTTGAAATTTGTATGCAGATTTTCCATCTATGTAACAAATTTAATTGCAACAGTGCCAGATTAATTTATGTAGCCTTATGCCAAGAATACATAGGCTTTTACATAGGCAAAACATTGAGGAAATTATGTGAATGAGGTAACAACAATCCAAGACCAGGAAGCAGAGCGAGAGCAAATGATGTATAAAATCAAAGTCCTTTATTTTAGAAAAAACAAAAACTCTTAACCACAAGCGCTTTCACTCAGACAATTCTGAGCTTTATCAAGTGATACCATTTTGTTACATAAAGTACCTTATATACCTTGTTAGCCGTTTCAATAATTGAAAGAACCTGATGGTGATTAATCCCTTAAAGGGAAACTTAAACATTTTGTGAATATATTAAAACAAGTGCAATTTACCAATACTTCCTAAGCTGAAGAATGAACAATGAGAAATTTCATATGTTAGATGCAAAAATTCATTAAAAACCAATGAATTAAAACATTATTTACCAGCAAGAAATGCTCATTGTTTAAAAGTATATACAAAATATCGCATCTTAGTTAGTGTTAACATATTAAAATATAATGAACATTAACTAGGTATCAAAATCTGAAACATCATTAAAAATGGTGGAGCCCCCCTTTTTTTTAAATGTTCATATCAATAAAATCTATAGATGGCAAAATTCAGCCACCTTAATTCTTGTAAATATCTATTTACTTGTTTAACAACTCATCTTTAATAAATATATAAATAAAAAAACAAAGATTTGTTGAATTGTTACTAATGTGCATCCCCCTAAAAAACAAAAACTGAACATATACCTATAACTTTAGTCTGGTAGAATCAGATGTTAAAAATTAAAGCCTAATAAATAAGTGTAGCTACAGTCTTGCCCTTCTTAATTTCAGCACCGGTTTGATACTAATGGTGCCATTGAGCCCAGGAGATCTTCCTGCATCTAACCTTAACTGCCATAAGAGCTCCCGATACTCAAGGGTCGATTCCCAATCGCCACCCCTGGCATCCAACTCCACTTGTTCGAGAACTAAAAATTTAATGTTAATCTCTGAACAACTGAGAGAGTGCTTGAAGAAGGCATTAGATTCCTTCTTTCTAGTCATGTCATAAAAATGCTCATATTAAAAGTTGGTTTTGTTGCTATTTCCACTCCTTTCCCTAAAATAGGTGTGTAGACAGTATCTCTTAGAGAACCAACCTCATCAGCCAAGCTCTTAAAAAGTTCCAAGGGGTAACCCCTCTCCAAAAATAAAGCTTGCAGAACTTCCACCTCTAATTTATAATCATCATAGGTGCTACAAATTCTACTGGCTCTGATGAGCTGCCCTTTCACAAGTCCCCTTTTTTGATACAGAGGGTGTGCACTCTCATAATGCAACAACGAGTTGGAAAAGGTTGATTTGCGATGCAACTTAGACTGAAAAGTGTTGCAAATATAATCCTTATACAAAATAATGTCCAAGTAATGCAATTCATGAAGATCCACAGAATGCGTGAATTGCAGAAAACTAGTGGTTGTATTAATATATCTGAGGAATTCTCTGAACTCATCCTCTGTACCCCCCCAAAGAATGCAAATATCATCCAGGTATCTCCTGTAAAAGAGGATATATTGCTTCCAAGGGGGTATCAGAACGAATGCATGCTCCCATTTATGGAGCACCACATTTGCATAAAATGTGGCGCATGATGCCCCCATGGCTAACCCTCTACGTTGTCTAAACAATTCCCCATTGAAAAAAATAAAATTATTTTGCAAGACGATCTCCATCAGCTCAGCCACTAAGTTGGTAAGCTTGTTACTCAGACTAGTTTCTTTAAGAAAATCACTGAACCATTCCAAACCTTCCGTGTGAGGTATACTTGAAAAAAGGTCCTTGATATCTATAGTAATCATAAGCAGATCTGGGGAAAAACAAGTAATGGGAATATCACGCAAAAAATGCCAAGAATCCTTACACACATAACTGAGTAAGGGCATGAATTCTTTTGTTAAATGGTCAATGAATTTTCCTATAGGCTCAGTCACACCACCTGCACCTGCTACTATAGGCCTAAACCTTAAAGGATGAAGCCCTTTGTGAATTTTTGGAATTCCGAATATGACCGGTATCCTCGGTTTCTCCACGTGTAAATAATTGTAAAGCCTCTCATTAACAGCTTGCTGCAGCAAGAGGTCTTTGAAATAGTAATTAATCTGTGCAAAAGCTATATTAACTTCATTACGTGATACCGTATCATACTGCTCATCATCCTGAAGCATGGTGTAGATGTGTGCTTCATATTCATCAGTGAACATGAGCACAACCCCCCCACCCTTTTCTGGTTTCATTATCCTAACATTCTCCTCCTTGAGATGATTAATGAAATTAATTTCTTGCGTGGATAAATTGCACGAAGGAAAAAACTTTTTACTTTTAGACAATTTCCTAAAGTCATTTTCCACCAATTCTTCAAAGAACAGAATTATTGGATGGGGTGGAGGGTTAATTGTACTAGTGTGGACCAAGTCTGTTTCCATATATTGTTGCCCTTTAAATAAATGCATTAAATTCAAGCCTCTAGTGAAAAGTTTCAATTCCACCAGTGCCTGTGTTAGATTCATTGGTTTAGAGGGGACAAAATGTAAACCACGGGTAAACGCACAGTTTTCCAATTCCACATCTGTGTAATTGTAAATTATAAAATTATCTTTCTTTAACATAATACAATTACCTTTAGAATCTCCTACATTATTGTTGGTTGGTTCAAAGTGAATATTACAATCACCTTCAATATCCCCTATGAATTCAGAACCACTGAGAATACCCACTTCCTTTTACTGTCTGGGAGTCCATACTCTGGTTCCTTGCCTTTGCCCCCAAGCCCCGGTCTTCCCGGGGTTCCGCTGAAAATCCTGGTTGTTAACCCTTCTACCTTTTTCAGCTAATCTTTCGCTTCTCCTGGGGAGTTCCTCCATCTCCTCATGTGCGTCCTCCCCCCTGTCTGGAACATTTGTTGAAGCCCTAGTGGAGACCCCTCTGTTGTGTCGATTAGGGGAGGGATAAGCCACCCCTTCTGTATAATCTATCAAGTCCCTTTCCAACTTTCTTAGTTTCCTATTTAGTATTTTGTCACAAAATACATCTACATTGTCAAACATTTGATCATACTCCAGCTTGAAAGCCATGAAATCTACATCAGTGGTTAATTTATTGTTTAAAATATCTAAATCATTAAACAATGCTTGCGTTTTGAGTTCGTATTCGGAAATCATTCGATTCAGCATCTCCAGTCTTGCCTTATCAAAAGTGGTTCCCGGTTGCACATTGTTGGGAAATTTATAAAAGCGCAGTCCTTTCGGAATGCGCTTAATCCTAATGTATTCCCTAAGGTAGTCTATTTCCAGTTGACTACTTCTCAACAAGTATAATTTGTCTTTGAATTTTTCCATATCCTGTTCAAAGCTAGATACATTACGAAAATTGACAGTACCTTTAGAGAACGCAAACTGTTGGCCAGCCCATCTGGAAAAATTAAAGTCCTTGCTCCGATGTTCTGTTCTGCTGTTCTTAGAACTATTATTTTTAGAACGTGCACCCACTTCATTTCGTTCATTACACTCTTGGCGTTCAGCACTATCGAAACGTCTTACCCCAGCACCAGATGCATCGAAGGAAGGTAGTGATACTCCATTACAGCCTTCCGGATCCGCCATAACTGGAACAATTTTCTGTGTGACGCCAGCTGCGTGCTGTTGATTACACGCAATTTCTGGTAAAGCAGCATTTGATGATTTTAACAAAGAAGTAAGCTCTTTTAATGCAATTAGAACCTGATTAAATTCTACGTGGGTCACAGGAGCATCATTCCTAGTACTTTGCAATATCTCCGGAGTGTCCTCAGGGTTAAATCCCTCTCCTTCGGTGGTCATGGCTGGAAACAGCAAAAAACAATGCGAAAAAAAGCAGCAAACCAGGTAACAACAATCCAAGACCAGGAAGCAGAGCGAGAGCAAATGATGTATAAAATCAACGTCCTTTAATTTAAATTATGTGAATGGATATATGAGCACACATACGATATTAGGAAGAAAAAGAATACCAACGCAAACACATAAACAAATTTCCAGATCATACATTTATTTACAGTCTTAGAACAGATTGAACAAAAACCTACAGGGGGCCCGTGCCAGCTTCAGTTAGAAAAAAAGAGAACTGTTTTGGCAGTTACACTGGAATTCTTATAACTGGCCAGGGCTGAATGAGCATGTTTCCATTGCCCCTGTTTTAAAACTAAAAGCATTAGAAAGATGACTTACCTTAAAATCAAAATTACTAGAAAGATGACCTACATTTTTTCCTTTAATTAAAACAATAACAAAAAAGGGGAGTTGTGATGCTTGTTTTTAGCATGTATCTATTGGTTTTAGCTTTGTTGACTTTTTACATATTATTTACTTAAAAGGTGGCTGTGTCTTTAACAATTAATTAAATTTCATCATGTGATTTTAGCTAAATGATTATTTAAATGAAATCTTGGTGTACTAGTTTTATCTGAAGAAGTTCTACTTTGTATAGAATGAAAGCGCTTACGGAAACTTTTAACTTACTGGATTAAAGTTTTTTTGGATGTGTGGATGAATCTGCCCAGCTTGGCTTCTTATTCATGTTTATTCTTAGTTTGTTGGCATTGTACCTAACTGTTCATGCTCAAGTCTTTGGTTCCTTGCACACAGCCTGCACTAATTCTACCAATGTTTCTGGGACTCTGAACCACCATAGTACTGCCCAAATCAGTTTTCTTGGGACCTTGTCATATGCTTTCTCCAAGTTTAGGAGTGCCCAGTTGGACTCTTTCCTCATCTCTAGTTTCTTCTCAACTCTCTGTCTCACTGCACACATCAGGTCAGTAGTGCTGCATCGTGATCTGAAACCAAACTGCTCATCTCCCATCCTACTTTCTACTACACAAACATCCACTCACATGTACCATAGGGATGAGCTATGGGTTCATAAAAAGAAAAAGGTGTAAAGGGCAAAGTTTTTGGCTTTAAACAGCTGAGCTGTAACATCAAAGTACAGGCAAGCCAGCAAATGTACAAACAGCCCATGGCAACAACATTGCATAAAGACAAAGATTCTAAGAGTTTCTCTAAAGCTAAGGATGGATCAATTACGTAAATAAGACACCTTTCAGGTATCTTAGCAGCTACAAGTGCATAGAAGCCTGATGAATAACAGTTACCCTGGCTTTCAGCACAGGAAGGGGCAAGCTCAGCTAACAGGTATCACTCTGAAGAGATCAGTCCACACAGGCAAACCGTTTTAGGATGCACAGTAATATTCACATGGTGCTTGTGCCACAAATTAGTTACATGTAAGCAAGGACAGGACACCTGAAAGTAGCTCAAAAGACATATTCATGTGTATTTCTGCAGTCTCTACTTCACTGGCAAAGAAAAGTTTGGCAGGGTCAGCACAAGGAGGTGTGAGGCCATATCAACATCTGGTTAGATGAGGAAATCTTGCAAGACAACATAATGGAATTGATAGATCACAGCTGATATTACCACACTGTACCATCTGACTATCAATTATTGTTTTATTACATGTGTACCATACAGACTGCTTATGCAAGTCACATCAATAATGCATGTCCCCAAATCTGACCATCAATTACTGGTTTCCATACATAGGTACCACACAGACTGCTTATGCAAGTCACATCAATACCGCATGTCACTAAATCTCACTATCAATTACTGGTTTCCTTACATAGGTGCCATACAGACTGCTTATGCAGGTCACATCAATAACGCATGTTACCAAATCTGACCATCAATTACTGGTTTCCTTACATAGGTACCATACAGACTGCTTACGCAAGTCACATCAATAACGCATGTCTCCAAATCTGACTATCAATGACTTGTTTCCTACAGACTGCTTATGCAAGTCACATCAATAACGCAGGTCACCAAATGGTAAGCAGGCATTATGGGTGCCACTAGCTCTTGTTCAAAGCATTTTGTGGCATTTCTAAAGAACTGTCAAACACACTGAAGTTCAGTCAACAAAATACTGCGCTCCCTGCACCAGACCACATAGCAGCATCATTCTGGCTTCCAGACACAGTTTAAAACACAGTGTAACCCCCCAGGTATGCACACTTAGTGTGAAACATATTCCAGAATATGCAGACAGTCATACATGACTTTTAGGAACATGTTAGAAGTCAAGACACTGCTGTCTATTTGGGCATTCTGATCACCTGGAATGCTTAAACGACAAGGTGTAAAGCACCACTGGGAGCCCCTTTCTTCAGCGATATCTCTGAAGGACCATCAAATCATGTGGAACAATCTTGCAACTGGATCTTCACTCGCTACTGACCATTTGTTAAGTACTGTTAGGAATAAATTATATGACCCCAACTCATGTGTCTAGTATTCACAGCACATTTTCAACATCTTCTCTGATCACTATACAGACACCATATTATATATATATATATATATATATATATATATATATATATATATATATGTTACTAAACCTGCCTAAACATCTACTCTACCCAAATTATGCTCTGTCTTCCCTTTTTCTTTTAATTATTTTTTCTGTCATTTCCTTTTCAACAATATGAATTCTATGCTCTGTATCTCATTATTT